>NC_132916.1:89389980-90014980 GCF_047675955.1 Chlorocebus sabaeus
ATCATTTCCCCTCAGCTTAAAGAACTTTCTTTCCAATTTCTTGTACATCGGCTGGCAACAAATACTATTAGGTTGACTTTATCTGAAAAGTTTTTATTTTACCTTCAGTCCCGAAAATTATTTAATGGATGTCAAATTCTCAGTCACAGTACTTTCCTTAAGCATTTTAAAGGTATTGTTTTAGATGTTCATAGTTTCTGATGAGAAATCCATTATCATATGGATCTTGTTCTCCTGAGTGCAATGTTGCTTTTTTCTCTAGCTGCTTTCAAGACTTTCCTAGCTTTGGATTTCTTCAGTTTGATTCTGTGTCTAGGAAAGATTTTCTTTGAATGTAACCTGTTTGGTATTCATTGAAATTCTTGAATTTGTAAATTTACATATTTAATCAAATTTGGGAAGTTTTTACACTATATATTTGACTCTAATTTTTTTTTTCCTCTTTTCTGAGATACCAACTACACGTATGTCTAACCCTTGGAATTTTTTGACAAGTTTTGGAAATCTTGTTCTTTTTATGTTAATATTTTTTCATCTGTATTCTTTAAATGGAATAATTTCTATTGAACTATTTTCAACTTCACTGACACTTTTGGGTTTCTTAACCAGTGAATATTTTGTTTCAAATATTATGTATTTTACTTCTAAAATTTCATTTTTTGATAGTTTCTATTGCTTACCTGAAATTTCTCATCTTTTAATTCATTTCAATTATTTTCTTTCTTTTACATCATAGAGCTTAATTATATAGGTGCTTTCAAGTTTTGCCTGTTAATTCCAGTATCTGGGTCATTTAAGAATTATTATGTGTTAATTATATTTTCCCTTAAGAATATTTTCTTGGCTAGTCACATGTGTGATTTTGAATTGCCTTCTCAACATCTTGAATGTTAAATTGTGTAGAATCTGTATCATTGGAATTACCTGCTGAAAGTCAATGCTTTTCTTTAGGACACAATCCACATGATTAGGTTCAGACTGTAAATTCTGTCTTGCTTTCTATGGGCAGTATTTCAACTCTCACTTCAGTTTTTAAAGCCTTTGCTAACTGGTTTGGATCTGATTCATCCAGGCATGGCTGAGGGGTTAGGTTAAGATTTATGCAAGTATTTCAATTCTCAATTCAATTTCCTAAGTCTTTACTTTGCTGGTTTGGGTTGGTCCTATATGTGTGTATTAAGGATTAAGCTGAGGTTTGTATGGGTTCTCACACTTAAATAGGGATTCTTCAGCTTTCTTTCTTCGGTGATTTCTGCTTCACAGTCTGACCTTCCTGAGCTCTTTTCGAAGGTAACTCTGCTGATGAGATAGCAGGATTTCTATGATATTTTTAGCTGCATCTGGCAGGCTGCTTCGCACCATGACTAAGGCCTAGTCAAATCCACCAGAGAAAGGAGAAAGTCAAGGAGGAAATCACCTCCCTGTAGGTCACTTCTTCAAGGTTCATCTCCCCTTCACAATTTGCTAGCTTTTGTTTACTGTTCAGAGTCCTCAGGTAGTTGTTTGTTTTTTCTGCATTTTGTTTATTGTTCATAGTTGTTATCAGTAGGAAAGATGAGCTATAAGGGGCATATGTCACCGTACCCATATTAGAACTTCCTCCAACATTATTTTTTAAAGAAAGAATAGAATGCAATATAAAAGCTCACAGAAGGAAAACTTTTTTTTTTAAATGGCACATCCTTGAAAGGATAATTATATGTCACTATATCAAATATTGTAGCCCTATTCTTGACATTTAATATAGTCTTTGACATAATGTTAAGTAAAATGCATAAATCACAGAACTATGAATCCCTTTTAAAGAAAAAACACACACAAATACACATATATGTTAATGCTTTTCTTTAGGACACGTATCACAAAGTTTCTGGTTGGAAATGTAACAGTTGAGTGGTTATCTCTGGTATGGTAGGTGACTTAAATGGGAGAGATACAGAAATAATTTGTATTAGGCATATTCCTGTATTACCATCTTTTAAAGAAGCCCACATATATTCTATAAATTTTTAAAAATCATCATAAAATACATTTAAAATGCAATTTAAAATAGAAAAGGCAGTTTTAAATAGATAAAATAGTTTAGATTATAAAGCTCTTTGAAATCTGACATCCTGTAAATTTTATAGGTATTCAATATAGAGTTTTCTTTGTTTGTTTGTTTGTTTTAATTTAATGATCAGGACAAATTGCTTTGGTAAAGCACTGGGCTGGAATTTAGGAGATTCATGCTGTATCCCTAGCTCTGTCTTAATTAAGTCTCTTAAACGATCTTGGGCTTCAGTTTTCTGACCTGTAAATTGAGAGATTCTGAATTTTTCTGATCTCCAAGGTCCCTTCTTGCTCCAAGACTTTATTGAACCCTGTATAATAGCATCAGACTCTTGGGTATAGAAAAATAAGAGGCAACTCCTGGCAGCTGCTTTCAGCCTGTGGCACAGTCAACCTGAAATGGTGATCTATGTGACAGGGCCATGTGAACTGCAAACCAACAAACTAAGCCTGAAAATTGATCGTAAAACAGTGCTCCACATAAAACAAACTTGTAATTGCCTTCTCTAAAAAGAAAGTGACCCTCAGTTGACGACGAACTAAAAATTATCAAATTGTGTTACTATCTAGTGAAATAATTTTTTTTTTCTAGTTAGGAAACAGAAGGAAGGAAGGGATTGAAGCAAGTATGTGAATGAAAGGACTTTACATTTGTTTGATGCAATGTTGTTGACGTATTACTGAAATCATCTGTGTTTTTGTTAATACTTTATAATAAGTGGTTGGAGGAATTAGCTCGATATGATTATATATGATGCAAAGAGGTTTACATTACATTATGGTCACGTATATGTTAGTTATTTTTTAGTTACAGCTAAGGTTAATTATGCTTTCTCCTAATAAAGTAGTTTAATGAAAAGAATACAAGGTTTAATCGACAATGATCTGGCACTAGATCTTGGTTTTTTGTTTACCCACCATTTAACTTTGGATGGATCATTTATTCTCTCTGGGTCTTAGTTTATCTTGTTTTGCTAACTCCAAAGTGTCATGAAGAATTTTTCACATGTGTAATCTCATTTGTGTCTCACAATGAGATAGGTTTGTTAGATGTCATTAAGTGACGCTAAAATAGTGCCTGTGAGCCCCATCAGAACAAAGGGAAATTTGATACAGAGTCCCATAGATGACCAATTCAGGAATTTTGAGGCCGTGCTTATTCGTATGTATATATGAATTCATATAATTAAATCATCCTGCTCCCCGTGCTAGTCTTATCCTGCAATATGGTTCTCAAAGTGTGGCCCGTGAACTTGTAGTGCCACAACATCTGGGAACTTGTTAAAAATGCACACTTTTGTGCCCCCCAAGACCAACTGAAGCAGAAACTCTGGGTGTGGGACTTTGCAATCTGTGTATTTAAAAGCCCTCCAGATGATTCTGGTACACATTAAAGCTTGAGCGCCACACTTGTAAGAAATCCTTTCACCTGATTCTGTGTGAAATAATCTGAAGAGAGGAGGAAGCTTTTTTGCCCTTTCTTTTGCAGACTCATTTCACCTGAGTTGATATCTTACTCTACTTCCCTGACTTCTCATTTGTCTCTGGAATGTCACGGCAGTCTTTTTCTTTTCTTTTCTTTTCTTTAAGATTAGAGGCTTTGTGTGCCCTTCATTTATCCCATTTCCAGAGACATTTTGTTTTATCCTATTCTCAGACTTCTTAACATTTCTCTCCATCAAAGAAATTTTTTCCACTTTACTTCCACCTGCTCTGCTGTACATTGAGAAGAAAAGTATTACTGGCAACATCCTCAGGGTGCACACTATCTTGAACAAATGTGGCTGAGTACGACATTTAGCATTTATGTGATCTTTAGCTCCTATCTCTTGTCTGAGTTCAGACAAGGATACCTACTATTTTAGATATCTCAGCTGTCTATGTCAGAGACTAAAGAATATTTTAGGGGGAGATGAAGCACAGAATAATTGCTTAAATGTGTCTTTGGGGACCAGTACTTCAGAGTTTGCTTTGGAATAGAAATATAGTCTCTTCAATATTACAGTTGTGTGTGTGTGTTTGTGTGTGAATTGGGAGTGGGAGATGGGCTTGCATAAAGGGAGGGCAAGGTTGCGGGAAGTAACAACACTTGACCATTCCACCTTTACGCTATAAGTGCAGATCCTCAGCGACTCATTTGCTCGTTTTCATCAGTGTTTCCACTGCTGCTTGGCCTCCTACCATGATTTTGCATTCAGATTTCTAACAGTTTATATAACAAGGATATGTACTTTTAACTTCCAAAGCCCTTTGACTTATTGTGCTGGGCAGGACACAAAGCCTCACTATGTCTTACAGTAACTCGACTTTTTAATGCCCCTTTGAAGAAAAGAACCATGTACTTGCCTGAAAATGAACCCAGTTACCCTCATTGTGTTAGAATAACCCAGGGGGCAAGAACTGAGTCAAAATTGTCCAGTAGGAGCACTCCATGTTAGGTGATGCTTAATCAAACTACTACTTAACTCTTGGCTACTTAGAGGAGACTGAAGATGAGAATATGCTAGCAATAGAGCTGCACACACACACACACACGATAGAGGAAAAGAGGGAGGTATCAGAACAGATAGTGCTAAAATGTAATTACTGTTCCATTAAAAAAAAAAAAAAAACCTCTCTCTTAAGGTTTTCCAAGTTTGTTTCTGTCCCTTGTAACATAAAAAGCAAAATTAACACCTAAATGCTCTCTCATTTTAAAAATATGCACGACTACCTAGAATTTTTAAATTTACAGAGTAGTTTCAAATACTACATCTCATTTTATTCTCAAAAACCCCACAGAGCTGGATATTTTTATCGTGATCTCCAATTTTCAGATCCATGTTATTCAAATGTGAGGTGTGCCCTACTGATGATCTTGGGATGACTTTAGGTGGCGACCTTACATGACATTCAATACGGAACTACTTGACAAAGGAGATATCTCACTTAAATTCTCTTTCAATACTTTGTGTAAGGAGAAAATTTCAGTTTGGTGCTGGTATTTCTATAAAACCTTTAGAACACATCTCCATTTTCATAAAAACAGAGCAGACTTTAAGCCTCAGAACTTCTGTCAGGCAATACTATCTAGACAAAGTTTATTACGTTGTTTTATAAGTATTATTATAAACTTTATACTCACCCTTCCGATTTTGGGAAACTATTATGATATTAATTTTCCATTTATGACAATAATGTGAAGTTTCCTTTTTACAAAGATATATTTAAATAAAAAGTGAGCCCATTAAAGAAAAAATATATTTCTAAAGGGTGTATGTGGCACAAGGAAATGACAAAAATTGTGCAGGATACAAAACGACAAATGCTGTTTCAAGCAAAGAAAGTCAGTCTCAGAACTGACTTAGGAAGCTCACATAGCAAAAGTGGTAAGCCAAGCCCGAAGCGACTAGGATCCATATGGGTCAAAGGCCTTTGCTGCAGGTCATTAGTGATGGACTTCAGACCAGACTGACTCCTAGCCCTGAGCTATTTAGGCTTTGAGGTGGCTTTTCTTATGGTTTATTTAAAAGTCTTCATGTCTTCCTACCCCATACCCCAGCCCCATTACATGAGACTCTAGTCACCAAAATAGGCAATTAAATTTTCTTTGGATTTTAAAAACAATAATGAGCACAATAATATATTTAATTTTTACTATGGGCCCAGGTACTATTTTATGTATTTCACAGGTACTACACTTAGTAATTCATTCACTTATTAAACTTAAATACTTATTATTATACTTATTTAATTTACTAATTCATTTAATCTTCACACTAAATTCTACAAGAGAGGTATCTCCTATGATTTTTCAAGAACAAATCCATCAAACCTCACCTGATTGGTTACACCTCTGGAATAATTTATATGTCACCAGGTTAAAAGACTGAAGACTCACTTTATGGCCCATTCTTAATACAGATTTCAAACATTATATTTTTTTGGTTCCATTTTGTTTTGTTTTTCTTTTTTTTTTTTTTTCCTTTTTTTTTTCCATTAAGTTCTGGGATACATGTGTAGAATGTGCAGGTTTGTTACATAAGTATACACATGCCATGGTGGTTTGCTGCACCCATCAAGCTGTCATCTACATTACGTATTTCTCCTAAGGCTGTAATGCCCAGACCGTTTGTTCCCCAAAGAAGATCACCAGAGTCCAGAGTCAAAGCCAAGCGGCAAGGATCTTTTACTGCAAGTTCGAACTTGGTCCCTCCATTCCACAGCATACAAGACGGCCCCGAACAATGCGAGTGCTTGCCTTTTATAGCCCGAGGTAAATAGGATAGTAAAGTTACAGAGGAACAAGGGAATTCTTTTGGTTACAGCATTACAATTGGTTTACATTCTAAGTTATATATTTAGTAGTTTTTCTATTGGTTCCCACGCTTTCAGTAAAACTACAAATGGCTGTGTCCTTATCGGGGATTTTCCAGGTGGTATTTGTACTGGGCTCAGGAAGTTGAGAGATATATGGTGAGATGTGTTTGTACTGGGCTCAGGAAGTTGAGAGATATATGGTGAGATGTGTTTGTAGTGGGCCTGTTTGTGTTGAGCCCGGGGCTGAGGAATGTGCCTGATTTCTTTCAAGGCTATCCCTCCCCTCACCCCTTAGCCCCTGACAGGCCCTGGTATGTGATGTTCCCCTGTCTGTGTCCATGTGTTCTCATTGTTCAACTCCCACTTATGAGTGAGAACATGCGGTGCTTGGTTTTCTGTTCCTATGTTAGTTTGCTGAGAATGATGGCTTCCAGCTTCATCATGTCCCTTTATTAGATTTTATTTTTAAGTGGTCCATAACATTTAACACTAATTGAGAAAGTATTTATTAGCACAACAAATATGCAGCAGACATCGTGATGGCCACTCAGGACAACATTGGTGAGCAAAAGTAGAGGGAGGACTGCCTTCCAGAACTCATAGTTTGACGGGAGAAATATACCTCTTTAAATAATCACACACCACACATGACCATACAATTAATGGTATATAGAAACATACATAATTAGCATAAAAGAAACATACATGGCCTATAAGAATGTGACTCAATTTAAATTGGGCCAAGAGGATCAGAAAAGTCTTTTTTGAGAAACTGACATATTGGCTGAGATATGGTGGATGAGTAAGAACTGAGTAGGCACAGGTGGGAGTTCAGGTAGAGGGAGGAGTATTAAGGCAGAGGAAAGAGCACTTAAAAAGACCTTGGGCAAGAAAGAACATGGTGACTAACAGATTGAAAGATGGCCAAGATAGCTAGTGATTGAAAGATGGCCAGGATGACCAGCAGGTTGGGGGCAAACTTCAGTGGATGGAGGAAATTGATGGAATATAACTAGGAGGCGAAAGAAGTACACAGGGACAAGGTGAGGCAAAGCCTTGTACGTGTGATTTTGGTCTTTTAACAACAATGGAGAATGACACAGATGTGGTCAGATTTGCTCTTTGAAAAGATTACTGTGTGTCGCTATGTGAGAATTGAAGCTTTCCTTTCTTTCATTTTTTTTTTTTTTGACAGAGTCTCCCTCTGTTGCTCAGACTGGAGTATAGTGGCACTATCTTGGCTCAAGGCAAGCTCCGCCTCCCGGATTCACACATTCTCTTGCCTCAGCCTCCCAAGTAGCTGGGACTACAGGTGCCCACCACCACGCCCAGCTAATTTTTTGTTTGTCTATTTGTTTGAATTTTCAGTAGAGATGGGGTTTCACCATGTTAGCCAGGATGGTCTCGATCTCCTGACCTCGTGGTCCACCTCCCTCACCCTCCCAAAGTGCTGGGATTACAGGTGTGAGCCACAGCGCCTGGCAAAGCTTTTTTTTCTTATTCAAGGTAAGCGTCCTGCCCATCTTCCCAAATTGCCACAATTTCTATTATTTTCATATAAAAAAAATTTTAAAAATTAGGGAAAAACTACTCCTTGAAATAAAAGCAAACTATTTTCCTTTATCGTCTTTTCGGTCTTCTATGTTAACAGTGTTTTTCCATTTCCTTTTATATCTTCTGCAAAACAAAACTAAGATCTTATTTTTGCTTTCCCGATTTCATCATTCACATCTCACAAAATTCATGTGCCTCCAAAATAATGCCATCTATTTTTTATTTCTTTTTCTATCAGCATATAGTGAAAATCAGACTGATTTCATTTTAGCCAATGGAAGGCTTAAGAAAAATTAGCAAGTAGGCCAAATTTTGTTTGCAATACCCTCATCTTCCCTCATGGCATTTTTTCTCCCATTCATGTTTCTCTGCCTCTTGCACTGCAAATCTGAACACCACCTTATATTTGAATTTTTCCTATTCTCTCATCAGCTCACACACCCCTGGTAAGACCCAGAGTTAGATTTACACTGAATTACAAGAGGACACTGATGTCAGGATAACACACCACAAAGTTTATATACCCCGTGCTTCAAAATGACAGTACAAAGATCTGGCAAAGTTGATAATTTTTTTTTGGGAAAAAATTATAAACAAATGGGCAGGGTCCTAGAGAAAGTGGAGAGAGTATCTAAGTTTGGGTCCTGGCTCCTCTGAAGCTATGTGACATGCAACCCCAAGTAAGTCAGTTTCACTCTCCAATACTGTCTTCTCATTTGGTCTTTTCTCATTTGTAACTTCTGTAATTCTATAACACTGTTTTGTTGGCTGAACTCATCTCTTCTTGAAGAGCTTTCACCCATAAGAATTGCTTAATATTGGTTAATAAATTTGTAACATCAGGGTTACTAGTGAAAACACAGAGTTGGGATGAAGATACTTGGAAAAGTTCCTAGTAAACCAACATAGAGAACATCTATTTTGCAATAAAAGCAGGGTAAGGATGGAGTTTTACATCTAAAGTCATTATTTAGTGTCTAGGTTAATGTTAGTTTAAAATAAGCCACCCTCATTATCCCCTCAAGATCACATATTGTAAGATTGTATTTTTACCATGTCTTATATCTGCTATTTTATTTTTATCCTTTGGCTTCAATGATGCCCTTTACCAGCATGTGTGAAGACACAAATACTCCCATTTGGGAACATGCGGTGCTATATCCTTCTTCGTAGTGTTTTCTGTAAAAATAGTTTCTCTTGATAAACATTATGGATAAAAATGTAAAAACCTAACAGCCGGTATCATCTTTAGCAAACTGAACATAACAACTTTTCTGTGATAAAAGACAAATGTAAATTTTAGGAGCCGGGGGAGCTGTGCATGGGTGAAGTTCAAGATCAGCCTCCATTGAAGGCCAAGGGCCTCCAGAGGAAAACTTTGATTAAAGGTCCCTTATGAGAAGAAGGATAACTAATTTAGAGTTTTTCTAGACCTGATCTTTGCTTGCAACATAGAGAGGAAATTCTTCCTTGCCTCAAGGAATTAAAATGTTTAATAGATAACTATAGACAGGGCAGAAATCAAGAGAGGTTTCTCACAGGCATCCAGGAATATAATCAGAGGCATGGCCTAATTCATCTTTTAAAAAATTAACTAATTAATTGACAGATTAAAATTTTGTATATTTATTGTGTACAACATAATGTTTTAAAATATATATACATTGTGGAGCAGCTAAATCAAGGTAATTAACACATGATTTACCTCACATACTCATCATTTTTGGAGGTGCAAAAACATCCTTCACAAGTTTCAAAAAGACAATACATTATTATTAACTATAGTCACGTTGTACAATACATCTCTTTAAGTTATTCCCCCTATCTCACTGAAATTTGTATCCTTTGACCAGTATCTCCCCATTCACCTAGCCCCTCCAGGCACTTGTAACCACCATTCTTCTCTCTGCTTCTATGAGTTCAACTTTTTTTTTAGATTCACATATAAGTGAGATCATACAGTATTTGTCTTTCTGTGCCTGTCTTATTTAACTTAACATACTATCCTCCAGATTCATCCATGTTGTAGCAAATGACAGAATTTCTTTCTTTAAAGTCTTACTAGTATTCCATTGTGAGTGTATATACCACATTTTCTCTATCCATCTTTTCATTGATGAGCACTTAGATTTATTAATATCTTGGCTGTTGTGAATACTGCTGCAATAAACATGGGAGTACAGATGTCTTTTTGACATATGATTTCATTTCCTTTGGATATATACTCCATAGTGGGATTGCTGGATCATATAGTATTTCTATTTTTAATTTTTTGGGAAACCTCTATACCATTTTCCATAATGGCTGTACTAATTTACATTTCCTCCAACAGCACCAACAACATATAAATGTTCCCCTTTCTCCACATCCTTACCAGTGCTTATCTTTCATCTTTTTTATAATAGCCATTCTAATAGGTGTGAGATGTTATCTCACTGTTTTTTTAAATTTTCATTTCACTGTTGATTGGTGATGCTGAGCATTTTTTTAATATACCTGTTGACCATTTGTATGTCCCTTTTGAGAAATGCCTATTCAAGTCCTTTGCCCATTTTTAAATTGAGTCATTTGTTTTCTTGCTATTTAATTGTTTGAGTTCCTTATATATTTTGGATATTAACCCCTTACTAGACGCAGATTTGCAAATATTTTCTCCCATTCCACAAGTTGTCTCTTTACTCACTGATTGTTTCCTTTGCAATGCAACATGCTTTTAGATTGATATAATTCCATTTGCCTGTTTTTGCTCTTATTGCCTATGCTTTTGGGGTCATACCCAGAAAAAGTATTGCCCAGACCAATTCACAGAGCTTCCCCTTTATGTTTTCTTCTAGTAGTTTTACAGTTTCTGGTCTAATGTTTAAGGCTTTAATTCATTTTGAGTTGATGTTTGCATTGGCTGGTTCATCTTTTTTTAAATATATTTTTATTAATTATTATTTTTGACTTGGAGTCTTGCTCTGTCACCCAGGCTGGAGTGCAGTGGTGCAATCTTGGCTCACTGCAACCTCCAACTCCCGGATTCAAGCAATTCTCCTGCCTCAGCCTCCCGAATAGCTGGGATTACAGGCACCCACCACCACACCCAGCTAATTTTTTGTATTTTTTAGTAGAGATGGGGTTTCACCACGTTAGCCAGGCTGGTCATGATCTCCTGACCTCAGGTAATCCACCCGCCTTGACCTCCCAGAGTGCTGGGATTACAGGCGTGAGCCACTGCACCCAGCTTGATTAATCTTTTTTTACATAGCCATGTTCTGGTTGTTGACCCATTCATGAATTGACAGGCTGGGCCAATTACCACACTTGGTTTAATTATCTAAAACTACAGGAGGACTCATACGTCACATAATTCAAAACAAACAGTAGCCTAATGGACTGGGAGAGACTGTTCTCCTTAGAATGACAGTGAACATGATTGATACCATGTCTAATACAGAGATATTTTTGAGACAGGAAATGGGTTCTACTTACCTGCCTCTTGAAATTGGAAGAAAACAAAGGCTATAATTAGTACAACAAATAGTAGCTGCTAAAAAGGATAAAATCGGGCAAAGGAAATGAAAAAGAAGGCTCAATGAAGAGAAGATTGTAGAAATAGTCAGGGGGAAAGAGGTAAGGAAAGGGGTGAAGAGAAGGAGATAGGATTAGGAGACCAAGTCTCAGAAGGAGGTGGGAGATAGGAGTCAATGTCACAGGGGAGTTAAGGCGGAGGGAAGGAAGGGTGTGAGTTTTCCAGCAAAGGCTGAGCAATCTTAGGGGTAAGTGTCACACATCCCTGCTGCTCACAAGAACTGGGTTAATCACAGTAGTTATAACCAGTACACTTGCCTTTTAAAGTTCAAATTGAAGTCTTACAGTACTGGTCATACACTGTTAGCAGGGGTTAATATGGCAAAGCACTTTGCAAAACAGTTTGGCCTGACCTAGTAAAGTTGAAGATGCATGTATCTATAGCCCAGCAATTCCACTTCTACATAAATAAACTGGAGAAACATGGGCATATATGCACTAGGATACATTTTTCAAGAATGTTTATAGGAACATTGCTCCTAAATGCCAAAAAAGAAAAGTTTCCTAAATGTCCATCAATAATAGAATGGAGAAAATTTGGGTATAATCACACAATGATTATAATAAAAATGAATGAACTTCAGCTGTGTATAAAAACATGCATGAATCTTACAAACATAATGTTAGTAAAAGGATCCAGAGACAAGAGAATATATATGTGTAACTCCATTTGTGTAAGTTCCAAAATTAGTTAAGCCAAGCTATCTTGTTTAGAGACATATACTTAAATGGTACCAAGAAGTAAAGGATACTTTTATCCTGAAAAAAAAAAATGTGTCTGCTTGTGCCAGAATGAGAAAGAAGATAGTAACAAGAGTGTACAGTAAGTTTAGAAGGTCTATGGGGAAGTAATACTTTATTTTCCTTCATTTATACTAATTCTAAAGAATGTGTTTGAAAGAAATAATGAAAGGTTTTAAAATGTTGAAAAATTTGATTCAGTCTTGATAGATAAAAATGTGTGAATTTTTTTTTAACAGAAAAGGATATGTGGGGGAATATAGAAAGAGTAAAAGTGGAATTTAGTTTTTATTATATTAAAGAAAGAAATTAATTTTTGAGTGTACAGAATGTTCTTAATAAGAAGTAGCATAAATCATTCTGGTCATATATGCATCTGCCCCATAACAATTCATCTTACCACCAAAATTGTTTTCAGATGAATAAAAGACAATCGTGGGTATTTACAAAGGCTGTCAAAATATAATAATAGCACATACAATTACTATTTTTTAAAAAAATGACTTTTCTTCTCTAGGTTTAAAATACCCTTGTCAGTTGGTAACAATCAGAACCTGCACTCATAGCACATTCTGAGGGGATAAATTGGAAAACCCCAGAAACTTGCAGTGCCCTCACTCTCTACAATACATTTTATTTTCAGGATAATTAGTGACTGAATCCCTAGAAATAACTACATATTATATCTCGGTAGAGGATTTCACTGTCCTGCACTCTGATACTGATGGTTATTGCAGTAACTTAACGATAAGCCCTTCTGCCTTAGTGATAACAGGGCATCTTTGCCTTTCATTCACATTTGCCTCAAGTCCCCAGCTACAAGTCTGATGGCAGAAACTGAGTTTTCTGAAAGAAACATCAAAAGCAGCTCAGTAAAAGACTTTCGGGTACTTCTGGCTATTGATCCAAAAGGGTATGGATTCAAAGGCGCAGGCATCCCAGTATAACCTGGCATTGTTACCATAAGTAAAAGCCTCTCAGACGGAATTTGCAGAACACTTTTATTCTAGAAGTAGAAGACTTTGTGAACATGAGCTGCTCAGTTCCAGGCCCGCAAAACAAGATTAGTTACCTACAACTGCATTTACCTTGTGTAATTGTGGTTAACATTCCATCTTTTTTTATTAGACACACTGTATAAGAAAATGTCCCCCTTCTTTTTTTCTTTTTCATTTAGCACTAACTTTACTTTAACAGGCTAGACTTGTACAAACTGGAATAACATGCTTTTAAAATGCTATCTTCTTCCCACTGACTCCTCAAAATTTAGGAAAAAAATAAAGATGTATAATATATATTTTCAAGTCAGTAAATCATCAGGTAAAATTATTATATAAAGAATAATATATAATAATTTCCCTCGTATACAATATTATTCAGAATAATGGTTAAATATTTTTGAAGTGCCTTTACTGAATTCCTTTACTTTTCACAACCACATAGTTATCCGCAGAGGTGCAAAAATTTAGGTAAATTCAAAATTGCAACATGACCTTGCCAGAAATGTCATGTTAAAGACAAATTCCATTTGATTAGGTTTGAAACTCAACTATTAAAGAACAAATAATAAATTTTGTATGCGGTAATGGTACACACAAAGTCCTTCAAAGAACCCAGCCAGCAACCTGCTACTTTGCTTACAGAGTCTTAGTTTTACAGGTGACAACAGTGTCATTTTCTGACACAGGGATATTGACAAAGTTGAGGATACCATTACAGTTTTAGGGAGGTGCACACAGTATCTGTAGAGAAGAGAACTGGAAATCAGGGGCTCCCAGATTTGAAGTGAGCTAACTGAGTTGATGAGAATCATGCCAATTTGTCTGCCACATGAAAGTAATAAAAAGGATCACCCTAGGGGCTTTTCCAAACTCCCAGATGGGTTAACTCTGCAGCTTTGGTACCATATGGCTCTAGTTTTGTAAAACACACAATAAGAAGTTCCTTGTATAGTAATACCTCTTGTTGCAACTATGTAAATGGAATTGGTCAAATAAAACATCAAATTAATAATATTGAATCCAAGTAAAACCAGACAAGACAAAAAACAAAGTATTTGCTCAAATCCATATTCTAAGGGTGGAATATGACCAAAAGGAGGGACTGTGAGAGAAAAACTGACATGAAGACATGAACCTTACTTTGATTAGTAGTAAAATAATGTGCACATCATGTCCCAAGTCAAGGAGAAGAAAATACTTCGCATCCTGAAATTCCCACCCTGCCCTCCCCTGCAAAAATAAAATCAAATAAAAATCAAAAATAAAATCACTCTGCCTAGTGAGCCATTTTCTGTAAATGACTAACTCCATGATAGAATGATACCTCTGACTTTTAAAATACTGATACATGTTCCTATAAGAAAATAGCTGTTTTCTACCAGGAAGAGACTATAAACTTAGACTATAAACTTAGCTGAGTTACAAGATTACAACATTAATTTGGCCACAAACCAAAACTATAGTTCAGCTTTCCTAATTCCTACATCAAATTATGTTCTATTCCATTATTAGACAAGCCCTGACAATTTCCTTTTAGTAATTTGGGGTCTTTTCTTTAAACTACCTGGTGATTTTTTTTTTAATATGGTGAGCAAAGTTTGCAACTAAAAATCCTCTCTCTTTGTAATTCTTCCATGCCTGTGTCTTCTTAATACAGTTACTATCCTGTAAAGAAAACCAAAGAACTAATTATGATGAAAGTCAGGACGACTTTTAGTGAGAGAGTGAGTTTTGCTTAGGAGGGAGGAATCACTGGAGATGTGGCTTAGTGAAAGAAGAAAGGTAAAATAATACATATTTTCACCTTAGAGGAAAGGTGAAAATACATATTAAAAAAGGAGAGAAAAATTAATAAAATATACACAAAAACAGAAACAACAATCACTCGGGGAGCCCCTGCAGAACTTGCAGGATCCTGGCCTGTGATGAGGGTCTAAACTCTGGGCTCTTTGCCTGACAAGAAGAATATCAGGAATATAATGACGAAGGAAACAAGCCGATGTGGAAAAATGTTGATTCCTAAACACTGTGACCATCTGCTGGCCAAATGGCAAGATATACTTTTTTCCATGGCTGGGAACTGTTTGTAAAAAAGGTTATGTTGTGAACAGATGCTATAAGTCTCTTTTAAAGAAACTAAAATTCAGGGGCAAAATTAGCCGGAATCAACTTTAAAAATGAGGCTTTAAAAAGCTGACATAAAACTCTAGGACCAGTAGCTAGCAAAAATATGATTAGAATAGCTCTCTGGGACATTCCACCAAAATACCTTCACCCCAGAGGAGAGGCCTCATTCATTTTCAGCAATTGATAAGGTGGATGAAACAGGTCTCAACAGCAAGCGATATTTTCTGTTCCTCTCTCTCTCTGACCCCCCTCCTTTTTTTCTCTCTCTCTATAGAGTATTATTTTAAAAATTGATGTCATTTTTGTCTTATTCATAACTTATCTATGTTTGTTTTACTATAAATGATATCTTAAATTACTTGCCATCAAGTTGGGGTTATGTTCTAAGAAGATTGAGAAAGTGTTTTGTTTTGGTTTTTTGAGACAGAGTCTTGCTCTGTTGCTCAAGCTGGAGTGCAGTGGTGTGATCACAGCACACTGCAACCTCCACCTCTGGGGTTCAAGCAATTCTCCTGCCTCAGCCTCCCAAGTAGCTGGGACCACAGGTGCACACCACCACTAATTTTTGTAGTTTTAGTAGAGATGGGATTTCACCATGTTGGCCAGGCTGGTCCTGAACTTCTGAATTCAAGTGACCTGCCCACCTGGGCCTCCCAAAGTGCTGGGATTACAGGCGTGAACCACCCTGCTTAGTCCAAAGTGCTCCATTTTTAAGCAGTGGCCCCCTTGATTCTGAAAAGTCTGGGGTTGGAGCAAGACCTGGAACATCCATTTCCTTTCTCACTAAAGATGGGTTCTGCTTTAAATCTCAGAAAGATAGGATTTTTGTCATAAAATTCTACTAAAACCCTCTTGTTTTAAATGAAAGAAAAGCTGAGTTACAAGATTACAACATTAATTTGGCCACAAAACAAAACTATAGTTCAGCTTTCCTAATTCCTATATCAAATTATGTTCTATTCCATTATTAGACAAGCCCTGACAATTTCCTTGCATGTAGCCTGCTTCTCTGCTCATCAGTTGTGCCCAGCTCCTAGCACAGAACCTAGCTCCTAGCACATAGTAGGTACTCAATAAATATTTGCTGAAAGAATATTCAAATTCATATTTTTATGTGTGCAGTTGCCAAATCACAAGAGCATGTATGTTATGTTTTTATGGATGCTGCCAAAGATTTATTTAAAATGATTCTGCAACTTGATCCTCCCACAAAAAATATGTGAAGGTATCTGGGCAGCTATACTCTCACCAACAATGACTTTCTTCATGCTTTTAATTTTTGCCATTGAAATATTAAAAACTTCTATTTCTATGTTTTGATATTCTTGTTGTTCAATTATGTGAGAGGATGAGCATTTTTCATCTGCTTTTGGGCTCTGTATTTCTTTTCCTATGAATTACCTATTCATATCCCTGTCCTTTTGTTATTGATTTGTTAATTTTTTAATCTTAAAGTTTTTTAGTTAAGGAAATTAACTTTTTTTAAATGTCAAATGAGTTGCAAACGTTCTTCTCTATAGTTTTTACTGCTTTTACTATAACTTCTTTTGATTCATAAGTTTAAAATTTCTATGTTAAGTTTATCAGTCCTTCTTTTGTAATTTATGGTTTTATATAATATTTAAAAGGCTTTTCCTTTGCAAGATTTTTTTTATATTAACAACATTTTTTTCTAGTGCTTTTGTTATTTAAGTTGATATATTTATTTTCCAGAAATATATTTGGATGGCAGAGGTAGGGATCTAGCTAACCAAATATTTGGGAATAGTTCAATCATTTAAAAAGTGCAGATACTTCAGAAATAGCTATGATTGGGTCAGTGGTGACAACAAGTGGTGTCCAATCCAGCTTTGCCTTGGAGAACTTACGTTTGGTATTCATCAATTCAGATAATAATATAAGGAGCACCACTTGTTTCCTCCCAATTCCTGACTGTTCGTATCTCTTCACAAATCAATTGCCAAGCTATGTGTTTTCATTATATATTCATGCTCTTAGACTTTAAACCAGGAAATGTGGGTTCTCATCCAAACTCTGCCTGGTCTTGTGATTTTAAGAAAATTTCTTTACTTACCTAGATTTGTTTCTTTTTCTACAAAATGATGATATTAGATGATGACCCCCAAGATCTGTCCAGAAATAAAACCCTACAATCCTATAATGTCTCCCAATTCTGACTTCTCACACAACTTCACATCTGCAGATACCATGATCCACAATTGGATAGCCCGTCAGCATCCAACAAGTATTCAAGTTATACTAGTCCCCTGTATTCCTCACTTTGTAGAGCTTTTGCCTTGATGTTCCTAGAATGGTTTTCTTACAATTATCTGCACACTTCTTAGCCTCTCTATCTTCAGAGCTGTGATCAAATGCAACTCTGGCAGAGAAACCCTCTCCTACTACCTTAAGAAAATGGCATATTTGATTCCCTACCGTCATTCTTTTCACTTTCTCCTGCTTAAATTTTTGGAATAGAACTTTTAATACCTGACATATGTTTTATTTATATGTCATTGTATCCTGAAATAGTATGTGTGTAAAACAGTTTTTCTGCCACAAAAACAACCCCAATATTCCAGTAGCTTGTGGCAACAAACATTTCTTTCCTTATGTCATGTGAAGGCTGTGAGTAGGCTGCAGCTTTTCTTGGTTCTTCTGTGTACAGCTAGGCTCTGTTAGGCTTGCTTCCATTTCAGGCCTGAAGTTGAAAAAACATTCCTTGTCTAGAAAAAAACTGTTCATACAGGAAAGGGGAGGAATACAAGGGTGACAGAGCCAAACCAGGAAATCTCATGTAATAATTCTGATCAGTTTTGACAGTCACATCTTCTCAAGTTCCATTGGTCAAAGCATGTCATGTGCTCAAGTGCAAAGTAAAAGAGTCAGATAGAATATACAGATGCTCCTTGACTTACAATGGGTTTATATCCTGATAAATCCATTCCAAGTTGAAAATATTTTAAGTCAAAAATGCATTTAATACACCTAATCTACCAAACATCATAGTTGAACCTAGCTTAACCTTCAACATGATCAGAACATTTTTACATTAGCCTATATTTGGGCTAAATAATCTAATCCAAAGCCTATTTTATAATAAACTGTTAAACATCACATGTAATGTAGTGAGTACTGTACTGAAAGTGAAAAGAAGAATGGTTGTAGGGCTACTTGAAGTATGTTTCTACTGAATGTGCATCACTTTCACACAATCATAAATTCAAATCATTGTTAAGTCAAAGACTATAATTCTTTAATGGGAGTCAAATAACCATAACTAGGGTTCTAATTAGGTGAAATAATCCTATTGTTAGAAAAAATAATCCAATCTATCAAGAAATATAAACTCTATCATTTGGTTCTTCTGTAGTATCCCTAAGATCTAAAATAGTAGGCATTTAGTAGAAACTATTTGAAAGGATGAAAAAATAATGACTCTCATCCTTTGCAACTCCACTCTTACTACTATAACTACCCTCCATTTGGCATCTGCCCTCACAACTATGGCTTTGTTGTGCCATTAAGAGATGAGATGGATTGAATAATCTTTTAAGGTTCCTGGAATAGTGAAAAACACTTTCTACTTAGTAATAAAATGCTTGTATTTTAACAGGCCTTTTAAACAATATATTTTTCTCACAAATTTTAGAAGCAGTATTGATATGCTACTAATGTAAATTTGGGATGTGGCAGCAACTTAGGCCTGCAGCATACTTGCCACTGCTAACTCCATTGGCACCCTTCCCCACCCCCCCACCCCCACTTGGCACTGTCCACTCATGGCACAGGGAAAAACAGACATGAGTGAGGCTGGGAAGACAAAACTTTACATTCCTCTCTCTTGGTGAGGTAAAACAGCTTTTGGGATAAGTTATTTCATGGAGGGAATTCACACCAAAATATGTGGGATATCTAAACAATTCTGTTGTCTTTTTACCTGAGTTGCTAAGGCTGAATATCATTAGTGACTAGGAGCTTGTGTTCTGGAGCAAAACAGACTGGGTTTAAACTCCTGGTACCTTTTTTAGCTGTTTGACTTTGGGTTTGTTACTTAATTTTTCTAAAACTCAGCTTGAAATTTTGTGAATTTACTTGAAGAGTGGTACCTGCTTCATGGGCTGACATAAGAGTTTAAAAGGTGATGTTTCAAAGTGTTTAGCACAATGGTGGCACAGAGTAAACACCTGATAAATAACATATGTTATTTTCCAAAGTACTTGAATACATATTGACTCATTATAGTCATAACATTACCCCTCTCTTAGACGTGAGGAGGAAAAGAGAAGTAAAATAAATTGCTCAAAACCACACATTCAGGGCTGAAACTCAAGTTTCCTGACTATTATTCCTCTGTTATCTGGATATAAAAGCTAGAACAGATGGAATCATATTAAACTATTTATCAAGTTCCTATTTATTAATATATATTGTGAGGTTTCCATCCTCCCTCGAACCTCTAGGGCTATTTCTCAGAGTAGATCCACTGGACACTGGTTTCTCAGGCTCTTAATCATTGTTCCAGGAGAAAGAATCTGTGATCAAATAAGTTTAAGGCTGGATGTAAAAGGTCAAGCAGTTTTTATTTCTCTAGAGCTTTCAGTATGCTAATGTTCATTTTGAATCTCAGAAAAAGTTTCAGAACATAGTTGTATTAGTCAGGGTTCCCTAAAGAAACAGAACCAATAGGATATATATAGCTATACATGAGGAGTGACTTAGGGTTATGGAAGCTGAGAAGTCCCATAATATGCTGCAGTTTGCAAGCTGGAGAACCAGGAAAGCTGGTGCTGTAATTCAGTCTTTCTGAAGGCCAGAGAACTGGAGAAGCCAATGGTGTCATTCTCAGCTCAAGGCTAAAGGCCTAAGAACTGAGGCCGGTTGGGAAGGCCCTACTGGTGTAAGTCCTAGAGTCCAAAGGCTCACGAAACAGGATCTTTGATGTCTGAGAGCAGTAGAAGATGGATGTTCCAGCTCAAGAAGAGACAGTGAATTTGCCCTTCCTTCACCTGCTGTTTGTTATAGCTGGGTCTTCAATGGATTGGATGGTGCCTGCTTATGCTGGTGAGGGTCATTCTTTTTCACCCAATCTACTAATTTGAATGCTAATCTCTTCTGGAAACACCATCACAGAGACACTCAGAAATGTTTTACCAGCTATCTGGGTATCTCTTAACCCGGTCAAATTGACACATAACATTAACTATCATAACAGTATTTCTCATTATTATTTGACTACATCATGTCTCTGACATCCTCACTCCAAAAATAGAGAACCTTCTGCAACATTCTTTTTGCAAGACATTCTAAGGATGATTTAAAATGGAGACCAACACAAAAGAGATGCATGAAAACATAGAGGGCACACTAATGACTGGCTGTGTTAAACGAGTGCACCAACTAAATAAAAAAAATACAAATTCTATCAGCTCCACGGAAGTTGATACAGAACATTTTGTAGAGTGGTAAATTAAGTCATGATGAGATTGAGTAGAGCCAAGGGATTTGGCTTGGCTCTAACATGTGGCTTTAACAATAAACAGCAATGTTATCAGATTTCCAGTGACACAGAGAGTTTTGTTTTGTTTTGTTTTTTTGTAGGATTACGTTCTTCATATTCTTGGTGATAATGGTGGTTCATATTTTATGTCTGGCAACTTATCTAATTATCCCTTTTCCTCTCCTTTGAATCCTTTTGGCTCCTGGCATTTTGCCTTTATAATTAAATTAGTTCAGCACTCCGAAGTTATGAAAGCCAGGATCTATTTGGAGCTCTGGATTCAGTGTAACTGATGCCTTAACGAAGATTCTCCAAGGACACAGTCACCATCTAATGAATGATGGGTCTCTGTATACATAAAAATAAAGCTGCTACAGATTTGATTATTTTCCTCCTTTTCAGTTTCTTTAATATAATATTTAGCAAGATGCCTAAGTCAAAGCATAACATAAAATTTCTCAGTATTTTTAAGTCTATAAATAGCAAATGCCTTTTTATTTTTTCAAATTGTATTATCTCACTTGATTCTATTAACACCCATGAAAGTAGTCAGTAAAGGCATTATTGGCCCCATCTGACATTGCATCAGAGACAGTTCCACAGTAATGACACCCTTAGCTCTCTTCTCCCCAGGAGTACATGAGTACATTATTAACTTTGTCAATGGATCTTTCTTTCAAAATTTGTTATTTTAAAGTACCACAGTCTCACAAAGCCCTAAAAGACCAATTAATGCCATCCACAATCTTGTGCCATTTTTCAACTAAGGATATGGAGTTTGCATGACATCTGCCAGTGGGATATTTTAAGTGAGTCACAAACAAAAGCGGTTAACTGACTCCCAAATTATACCTCTAGCCCAGAAGCTACCTCAAGCTTCACATTCATTTATCCAGTTGTATGGTATTTCCACTCAGATGTCCCAAAAATACCCCAAACACATGTCAGATGTTGAACTCTACAGCTCCCTTCCTACCTTTACCTTGTATAGTCTTGGTTTTAGCACCCCCCTTAAGGTCTTGACTTTTCCCTCTTCCTTACTCCAATATCAAATTAATCACCAATTTGTATTGCTTTCTCCAAGTTTTCTCTAATATCTTCTTGCCTATCCCTTTACCCATTAGGTTTAGCCTCGACCACTACCTACAGGCTAATCTCACTGCTTTCATTTTTGTCCCTTCAAACTTCCCGTACACTGATAACTCCCAGAGATGTTTATTTAAAATACAAGTCTGATCATATCATTAACCTGTTTGAAAGTTTTCACTGACTCCTCCTCCATCCCTAATAGGATACAGGCTAAGCTCCTGAGCATGGCTCACAAGACCTTCTGTGTGTGGTTTAACTTGATTCTCATTCCTGCTCCTTCTGCCTCCTGCTGAAGAGTCATGGTCCCAGAAACCCTGAAATACTTGTATTTTGGCATGAATGCCATACTGTTTCTTACCTCCATGCTATTTTTTTCTTATGATCTTCTTTCTACTAGTAATACAATTCCACTCTCATCCTTTCCTTTCATTTACCTCTTTTTGTTAGGGTTTTGCCATTGTAGAAATCTATTCAGGTATCACAAGCTGTAGGAAATGTCCCTGATCTTCCCCTCATTGAATTCACCCATATCAGATTAGGCTTTTCTCCTGATCTGTGAAAATCACAATTTATGAGTTTGCCACACTACTGAACAATTATTTAATGTGTGCTAGCTCTCTGCATTGAGCTATGAGTTACTTGAAGGTAGGGATTGAGTCTTAAATATTTTTGTTTCTCAATCCCTGGCATAGGCCTTAGCAGAAAGTAGGCACTCCAAGAATATTTGCTAAACTGAATGAATATTCAAATATATCAGTCACTTTCAGAAAATGTTTCTGTAAATTTATATGAAAACCCACTTATTGGCAACATGATTTATGAAAGATGATGTCCAACTGAAAGACAGATGATATGTGAGTATATTTAGAAGGATTGTAACAGTTTATATGGCATTAGAAAACCTCCAGATCTATGTGATAAGTCTCTCTTTATAAAAATCTGGATCATATATTTCTACCTGTGTAAAGGATGTTTCTTTGCTCTGATGAGAAACAATTGGTTAAAACGTGTGTGCATATTTGGGAGGCGGAGGTGGGCAGATCACGAGGTCAGGAGATCGAGACCATCCTGGCCAACGTGGTGAAACCCCATCTCTACTAAAAAAAAAAAAAAATTACTTAGGCATGGTGGCGCATGCCTGTAGTCCCAGCTAGTCAGGAGGCTGAGGCAGGGGAATCACTTGAACACAGGAGGCGAAGCTGAGTAAGCTGAGATGGCGCCACTGCACTCCAGCCTGGTAACAGAGTGAGACTCTGCCTCAAAAAAAAAAAAAAAAAAAAAAAAAAGGTGTGTACATCTGGAATGAGGTTGAGAATGCCTGTTTCTCTCTGCCTCAATCAATGTGGGCACCTGCAAAGAAAGAAAATAAGTCTTACTCTTTTCTATTCTCTTCTCCATTCTCTTCCCTAACCCTGCCTATCCTCCAGATGCACCTCTTTGAGAAACGGGTTTCAAGAGGTTTGCATTCCTCTCACGTGTCAAAGCAATGAAATGTTCTTACTCTGACTATCTTGCTTGTATGTAAGTGACAGTCTTTGGGCACTTTTCCGGCAAGGAGATAGTTAGACTCCTTTTATGTAAATGTTACTCAGGCTCTAAAATGTCATACTGTCCTTTTCACTGCTAACTTCTTTTTTGTCTGTCTGGTTTATTTTCTCCTTTAAAGAAGTATTTTTTACCCCCTTGCTCTGTGTTGGCTCTGTGGTGGACACAAGGAAATGCAGGGTTCAGGCTCTGTCCTTGAGGACCCAAGACTCTCTGGCTAGGGAGAAAACACACACAGCCTTGTTGATCAACTGTGCTATATATAATCAAGGGTGAGAGGGCTCTCTCTTGGCCCCTGCCATCAGAATTGCAATCTTTTCCTTCACATTATTAAACTGTTGAACCTCACGTGCTGACCCATAGACAAAAAATAATGAGGGGAAAATTGCTGTTGCCATGTTTCTGTTTCTAGATAATTATGGAAAGTTATGATTATTGTATTCTCTCCCTCCCATTTGTTAATAGCAAAGTAGGGCTTTAATTCTTTTTTCTTTTTCTTTTTTGAGACAGAGCCTTGCTTTGTCCCAGGCTGGAGTGCAGTGGCATGATCTCAGCTCACTGCAGCCTCCACTTCCCGGGTACAAGCTATTCTCCTGCCTCAGCCTCCAAGTTGCTGGGATTACAGCCGTGCACCGCTACGCCCAGCTTATTTTTGTATTTTTATTAGAGATGGGGTTTTACCACATTGACCAGGCTGGTCTCGAACTCCTGACCTCGTGATCCACCCACCTCGGCCTCCCAAAGTGCTGGGATTACAGGCAAGAGCCACTGTGCCTGGCATATAATTCTTAAAGATATGTTTGCACAATCATAGAGTCCCGCCTTAGAAACTCAGCAAGTGTTTATTATTCTGCACCTTCTGATTTAGCACTGGAGGTGCCTGTTGCCTAAAGATGTTAAATGCTACATCTTTATAATCATTTGCCTTTAGTCATTGCACAGTTTAAGTATTACTCAGATGCTCTTTTTAAATTACTGGTGTTCATTATGAGAACTAGATTGTTGGAGTAGCCTCATTTGTGCCTCCTATTTCTCCTCTCTCCAATCTGCTCCTTACCTTATTCTGCTGACATCCTCTGGCTGCCCACTGCTTTCTGTCCATACGCTATCAGTGGCTCCCCATAGTCTACCATTTCAGGACCTCAGCATGGCTGCTGTGGTGTACCTTCATTCAGGCTCCCTCTACCTGTTGACCTCATATCCCTCTCCCTGTTCTCAATGCATGCTCAATCCCAACTGTCCCCCAAGTCTGCTGAGCCCTTCATTGGCTCTTTTGCTTTTCTCTTGCTTTCCTTTTCCTAAGATAATCTCCCACCTACCCACAGGGAAGCACAATAAAAAAGGAGATTTGGCATCACACAGATGCAGAGTGAATTTTTCTGCTTCCTTAAAACTCATATAAAGTTGGAAGAGTTATTGAGCAGTCTGCATTTCAATATTCTCTTAAAACTGAAGATTATATAGCTTGCTTGTAGCACTATGAAGATTAAAGGTGTATATATATATATATATATAAACATATTCCTTTAGAATATATTATATATATACACACAAACATATTCCTTTATAATATATATACACATACATATATACATATATAGTTGCCACATAGTAAGGTGCTTATCAGTCAATAGCCTTTTTTACTAAGTCCCCTAAAATCTCTCTTAAACATCTCAAACTGACCGTGGTTCGTTGAACTTTCCGTCACTCATTTATTCAGGAAATGGATATCAATTAAGTACCTACTATGTATAAGTACGGAGCTAACGAGAGGCATTCATTTCACCTTGTTATAACATTCTGTTGATTCTTCTTATGGTACTTATAAGATCTTGTGCTATAATGAGGATAAGGTACATCTGTCTTTATTTATTTTATTTTTTTGAGACGGCATTGCTCTGTTGCCTGGGCTAGAGTGCGGTGGCGTGATCTCAGTTCACTGGAACCTCCACCTCCAGAGCCATCCTCCTACCTCAGACTCCCAAGTAGCTGAGACTACAGCTGCACACACCACACCCAGCTAATTTTTGTATTTTTTTTTTTTTAATAGTAATGGGGTTTTGCCATGTTGTACAGGTTGGTCTTGAATTCCTGAGCTCAAGTGAACGACCCACCTTGGTCTTCCAAAGTGCTGAGACCAGATACTTGAGGAAAATGGCAGATAGGAGGCAGGACTAAATTGAAACTCCCACTTGGATGTACAGAGCAGCATGTGGGGACTCACATTGTGAACGTTTGCTCTAAGAACTATTGCAGGAACATATCAAGAAAGCCCAGAGAATACATAGACCCTTTAGAGGAAGTGGATTGCTCCTGAAGGCTCTGGAAGACAGCCAAAAAAACTGTGAGTGCTGAAAGTGTGAAAAGCGGATTGTCGGCCCCCAAAACACACCCTCATTGAGGAATGTGAAGGCCCAGAGCATGGGAGAAGGATTTAACCTTACCTGGAGCTGAGACAAATTTAGAGACCCAAGTGAAATACAGGGGTAGAAGAAGCAGTGGGAAGAGCCCTGTGTGCTCTCTCAGTCCCCAGGGAGCTACTTCTGACTGTCTCACACAGGTCCTTGGGGAAGGCTACCAGAGGAACTGGGAAAAGACCATAGAAAGAAGGAAACTCCTAGCTGAACTTTGTAACAATTTCAACAAAATGCAAATTTTCCTGGAGAGAGTTTGCTGGAGGGGTGAATTGGGAGTGCAGACACAACACAGAAGCCATAGCAAGTGGGGAGGCACAAAACCCGAAAGCCCTGCTTGCTTTCTCAGCTGGGAGACTGGTAGCCTGGGGCAAGTTCTCAGCCCTGCTCATCTGCTGCTTAGAAATAAACTTGGTGCTGTTGGGAGGCCACAGTAGGAGTGAGACTGGCCTTCTGGGCTTCATGAGAGCTGGGTAAGCCCTGTAACTGCCTGTTTTCCCCCACTTCCTTGGCAACATGCATGGCACAGAAGAGGCAGCTATCATTCTCTTGGGAACATAACTCCATTGACCTGGGAACCACACCTTGATCCCCCACAGCACCCACAGCAAGCCCCGCCCAAGGAGAGTCTGAGCTCAGACACACCTAGCCCTTGCCCCTACCTGATAGTCTTTCTCTACTTGCCCTGGTAATCAAAGACAAAGAACATAATCTCTTGGGAGCTCTAGGGCTCCACGTACTGCCTGATCCTTTCTATACTATTGCATCTGATGCTTTCCTGAAAGCACCACTCCCCAGGAGGAGGCCAACCAACACAAAACTAGTGCAATAAACAAAATTACAACTAAGGAACCTCACAGAGTCCATTTAACTCCCCTGACACCTCCACTGGAGCAGATGCTGTTATCCATGGTTGACAGACCTGAAGACAGTTCATATCACAGGACTCTGTGCAGATACCTACCAGTACCAGCTCAGAGCTTGGTAGCTCCACTAGGTGGCTAGATTTGGAAAAGAAATAATAATCACTGCAATTTGGCTCTCAGGAAGCCCCATCTTTAGGGGAAACGGAAGAGCACTGCATCAACGGAGTGTCCATGGGACAAAACAACTGAACATCAAGCCTTGAGCCCCAGATCTTCCCTCTGACATTGTCTGCCCAAATGAGAGGAAACCAGAAAAAGAATGGTGGTAATATGATAAAATGAGGTTCTTTAACAACCACAAAAGATTACACTAGCTCCCAAATAATGTATTCAAACCAAGAGGAAATCTCCAAATTTCCAGTAAAATAATTCAGAAGGTTAATTATTAAACTAATCAAGGAGGCACCAGAGAAAGGTGAAGTCCAACTTAAGGAAATAATTTTAAAAAATTATACAAGAATGAAGAGAAAAATCTTTGGTGAAATAGATAGCATAAATTAAAAAATCACAACTTCTGGAAATAAAAGACACACTTAGAGAAATGCAAAATACACTAGAAAGTCTTAGTAATAGAATCAAACAAGCAGAAGAAAGAACTTCAGAGCTCAAAGACAGGGTTTTTGAATTCACCTAATCCAACAAAGACAAAGGAAAAAGAATTTCCAAAAATCAACAAAGCCTCCAAGAAGTTTGGGATTATGTTAAATGATCAAACCTAAGAATAATTAGCATTCCTGAGGAAGAAGAGAAATCTAAAAGTTTGGAAAATGTATTTGAGGAAATAATTGAAGAAAACTCTCTGAGCCTTGCTAGAGATCCAGACATCTAAATACAAAAAGTTCAAAGAACATCTGGGAAATTTGTCACAAAAAGATTATCACCTAAGCACATAGTCATCAAGTTATCTAAAGTCAAGATGAAGGAAAGAATCTTAAGAGCTGTGAGGCAATAGCACCAGGTAACCAATAAAGGAAAACCTATCAAATTAACAGCAGATTTCTCAGCAGAAATGCAACAAGCTAGAAGGAAGTGGGTTCATATCTTTAACATTCTTAAACAAAACAATTATTAGCCAAGAATTTTGTATCCAGCAAAACTAAGCTTCATAAATGAAGGATAGATGCAGTCTTTTCCTTTTTTTTTTGAGACAGTTTTGTGGCACCAAAACTGTCACCAGGCTGGAGTGCAGTGGTGTGATCTCGGCTCACTGCAACCTCCACCTCCCAGGTTCAAGTGATTCTCCTGCCTCAGCCTCCCAAGTAGCTGGGACTACAGGCGTGGGCCATCACACACACCTAATTTTTCTATTTTTAGTAGAGACGGGATTTCACCATGTTGGTCAGGCTGGTCTCAAACCCCTGACCTAGTGATCCACCCACCTTGGCCTCCCAAAGTGCTGGGATTACAGGCATGAGCCACCTTGCCTGGCAGATGCAGTGTTTTTCAGACAAACAAATGCTGAGAGAATTTGCCACAACCAAGCCAGCACTGCAAGAACTGATAAAAAGAGCTCTAAATCTTGAAACAAATCCTTGAAATAAACCAAAATAGAACCTCCTTAAAGCATAAATCATACAGTATATATGAAACAAAAATACAATTAAAAAACCAAAGTATTCAGGCAACAAATAGCATGATGAATAGAATAGTACCTCACATCTGAGTACTTACATTGAATGTAAATGGCCTAAATGCTCCAGTTAAAAGATACAGAATGGCAGAATGGATAAGAATTCACCAACCAAGTATCTGCTGTTTTCAAGAGACTCACCTAACACATAAGGACTCACATAAATCTAGGCTAAAGGGTTAGAGAAAGATATTCCATGCAAATAGACACAAAAAGCAAGCAAGAGTATCTATTCTTATATCAGACAAAATAAACTTTAAAACAACCCCTTCCCCTCCCTTGTCCAAGTATGCACTCACCATTGCTCCCTCTGTAAGGGTGCCCTCTTCTATAGAAGTACATTGCTTTACTGAGGATTAAAAAGAAAATTTCATATTTGAGTGCTATTTCTTTTGTGGCACCAAAACTTTATTCATAACAATTTGGGGGCTTGCCTGTGATTCCCCTTCTGGGTGGTCTCTGGTTCTCTCTCATGAGAAGGTGCACCCTGCCTCCTTGTGGCAGCTTCAGGGGTGAGAAATCAGGACCCAACCAGTGCGAGGAATAACCTAAGCTCTCAGTAACATGGAAAGAAACTGACCAGCAACCTAGCTTAAAGGATCCTCACATATGGCATTGATGACTCTGTGTACAGACGAAGGAAGGAGAAGCCATGGAAGCCCCCAAAATACTTCCTTGGTGGTCATATTCTGGAGGGCTAAATATGTGTGTGTGTGTGAATGATCACAAACAACCCAACTTGTGGTGTTGTTAATGTGGATGGTGACAAGTCCTACCACTGGACAGAGTAAGTGGGTCCTCTCCATGGTTTGGTAGCTACCTCATATGGCTTAGGGTGGATCCTGCCATGGGATTTCTACTGGAACACCAACACTAAGAGGGGCCTAATTCTCCCTTGAGGGAGCAGCCAGAGAGGACATGAGTGGGCAGTTGTGCAAGGGACCATCAGAAGGGGAAAGGGAGGAAACAAGTCAACCTTTCAGAGCAGCAAGGCAAGACACCCCCTGGTTTGAGGGGTTGAGCCTTCCAGGACAGGCAAAGTGAGACATCCATGGTTTGAGGGGTTGAGGCTTCTGCAAATTTCAGGGGGTTGACCCTCACACAAATCTTCAGTAGTAAGAAAACTATTCAGAACTCCCCTTTCCTTTCTTCTTGGGGGAAGAAAGAGTAGCTCCACTCCTGCTGGTCCCTTCCCTAGGGGAAGGGGAAGGAGAGGGGAGAACAGCAGCATAAGCAGCTGGCAGAGGCAGAGAAAGGGACAGAGAGTCAAAGAGAGAAAGAGAGAGGCAGAGAGAGAGAAAGAGACAGAAAAACAAAGAGGTAGTCAAAGAGAGACAGAGAAAGAGAGAGACAGAAAGTCAGAGAGAGAGAGCAAAAGAAAGAGAGATCAAAGTAGTAAAGGGAAAACAGTGTACCCTGTTGTTTTAAAAGCCAGGGTAAATTTCAAACCTATAATTGATAATTGAAGATCTTCTCCATGACCCTATAACACTCCAATACCACCTTGTTGTCAGTGTAAACAAGGGTGTAGCCCAAAAGCACTGACGCCGCTAACAATCTGTAGCCTTCCTAATCAAAAATCCTTAACCCAGTAACCCATGGATGGCCCAAATGTATTCTATCTGTAGCAGCAACTGCTTTGCTAACAGAAGAAAGTAGAAAAATAACTTTTAGAGGAAACCTCATTGTGAGCACACCTCATCAGGTCAGAACTATCCTAAGTTTTTTTAAAAAAAGCAAAAATATAGCTTACTGACTCAAGAACCTTAAAGTATGAGGCTATTCTGTTAGAAAAAATGATTTCACATTAACCATTGAAAATTCCCTTAACCCAGCAGGCTTCCTAACAGGGGATCTAAATCTTAATTACCATACAAAGCTCCAGCCAGACAGGAGGAACGCCCTTCAGGACAGGATGATAAATGGTTCCTCCTGGGTGATTGAGGGAAAAGGACACAATAGGTATTCAGTAAGTGATAAGGAAACTCTTGTAGAAGCAGAGTTAGGAAAATTGCCTAATAATTGGTCTGCTCAAACGTGAAGCTGTTTGCGCTCAGCCAAGCCTTAAAGTACTTATAGAATCAGGAAGGAGCCATCTATGCCAATTCTAAGTTAATATGGACTGAACGAGGTTTTATTAATAGCAAAGAATAATTAAAATCCCAAACTTACAAGGTTTTCAACAAAAGTAAAGTTTGCTAAAAGTTAACAGTATAACATGTATTATCTTAATTTCTAATCTTGGGGCCTTAGACTATCTAGTCCACAGACATGAAGGAAGTTCCCTTTGGAAAAAAAAAAATGGTTATCATCCTTGGGAAAAGGGGGGAATTTATGTAAAAAGGAATATTATATGGTAAATTCTTGTACTAAAATAAACTGGTTGTTTAAAGAAAGGGATATTTACAAGTCAGAAAGTTAAGGCATGTTGAAGAATTGTCTGTGAAAGTCATGAAAAAAGTTATGAGGGAATTTATGCAAAAACATGTTGTATAATTTAAAAGTAATTAGGCCTCCTGAATGTAAAACTATTGAACAGTTTATGTGCAAAGTGTGTAAGGAAAGTAAAATATACTTTTGGTAAAAGGATTCTAAGGAGGCATAAGAATGTGGATTTTTACCTACATTAAAAGTTTTAAAAAATTTCATTGTAAAGGCTTCAGCAAGTTTTGAAATGTTAATTGAAAAGGAAATTCTGTGTGTAAATGTATTGGCTAAAATTAAAGGGGTATCATCCAGTTTTTCTGTGAACTGGACATTAAAATAAAAGTGCAACAAGTTTTTCCTAAAACACTAACCTGCTCTTTAACAAAAATTATAAAAGGTTAAAAAGTGTCTATAAAAATTTTACCTGGCCGGGCACAGTGGCTCATGTCTGTAATCCCAGCACTTTGGGAGGTCGAGCTGAGTGGATCACGAGGTCAGGAGATTGAGACCATCCTGGCTAACATGGTGAAACCCCATTTCTACTAAAAATACAAAAAATTAGCTGGGCATGGTAGCAGGCACCTGTAGTCCCAGCTACTAGGAAGGCTGAGGCAGGAGAATGGCATGAACCTGGGAGGCGGAGCTTGCAGTGAGCCAAGATGGTGCCACTGCACTCCAGCCCGGGCGACAGAGTGAGACTTTGTCTTAAAAAAATTTTTTTTACTTTATGGTTAAAAAATTGGATAAATATGTTTACAAGGTTTTATTAAAATTAAGTTTAACATTAATAACACACTAATATAAAGGTGAAGCTTATCTGATATAAAAAAGTCATACAGGAAGCATTGTCAAATATAAAATGGTGTTGGCTTTTTTTGGTCTAAAAAGTAATAAAAATAGGTGCTAAAGGAAATTTCTCGGTAAGAAGGCACCAAGGACTACAAAATCCACTGCTGATGTCCCCATATTTAAAACAAAAGATCATTTCCCTAGAAATTGTATACTTGGTTTATCTTCCACTTTCATTTCCCTCAAAACTGAAAGTCTTTTAGCACAGGTACCACCCCTAGAATTTCCAGTAAACCAGCACCACCCTGAGGATCATGTTCTCATCAAAGGGTGTAAAGAAGGAAAACTCGAGCCAGTCTGGGAAGGACCCTACATTGTACTTCTAACCACTGTTCATACAGCAGAAAATGGACGGACTCATCACATCCGAGTCAAAAACGACCTCCCCCTCCAAAGTCATGGGCCATAGTCCCAGGGAAAACCCTACCAAACAAAAGCTAAAAAAAATTTACCGGGGGCGGAGCAAGATGGCCGAATAGGAATAGCTCCAGTCTCCAACTCCCAGCGCGAGTGACACAGAAGACCGGTGATTTCTGCATTTTCAACTGAGGTACTGGGTTCATCTCACTGGGGAGTGCCAGACGATCGGTGCTGGTCAGCTGCTGCAGCCCGACCAGCGAGAGCTGAAGCAGGGCGAGGCATTGCCTCACCTGGGAAGTGCAAGGGGGAAGGGAATCCCTTTTCCTAGCCAGGGGAACTGAGACACACAACACCTGGAAAACCGGGTAACTCCCACGCCAATACTGAGCTTTAAGCAAACAGGCACACCAGGAGATCATATCCCACACCTGGCCGGGAGGGTCCCACACCCACGGAGCCTCCCTCATTGCTAGCACAGCAGTCTGTGATCTACCGGCAAGGCAGCAGCGAGGCTGGGGGAGGGGCGCCCGACATTGCTGAGGCTTAAGTAGGTAAACAAAGCTGCTGGGAAGCTGGAACTGGGTGGAGCTCACAGCAGCTCAAGGAAACCTGCCTGTCTCTGTAGACTCCACCTCTGGGGACAGGGCACAGTAAACAATAACAAACGCAGCAGAGAGCTCTGCAGACGCAAACGACTCTGTCTGACAGCTTTGAAGAGAGCAGTGGATCTCCCAACACAGAGGTTGAGATCTGAGAAGGGACAGACTCCCTGCTCAAGTGGGTCCCTGACCCCTGAGTAGCCTAACTGGGAGACATCCCCCACTAGGGGCAGTCTGACACCCCACACCTCACAGGGTGGAGGACACCCCTGAGAGGAAGCTTCCAAAGCAAGAATCAGACAGGTACACTCGCTGTTCAGAAATATTCTATCTTCTGCAGCCTCTGCTGCTGATACCCAGGCAAACAGGGTCTGGAGTGGACCTCAAGCAATCTCCAACAGACCTACAGCTGAGGGTCCTGACTGTTAGAAGGAAAACTATAAAACAGGAAGGACACCTACACCAAAACCCCATCAGTACATCACCATCATCAAAGACCAGAGGCAGATAAAACCACAAAGATGGGGAAAAAGCAGGGCAGAAAAGCTGGAAATACAAAAAAAAAGAGCGCATCTCCCCCGGCAAAGGAGCACAGCTCATCGCCAGCAATGGATCAAAGCTGGATGGAGAATGACTTCGATGAGATGAGAGAAGAAGGCTTCAGTCCATCCAATTTCTCAGAGCTAAAGGAGGAATTACATACCCAGCGCAAAGAAACTAAAAATCTTGAAAAAAGAGTGGAAAAATTGATAACTAGAATAATTAATGCAGAGAAGGTCATAAACGAAATGAAAGAGATGAAAACCATGACACGAGAAATACGTGACAAATGCACAAGCTTCAGTAACCGACTCGATCAACTGGAAGAAAGAATGTCAGCGATGGAGGATCAAATGAATGAAATGAAGTGAGAAGAGAAACCAAAAGAATAAAGAAGAAAAAGAAATGAACAAAGCCTGCAAGAAGTATGGGATTATGTAAAAAGACCAAATCTACGTCTGATTCGGGTGCCTGAAAGTGAGGGGGAAAATAGAACCAAGTTGGAAAACACTCTTCAGGATATCATCCAGGAGAACTTCCCCAACCTAGCAGGGCAGGCCAACATTCAAATTCAGGAAATACAGAGAACGCCACAAAGATACTCCTCGAGAAGAGCAACTCCAAGACACATAATTGCCAGATTCACCAAAGTTGAAATGAAGGAAAAAATCTTAAGGGCAGCCAGAGAGAAAGGTCGGGTTACCCACAAAGGGAAGCCCATCAGACTAACAGCAGATCTCTCGGCAGAAACTCTTCAAGCCAGAAGAGAGTGAGGGCCAATATTCAACATTCTTAAAGAAAAGAATTTTAAACCCAGAATTTTATATCCAGCAAAACTAAGTTTCATAAGTGAAGGAGAAATAAAATCCTTTACAGATAAGCAAATGCTTAGAAATTTTGTCACCACTAGGCCTGCCTTACAAGAGACCCTGAAGGAAGCACTAAACATGGAAAGGAACAACCGGTACCAGCCATTGCAAAAACATGCCAAAATGTAAAGACCATCAAGGCTAGGAAGAAACTGCATCAACTAACGAGCAAAATAACCAGTTAATATCATAATGGCAGGATCAAGTTCACACATAACAATCTTAACCTTAAATGTAAATGGACTAAATGCTCCAATTAAAAGACACAGACTGGCAAACTGGATAAAGAGTCAAGACCCATCAGTCTGCTGTATTCAGGAGACCCATCTCACACGCAGAGACATAAATAGGCTCAAAATAAAGGGATGGAGGAAGATTTACCAAGCAAATGGAGAACAAAAAAAAGCGGGGGTTGCAATACTAGTCTCTGATAAAACAGACTTTAAACCATCAAAGATCAAAAGAGACAAAGAAGGCCATTACATAATGGTAAAGTGAACAATTCAACAGGAAGAGCTAACTATCCTAAATATATATGCACCCAACACAGGAGCACCCAGATTCATAAAGCAAGTCCTTAGAGACTTACAAAGAGACTTAGACTCCCATACAATAATAATGGGAGACTTCAACACTCCACTGTCAACATTAGACAGATCAACGAGACAGAAAGTTAACAAGGATATCCAGGAATTGAACTCATCTCTGCAGCAAGCAGACCTAATGGACATCTATAGAACTCTCCACCCCAAATCAACAGAATATACATTCTTCTCAGCACCACATGGTACTTACTCCAAAATTGACCACGTAATTGGAAGTAAAGCACTCCTCAGCAAATGTACAAGAACAGAAATTATAACAAACTGTCTCTCAGACCACAGTGCAATCAAACTAGAACTCAGGACTAAGAAACTCAATCAAAACCGCTCAACTACATGGAAACTGAACAACCTGCTCCTGAATGACTACTGGGTACATAACGAAATGAAGGCAGAAATAAAGATGTTCTTTGAAACCAATGAGAACAAAGATACAACATACCAGAATCTCTGGGACACATTTAAAGCAGTGTGTAGAGGGAAATTTATAGCACTAAATGCCCACAAGAGAAAGCAGGAAAGATCTAAAATTTACACTCTAACATCGCAATTAAAAGAACTAGAGAAGCAAGAGCAAACACATTCAAAAGCTAGCAGAAGGCAAGAAATAACTAAGATCAGAGCAGAACTGAAGGAGATAGAGACACAAAAAACCCTCCAAAAAATCAATGAATCCAGGAGTTGGTTTTTTGAAAAGATCAACAAAATTGACAGACCACTAGCAAGACTAATAAAGAAGAAAAGAGAGAAGAATCAAATCGACGCAATTAAAAATGATAAAGGGGATATCACCACCGACCCCACAGAAATACAAACTACCATCAGAGAATACTATAAACACCTCTACGCAAATAAACTGGAAAATCTAGAAGAAATGGATAATTTCCTGAACACTTACACTCTTCCAAGACTAAACCAGGAAGAAGTTGAATCCCTGAATAGACCAATAGTAGGCTCTGAAATTGAGGCAATAATTAATAGCCTACCAATAAAAAAAAGTCCAGGACCAGATGGATTCACAGCTGAATTCTACCAGAGGTACAAGGAGGAGTTGGTCCCATTCCTTCTGAAACTATTCCAATCAATAGAAAAAGAGGGAATCCTCCCTAACTCATTTTATGAGGCCAACATCATCCTGATACCAAAGCCTGGCAGAGACACAATAAAAAAAGAGAATTTTAGACCAATATCCCTGATGAACATCGATGCAAAAATCCTCAATAAAATACTGGCAAACCGGATTCAGCAACACATCAAAAAGCTTATCCACCATGATCAAGTGGGCTTCATCCCTGGGATGCAAGGCTGGTTCAACATTCGCAAATCAATAAACATAATCCAGCATATAAACAGAACCAAAGACAAGAACCACATCATTATCTCAATAGATGCAGAAAAGGCTTTTGACAAAATTCAACAGCGCTTCATGCTAAAAACGCTCAATAAATTCGGTATTGATGGAACGTACCTCAAAATAATAAGAGCTATTTATGACAAACTCATAGCCAATATCATACTGAATGGGCAAAAACTGGAAAAATTCCCTTTGAAAACTGGCACAAGACAGGGATGCCCTCTCTCACCACTCCTATTCAACATAGTGTTGGAAGTTCTGGCTAGGGCAATCAGGCAAGAGAAAGAAATCAAGGGTATTCAGTTAGGAAAAGAAGAAGTCAAATTGTCCCTGTTTGCAGATGACATGATTGTATATTTAGAAAACCGCATTGTCTCAGCCCAAAATCTCCTTAAGCTGATAAGCAACTTCAGCGAAGTCTCAGGATACAAAATTAATGTGCAAAAATCACAAGCATTCTTATACACCAGTAACAGACAAACAGACAGCCAAATCAGGAATGAACTTCCATTCACAATTGCTTCAAAGAGAATAAAATACCTAGGAATCCAACTTACAAGGGATGTAAAGGACCTCTTCAAGGAGAACTACAAACCACTGCTCAGTGAAATCAAAGAGGACACAAACAAATGGAAGAACATACCATGCTCATGGATAGGAAGAATCAATATCGTGAAAATGGCCATACTGCCCAAGGTAATTTATAGATTCAATGCCATCCCCATCAAGCTACCAATGAGCTTCTTCACAGAATTGGAAAAAGCTGCTTTAAAGTTCATATGGAACCAAAAAAGAGCCCGCATCTCCAAGACAATCCTAAGTCAAAAGAACAAAGCTGGAGGCATCACGCTACCTGACTTCAAACTATACTACAAGGCTACAGTAACCAAAACAGCATGGTACTGGTACCAAAACAGAGATATAGACCAATGACACAGAACAGAGTCCTCAGAAATAATACCACACATCTACAACCATCTGATCTTTGACAAACCTGAGAGAAACAAGAAATGGGGAAAGGATTCCCTATTTAATAAATGGTGCTGGGAAAATTGGCTAGCCATAAGTAGAAAGCTGAAACTGGATCCTTTCCTTACTCCTTATACGAAAATTAATACAAGATGGATTGGAGACTTAAATGTTAGACCTAATACCATAAAAATCCTAGAGGAAAACCTAGGTAGTACCATTCAGGACATAGGCATGGGCAAAGACTTCATGTCTAAAACACCAAAAGCAAGAGCAGCAAAAGCCAAAATTGACAAATGGGATCTCATTAAACTAAAGAGCTTCTGCACAGCAAAAGAAACTACCATCAGAGTGAACAGGCAACCTACAGAATGGGAGAAAATTTTTGCAATCTACTCATCTGACAAAGGGCTAATATCCAGAACCTACAAAGAACTCAAACTAATTTACAAGAAAAAAACAAACAACCCCATCAAAAAGTGGGCAAAGAATATGAACAGACAGTTCTCAAAAGAAGACATTCATACAGCCAACAGACACATGAAAACATGCTCATCATCACTGGCCATCAGAGAAATGCAAATCAAAACCACAATGAGATACCATCTCACACCAGTTAGAATGGCAATCATTCAAAAGTCAGGAAACAACAGGTGCTGGAGAGGATGTGGAGAAATAGGAACACTTTTACACTGTTGGTGGGATTGTAAACTAGTTCAACCATTATGGAAAACAGTATGGCGATTCCTCAAGGATCTAGAACTAGATGTACCATATGACCCAGCCATCCCAATACTGGGTATATACCCAAAGGATTATAAATTATGCTGCTATAAAGACACATGCACACGTATGTTTATTGCGGCACTATTCACAATAGCAAAGACTTGGAATCAACCCAAATGGCCATCAGTGACAGATTGGATTAAGAAAATGTGGCACATATACACCATGGAATACTATGCAGCCATAAAAAAGGATGAGTTTGTGTCCTTTGTAGGGACATGGATGCAGCTGGAAACCATCATTCTTAGCAAACTATCACAAGAACAGAAAACCAAACACCGCATGTTCTCACTCATAGGTGGGAACTGAACAATGAGATCACTTGGACTCAGGAAGGGGAACATCACACACCGGGGCCTATCAAGGGGAAGGGGGAGGGGGGAGGGATTGCATTGCGAGTTATACCTGATGCAAATGATGAGTTGATGGGTGTAGCACACCAACATGGCACAAGTATACATATGTAACTAACCTGCACGTTATGCACATGTACCCTACAACTTAAAGTATAATAATAATAAATTTTTTTTAAAAAAATGCAATTCTGACAATGACCCCAAAGTCATTTTTTACAGAATTAGAAAAAACAGTCCTAGAATTCATATGAAACAAAAAGAGAGCGTGAATAGCCAAAGCAGTCCTAAGCAAAAAACAAAACAAACAACAACTACAAAAAACCCACAAACCTAGAGGCAGCATGGCACTGGTATAAAAATAGATAGATCAATGAAGAAGAATGGAGAATCCAGAAATGAATGGAGAATCCAAATACTCACAACCAACTGATTTTTGACAAATCATACAAAAACATAAGCTGGGGAAATGACACCTCATTCAATAAATGGTGCTGGCAAAACTGGATAGCCATATGTAAAAGAATGAAGCTGGATCCCTATTTCTCACCACATACAAAAATTAACTCAAGGTGGATTAAAGACTTAAATCTAGGACCTGAATAAAAATTCTAGAATAAAACCTAGGGAAAATTCTTCTGGACATTGGCCCAGGCAAAGAATTTATGGCTAAGATCCCAAATGAAATGCAACGAAAACAAAAATAAATAAATGGGACATAATTAAAAAACAAAAAAAAAAACTTCAGTACAACAAAAGAAATAATCATCAGAGTAAATAAACAACCTGCAGAATGTGAGAAAATATTTGCAAATTATGCATTTGGCAAAAGATTGATATCCAGAATCTATAAGAAAATCAAACAAATTAGCAAGAAAAATAATCCCATCAAAAAGTGGCAAATGATATGAATAGACACTTCTCAAAAGAAGATGAAGAAATGGCCAGCAAATTTATGAAAAAAACGCTCAAAATTACCAATCTCCAGTGAAATGTAAATTAAACCACAATAAGATACTACCTTATTCCAGTCAGAATAATCATTATTAAAAAGTCAAAAAATAGATGTTGGTATGAATGTGGTGAAAAGGGAACACTTATACACTTCTGGTCGGAATGTAAATTAGTACAAACTCTATGGAAAACAGTAGGCACTTTGGGTTCTCTCAAAGAACCAAAAGTAGATCGACTGTTCTATCCAGCAATCCCACTGCTGGGTATCTACCCAAAGGAAAAGGAGTAATTATATTAAAAAGACACCTGCACACAAATGTTTATGGAAGCACAATTTACATTTGCAAAGAGGGACGGAGCAAGATGGCCGAATAGGAATAGCTCCAGTCTCCAACTCCCAGCGCGAGTGACACAGAAGACCGGTGATTTCTGCATTTTCAACTGAGGTACTGGGTTCATCTCACTAGGGAGTGCCGGACAATTAGTGCTGGTCAGCTGCTGCAGCCCGACCAGCGAGAGCTGAAGCAGGGCGAGGCATCGCCTCACCTGGGAAGCGCAAGAGGGAAGGGAATCCCTTTTCCTAGCCAGGGGAGCTGAGACACACAACACCTGGAAAATCGGGTAACTCCCACCCAAATTCTGCGCTTAAAGCAAACGGGCACACCAGGAGATTATATCACACACCTGGCCGGGAAGGTCCCATGCCCACGGAGCCTCCCTCATTGCTAGCACAGAAGTCTGTGATCTAACGGAAAGGCAGCAGCGAGGCTGGGGGAGGGGCGCCCGACATTGCTGAGGCTTAAGTAAGTAAACAAAGCTGCTGGGAAGCTGGAACTGGGTGGAGCTCACAGCAGCTCAATGAAACCTGCCTGTCTCTGTAGACTCCACCTCTGGGGACAGGGCACAGCTAAACAACAAAAGCAGCAGAAACCTCTGCAGACGCAAACGACTCTGTCTGACAGCTTTGAAGAGAGCAGTGGGTCTCCCAACACTGAGGTTGAGATCTGAGAATGGACAGACTGCCTGCTCAAGTGGGTCCCTGACCCCTGAGTAGCCTAACTGGGAGACATCCCCCACTAGGGACAGACCGACACCCCACAACTCCCACAGTGGAGTACAGCCCTGAGAGGAATCTTCCAAAGCAAGAATCAGACAGCTACACTCGCAGTTCAGCAACATTCTATCTTCTGCAGCCTCTGCTGCTGATACCTAGGCAAACACGGTCTCGAGTGGACCTCAAGCAATCTCCAACAGACCTATAGCTGAGGGTCCTGACTGTTGGAAGGAAAACTAACAAACAGGAAGGACACCCACATCAAAACCCCATCAGTACATCACCATCATCAAAGACCAGAGGCAGATAAAACCACAAAGATGGGGAAAAAGCAGGGCAGAAAAGCTGAAAATTCAAAAAATAAGACTGCATCTCCCCCTCCAAAGGAACACAGCTCATCGCCAGCAACGGATCAAAGCTAGACGGAGATAGACTTTGACAAGATGAGAGAAGAAGGCTTCAGTACATCAAACTTCTCAGAGGTAATGGAGGAATTATGTACCCAGCGCAAAGAAACTAAAAATCTTGAAAAAAGAGTGGAAAAATTGATAACTAGAATAATTAATGCAGAGAAGGCCATAAACGAGCTGACAGAGATGAAAACCATGACACGAGAAATATGTGACAAATGCACAAGCTTCAGTAACCAACTTGATCAACTGGAAGAAAGAGTATCAAGGATTGAGGATCAAATGAACGAAGTGAAGCGAGAAGAGAAATCTAAAGAAAAAAGAAGAAAAGGAAATGAACAAAGCCTGCAAGAAGTATGGGATTATGTAAAAAGACCAAATCTACGTCTGATTGGGGTGCCTGAAAGTGAGGGGGAAAATGGAACGAAGTTGGAAAACACTCTTCAGGATATCATCCAGGAGAACTTCCCCAACCTAGTAGAGCAGGCCAATATTCAAATTCAGGAAATACAGAGAATGCCACAGAGATACTCCTCGAGAAGAGCAACTCCAAGACACATAATTGTCAGATTCACCAAAGTTGAAATGAAGGAAAAAATCTTAAGGGCAGCCAGAGAGAAAGGTCGGGTTACCCACAAAGGGAAGCCCATCAGACTAACAGCAGATCTCTCAGCAGAAACTCTACAAGCCAGAAGAGAGTGGGGGCCAGTATTCAACATCCTTAAAGAAAAGAATTTTAAACCCAGAATTTCATATCCAGCCAAACTAAGTTTCATAAGTGAAGGAGAAATAAAATCCTTTACAGATAAGCAAATGCTTAGAGATTTTGTCACCACCAGGCCTGCCTTACAAGAGACCCCGAAGGAAGCACTGAACATGGAAAGGAACAACTGGTACCAGCCATTGCAAAAATATGCCAAAATGTAAAGACCATCGAGGCTAGGAAGAAACGGCATCAACTAACAAGCAAAATAACCAGTTAATATCACAATGACAGGATCAAGTTCACACATAACAATCTTAACCTTAAATGTAAATGGACTAAATGGTCCAATTAAAAGACACAGACTGGCAAACTGGATAAAGAGTCAAGACCCATCAGTGTGCTGTATTCAGGAGACCCATCTCACACGCAGAGACATACATAGGCTCAAAATAAAGGGATGGAGGGAGATTTACCAAGCAAATGGAGAACAAAGAAAAGCAGGGGTTGCAATACTAGTCTCTGATAAAACAGACTTTAAACCATCAAAGATCAAAAGAGACAAATAAGGCCATTACATAACGGTAAAGGGATCAATTCAACAGGAAGAGCTAACGATCTTTAATATATATGCACCCAATACAGGACCACCCAGATTCATAAAGCAAGCCCTTAGAGACTTACAAAGAAACTTAGACTCCCATACAATAATAATGGGAGACTTCAACACCCCACTGTCAACATTAGACAGATCAACGAGATAGAAAGTTAACAAGGATATCCAGGAATTGAAATCATCTCTGCAGCAAGCAGACCTAATAGACATCTATAGAACTCTCCACCCCAAATCAACAGAATATACATTCTTCTCAGCACCACATCACACTATTTCCAAAATTGACCACATAGTTGGAAGTAAAGCACTCCTCAGCAAATGTACAAGAACAGAAATTATAACAAACTGTCTCTCAGACCACAGTGCAATCAAATTAGAACTCAGGACTAAGAAACTCAATCAAAACCACTCAATTAAATGGAAACTGAATAACCTGCTCCTGAATGACTACTGGGTACATAACGAAATGAAGGCAGAAATAAAGATGTTCTTTGAAACCAATGAGAACAAAGATACAACATACCAGAATCTCTGGGACACATTTAAAGCAATGTGTAGAGGGAAATTTATAGCACTAAATGCCTACAAGAGAAAGCAGGAAAGATCTAAAATTGACACTGTAATATCACAATTGAAAGAACTAGAGAAGCAAGAGCAAACACATTCAAAAGCTAGCAGAAGGCAAGAAATAACTAAGATCAGAGCAGAACTGCAGGAGATAGAGACACAAATAATCCTCCAAATAATCAATGAATCCAGGAGTTGGTTTTTTGAAAAGATCAACAAAATTGATAGACCGCTAGCAAGACTAATAAAGAAGAAAAAGAGAGAAGAATCGAATAGATGCAAAAAAAATTGATAAAGGGGAAATCACCACCGACCCCACAGAAATACAAACTACCATCAGAGAATTCTCTAAACACCTCTACGCAAATAAACTAGAAAATCCAGAAGAAATGTATAATTTCCTGGACACATACACTCTTCCAAGACTAAACCAGGAAGAAGCTGAATCCCTGAATAGAGCAATAGCAGGCTCTGAAATTGAGGCAATAATTAATAGCCTACCAATAAAAAAAAGTCCAGGACCAGATGGATTCACAACTGAATTCTACCAGAGGTACAAGGAGGAGCTGGTACCATTCCTTCTGAAACTATTCCAATCAATAGAAAAAGAGGGAATCCTCCCTAACTCATTTCATGAGGCCAACATCATCCTGATACCAAAGCCTGGCAGAGACACAATAAAAAAAGAGAATTTTAGACCAATATCCCTGATGAACATCGATGCAAAAATCCTCAATAAACTACTGGCAAACCGAATACAGCAGCACATCAAAAAGCTTATCCACCATGATCAAGTGGGCTTCATCCCTGGGATGCAAGGCTGGTTCAACATACGCAAATCAATAAATGTAATCCAGCATATAAACAGAACCAAAGACAAAAACCACATGATTATCTCAATAGATGCAGAAAAGGCTTTTGACAAAATTCAACAGCCCTTCATGCTAAAAACGCTCAATATATTTGGTATTGATGGAACATATCTCAAAATCATAAGAGCTATTTATGACAAACCCACAGCCAATATCATACTGAATGGGCAAAAACTGGAAAAATTCCCTTTGAAAACTGACACAAGACAGGGATGCCCTCCCTCACCACTCCTATTCAACATAGTGTTGGAAGTTCTGACTAGGGCAATCAGGCAAGAAAAAGAAAAAAAGATATTCAATTATGAAAAGAAGAAGTCAAATTGTCCCTGTTTGCAGATGACATGATTGTATATTTAGAAAACCCCATTGTCTCAGCCCAAAATCTCCTTAAGCTGATAAGCAACTTCAGCAAAGTCTCAGGATACAAAATTAATGTGCAAAAATCACAAGCATTCTTATACACCAGTAACAGACAAACAGAGAGCCAAATCAGGAATGAACTTCCATTCACAATTGCTTTAAAGAGAGTAAAATACCTAGGAATCCAATTTACAAGGGATGTAAAGGACCTCTTCAAGGAGAACTACAAACCACTGCTCAGTGAAATAAAAGGGGACACAAACAAATGGAAGAACATACCATGCTCATGGATAGGGAGACTCAATATCGTGAAAATGGCCATACTGCCCAAGGTAATTTATAGATTCAATGCCATCCCCATCAAGCTACCAATGAGTTTCTTCATAGAACTGGAAAAAACTGCTTTAAAGTTCATATGGAACCAAAAAAGAGCCTGCATTGCCAAGTCAATCCTAAGTCAAAAGAACAAAGCTGGAGGCATCATGCTACCTGACTTCAAACTATACTACAAGGCTACAGTAACCAAAACAGCATGGTACTGCTATCAAAACAGAGATATAGACCAATGACACAGAACAGAGTCCTCAGAAATAATACTACACATGTACAGCCATCTGATCTTTGACAAACCTGACAAAAGAAGAAATGGGGAAAGGATTTCCTATTTAATAAATGGTGCTGGGAAAATTGGCTAGCCATAAGTAGAAAGCTGAAACTGGATCCTTTCCTTACTCCTTATACGAAAATTAATTCAAGATGGATTAGAGACTTAAATGTTAGACCTAATACCATAAAAACCCTAGAACAAAACCTAGGTAATACCATTCAGGACATAGGCATGGGCAAGGACTTCATGTCTAAAACACCAAAAGCAACAGCAACAAAAGCCAAAATTGACAAATGGGATCTAATTACACTAAAGAGCTTCTACACAGCAAAAGAAACTACCATCAGAGTGAACAGGCAACCTACAGAATGGGAGAAAATTTTTGCAATCTACTCATCTGACAAAGGGCTAATTTCCAGAACCTATGAAGAACTCAAACAAATTTACAAGAAAAAAACAAACAACCCCATCAAAAAGTGGGCAAAGGATATGAACAGACATTTCTCAAAAGAAGACATGCATACAGCCAACAGACACATGAAAACATGCTCGTCATCACTGGCCATCAGAGAAATGCAAATCAAAACCACAATGAGATACCATCTTACACCAGTTAGAATGGCAATCATTAAAAAGTCAGGAAACAACAGGTGCTGGAGAGGATGTGGAGAAATAGGAACACTTTTACACTGTTGGTGGGATTGTAAACTAGTTCAACCATTATGGAAAACAGTATGGCGATTCCTCAAGGATCTAAAACTAGAAGGACCATATGACCCAGCAATCCTATTACTGGGCATATACCCAAAGGATTATAAATCATGTTGCTATAAAGACACATGCACACGTATGTTTACCGTGGCACTATTCACAATAGCAAAGACTTGGAATCAACACAAATATCCATCAATAATAGACTGGATTAAGAAAATGTGGCACATATACACCATGGAATACTATGCAGCCATAAAAAAGGATGAGTTTGTGTCCTTTATAGGGACATGGATGCAGCTGGAAACCATCATTCTCAGCAAACTATTGCAAGGAGAGAAAACTAAACACTGCATGTTCTCACTCATAGGTGGGAACTGAACAATGAGATCACTTGGACTCGGGAAGGGGAACATCACACACCGGGCCCTATTATGGGGAGGGTGGGGGAGGGATTGCATTGGGAGTTATACCTGATGTAAATGACAAGTTGATGGGTGCTGACGAGTTGATGGGTGCAGCACACCAACATGGCACAAGTATACATATTTAACAAACCTGCATGTTATGCACATGTACCCTAGAACTTAAAGTATAATAATAATAGTTAAGAAAAAAGAAAAAAAAAAGAAAAAAACATTAAAAGAGGTAATGTTTGCAAACATAGCATAGTTGTTATCAAGTATTTGACCTCTATAAGTGGACATAGTTTTTGTCATTGCTGTTATCTCACATGAAAATAGTGAAGGATTTACCAGTTCAAGTTTGAAGCTATTAACAAATACATCCTTTGTAGTCTAAAAGTTTTAAGGCATCTGGAGCCATGAGTCTCCTTTTGGATTAGATTTAGTGAAAATCCTGTTTTCTTCTTTCTATAAATGATGGTTTAACTCTGAAACCCCAGTACTTTGGAATGAACATCATAGAATAGGAGAGAGATTTTCTTTGCTCACTTGCATTTGTCCTCTCTACTTTATCACCTTTGTCTCTCTCTCTGGGGCTTTTTCATTTTTTTCAGTGGTTATCGGGGAAAAGAAACATTTTAGTAGGAAGTAATTGCTAAATCTTGATTGCTTTCATCTGCAGAGATTGTTCCTTTCATAAGGTAATTTGTAAAAAGGGATATATTCTAATTTGCAGCCTATCTCACCAAAGGCCTGGCTTAGTTGCTTCTGCCTGGTCTCTCACTAAGGTCTCACTAATAAGTTTCCCTTGGCACAATTTCCTTGGCAGGAAGAGGAGACTGCTGAACTATCTCTCTCTCTGTCTCTCTCTCTCTCTCACACACACACACACACGCACACACACACTGCTAATGCTCCTGTGAATGCTCAGTATGGATGGGAAACAAGTAGATTGCTCTTCGTTTACTGGTTGTTATCCTCTTACAGAAAGATCTTTCATCAGTGGTGGGAAATAACTACCACTGCTTTATTGGATGTGATCAACTAGAGAAGCTTCCATCAAGGATGCAGTCTTCTGTGTAATTCTTATTCCCACCTAGCCCAAACCTATCCTTGCCTTCAGAGCCTATAGCTGACATTTATTACATTGTTATCCTTGTTTCACAGGTTTATTGAAGCTGTGACTTTCATGGTATTCTGCATTTAAAACACTTGGAAGGGAAAAAGATAGCAATCAAACACACACAAGAAAAGGCAAAACTCTGAGGGAGATTGGGTCCTTCAGTCACACGACTAAGTTTAGTTCATTTTCTCAACGTAGAAATGATACACAAAGCTAAGTATTGGACTTAATGCGGTAACAAAAACTTCATTAGAGTGAGCATTCCCTCTTGTACAGGGAAACAAGATATAAGAAATTTCAGGTATGGTGACCTAATTATGGAAGTTATTAACATCCTAATAAACAGTGCTGATTTTATTGACATATGGAGAGGGGATTTTTCTTTGCATTTCAGTTTGTGTAGAAAATACGACTTTTCTTTGGAAGGTACCACTATACTTTAAACCTAGAGATTCCAAATATAGCTTATTAGAAGAGTAAGAGTATTGTAATGTGAAAATTTTTATCATATTTATTACTTTTAATTTGCCTTCCAATATTCAAATATCAATTCCTAAAACAGTTGTTGAAAATGCATAAGGTATTTATTTCATTTGTTAAGATAATCTTTATTTTTGGGCTCTGGAGGGAAAGTGGAATTTTGAGAAAGTCCTCATCTTGGTGGGAACAAAAGATAGATTTGAACTTAATCCATTTACTTTAACACAAAATGATAGACACTTTTAAGTGAACCCTAGACTTCCTGTTCAAAATATCACTTTGAGGACAAGGGTTGATCATGCTTGCCCACCTGCCATTCCCTCTCCCAAAACTCCATCAAAATGATGGAAGAATAAACCCATAATAACACCAAAACAGAATAAGTTGCCATCAATGGATTAGACATTTTGATACGTTTCAGCTGTCATTGGATTGATGGAGAAATCAGAGTAGAGAAAATTGTAGCATATGACATCAGAAGTTTTGTGGGCAAGAGAAAAAAAGAAAGCATAGCAGTGCCTGATTAATTCCAGACTTTGAAACAGAGGGAGAAACATAAAAGGGGAAAAAGGGATGGGGAATGAAAAGTAATAAGCAACTCCACCCAAGATTAAAATAATAAGTACTCCACTTCTGGAGCGAGATTCTTCCTACTGTGGCTGTGGTAAGGATCCCCATACTGCCTTTCTGTCACCCATTATTTTGTCTTGAGGAAAACCTGCCCATGAAAATGCCTTGTCCAATCACACAAAGCCTTTGGCAAGCCTACCTAGTCAAAAGAAGGATTCATTAAGAAGATGGATTTACCAGTGTCCGAGAAAACTCCTTCTAGCCATTCATACTAAGGAATGTAGTTCTTTATTCAACATGATTTAATCACCAAGGATCTCCAGACCTTTAAGAGAAATCAGTAGCATGAAAAATGAGCCTCGAGGTGAACAAACAAAACAACTGGCCTTGGGGAAAAGTCAGGTACGAGAAGTGAACTTTTAAAAAAGCCTATTCCCTGCAAAATCCAAAAGACTGTTATATTCATAAAAGCACACCACTATTTTAAAATAATTATTGGATTAAATAAATGATTAAATTAAATTTATTAAAGTCATACATTTCGTTGCTGATTGGGTGAATCGTGATCTAGTAATATGGATGACAAGTTGAAGAAAATCTCCCAAGATCTAGAACAAAAAGTCTTGGAAATAGGATTCCTAAGTGACAGTAGATGGAATGACATAATCAAAGAAATAGAAGAAGAAAATGTCCCTATTTTTTAATCTAATGAGAAAAAAGTATTTAAATTGTGGCAAAAAGGTGGCGTTTTTAAAAAAAATCTGCTTTCTGGATTTTTTTGGCACTCATTTAACAAATATTTATTGGATGTTTAGTGCATACCAAGCACTGTGTAAGGGACGGTGACTTTATCACAGTGAACGCAGTTTTCATTTAAATCTGTGATAAAAACATAATAGATATTTTATTCAATAATGTTATTTCTTTACTTACTGCAGAATACCATCTTTATTTAAAAAGCAAACAACATAATTGATACAGTGTCTGAGATTCTAATAGTATTTCCTAGGGAAATTTTTCTGTAGTTGATGATGACTGGCATTCCCATGGCCTATTACAGGATTCCTCACCTGTTGGTACTTGCCAGCATTTCGAATACTATGCCTCCAATGTATCATCAACCTGTTTGTCATAGAGCTTGACTCACAAAGGTAAAGTGGAAAGTAGAAGTGAATACTTTTAGGAGTTAATTCTTAAAGAAGAGGTATAGCATTGTTAAAAACATTGACTTTGTCACCAGACTGGTGCTAGAATGCTAGGCTAGAATCCTAACCTCTCTGTTTCTCAATTTTTTTATATATATACAAAATGAGGTAGTAATACTTTCTACTTGTAGGGTGACTGTGGAAATCAAACAAGCTAAAATTAGGATAGTGCTGGCCACATAGTTAGTACTCAATAACTGTTAGCTATTTAATTAGACAGATGGAGAGAAATAAGTTCCAAAATGTAAATACAATAAAGCATATGGAAGATCACACTGGAAAAAACATCGGGGAGGACAAGAAGGCCCTAAAGAATAGTATAATTGAGATATATTTCTGACAGGCAAAGGTTGAAGTTGGAAATGGGGATAGTGCTTGCTAGGGACAGCACAGAGACAGTGTGAGGACACCAGAGGGCCGGCATACAGTATTTAAATCTTATGTAACGATGACACAGGCCCAAGACAGGTGTTTTCCATTTGCTTTTTATTTATCCTACTCCCAGTTCATAATGTTGACAGGTAGATTCCTTGTGACAATCACAGAAAATTACTGGAAACCGAAAAACAGAACTTCCTGAAATGTACCTAGTGAATGACAGTTAGTGCAAATCACTTGATGTAAAATAATTATCTCCTTGGGTCTTTAGGAAGCATTCAGTTAGTCTCACACATGCTTTTCAGCCATTTGTTAGATTATGTTTGTAAATTGGGAAAAAGAAAAAAAACTGACATTTTCCTCTAGAAAGCTGGAATTCTTTAGAGTCTCAGTTCTTCTATCTCAGATCATGGTACCATAGACTCTATGTATAATAAATAATTCACTTAGAAGACCACCAAGCTTACAAAAATGCAGAGTTAGATGACTAAGGGGAATAGGAAAAATATTACATAGTGTGTTATATCAATGAAGACTCAAGAAAATAAACACAAAACTAAGTTCCATTACAAGTTTCAATACAATTTTGGCATAGATAACATTTAAGCAGACAGAGCATTTTCCTATGATGCCAACCAGATACATGTCCTGAAGTCCCAGAGAAATATGATTTCTACTGTTGACATATAGAGATGTCAGGGTAGTGAATTACCCATGTGTGTTGTACCCACTTGTTCTATGGAGTAACTGAGTCATGACGTATGTGTTTAGCTATTTAGACATGCAAACCAAAAGGAAGACATAGAGACAAGTGTATGGCAGAACACAATCTGAAAACAAGTTTAGGAAAAAGCAAACTCTGTCTAACAACCTGAAAAACAAAGAGTGAGGACCAAAGGAAGAGGAAAAAACTGTAGAATGGTATTAAAAAGAAGGGCAGGTAATCCCTCAAGAAAAATTCAGGTCTTTTTAGGGGCTTGAGGTGACAGGAGAAAATGGGAAGACGGAACCGGCACTACTTGATGTTTCAGTTCTCAGATATGGAGAGGCAAACCTCCCTGAGTCTTTGTCATCTGCTCAAACTCCACCCTGGGCTGGGTGCTGGATACTATGCCAGGCCGTTTGCTACCAGAAACATACTATGAACAATTCTTTCTTGTTCTTAGAGGCCCACTTCTAAAGTTTGTTAGTATCCCTTATGCCATGTTATTGCATTTTAGAAATACAGATGAAGTATGAAAATTCATTCAAGAGCATTTTCCCAGACTGGCTCAGAGACATTGGTAACTTTCAGGTTCCAAAGCAAGGTGTAATATCTGGTTATTTAGAATATGACTATGTAACAGTTGCAGGTCATTCTTTGAACCATACATAAAATACAATCATAAATTCCTAAAACTTCTCCCTTGAAATTACTGTAGCTACATCAGATTAAGCACACATACTCAAATAGATTTCCCTGGCAAGAAAATTGGAAATGGCCCCTCTGTGTGTCAGTTAACAGTTTATAAGAAAGCATTTGATTAGGTCACTCAAGTACATGGAGCTAATTCATTTTTACAGACACAAAAATTTTATCCCACATACAATTTTCATTGTAAGTGAATCACACCTATTCAGAGCTCAGAATTTTGAAATTAAAACAAATGTGGAATGAAAGAAGAGCTTTAGGCTGGGTGCAGCAGCTCATACCTGTGATTTCAGCACTTTGGGAGGCAGAGGAAGAAGAATCATTTGAGCCCAGGAGTTTGAAACCAGCTTGGGAAACACAAAGAGATTCCCCATCTCTACAAAAAATTAAAAAGTCAAATGCGTTGAGCTGGGGAGGTTGAGGCTGCAGTGAGCCGTGATTGTGCCACTGCACTCCACATTAGGTGACAGAGAAAGATTCTGCCTAAAACAAAACAAAACAAAACAAAACAAAACAAAACAAAACAAAACAAAAGCTTTATTCTTTAAGAACTTGAAGGATTGGAATGCAATTCTCTAAATGTTTATTGACTGATATACTTTATAAATATGTAAGTAGTTGGGTGAACGGACGTGTCAGCAAACATCCTTACCCTTTTATTAGTTTGATTTCTTCATTGGTAGCTTTTTTAATAACACTAATCAGTTTGTAATAACTTTTTTTATTGGATCCGTAAGTCAAGTGCAACAGAGTAAAACATCTAAAGGGAATACAAAGAAAATATTAAAGTAATTGTTTCTTCAACATAATTTAGACTTAGATTATGTATAAAGAAAAATCATTTATTTATGGATATTTCTTGGGCTCTAAAATTTGGGATATATGGTCCAGAGAGAACAATATACCATTTTAAATTTCTTTGAGGGGAGAATTTTCTGACAATAGGAACTGTTTTCAGAGTTATTTTCCAACTCTTTATTTTCTGCCATGTTTTAACCACATCTAGTCCCATTCTGGGTTTGGTTTCTGATTCTCTACCAGGTAGACACAGGTCCTAGTGACTTGGAATTTTTTATTTCCAAATTCCTTTTGATGCCAGAAGTAGCCAGGCCTGGTTCTGAAAGGAAAGGATTGGCCTCAGTTAGGATGACGATCAGTCATATGAGATCAGCACTGGGTGGGAGTAGGTGAGACCCACACAGAGGTAAGGGACCGAGAGGGTGGGAATGAACTGGGTAGGAATCCTAACTGACACATGCCTTCCCTCTACAACCCCTTATACCCACCAGCTGAAGCATTCTAGACTGATGTTCATCTCTAAGCTCATCCTCATAAAACTAGTACGAAGGGACACAGAACCTCCTTCAGGGGCCTCCATGCACACATAAACTCATTGACATATCCCTACCCAAATTCAGGCTTAACATCTCAAAACTTTATAAAGATATCCCCACTCAAAACTATCTGACAGCAACTCACCACTTCATGAGTCTAAGCACACCTTTATTCTCCAGTTTAACAGCTGATCACAGAATAGGGTCCAGGAGGAAACTTAAATAAATATTGGAATTTAATATGTGATAAAGGGTGTGTCTCAAATCAAAGAAAAGAAGATAGTTTATTCAATAAATAAAGCTAAAACAATTGGGTCTTCATTTGGAAAAAAATAAAGTCATATTTAAAGCTCAAATTATACAGACAAATAAATTCCAGGTGGAATAATTGTCAAAACAAAATGATAAAATAATAAATAATGATATACAGAATATTTTTATAATCCTGGGTTGGGGAAGACCTTCCTAAACAATATACAAAATTCAGAACCAGATACAAAATGTTTAACATATGTGGCTGTGAACATATTGAAAATATTTGGATGGCAAAAAATACTGTAAACAAAATTGAAAGACAAGTGACAAACCAAGAGAAAATATTTGTAATATACATAAAACATAAAATAGTTTTAAGGTTGCACTAACCAGTAAGAAAAAGGATACATGCCAATGGAAAATAATGATCAAATATGTAAATTGAAAGTTTGCTAAAGAAGAAACACAAATAACTAATAAAGATACAAAAATTTCCATTTCACTAATAATCAAAATTGCCAATTTAAGCAACAAGATAATCAAAATATTGTATTGAAAGTAAGTACTTTCAATATAATCCTGAAAGTTCCTGAGGATGTGGAGAAACAGGCATTTCTGGTAGATTACATGTTGATGGGAATACAAATGGATACAACCTTTATGGAGGGAAATGTGACAATATCTCGTAATTTTTAAGGTGTTTATAAGCACTTTGCCAATCAAATTAATATCTAGAAATTTCACCTCCTGAAATAATATATGCAAAAATGTGAGTATGAAGATGTTCACTACAGCATTCTAATAGCAATAAGTTGGAAATAACCTAATTTTCTATCTATATGGGGATTAGTTGAGAGACAGAGAAACAAAAAAGAGAGAGAGTGCATGTGTGCATGAGAGCAAGCACTATATAACTGAATGTTACACAGTCATTAAAAAGAATGGATTAGATGTGGAAATGTATAAAGAAAATAAATGTAAATTGCTGTATCATCTATCTATCTATCTATCTATCTATCTATCTATCTATCTATCTAAATACACACACACCATGATCTCATTTCATAAAATTATGTGTTTGTATATAATTTTACAATAATATGTAATTATATAAAAGTGTGTTTATGTGAAATTACATGGTTTTAGAATTAAATATACATAATTTTATGAAATGAGATCATGACATATATGAAATTCTACAACTTATATTTTAGAAAAAATTAGTAGACTTAGCAATTTATAATAACGGTTACCTCTGAAGAGTTGGGTTGATTGATCTTTTAAAATAACAATTATTTAATACCAATAAAAGAAAAAAAGTAACCTCCTTAGAATTAAAGCTTAGAGTTAGAATAAGCTTAAGGAATAATTAAATCTAGATATCTCACATGTCAGATGAGATACCAGAATTTTAGAGGGGTATTACAGTGTGTCCAAGAGCATGCACCAAGGTAATGGTAGAACTAAGGATTTGAACACAGAACTGGTTGCATTTAATCAGCACTAAGCATCGCTCTAGATGCTGGGATGGCCTAATCAGATGATGAGTTATGGGGCTCTCAGTACTTTTTTTCATTTCATGAAGATGCAACAATCACTTTTATGAAGATGATAATTAATGAGAAAAATATTTTTTATCAAGTACCTACCATATACTGGCATTGGGCCAGGAATTTTTCAAGCATTATCTACAGCATTTAAAGCTTTCCTTGTGAAGTAGGTTGCTTGTTTTGTAGCAAAGGAATACTTATTCCTCTATCCTTGAGACAGTTTGGAAACCTCTATCCGAAACCGTGATATCCCTGTTCTTACTGTAGATTTTGGATCCTTCCAGACTCAGCCTACAATAACTACTTCTCCATCTGCCCATCAGTCCCCTTTCTCAGCTCTCCAAATTCCAATCACTCCCTTACTTGTGTCAGATCTACCGTCATCTCTAGTTTGTGAACTCCCTTGAGAATAGACTCTTGTTCTTCTCTGTCACACCACAGTGCTGAGCTCAATGCCTTGTGAACATGGGTCTCAACAATGTCCTCAAGGCTCATTTCATAAAAGCAGAATCAAAAGGTTTGAATAACACCTTTCAAGGGTATGTCCTTTTGGACTTAGAGTAAAGGCAGATTTCCATTTATTTTAAATGAACATGTAAGCAGAAAGCAATGAAGTGGAAATTACTATAGTATCTAATTTGCAAACAGAATTTTACTAAAGCCAATTTTACTCTTTTGTTGGTGCTAAAAAATGAGAATTGGGGAATGAGAAACAAGAAACAAGATAGCTAAGAAATAAAGGGAGAATTGAGTGGGATCAGAACTAGCTACATGATTGGAGGGCTAAGTACAATGAGAAAATGCAGGGCCCCTTGTACAACGGTTATTAAGAATTTCAAAGTGGTGACAGCAGAGCATTGAACAAAGCACAGGACCCCTCTGGGCATGAAGCTCTGTGCGACTACAAAGGTCACACACCTGTGAAGCCAGCCCAGACTGGGATTCCAAACTAGATACAATCAATCTCTATGATAAACCAGGTGCTTACTCTTTCACATATCTATGCTTCTTTCATTTTCTCTGTCACCTCAAAATCCCATATATTTCATCATTTTTTGTCCTGTCTGGTTTACAACTCAGATTTTAGAAGTCTGCTTTATTCGTAATTCAAATGATTTAAATAATAAAGGAAGTACATTTAAGGGTGTGTGTGTGTGTGTGTGTGTGTCTGTTTTCTTCACTCTGTTGATTGCCATCTGTGCAACCAGCTCAGAGTAGAATGCTTTTTTGGAGGGGTGGGGAGCTTACACAAGTCAATGTTAGAAAGAAAAAATCCTACATCTATCCAAAATTTTCTTAAATCTGATATGACATCTTTTGGAGAAAGAGGTAATCAGAAAAATCTTTTCTTTCAGGGAAAATTTGACAATGTAAAGATATAGGATGCTGGAAGGCTTCCTGTTACAAAAGCCATAAAAGCATGTATTGGACAGAAAGCAAGAATGGCAGGGGTCTGATTTTTCTCTTACAGGTCTTCCCATGACTCGATATGACTTATTTTTATTTCAGGCAAAGAAAAGATCCATTATTTATGAACTTAGGATATCTGAGAACTAGAAAAATCAATAATATGAAGAGTCAAGTCATACTAGCACTTTTTTTTTTAACTGAAATCCAACCATATGACAGTTGTGTATATATATTGTAAATGTTTACAAGAATTTTGTTTATATATATTGAGTAATACAGGCATATATGCTCTTCTCACTTGATATTGGGAATAACATGCATGGAAGTGCCAATTTTTAAAAAGCATCTTAAAAATGTATATACTTAAGAAGCCATGATAATGATTCTCAACAAACAGAAATCAGAATTATTGACCAAAGATGTAGCATCAGCAAACTGTAAGGGTTGTTGGGTGAGAACTGGTGAATACAGGCAAAATCAATAAAATAGTTTTCTTTCTCTAAAATAATGTACATGGTATTCTAGGTTTTAACATATGTGACAACTAAGTCACTAAATAAAGCAACAGACCATATATAAAAATGCATTTGATTGGGAGGCCTAAGCAGGCAGATCACGAAATCAAGAGATTGAGACCATCCTGGCCAACATGGTGAAACTCTGTCTCCACTAAAAATACAAAAATTAGCTGGGCATGGTGGCACATGCCTATAGTCCCAGCTACTTGGGAGGCTGAGGCAGAAGAATCACTTGAACTTGGGAGGCGGAGGTTACAGTGAGCCGAGATGGCTCACTTGATCTTAAACTCAAGATCAATCTCTACAAAAGATACCCTCCAAAGATCTGAGATACTTAAAGATATAGATAGAGAGGTGTGCTTCATTGATGCTGTGGTAGAATAGAGATGATCAATTTCAGAAACCTAACCATTCTGATTTTGTATTTTCCAGGACTCATGGTTACAACTATTGGAAACCTAAGTCGAAGTGGCCTAGATATAGAATGGAATGTATTATGGATGTAACTGATGTTGACAAAAAGAGTCAAACTCTGTAAAATATTGGAATAGGTTTATTCTGAGCCAAATATGAGTGACTATGGGCTGTGACACAGCCTCTAGGAGTAGGAGGTCCTGAGAACACATGCCCAAGGTGATTGGGGCACAGCTTGGTATGATACATTTTAGGGAGGCATGAGACCTCAATCAAATACATTTAAGAAATACATTTAAGAAATACATTGGTTGGCCCGGCGCGGTGCCTCAAGCCTGTAATCCCAGCACTTTGGGAGGCCGAGACGGGCGGATCACGAGGTCAGGAGATCGAGACCATCCTGGCTGACACGGTGAAACCCCGTCTCTACTAAAAAATACAAAAAACTAGCCGGGCGAGGTGGCGGGCGCCTGTAGTCCCAGCTACTCGGGAGGCTGAGGCAGGAGAATGGCGTGAACCCGGGAGGCGGAGCTTGCAGTGAGCTGAGATCCAGCCACTGCACTCCAGCCTGGGCGGCAGAGCGAGACTCCGTCTCAAAAACGTAAGAAATGCATTGGTTTGGTGCAGAAAGGTGGGACAACTCAAAGTCCGGCGGGGGTAGGGGAGGGGGGAGAGCTTCCAGGCTATAGGTAAATGTAAACATTTTCTGGTTGACAATTGACTTGGTTTATCTAAAGACCTGGGATCATAGAAAGGAAATGTTCAGGTTAAGACAAAAGATTGTGGGGACAAAGGTTCTTTTAAAGTCTTACAATGGTTGTCCTTAAGGAAAATAGATGACAAATGCTTCCTATTCAGACCTTTAAAAGGTCCCAGCCTTTGAGTTAATCTCTTTAGGATTGGGAGGGCCTGGAAGAAAAAGATCTAGCTACATAATAGAGATTTTTTACAGATGGAAATTTTCCCGCACAAAGGATAGCTTTGCAGGGCCATTTCAAGATATGGCAAAGAAACATGTTTTGGGGTAAAATATTTTGATTTTCTTCCTTGACTTGCAATGTTATGCCAGAGTCAGGTTGGAAAGTAAGTCATGATATATAGGGTTAAATAAAACCCATCTGATGAGAATTTATGATTTGTAGGACATGACTCCCCAGGCCCCTTAGATAGAAATTGGGACAAGGTAGGCTGGGCTCAGAGGCTCACGCCTGTAATCCCAGCACTCTGGGCAGCTGAGAGGGGCAGATCACGAGGTCAGGAGATCGAGACCATCCTGGCTAACATGGTGAAACCCCGTTTCTACTAAAAAATACCAAAAAAATTTAGCCAGGCGTGGTGGCGGGCACCTGTAGTCCCATCTACTCCGGAGGCTGAGGCAGGAGAATGGCATGAACCTCGGAGGTGGAGCTTGTAGTGAGTGAGCTGAGATCGCGCCACTGCACTCCAGCCTGGGTGACAGAGCGAGACTCTGTCTCAAAAAAAAAAGAAAAGAAAAGAAAAGAAATTTGGGCAAGATAAAAAAAATCAGAGTTTAGTTCTCACTGATGAGAAGATGGGCTTTAGGTGTTGCTATAGCCAAGGGTTCAAATAATATCTTTAAAATTATTTTTCTTTCTTTATGTTTTCTCTGCTTTCCTGAACGTTGTTTTCAATCTCATGTATACTTTCTTTATGGAGATAAAAAGATAAAACCTAGAAGCTTTAGGATGTGTTATTCTCATTCACTCTAATATCAAAACACACACACACACACACACACATACACACACACACGGAGAAAACCTCACTCTTAAAGGGTGTACATAAACCTACTCTGTGAGAACTCTGATTGGGTTTTCTTGAGTAATGTAACAGGTGTATGTCTAGGGGAAAAAGTCTCTAATTGGCTCAACTCACCTAAATATACACCTCTGTAGGAGGGATTCAGGATCTTTGACTGACAGACTCATAAGAATGGCAATGAATGGGGAAGGGGCAGTCCCTTCAAGGAAGTGAGCAGAGGCAGACACAAATATTTATCAACAGCACAACATTCCCAATATGAAGAGAGAAAACCGAATAAATATTAAAAGTGACACCTGAGAAGGTAGGTGAAGTGTGGTAAGGGAATAGAAAAGTTTTAAGAGAGAATACTGACTCCTTTAATACTTTTTTTTTTTTTTTCCTTGAGATGGAGTTTTGCTCTGTCGCCCAGGCTGGAGTGCAGTGGTGCGATCTCAGCTCACTGCAACCTAAGCCTCCTGGGTTCAAGCGATTCTCCTGCCTCAGCCTCCCGAGTAGCTGGGACTACTGGCATGTGCTTAGTAGAGACAGGGTTTCACCATGTTGGTCAGGCTGGTCTCAAACTCCTGACCTCGTGATCTGCCCACCTCGGCCTCCAAAGTGCTGGGATTACAGGCATGAGCCACCATGCCCAGCCCCTTTCATACTTTTAAGAAGCTTTTCCTTTCATAATGTATCATAACAATTTATACAAAAAGATAAATATAGATAAATGGGTATGTTATTCATAATATATAATTCACAAAGGATAAATGACAAATATTAACAAAGTGGAAAGATGCAAACTTATTAGAAACAAATTGAAAATTAAAACAAGATAATGGCTACCATTTGACAGAGCAGGAGCATTGCCATCTTGGACAAGCCCCTCATTCTAAAGTTCACCTTAATAAAAACTGCCTAGATCAAAAAGGTGTCAGCCTAATGGCTAAGGTCAGAATAACCATAAACCACAACTAACTCCTCCAACCAGAAACATTCCAAACTCCTCCCTGACCAGAGACATGCTAGCCTCGAGATAACCCCTCTCTGGGTCAGAAATACGTCTGCCCAAAGATAAACTCCCCTCCTCCCAGAGAGATTCTAACCCCGCCATAAACTTCTCCATACATGTAAACATTCCAAGCTCATGATCAGCCCTCTCATCCTAAAACCAATATATATTTCAGTCAGGAGAAAGTGCTCCTGACTGAAATTGGCCAGAAGCACCTTTCAGGTTTTATCTAAAGAAAATCTGTCTTTAACTGTCAGCCATATTTTGTGTTTCTTTCTTCTTTCTTTAACTCTTACACCATTTCCATCCAAGATGGGGTATCAGGGATTGGATGTACCCTTCTGTCTCAATAGACTAGAAAACTGAACAAAATATGTAATCCTTTGGAGAAAGGAAACAAACAAAGTGAGTTTTATGATGCCCCAGCTTAGCACCTAGAAAGTTTTCAGTCTGCTGCACAGGAAGCAGAGACCCAAACACTTTCCAGATGTCTTGACCAGGTAAGGAACATAAATATCTTTAAAAAAAAAAAGAAAAAAAAAAAAAAAATTGGAGATAGGGACTCTCTCTGTTGCCCAGGCTAGAGGGCTAGAGTGCAATGGCACAATCACAGCTCACCATAACTTCAAAATCCTGGGCTCAAGCGATTCTCCTGCCTCAGCGTCCAGGGTTGCTAGGACTACAGGTATATGCTACCATACCTGGCTGATTGGTTAAAATGTAAAATGTTTGTAGAGATGGGGTCTCACTATGTTGCCTAGGCTTATCTCAAACACCTGGCCTGAACTGATCCTCCTCCCTCTTGGATTACACTCTTTTTTTTTTTTTTTTGCAATGAGGTCTTGCTTTGTCACCCAGATTGGAATGCAGTGTCATGGCGTGATTATAGCTCACCACAGCGTTGCCTTCCAAAGCTCAAGGGATTCCCCCCACCTCAGCCTCCTAAGTAGCTGGGACTATAGTTGTGTGCCCCCACACCCTGCTAATTTTTGTGTTTTTTGTAGAGATGGGTTTCACCATTTTCCAAGGCTGATCTCAAACTCCTGGGCTCAAGCAATTCACCCACCTTGGTCTACCAAAGTATTGGGATTATAGGTGCAAGCCACCACTCCTGGCCCAGGATTAATAATTTTTTAAAAATAAATTCATCAAGTACTAGAAGGAGATTTCTTCATTCTGACTTAAAAAATATCCTACAGTTAACATCCCATTCAATGGTGAGAGTGCAAGTTTCCCCATGAGATTAGGCACAAAACAAGATGTACACTCTTAAATTCCTATTCAACATGGTACTGGAAGTCTTAGTTAGTGCAATAAGGAAGAAAGCAAAAAAAGAAGAAGAAAGAAAGAAGATTATATAGGAAGAAATAAAATTGTTCCTATTGGGAGATAACATGATGGTTTGTATAGAAAATTCCAAAGAATCTACCAAAAAAAAAAAAAAAATCTTCTAAAGGTAATAAGTGAGCTTATCAGAGCTGCACGATACAAGTACAATGCACACAAAAAGTTGTATTTCTCTATATAAGCAATAAACAAATGGAAATCAAAATTTTGTAAACCTCAAAAACCATTTGCAATCATTCCTCCAAAAATGAAATACTTAGGTATAGGTCTAACAAAACAAGTACAGGACTAGAACTTGTAAGCTACAAACTGTAGAACTCTGATGACAGAATTAAAGAACTAAATAAATGAAGAGATATATCATGTTCAATATATTATATACTCAATCTATTAAAAATATCAGTTTTTTCCAAAGTGATCTCTAGATTTAACATAACAACAATCAAAATACCAACTAGAATTTTTGATTTTTTCTAGAATAATTTGGATTATTCTAAAATGTGTACAGTAGGGCTAAGGAACTAGAATAACTAAAACAATTTTGAAACAGAAGATCAAAGTTAGAGAAATCATTCTACTTAATTTTAAGATTTATTATCAAGCTACAATAGTCAAGGTAATATGGAATTTGTGTCAATGTAGACACACATAGATCAATAGAATAATAGAAAGTCCAAATATAGACCCATGCAAATATTGATATTTGATCTTTTAAAAAGGTTTGAAAGCAATTTAATGGAAAAAGGATAATCTTTTCAACGAACGGTATCAGAACAATCGGTCCTTCATATCCAAAAAAAAAAAAAAAGAAACAAAACAACCTAAACCTAACACTTTATACAAAAGTTCACACAAAAATGATTCAGACATTTAAATGTAAACATAACACTATAAAGTTTTTAGAAGAATTCTTATTCATTGCTATTGGAAGTGCAAGAGTATAAACACCTTGAAAGATAGTTTAGCAGTTTCTTACAGAGTTAAAAATACACTGTATACACTTAACATAAAACCCAGTAATCCCACTTGTGAGTATTTACCCAAGTGAATTGAAAACCAGCATATACAAAACAAAGAGAGCAAACAACAAGCAAAAACCATATGCATGGGCCAGGGGTGGTGTCACATACCTGTAGTCCCAGCTACTTTGGAAGCTGAGACAGGAGGGTAGCTTGAGGCCAGGAGTTCAAGGCTGTAGTGAGCCATTGTTGTGCCTGTGAATAGCTGCTGCATTTTAGCCTGGACAAGACTTCATCTCTAAAAATAAAATTTAAAAAGTATTTACATGAATGTTTAGAAACTTTATTCATAATCACCCAAACTGGAAACAACCAAGATATCCTTCAATAGGTAAATGAATAAACAAACTGTGGTACTTTCATACTTGGACTACAACTCAGTGAAAATGAAAGAGCTATTGTGTCACACAACAACATAGATGAATTTTAAGTGGATTTTGCTAATTGAGAAAAGCCACACCAAAAGGCTACACATTGTATCATCTCATTTATATGATGTTCTGGAAAAGGTAAAACTGCTGTATAAGATTGAAACACAGCAGTGGTTACCAGGTTTGAGGGAAGGAAGGGTAATGAACTACAAATAAGTTGTGCTGGGGAATTTTTAGGGTTATGAAATTTCTCTGAATGGTATTGGGGTGATGGGCATAAAACTATGCATTTGTCAAAACCTATAGTACTGTACATCACAAAATGTGAACTTCAATATATGTATTAAAAATATAACCATAATGTCTGGGAATCCAGAACAGAATACAGTGAAAGAAGAACATGAATGTCTAACAAATACACAATATAACCTCATCAAAGGTATGGGGGGAAAAGGATTTGCCCTAACTAACATTGGAAAACAGGGTTCTAACTGCATACTGTACAGCTAAAGACCAAAGAATCAAATGATACTCTTGTTGGTAAATTTGTTTTTCACAGGGGTATTTGTATTTCACAGGAGTCCTTAGAATTTATTTATAGGGTTCAATAAGTAAGTAGATAAATTGCAGATAATAAGATGCAATTTTCTCACTGTCAAAAAAAGTTGTTACTAAGAATCATAGAGAGTACCTAGAATGTACCCTGTGGTGCTGAATTCGAGTTTGAGACATTGGTAGGAACTTCTGTTTATTTTAATGTGTATGCAAATAGACAGCTACATGAATAATTATAGATGTGTGTATATAGTTATAGATGTGTGTATCAAGATGTGTATGTACACAAAGTATACATGCATGTATTTCTTTTCCTGTCTGTTAAGAGAGTCTAAAAGTAGTGACACTCAGTGGCAATGATCCCACTCAGCATCCAGGACTTGGTTTCTAAATACCACCCTCTGATACAAATCATGCTCATTTGAGAAGTGTCTGATTCTGGGACTGAGTAAATAAAAAAATTACAATATGAGCTGGAGTATTCTGTCATACCAGAAAGTAAGAAAGTGCTAAAAAAATAAAAAAAGATGAGAGCATGTGGATATGACATGGAAGTCAACCAAAAGGCAGTCTTTGATCAAGGGTAGAACAATTTAAGCAATAACATTATAAAATGTAGTATTAGATGTTTTTCAACTTATATTTTAGATTTAGGAGATACATGTGCAGGTTTGTTACCTGGGTATATTGCATGACACTGAGGCTAGGGGTATGAATGATCTTCTCACCTGGGTACTGAGCATAGTACTCAATAGTTTTTCTTTCTTTCTTTCTTTCTTTTTTAAAAAATATACTATACTTTAAGTTCTAGGGTACATGTGCACAATGTACAGGTTTGTTACATAGGTATACATGTGCCATGTTGGTTTGCTGCACCCATTAACTCATCATTTACATTAGGAATTTCTCCTAATGCTATCCTTACCCCTGCCCTCCACCCCATGACAGGCCCCCATGTGTGATGTTCCCTGCCTGTGTCCCAGTGTTCTCATTGTTCAGTTCCCACCTATGAGTGAGAACATGTGGTGTTTGGTTTTCTGTCCTTGCAATAGTTTGCTGAGAATGATGGTTTCCAGTTTCATCTGTGTCCCTGCAAAGGATATGAACTCATCCTTTTTTATGGTTGCATAGTATTCCATGGTACATATATGCCACATTTTCTTAATCCAGTCTATCATTGATGGACATTTGGGTTGGTTGCAAGTTTTTGCTGTTGTGAATAGTGCCGCAATAAACATATGTGTGCATGTGTCTTTATAGTAGCATGATTTATAATCCTTTGGGTATATACCCAGTAATGTGATGGCTGGGTCAAATGGTATTTCTAGATCTAGATCCTTGAGGAATCACCACACTGTGTTCCACAATGGTTGAACTAGTTTACACTCCCACCAACAGTGTAAAAGTGTTCCTATTTCTCCACATCCTTCTCAACATTGGTTGTTTCCTGACTTTTTAATGACCGCCATTCTAATTGGTGTGAGATGGTATCTCATTGTGGTTTTGATTAGCATTTCTCTGATGGTCAGTGATGATGAGCATTTTTTCATGTGTCTGTTGGCTGCATAAATGTCTTCTTTTGAGAGATGTCTGTTCATATCCTTTGCCCACTTTTTGATGGGGTTGTTTGATTTTTTTCTTGTAAATTTGTTTAAGTTCTTTGTAGATTCTGGATATTAGGCCTTTGGCAGATGGGTAGATTGCAAAAGTTTTCTCCCATTCTGTAGGTTGCCTGTTGACTCTGATGGTAGTTTCTTTTGCTGTACAGAAGCTCTTTAGTTTAATTAGATCCCGTTTGTCAATTCTGGCTTTTGTTGCCATTGCTTTTGGTGTTTTAGTCATGAAATGTTTGCCCATGCCTATGTCCTGAATCGTATTGCCTAAGGTTTCTTCTAGGGTTTTTATGGTTTTAGGTCTAACATTTAAGTCTTTAATCCACTTGAATTAATTTTTGTATAAGGTTTAAGGAAGAGATCCAGATTCAGCTTTCTACATATGGCTAGCCAGTTTTCCCAGCACCATTTATTAAATAGGGAAATTTTTCCCCATTTCTTGCTTTCATCAGGTTTGTCAAAGATCAGATGGTTGTAGATGTGTGGTGTTATTTCTGAGGGCGCTGTTCTGTTCCATTGGTCTCTCTCTGTGTTTTGATAGCAGTACCATGCTGTTTTGGTTACTGTAGCCTTGTAGTATAGTTTGAAGTCAGGTAGCATGATGCCTCAAGCTTTGTTCTTTTTGCTTAGGATTGTCTTGGCAATGAGCGTTCTTTTTTGGTTCCATGTGAACTTTAGTATTTTTCCCATTCTGTGAAGAAAGTCATTGGTAGCTTGATGGGGATGGCATTGAATCTGTAAATTACCTTGGGCAGTATGGCCATTTTCATGATATTGATTCTTCCTATCCATGAGCATGGTATGTTCTCCCATTTGTTTGTGTCCTCTTTTATTTCATTGAGCAGTGGTTTGTAGTTCTCCTTGAAGAGGTCCTTCACATCCCTTGTAAGTTAGATTCCTAGCTATTTTATTCTCTTTGAAGCAATTGTGAATGGGAGTTCACTCATGATTTGGCTCTCTGTTAGTCTGTTATTGGTATATAGGAATGCTTGTGACTTTTGCGCATTCATTTTGTATCCTGAGACTTTGCTGAAGTTGTTTATCAACTTAAGGAGATTTTGCACTGAGACGATGGGGTTTTCTAAATATATAATCATGCCATCTGCAAACAGGGACAATTTGACTTCCTCTTTTCCTAATTGAATACCCTTTATTTCTTTCTCTTGCCTGATTGCCCTAGCCAGAACTTCCAACACTATGTTGAATAGGAGTGGTGAGAGAGGGCCTCCCTGTCTTGTGCCAGTTTTCAAAGGGAATGCTTCCAATTTTTGCCCATTCAGTATGATATTGGCTGTGGGTTTGTCATAAATAGCTTATTATTTTGAGATACATCCCATCAATACGTAGTTTGTTGAGAGTTTTTAGCATGAAAGGATCTTGAATTTTGTCAAATGCCTTTTCTGCATCTATTGAGATAATCATGTTTTTTGTCATTGGTTCTGTTTATGTGATGGATTACATTTATTGATTTGCATATGTTGAACCAGCCTTGTATCCCAGGGATGCAGCCAACTTGATCGTGGTGGATATGCTTTTTGATGTGCTGTTGGATTTGGTTTGCCAGTATTTTACTGAGGATTTTTTTGCATCGATTTTCATCAGGGATATTTGTCTAAAATTCTTTTTTTGTTGTGTCTCTACCAGGCTTTCATATCAGGATAACGCTGGCCTCATAAATGAGTTAGGGAAGATTCCCTCTTTTTCTATTGATTGGAATAGTTTCAGAAGGAATGGTACCAGCTCCTCTTTGTACCTTTGGTAGAATTTGGCTGTGATTCCATCTGGTCCTAGATTTTTTTTGGTTGGTAGGCTATTAGTTACTGCCTCATTTTCAGAGCCTGTTATTGGTCTATTCAGAGATTCAACTTCTTCCTGGTTTAGTCTTTGGAGGATGTATGTGTCTGGGAATTTGTCCATTTCTTCTAGATTTTCTTGTTTATTTGCATAGGGGTATTTATAGTATGCTCTGATGGTTGTTGGTACTTCTGTGGGATTGGTGGTCATATCCCTTTTATCATTTTTTATTGCTTCTATTTTATTCTTCTCATTTTCTTCTTTAGTAGTCTTTCTAGCAGTCTATGAATTTAGTTGATCTTTACAAAAAACCAACTACTAGATTCATCGATTTTTTGAAGGTTTTTTTTGTGTCTCTATCTCCTTCAGTTCTTCTCTGATCTTAGTTGTTTCTTGTCTTCTGCTGGCTTTTGAATTTGTTTGCTCTTGCTTCTCCAGTTATTTTAGTTGTGATGTTAGGGTGTTGATTTTAGATCTTTCCTGCTTCCTCTTGTGGGCATCTAGTTCTATAAATTTCCCTCTACACATTGCTTTAAATGTTTTCCAGAGATTCTGGTACATTGTGTCTTTGTTCTCATTGGTTTCAAAGAACATCTTTATTTCTGCCTTAATTTAATTATTTACCCGGTAGTCACTCAGGAGCAGGTTGTTCGGTTTCCATGTGGTTGAGAGGTTCTGAGTGAGTTTCTTAATCCTGTGTTCTAATTTGATTGCACTGCAATCTGAGAGACAGTTTGTTTTGATTTCTGTTCTTTTACATTTGCTGAGGAGTGCTTTACTTCCAACTATGTGGTCAATTTTGGAATAACTGCATTGTGGTGCTGAGAAGAATGTATATTCTGTTGATTTGGGCTGGAGAGTTCTGTAATTTCTGTAGATGACTATTAGATCCCCTTGGTGCAGATGGGGGAAACTTCTGTCTCATTGATCTGTCTAATACTGAGAGTGGGGTGTTAAAAAGTCTCCCATTATTATTGTGTGGGAGTCTAAGTCTCTTTGTAGGTCTCTAAGGACTTGCTTTATGAATCTGGGTGCTCCTTTATTGGGTGCATATATATTTAGGATAGTTAGTTCTTCTTGTTGAATTGATCACTTTACTATTATGTGATGGCCTTCTTTGTCTCTTTTGATATTTGTTGGTTTAAAGTCTGTTTTATCAGAGACTAGAATTGCAACCCCTGCCTTTTTTTTTTTTTTTTTTTTTTTTTTTTTTTTTTTTTTTTGCTTTCCATTTGATTGGTAGATCTTCCTCCATCCCTTTATTTTGAGCCTATGTGTGTCTCTGCACGTGAGATGGGTCTCCTGAATACGGCACACTAATGGGTCCTGACTCTTTATCCAATTTGCGAGTCTGTGTCTTTTAATCGGGGCAGTTATACCATTTACATTTAAGGTTAATATTGTTATGTGTGAATTTGATCCTGTCATTATGATGTTAGCTGGTTACTTAGCCCATTAGTTGATGCAGTTTCTTCCTAGCATTGATGGTCTTTACAATTTGGCACGTTTTTGCAGTGGCTGGTACCGGTTGTTCCTTTCCATGTTTAGTGCTACCTTCAGGAGTTCCTGCAAGGCAGGCCTGGTGGTGACAAAATCTGTAAGCATTTTCTTGTCTGTAAAGGATTTTATTTCTCCTTCACTTATGAAGCTTAGTTTGGCAGGATATGAAATTCTGGGTTGAAAATTATTTTCTTTAAGAATGTTGAATATTGGCCCCCACTCTCTTCTGGCTTATAGAGTTTCTGCTGAGAGATCTGCTGCTAGTCTGACAGGCTTCCCTTTTTGGGTAACCTGACCTTTCTCTCTGGCTGCTCCTAACATTTTTTTTCCTTCATTTCAACCTTGGTGAATCTGACAATTGTGTCTTGGGGTTGCTTTTCTTGAGGAGTACCTTTGTGGTGTTCTCTGTATTTCCTGAATTTGAATGTTGGACTGCCTTGCTAGGTTGGGGAAGTTCTCCTGGATAATATTTTGAGGCATGTTTTCCAACTTGGTTCCATTCTCCCCATCACTTTCTGGTACACTAATCAAACATAGATTTGGTCTTTTCACATAGTCTTATATTTCTTGGAGGCTTTTTTCTTTATTTGATCTTCAATCACTGATACCCTTTCTTCTACTTGATCAAATAGACTATTGAAGCTTGTGCATGCATCATGTATTTCTCGTGCCATTGTTTTCAGCTCCATCAGGACATTTGAGGTCTTCTCTAAACTGTTTATTCTAGTTAGCCATTCATCTAATCTTTTTTCAAGGTTTTTAGCTTCCTTGTGATGGGTTCTAACATCCTCCTTTAGCTCAGAGAAGTTTGTTATTACAGACCTTCTGAAGCCCACTTCTGTCAGCTCGTCAAAGTCATTTTCTGTCCAGCTTTGTTCCATTGCTGGGGAGGAGCTGCAATCATTTGGGGGAGAAGAGGCACTCTGGTTTTTAGAATTTTCAGCTTTTCTGCTCTGGTTTCTCCCTATCTTTGTGATTTTATCTACATTTGGCCTTTGATGTTGGTGACTTACAGATTGAGTTTTGGTGTGAATGTTCTTTTTATTGATGTTGATGCTACAGCTTTCTGTTAGTTTTCCTTCTAACAGTTAGATCCCTCAGCTGCAGGTCTGTTGGAGCTTGCTGGAGGTCCACTCCAGACCCTGTTTGCCTGGGTATCACCAGCAGAGGCTGCAGAACAGAAAATATTGCAGAACAGCAAATATGCTGCATGATCCTTCTTCTGGAAGCTTTGTCCCAGAGGGGTGCCTGCCTATATGATGTGTCATTTGGCCTCTACTGGGTGGTGTCTCCCAGTTAGGCTACATGGGGGTCAGGGACCCACTTGAGGAGGCAGTCTGTCCATTCTCAGAGCTCAAACACCATGCTGGGAGAACCTCTGCTCTCTTCAGAGCTGTCAGACAGGGATGTTTAAGTCTGCAGAAGTTTCTGCTGCCTTTTGTTTAGCTATGTCCTGCCCCCAGTGGTGGGGTCTACAGAGGCAGCAGGCCTTGAAGAGTTGCAGTGGGATCCACCCTGTTCGAGCTTTCCTGGATGCTTTGTTGACCTACTCAAGCTTCAGCAATGGTGGACACCCTTCTCCCTGCCATGGTGTTGTCTCACATCTCAATCTCAGACTGCTGTGCTAGCAGTAAGCAAGGCTCTGTGGGCATGGTACCCACTGAGCCAGGCATGGGATATAATGTCCCGGTGTGCTGTTTGCTAAGACCATTAGAAAAGTGAAGTATTAGTGTGGGAGTGTCCCGATTTTCCACGTACAATCTGTCATGGCTTCCCTTGGCTAGGAAAGGAAATTCTCTGACCCCGTGCACTTCCCCAGTGAGGTGATGCCCCACCCTGCTTCAGTTCTCCCTCCATGGGCTGCACCCACTGTCCAGCCAGTCCCAATGAGATGAACCAGATGAACCAGTTACCTCAATTGAAAATGCAGAAATCGCCATCTTCTGCGTTGATCACCCTGGGAGCTGCAGACTGGAGCTGCTCCTATTTGGCCTTCTTGGAACAGAATCCACCTGACAGTTTTCAACCTTTGTGCCCTCTCTCCCTCCCTCCACTCTCCAGTAGTCCCAGTGTCTATTATTGCCATCTTTATGTTCATGAGTACCCAATGTTTTGCTTGTAAGTGAGAAAATGTGGTATTTGGTTTACTGTTCGTGTGTTAATTCACTTAGAATAATGACTTCCAGCTGCATTCATGTTGCTGCAATGGACATGATTTTGTTCTTTTTTAGGGCTCATAGTTTTCCACAGTACATATGTGCCACACTTTCTGCATCCAATCCATCATTGGTGGGCACCTAAGTTGATTCCATATCTTTGTTATTGTGAATACTGCTGTGATGAACATGCAAGTGCAGATGTCTTTTTGGCAGAACTATTTATATTTCTTTGGGCATATACCCTGTCATGGGATTGCTGGGTAAAATAGTAGTTCTGTTTTACCTTCTTTGAGAAATCTCCAAACTGCTTTCCATAGTGGCCAAACTAATTTACATCCTCATCAACAGTGTATAAGCATTCCCCTTTCTCTGCAGTCTCTCCCACATCTGTTGTTTTTCTGATTTTTTTTTTCTTCCTTCTAACTTCTATTTTAGGTTTGTAGGGGGAGTTGATGTGGAGGTTTGTTACATGGGTAAACTGCATGTCACTGGGGTTTGGTGTACCAATGATTTCATCACCCAGACAGTGACTATAGTACACAATAGGTAGTTTTTTGATGCTCATCCAACTTCCACCATCTACCCTCAAGTAGGTCCCAGTGTCTGTTGTTCCCTTCTTTGTGACCACATGCACTCAGTTTTTAACTCCCACTTATAAACGAGAACATGTAGTATTTGGTTTTCCTCTTCCTATATTAATTCACCTAGAATAATGGCCTCCAACTCTATCCATGTGGCTGTAAACAACATAATTTTATTCCTTTTTATGGTTGTATAGTATTCCATGGTGTATATATACCACATTTTAATTATCCAGTGCACTGTTGATGAGAATCTAGGTTGATTCAATGTCTTTCCTATTGTAAAAAGTGCTGCAATGAACATATGCATGCATGTATCTTTATGGTAGAATAATTTACATTCCTTTAGGTACCCAGTGATAGGATTGCTGGATAAACAGTAGTTCTTTTTCAAGGTCTTTGAGAAATTGCTGAACTGCTTTCCACAGTGGCTGAACTAACTTATATACCCACTAGCAATATATAATCATTCTGTTTTTTTCTACAACATCACCAACATCTGTTATTTTTTTACTTTTTAATAATAGTCATTCTGACTGGTGTGATTTGGTATCTCATTGTAGTTTTGATTTGCATTTCTCTGATGATTTGTGATGCTGAGAATTTCTTCATATGCTTATTGACAAAGACGTCAAAAGTAATTGCAACAAAAACAAAAATTGTCAAGTGGGACTTAAACTAAAGAACTCTTGTAAAGCAAAAGAAACTATCAATGGAATAAACATACAACCTATTGAATGGGAGAAAAATTGGAAACTATGTATCTGACAAATGTCTAACCTTTAAGGAACTTAAATCATCAAGCAAAAACAAAAACCCCATTAAAAAATGGGCAAAGGACATGGACAGACACATCTCAAAAGAAGACATACATGCAGTATCAGATTTTTAACCAAAATAATAAAGTAAATATCTGTGAACTTCCTTCCAGATATAAACAAATGATTGAACAAATAAATAAATGGGAGAATGGGACAGATCATTTTTTATAAAAATAAAAGACTTTTAAATAATATTTGTAAATACCTCTCCCTTCCACAGGTGGAGCTTATTCCCCGCCCCCCGCCCACCTCCCTCCTTGAGAGAGAGCAGGTCTTAGTGACCTTCCTCCACAATATAATAGTAAAAGGGAAAATTAGTAACTTTGCAATGAAGAAAATGGACAGATATCACTTTAACAAAGTAATCAAAGTTAACATCATCAGTGATAAGCCATGTATTTCCTGATAGGCTATGATGAGAAGGGCATCTCATATTTACGGTGCTCTTCCCAGAAAGCTACAGTCTCAGTGTAATAACGAGAAAACATCAGACAAAAACACACTGAAGAACACTACAAAATATCTGACCTTACCAGTACTCTTCAAAAGTAATAAGGATACAAAACCCCAAAAAACAAAGAACAACCAAAAAGGAAAAGCTGAGAAACTGTCACAGATCAGAGGAGACTTGAAAGGTCTGACAACTATGAAATGTGAATGGTATCTCTTAGTACTCAGATAAAGTTTGACTAAATCTTCATAAACAGGAAGAACTCCCTATTAATTATCTTCTAGAACTTTAGGGATGAATTAACATTAAACTCCCCATGATTTCTATGGGAATCATCAGCTATACTATATAAGGATAAGGACAATAAATAAAGGTCTATAGAGGTATTAGAGGGCTTAATAAAACAAAGATCTTACTTAGACAAAAAATAATAGAGGAAGCAAAACATAGGTGCAACTTTTCCCTGTAGAAGCAAAGGAAGTTATAATACAAATATTTTATCAACAATAGGAAGTAACCTTAGTATAACTAATAGATATAATTGATCTGGAATGATTGGGGAATGGGACTTCTGGTTAATTTAGTATTTTATTAACTGAGTTATTAATGTTTACTAATTATGGGCAGCCAGTTTTTTAAAGGGCTAGGAAATGTCAATGCTCTTCAGCTAAAGACCACTGAGACACCTTGCAGATTATCTTACAAAGAAGAATGCTCACTGTGAGAAAACTGTAAGTTTTCTTACTAAGAATGTGTAAGAAAGAAGTTATTACAGAATTTGGGCTTTGGATGAGTAACTTGCGGAAGGGCATAGGGAAGTAGGGGCTTTCTCTAGATTGGGGGCTACAAGAAGGCAAAGCAATTTTATGATTAAATGTCTGAATGAATCTTATCTATAGGGAGCGCAGATTAAAATGGGGATAATGCTGAAATCGGTATTCAGAAGTAGCAGTCATTCAGCTAAGAAAGGGGAATGTTTGATATTTCATGAGCTGCCTGATGATTTTATTTTGACTTATTTTATCAAGGTGTTCAAGCAACCTTATTGAGATACTCTGCATTTATGTCCAACGGGAAAAAAGCCGGGCCTGACTGTGAATGTCAGACCAGTTTCCAGCAATCAGGAACTCCTTTTTGCTTTCTCAGAAACAAGAAAAATACCTCTTTTTGACGTGTAATCTTTGGTTGCACATGTCTGTTATGGAACTTAAAACTGCTGTCCCTTAGGTTACCTTTTTGTGTGTGGCCTAAGCAATGGCTACTTTAGTGGACACCATTAACCACTTGCTCTTCTTGAGACACTCTCCTCTTGGCTTTATTGACATGGTGCTTCTCTGAGTTTCTTCTGCTTCTCTGGTCCTGATTCTTTAGCCTTCCTTCTCCCTGATTCTTCTCCTATTCTAAATGTGTGGATTCCCTGGGGCTTCTACGCCCTTCCATTTTCCGTTTCCACTCTCCCCATTACTGATCCCACCCATTCACATAGCTTTAAGTGCTGTCTCTATAGGGGAGTTCCAAATTTATATGTTTACCTTGGGTTTCTCCTTTGACTTCTAGACTCATTTATCCAACTGTATACTTGATATCTTCACTTAAAATTTCACAAAAGTCACAAATGTAAAGTGTCCGATATAGTTTAGATATTTGTCTCTGCCCAAATCTCATATTGAAATGTAATCCCCAGTGTTGAAAGTGGGGTCCGGTAGGTGGTAACTGGATCATGGTTGCAGATTTCTCACGAATGAAATTCTCTTAGTGCTGGCCTCATGATAGTGGGTGAATTCTAGAAAAATTTGGTTCTTTAAAAGTGTGTGGCACCTCTCCTCCTCTCCCCCTCCCCGCTTTCTCTGCTTTTGACCTGTGACATGCCTGCTCCCTCTTCACTTTCCATCATGACTGTACGTTTCCTGAGGACTCCCCAGAAGTGAGCAGATGCCAGCACCATGCTTCCTATAAAGCCTGTAGAACCACTAGCCAATTAAATTTCTTTTCTTTTTCTCTCTTTCTTCTTTCTTTTCTTTTCTTTCTTTCCTTTCTTCTTTTGTTTTCTTTTCTCTTCTTTTCCTTCCTTCCTTCCTTCTTCCTTCCTTTCTCTCTTTCCCTTCCTTCCTTCCTTCCTTCCTTCCTTCCTTCCTTCCTTCCTTCCTTCCTTCCTTCCTTCTTTCTTTTATTTTTTTGAGACAGGGTCTTATTTTGTCACCCAGGCTGGAGTGCAGTGGTGCCATCATAGCTCACTGCAGCTCAGGTGATTCTCCCATCTCAGACTCCTGAGTAGCTGAGACTACAGGCTTGAGTCACCATGCCTGGCAATTTTTTTTGTTTGCATTTTTTTGTAGACTTGGGGTTTGGCCATTTGCCTAGGCTGATCCTCAAACTCCAGGGCTCGGGCAATCCACCAGCCTTGACCTCCTAAAGTGCTGAGATTACAAGCATGAGCCACTGAGCCCAGAAAAATCTCTTTTCTTTTAAATTACCCAGTCTCAGGTATTTCTTTATAGCAATGCAAGAAAGACCTAATACAGTGTGTAAAAGAGGATTTTATTGATTTTCTGCCCTAAAGTCATTCCTCCTCTGGCCTTTGGTGTCTCAATAAATAGCCCCACAATCTATTCAGATCCTCAAACTTGCAATTTGGGAGTCAAATGTGATTTGACTGTGCCCTCATATATGATCCATCAGCAAATCTTGCTGCTCCTACCCCAAAATATATCTCACATCTCTCTAGTTCTTGACTTCTCCATGGTCCAGGTCTAGCCCAAGCCACAATCATCTCTTCCCTTCATGAGAGCAGCTTTTTTATTGAACTCTTGGCTCACACCTTGGGTCTTTTTCCTCTATTCTCATGAAAGCCAAACTCATCTTTTGAAAGCACAAATATGATTAAATAACTTTTCTCTCACCTTAACATTCTTCTATAACCTCCCACTGTACTTTAAAATAAAATCCAAATTCTTCCCCACATGCCCTACTTGAGCTATACTCATCCTGCATATCAGGCTTTTCTCATCTGAGACCCCCTCTCCCTCGCTCATTATGCTCCAGTTGCATGATTTTTCAAAACAAATAATTATACAATTTTTCAAGCTCATTCCCACCTCAGGGCCTTGAGCTTGCCCTGCCTGTAAACTCACCCCCATTCCCACACAGACACATCTTTCTTTATCCATACCTTCCTTCACAAGAAAGGCTTCTGCTTTGCTTCCAGTCTGTGTTTCAGGGTTCTCTCCAGAGACAGCCTGTCCCTGACCTATCTAACTAATTAACTCCCCTAATTACAGTCTGCCATTGGCTTTTTAAATTTCTTCCTTACCATTTAATATAATTCATAATTTTCTGCTTTTTAGATAATATAATATCTATATTTCCTGTAAGACTGAAAGTTCCAACAAGGAAAGAGTGATATGTTTTGCTTCCCACTCTGTAGTTCCGCATTTAGCACATAAGCAGCACTCTGTAAATATCTGTTGAACATATGGACATATTAATGCATTGTCAGTCACTATTCCCTTGGAGTAAACTAGTTTTGTTCTTACTGGCTTCAGAAACACTACATGAGTGAAGCAGGGCAGCTGAAAATGTGGAAATCATCAAAGAATGTAAAAATGGACTCTGTGTCTACAGGAGGTAGAGGATGACCAGAGGTGACGAGATTCAGCCATGGGAAAGGAGAAAGACCACTCCACTTGGATTCAGAAGACTAAAGGTCTGGACCAGATGCAGGGAGCTGAATAATTTGCTTAGGTTCTGTGTTAGACTGAATAAGGCCCTCCAAGTATGTCTACATCCTTATCCCTGGAACCTATCAATATGCTACCTTATGTTACAAAAGAGGCTTTGCAGAAGTGATTGAATTAAGGATCCTGAGATAATTCTGGGTTACCCAAATGGACCCAGTGTAGTCACCAGGGTCCTCATTAGGCAGGAGAGTCAGACTTAAAGATGAAGATGTGAGGACAGGGCAGAGCAATGTGGGACCACAAGCTAAGGAATGCACGCAGTGCCTAGAAGCTGGAAAGGGAAAGGAAATTAATTTTCTCCTTAAGCCTCCAGGAGACACAAGCCCTGCCAACCCATTTTAGATTTCTGACCTCTACGTCTGTGAGAGAATAAATTTGTGTTGCTTTTAAACCACTAAATTTGTGATAATTTATTACAGCAGTGATAGGAAACTAACATAAGCTCTGAGACTCATCTCTAAAATCTGTCTTACCTATTTGTTTGCCTTTGTTGCTGCTATTGTCTCTCCAAACTAAAATTAAAGTTATGTAATGGAAGAGGCTATATCTCTGTTGCCCACTGTTTCATTTCCATGATTGAGAACAAGGCCTGACACAGAGTAGGTTTTAAATAAATACTTGTTGAGTCAATGAGCAGATGAACACAGATTTCTATCCAGTGGGGTTACTGTGAAGACCAAACATGCAAATATAATTACAGACTATTTTCAACAACTGAGCAGAAGTCACTCTTCCCATTCTCCATGTGATTTCCTCTTCTTTTTAAACACATTCATCTCCTCTGTTGACTTTCCATGGGGTCTCTTTTACTCCTCTGCCGAGTTATTCCTCCATCATTTGATGCCCTTTTACCTAATTCTTCCCTTAGGCTCTCTACCCTTAATTATATTATGTAATATCTAATTGTCCTGCTTGGGGGATCCAGATGTGACTGGATTATATAAATACCGAGGTAGCCACTTCAGATTTACGTTTTGGCATACATGCATCCCTATGGCTGTGATTAGATTTCATATGTATCGTTTTAATGGATTTTAATAAATCACTTTAATGAATGTTGTATTCATTTACCTTAATTCGATTAGACCATTGCATGTGAGAAATCTCCTGTTCTGAAATTGCTCATGTTAATCACAAAATTGCATCATAATGTAGTGACTAAGAGCATGTTTTCTTTTCAAAACACAATCACGTCACATGCAATTTTAATCAAATTAGGCAGAGCAATTCCTCTGTAGCGAGATAGTGCTGAAAAGCAAGTTTGTGACCCAGCTTTCTTTCTCTTGCAGCCTGCTAGATGACTCATACTGTCATATGCTCTAGTTTACCAGGCACTGTCTATGAGTCTTTCTGGTTATAGATTCCAATCAATATCCTGTAAAAAAAAAAAAAAAAAAGGTACATGTGTATAAAAGAGGGAGAGAGAGACAGAGAGAGATGGTAAGTGAGGAAACATACTGAAATGTATAATATAAAGGAATCTGATAGCAATACAGGGGGCTTTAACTTTGAAACCTGTGATTTGTGATTTCAAATATTCAACATGTGTTAAGTGAGGTCATGCAATCTTCCCGAGGAAAATTGTTGACTGAGAGAGGTGGATGGTGTACCTCTGCAAAGCTTGTCATCATGTTTTTCCTGAAATGCAGATGTATTGGAGGGGCTGGTGAGGGAGGTTGGGAGGAGAGAAGGTTGATTCTGGTAAAGTCTTCATTAAGCAAGGACCCCAGAAGCCTCCTCAATGTCAAAATATCTCCTACTCACATTCAAACAGACATTCACTTGGGTGAACAGGCTCCTATTTCAATTTTTTGCTACCTACCTACATTTGTGAATAGTTTCCTTTCTTGAAGAGAGCAGCCTTACTGATGTATTTGTACAAACAGGCTTGCTTAGCCCTCTCGCATATTCGTATGTGTATGTGTGCATATATATACAGTATACATGAACAGTATATTATATATGTGCATAGATATATACATATATAACTATATGAATACACACACACACACACACACATATACCAAAGAGCTCCTATTCCCTATTGAACAGAGAAAATTACGAAAGTCAGGAGAGGTGTTCTTAGAAAAATGCTTCTTGAGTGATTAATTCTAATATTCATTGTGGTAAGAGTTGTAACTGAAAAAAGGAACACAAAATAGTAAAAGCCTGATAATTATCTAAACTTTCACTATTTCATTTTACTTACCTGATCTACAAAAAAATATAACAAGACATTGAAGTAACTTTTAATTCTTGTATTCTGACACTTTAAATTATAATTGTTAAAGAATAATTTTTCCAGACATTTTAGTCAGCAGTGTCAGACTTCCTAGGGATTTATTCACAAAATTTCTAGGTAGATCAATGATCTGTAGTTAATCTACATTGTAACAGGATTAGATTGAACAGCATTTCCGGGTCTTTCCACATACTTTGTCCTGGAGACTAGCCATGAAATCAAAGAATTTCAGAGTGTATATGTGGTGAGGGAGGTGGTGGATAGTAGGGAGCCTGTGGATACTATTATTGTCCCTATTTGACAGATATCAATAATAAAGTCAAGAGAAGTTTAATAACTTTTCAAGAATACACAACTAATGTGTGGTTAGGCTGAGATGTGAGTGTAAGCAACTCAGATCCAGACCCCGCTGTGGTGGATATCTCTCACATTCTTTGAAGCAGAGGAGACTAGAATTAAAAAGCTCAGTTGTTTTAGCTTGCTGCAAATTTAACATGAGTTAACAAGTGGCCAACAGAACAGTTTAAAAAATAGCTTTGCTAGTAAGAATATATCTATTTATATTAATAATCACTGCAAACCAATTACTGCAAAACTTAATAAACACACTATCAACACACATTTATTATTTCACAGCTTTGTGGTTCAGGATTCTGGGTGCAGCTTTCTGGATCCTCTGGCTCATGGTATCTGACAGGCTGCTGTGATCAAAGTGTCAGCTAGGGCAACAGAAGGCTCAAAGCTTGACTGGGGTGGGTTCACTTCCCAGCTCACTCACATACTCATTGGCAGGATTCCATTCCTCCAGTGCTCTTGGATTAAGGACCTTAGTCCTGATTAACTGTTAACCTGAGATGTCAGTTCTTTGCCACATGGCGCTTTTTATAGAGCTACTCATAACAGGACAGCTGGTATCCCTCAGAGCAAGCTCTGAAAGATAGTAAAAAATAATGAGAGAGGTTGAGCAAGACAGAAGCCAGCGTGCTTTATTTTAATGTAAACTATCCTCAGAAGTGACATCTAATCATATTTACCATATTTTATTCATTATGAGATTCACTAGGCCCAAGCAACACACAAGGGGAGGTGACTGCACGATGTCATGAATACCCACAGGAACAGATCATGGGGGCTCATTTTAGAGGCACCTACCACACTGTTACCAATACCAGGAGAAATTTACCTAACGTCATGACTTTGGGACAGCTGAAGTACTCAATATGCCAAATATATAAAATATATTTATATAAGATATACAGAAATAAAGATAGATGTAGATCTACATATACACAGTCAGATACATATACATATAAACGTAAGAAGTTACAAAAAATAATTTGGTTATCTAGATTGAGGATCTTCATCATTTCAATTTCCACACAAACACTGCCATGTCAAGAAAGTTTGATATTTTTCTAGCAAAAACTCATTCAGATAGAGAAAAGCTTTCATACATATTTCACAAGCCCTCCTCTCAATTCAATCCTTCTCTCATGGTCATGAAAGCCTGTAAGCAAATGGATACGAAAAGTTGTTTATCTTGTCACATGGACAGTTTCCTGCTATTCCAAGCTTTGACAAATTCTCCTTTATGCCCCATTACATTAATCAAAAATCCTAGATTACCTATGTCTTTTCTGTGCTGGTGACCTGCTCCCTGCTTGAGTCAGTGCCGAATTTTACTTTTCTGCCTCAACATCGTGAAAATGACTTCAGTGTGGTAACCTACACTTGACTTCACTCCTGGGAGTACTGTTTAACATTTTGGACGTGAATAACAACCTCTACCCATTGCAAGGTTGTTTTTATATTTTTTGTTTTTAAATCAGGGGTAAGGGCTCAAGTGCTTGTCATTGATATTCAAAAAGTATCTATGTGGACAAAATTACCATACATTTCATCATGATAGCTGAAGAAGCCCGCTTTTGCTATACTATATAAATCTAAGTTATGCTATAGCCCTCCTATCAGCTTTTAAAAATATGTGTGTAGTCAAATTTATCTTCATGTACAGAGAAAGAGCACTTCATTGATTTAGAAATTAAGCTATGTAATTACCCTAATGGGCAATTTTTGGTACTAACATATTTCTACAGAGATCCTCTACCATTTGTTGACATGAGAAGCTAAAATTTTCCTTCCGAGTTATATTTGCCTCAGATGTTTGAAATAAAATCAACTGAATCCTGATTATAAACATATAATCATAGGGTCACACATAGGGTCACAGGATTATGGCATTTTAGACACACTTTTAAATTAGGCTAGGTTTCCTAAAGAGAAAAACACAAAAGTTTAAATAATTTATTTATTCAAGCAATATTTATTGAGTGCCTGCTATGTTTCATGTACTACGTTAAGCACTAAGAATACAGTGTGAAAAGACAGAAAAGACTGATCTTTTGGAATTTAATGATAAAAAATCTCACAGAAATTGTATTTTTTAAATCAATTATCTCTTAGGAATTGGGTGGCTATTTCAAAATATTCCAAAAATAAGGAATCCAATTCTAACTAGAGGGCATATGGATTGTTGCCCATGCCTCCGCTCAGCAGAAGAATTAAGATTCATTTAGCATTTTAGTGCCAATAGATGACCATATGGGTGGGTTTTGGAAAGACTATAATAAACCCACATAAGTTTCCCTTCCCCGTGAGGTTTATAAAAACTTTTTCTTGCTATCCTGTTGATAGCATAGGCATAATACGTGTTTGACAACATTCATTGTCCAAACAGAAAAAATACGTTATACTAAATTAATATATATTTTTAAATTTATTCAATCAAATATATGTGTGTGAACGTGTATATATATATACACGTTCACACACACATATATATCCAGATGGAATTAATATTGTTTTGATTAGGTAGGGATTGAAAAAACTATTCTAAAAAAGTCGTAAGGAACTCTGACTAAGGTGATCTATAGAATTATAGCCAGAATTTGTTAAGCTAAAGGATCTATAAATGAGATCCTTGTATACTCTTACTGATGTCACAAATATTGTGTGTCAGATAGATATTGTTAGCCCCATTTTATAAGCCATTTGTTAAACACAGTCATTACTAAAAATTAAGTTGCACAAACTTAAAATTAAAAATAATCAATACTCAATTGAAAGTACTACATTTCAATTAGTTCACTAAATTTTGCCATTACCTATGCTCTTGAGGTTATCTATGTTTATTGTGTCTTTATGGTAAAAATGCAATATAGTGGTGTGCTACACAGCATATCTTTTCCCACTTCTGTGTTTAATGATTTCAAACATGGTAGGAACATTTATACCACCAAAAAAAACTAATGATACAAATCAGAGCCTTCTTTTTTTTTGAGCTAGTTCTTAAACATATGCCAGAACACCACTGGATATGCTCTAAGAGAGTGCATTCCTTGCTCTGAGCCAGCAATTGATTTAAGGTGCTATTGTTTTTTCCATAGACTGAATATAAGGCATCCAGAAACCTTAGAAGTGAGATGACGACACTTATTATTATAACCAATGACCTGCTCAAAGTTTTCACGTCACTTCCCTACAACTGTGTCTTTACTTGATTAGATACTTTAGTATTCAAGGAGAAATGTTTTCATCAGAGGATACATTGAAATGAAAGTTGGTACTGACACTAAGTCACTTTGAGATTTTTAATACCACTGGAAAAATGACCATAAAAACAAGAAATGAAAATTGGTTAGAGATAATAATCTTGATTATCAAGGGGATATCATTTTGCTGCTTGAGCATCAGGGAGAGATCATAGAACATAAACTCAGAACATTTTTTGAGTTGCCTCCTGGTACTGCTATGCCTGGTGGTAAAGTTAACGGAGACTACAATAACCCCATACAGGTGAAACTATCAAGGCGCACACCTTTCAACAAGGAAGGCTGGGTCACGCCACCAGATAGAGAACCTGAATCAGCTGAGTTTCTGGCTGAGGGCAAAGGAAACATGAATGAATTAAGTGTGGGGGAAAAGTTATAAATACCATGTGGAACATCATTACCACTTGCAGAAAAGAGGACTGTAGTAGCTAATCATGTTTTTTTTTTTAATCTGTTATTCACATGTTGATATAATTCACCAGTTGTTTTTCTTCTGCTCTCCCACTTCCATTTGATAAAGTGATAAAATGTATTAGTCCATGTATTAGAGGAATCAAGAAATAACTCCAATCAGCCTAAAGGTAGAATGGATATCATAAATGAGATTTTGGGTCTTCCCTTTTGGGGAAAAGATGGGAGCACATTTATTTGTAAGAGAAATGGTTGCTTTATATTACGTGAGAGCATGTTGTAATTGTTATATAATTGTTTAGAAACTCAAATGTAGAAAGAAGAGTGTTGAGTAGCCAAAGATGTGGAGAGTAGCAGATACTGTGAATTGTTTTACTCAACACTTGCTTTAGTAGCTTTCTAGCTTGTCTCCTGAACTAAAAATAACAGAAACAGAAGAAGAAGAGGACGAGGAGGAAGAGAAGGAGGAGGAGAGAGGAAGGAGGAGGCCTGATTCCTTGAAGGTAGGTTTCTACTATGGCTTTGATTTTGCCAAGCAGATACAGCTTTGTAAGACTTAGAAGGAGGAAATGACCAACATAAGAAAGTGGCTGTCCACAGTGCTGTTGGATATTCTTGCAAGCATGTTAGTGAAAGGATCTGTTCCTCTTAGGCAGCACTAGAGAAGATTTGAATGTCCAGCCTTTATGTCATAGACTTTAAAGTATGAGATGGTAGCAATAGGGCTTCTACCAGAATAGTTCTCTATTATAGTTGGGCATTTCTCCTAGTTACTCTTTTTCCTGGCCATATAGCTATATACTTTCCTGGACCTCAAGGAAATTCTATAAGCTACCTATATCTTTTAATAAACCCCTTTCTGTTTAAATTAGCTGTAGGGAATTCAATAATCTGTAGCTAAGAGTTCTGACTGATACATTATTTGGACGTGCCATCTCTAATAGTAACCTAAATTACTCACTCACATGTTATTACTGCTATAGAAAAGACCAAGCACAACGAAATTAAGGTTGTGCCTTCTTAGATTTTGTTCAAAAGAAATTCCACTAACATCTATCATAGCAGCACAGTTAGAAGACAAAGTAGTATCACACTATTTAGCACAATTCAGATAATCAACTACTTGAGAAAAGAGATCATGTCTTATTCATCCTTTTAATGTAACCACTCAGCAGTAAATACTGTGTTGTACTGAACCTGAAAGCAGGCTGTTCAATGGAAGAGGGCATGCTGCTCAATGCTCACTCCAAAGCCAGTGAATTCAGGGAGTTCATATTCTGGCTTTAGAGATTGTTTTCACTATAATTCATAATACATCAAATATTCTCTTTCTGGCTCAAGTGTTTCATCTGTAGATGTTGAATAGCAACACCTGACTACTACCTCTTAATAGTACCAAGAGTAATAATAATTATCACAAATAGAAATTCCTAGGCATTTACTATGTACTTTTTAAAGTATTTTCTATTTATAAATTTATTTCATCTTTAGAATCACCTTATAAGCTACATATACTTATCCCCATTTTACAGATGATGGAACTAAGGCAAGTTAAGGTCTTATATGTAAGATTCTAGAATTCAAATCTAGGCAGCCTGGAGCCAGAATCTATACTTTTCACCACTCTGCTTTATTGCAAGCAAAATAAAAAAGTATTATATAGTGCACCAGAAATAGAAGAAGTAGAGTAATGCAATGAGAGCAACATGGGAAATGCAGATTTTAATGGCTAAAAGCTATGAAAGTAGCATTAAATAATTTTGAAAGAATTTATGGTCAAGCATTATTTTTTCTTTTAGGCTCTATGGATAGTTAGGACATCTTATTTTTTTTATTACTGGTGTATACATATGTTCTCATCTCTATGTTAGAAGCTTAGAGTTGGATCTAGAGGCCCTATTAGGATTAAATGTGAGTATAATTTCTTAAAATGTTTACACTTAGATAGGAAGATATATATAGAGAGAGATATAGATAAATATAAATCTATATATAGATATATATTTATATATAGATATAATTTATATATAGATATAATTTATATATATAATTATATATAATATAAATATATATTTATATATAGATATATAGAGATCTATATTTATATATAGATATATAGAGATCTATATTTATATATAGATATATAGAGATCTATATTTATATATAGATATATATTTATATATAGATAAATATAAATCTATAAATATAGATATATGGATATCCATCTCTCTCTCTCTCTCTCTCTCTCTCTCTATATATATATATATATGGAACAACAGTAAGCTCCTGAGGCATAGCATTGATATATTTTCTTGAAATCATTATATTTCCAGTCCATAATGCTTGGAAGTTAATAAACAACAATGTTTAACAGGATAAACACCAGTCACCACGTTATTATATGTTATAGGAATTTATAGATATAAGAATTTAATAACACTTGGAATAGTCAAGATTTCAGGAAGAAAGTAAAACTTGAGTCTTAAAGGCTGGCTAAGATTTTGATAAAGAGGGAAAAGAAGATAGGGTATATCAGGTGAGGAAACAAAGTAAGTGAAACTATGGTGGTGGAATGAGTAATATAACCTTATGGAGCAACCGCTATGGTGTCCTGTGGGTAGCCCTTCATTCATGAGAAGGCCAGATGGGCAGCTGGATATCTGGCAAACAGTATAGAGAGCTATTATGGTAGATGCATTGATTTTTAAATGTTCTTTGGAGAAAATCAAGCCAATTTGTAGCAGGTAACTTTTAAGCCTCATTAACTGTTAATAGTCAATTTTAGGCATTTGTTTGTAAAAGTGTGAGAACTGCATGAAAAGTTAACTGTTGAGGCACTGTCAAGAAAAGTGTTATTTACTATATTATTTTTATTTTATGAAGAAAGAAAATTTGTGGAATATGCTAATGGAAAACATAATTGCCCTGTAGTTATTTTCCTCTCAAAGCTACAGTGCTGCCAGGGAAATAAATTACTTCAGGCATCCTGATGATTGAATAGCAAGATAAAATGACCATGGTGGCAGCTGATTTTGATACCTGACTATTCAAATATGGATCAGTTGCATCAATTACATCAAAAACAATGAGTTACTTTCAGAAATAATTATAAAATGTCTTCAAAGGACTTTTCTCTGCAAATAATCTTGTTAATGAGCCACACTATTTTATTACTGTGTTAGTTTAACCCACTAACAAATATTTTTTATTAGACTAGATAGCTACGAATTTTAAATTAAATTTTTGGGGCTATTGGGGCTGAATTCAGGGTAGACATTATGGAGTGATTTGGGTCCCACCCCCACCCCTTCCTGATGTGACCACTGGTCCCGCAGAGGATGATTTCCCCACATTTTCCAGGAGCTACTTGCATTGGTGTCTCTGAGTGTTACCATGCTATCCCTTTTCTCTCTTTCCTTCTATTTTCCTTCCTGTCTCAAATAGAGCTATGTTGGGTGAGGTTACACAAAGCTTCTATGATATTGGGGTACAAGGAGAAAGAATAATTCTAAGGCTTTGTTTGTTCTTAAAGATTCTTCCTCATTTCTCAAGCACTTTTATGTGTAGTTATTTCCATTTCTCCAAAGTTTAACCAGTAAATAAGTCATGCTATCTGGAATCCTCCTATCCCCAAATCACCAGAAACGAGGACATTCCAAATTTTGACCAGTTCTTTTGATGTTGAACAAAGATGTATATTTTCAAAATGAACTGACATGGTGGGATTATTTTCTGCAATCATAACCAGAGTATCATCCAAATTAGAAAAGATAATCCCAATTAGGAAAATAAGAAATTTTTAGAATAGGCAAATATGCTTGTATATATGTGAATGCAGAATCTGTTAGTCTTCAGCAATTGCTTTATTTTGGATCATGAAACTTGGATAGGATTGATTCACGGCTAAATAGGATGCACTAAAAAGTCCTACTTATTACAAAGATATTCAGTGAAGTTAATAATCCATAAAATTAAAAATTGGTTTATTACATAGGGCATGACGTGAAGAAAGATGATCAGTGGTTTAACATCTCTACTGATGATAAATCAAGTGAGAGTTATGGAAAGCGAAAGCAAGTTGGTCTTAAATTACATATCAGAAATAATTTTTCAACAATGAGGTTTGTTATCCTTGATGTCACCAGTGGAATATCTTTAGGAAAGAGACTTAGATGTATCTGTGGCATTTAATTATAATCTTCTATAATGACTAATATTTACCTCATCTTATTCCTCACAAACACACTTAAAACTGAGGCAATTTTAAAGTAAAAATATAATAAAACAAGATACAAAAAGTAAAAATGCAGAATTCAAAAAAGAAAATTTGATTATTGCTCATATATACACCAAGACTATATTTTCTAAATAGCAATTGGGTAGAAAGCAACCTGTGTATACTGAGGATCACGTGATATGTCACATTTTATGTTATAGAAACCTCCACTAGCTTCTGTGAGTTAGGTTGTCTCTGGCAGCAGGATACTGATTGTCCTGAGACTACCAACTGACAAGAACTGATGCTCACAGCATGCTGCCCATCCTGTCAGTCAGGCTGCAACTGAACCTGGCTAGATGAAATTCATTGGAAAGCAGCTGAAGACTACAGAAGGCTGACAAAGTTAATGAGAAGCTGGGGAACCAGGCCCAGATAGTGCGATGGACCAGTGGAGCCTTGGGGATTTGGGCATTTGAAAGGACAGCAGTGACCAGCAGCAGTCAGCAGCCAGTAGCAGTCTGGTCTGGCTCTGGCATTGCCATTGTGATGAATGTGATGTCCCCTTACTCTCTGTTGTCACTTGCTTAAGATTTAGACCCCTGGGAGGGATCATCTGACTTTCCATATTATACTATGCTTACTTCAAACTTGCTCTTTCTACTGAATTCAGAGGCATCACTCTTTGCCTCAGGCCAAAAAACTCAGTCACCTTTGGCACTTCACCCCCACTCATCTCACATCCAATGCATCAGCAGATCCTGTGAGCTCTGTTTCAATATCTGTCCTGAATCCAACTACTTCTCAATAATCAGGATAACCAAGATTCTATCCATGCACTTATTATTGAATCCATTCATTAGCTATCCTACCGTTACCTACCAAGATGTGATTTCTGCCATCTTGGCCAATTGCATCATAAGTTAATTTTAAAACCACTAAAGTGAATGAAGAAAAAGGTCGAGTGACTCGTTCAGGTTGGTTTATCTCCTCCACAGCAGAAAACTTTGGGTCAGGATTCCATGGGACACAAAGTATTCTTTTGCACCAGGATCATTTTGAGAGGTCTATTTATTGCCCTTTTTACCAATAAAAATTTCAGTGAAAAATGCTGTCATATCAAAATCACCCATTTTCATTCAACACTCCCTCTCAACACAATCTATGTGTCATCCATCAGCTTTTAAATTTAGGTCTAGTCTAGGTTTGTCTTCTCATCACTAGACTCATATACCCACCTACCTATTTTTATTCCATGTGTAGGTTTCATAATAATCTCAAACTTTACATGTTTGAAATCAACACTAATGTTTACTCCAAACCTGTGCAGACTGCATTCCTCCCTACCCAGATAACTCTATAGTGAAGTTCAAAGTTGAAAACCCCATCCATGCTCAGAGGTTTCACTTCTTAGTTCTTCATTTTAACATGAATAGACAAACAAGAATTATGACACATGAAAGACATGCTTCTAACATGGAATAAGGGCAAAAATAACTGGAAAAAATAATTTAGAGGAAACAGAGATTATGCAGGAAACTATAGTTAAATAATAACAGGATGCTAAAATTTCCATAGAGCTACTGGAAATTAAAAGCATACTAAGAATAAAAATTTAAAAACCTAATAGAAGAGTATGGAAATAAAGGTATCAATTTCTTCCTGAAAATGAGAAATAAGAGACATAAACACAGAAAGTGGGAACAATAAGAAAACCAAAGGGACAATTTCAGAAGGTCTACAATCTAATAAATTTTAAAAAGAGACAAAAAATGGAGTTGAGGACCTATGAATAAAATAATTCAAGAAAATATCTAATAAAGTTAGGATATGTGTTTTCAGATTTAAAATGGCTTAGCTTGTACCCTTAATAATGGATAAAAATAAACACACACAAATATCATTGTGAACTTTTGGAACGTTGGGACCAAAAGAAAGTTGTGCAAGATTAAAAAAAAACAACAGCAACTACAATAAAATAGTCACATACAAATGATCAGGTATTAGAATAGATTTGAATTTCTTAAAGCAACATTAGAAGCAAGAAATAAAGCAATACTTTTGAAAGTCTAAAGAAAATTTACTTCCAAGCTAGAATTCTGTCACTAACCAAATTATCAATTAAATAGTTGTATAAGAGAAAATATTTAGACATTCAAAAATCTCAAAAAAGTGTAGTTTCCTGTCATTGTACCTTTTCTCAAGAAGCCACTAGAACACATGTTCTATAAAAATCAGATATTAAAACACAAAAAGGAGAAAGATAAAGAGTATGCCATGACAGGTGAATACCTGATGTGGAGAATGAGAGCAGATAGGAGTAGTCTGACTTGGAAAACAGACATGTGGAAGGCTGTTATTCTCAGGATTCCAGCTACCACTCTACCATCTTTTTAACCTGAGGATAGAGTGCCTAAGGGAGCTTGGCCAAGTTTCTTGGCTTGTTTTGATGTGTGTTGATGATGTTTTTGTTTTCTCTCCCATGTTCTACTGCTTGGATTAGCTAAGTATACTCCCCCAAGATGAGTTCCCTTTGACCTACATTAGAGAATGAGATATAGTCCTCGGTGAACATAGAAGCAGATAATACCTAGATGCCTATGCCCTGTGGTGGGTCATATGGTTTCTAGGGTCCATTCACGACTGTGCCCACTGATTTTCCTGGACAATTATTCAGTAACTGTGCTTAGCTTTTCTTCTTCTTGGATCCTTCTAAATGTCTATGTAAAAAAAAGGTGCAGATGCTGAGGCTGAAGACGGAAGAAGCTAGAGAAGGCTGTGTGGGGTGCCTGAATGCTAGGGCTGGTTCCTGGCTCCAGTTGGCTTCTTGGGAAGGGGTGAGTGAAGGGACTGGGGGACTATCTTTTCGTGAACCTCTTGGTCCCTAGCTGTAGGGGACCCCACACTTGCCATGGACATTTGAGCAGGCAGAGATATTTCCCTGAATATTAGACAGAGTGAGATCTACAGTAGATGTATAGCCGGGGACCTTTGTATGCAAGACAGCTTCGATGAATTCTGGCCGTAAGCACCTATCCTCCAGAGTGCCCCATGTCCCTCTGAGAGGCCCTGGCCCCAGCTAACCACCAGATTGGGATAAAGGAGGGAAAACTTCCCAGCAGAACTGGGGCACATCTGTCCTGCAGGCCCACCTGCCTGCTAGCTGCTCCTGCCTGGCCACCCTGCAGGAGCGTGTACACAGTGAAACCTCCACTGCCCAGCCTGGGTGCTTTGTTTAATCTGACTGAGTGCTGATAGCCTGGGAATGCTTTGGGCCCCCTAATGCAACCTAAATCCAACCCCAAGGGTCCAGAGGAGAAAGCCACAAGTAGGCCCTCATGCTGCAGGGCTGTGGCTTATTGCTCAGGAGTGCTAAGCTACGATCTGTGCCCAGCACTTGAGCAGGGGAGGAGCCCACACTCTCAGAAAAATGACAGGGATGAGTCACACAGGTTTGCAGACTGGTTTGGGATCTACATGTGCCTCCCTCCACAAAACTGGCCCCTGCCAGACCTCTGCCCAAGGGAACCTTGTGGTCTATAAGACCTAACAACAGCAAAAACAACAACAAATTGTGGGCCAGTGATCAAAGGTGGCTCCCCAAAGACCCAGACAAGAAACTGGTGAGGGGGTCGCTCCTCTTCTCCTTGCCCCAGAGAGCATAGCTGCAAATGTGGGGATATACAAAAGAACTGCACTGCTGAGTAAGAGCCTATCTACCATCCATTGTTCTCAAGTGCAATTTATGAGATTGTAGCCCAAACTACAACATTGATTCTCCCCATGGCAAAACCAAGGGCAAGAATTCAACCACAAAGACTCCGTACAGAGCCTTGGACCTCTTACACGTCCAGAAATAAAGCCAACTGACTGTTCTCAATTTACACCACAGTTAAATGGACATCAACCCTCCTAGATGAAAAAGAATCAGCACAAGAACTAGCAATTCAAAAGCCAGAGTGTCCCCTTTCCTCCAATGAGCCTACCAGTTCCCCAGCAATGGTTCTTAACCAGTCTGAAGAGACAGACATGGAATTCAGGATCTGGATGACAAGGAAGTTCATTAAGATCCATAATAAAGTTGAAACTCAATTCAATGAAACCAAGAAATGAAGTAAAATCATTCAAGAGCTGAAAGATGAAATAGCTATTTTAAGAAAGACCCAAACTGAACTTCTTGAGCTGAAAAATTTACAAGAATCTCAAATACAATCAAAAGTATTAACAGCAGAATAGACCAAGCTGAGGAAAGAATTTTGGAGCTCAAAGACTGGTTCTTCAAATCAACTCAGTAAGACAAAAACAAACAAAAAAGAATTAAGAAAAAGAAGCAAAACCTCTAAGAAATATGAGATTATGTAAGAAGTACAAATTTATGACTCGATGGCATTCTGACAGAGAAGGAAAGAGAATAGCAATGTGTAAAATATATTTCAGGATGTAGTTCATGAAAGTCCCTCTAATTTTGCTACAGAGTTTGACATGCAAATCCAATAAATACAGAGAACCCCAGCTAAATACTATAAAAGATAACCATTACCAAGGCACATAATCATCAGATTTACCAATGTCAATGCAAAAGAAAATGTCTTAAAGGCAGCTAGAGAGAAGGGACAGGTTACTTACAGAGGGAACCTTATCAGGTTAGCAGCAGACCTCTCACTAGAAACCTTACAGGCCAAAAGAGATTGGAGGCCTATTTTCAGCAGCCTTAAAGAAAAGAAATTCCAAATAAGAATGCACAAAATTAAGTTTCTTAAGTGATGGAGAAATAAAATTCTTCTCAGACAAGCAAATGCTGAGGGAATATGTTTCAATTAGACCAGCCTTACAAGAGGTCCTTAAGTGAATGGTAAATGTGGAATGAAAGAACAACTCCTGCTACTGCAAATACTCACTTAAGCACATAGCCCACAGGCACTATAAAGCAGCTATGCAATTAGGTCTACATTACAGACAGCTAACAATACAATGACAGGATCAAGGTCACACATATCAATACGAACATTTCACTTAAGTAAGCTAACCACCCCACTTGAAAGACACAGAGTGTCAGGCCGAATTAAAGGATAAGACCTGACTATCTATTGTATTCAAGAAACCCACCTTACATGTAAGGACACCAACTGGCTCAAAGTAAAAGGATAGAAAACAATCTATCATGTAGACAGAAAACAAACAGCAAGAGTTCCTATACCTATATCAGATAAAACGGATTTTAAACCATTAAAAATTAAAAGGACAATGAAGAGCATTATGTATTGATAAAAGGTACAACAAAACAAGAAGCCTTAACTATCCTGAGTATTATGCACACCCAACACCAGAGCACCCAAATTTATGAAAGAAGTTCTTCTTGGCCTGCAAAAAGACTTAGACAACCACACAAGAATAGTAGGAGATATCAGCATCCCACTGACAGTATTAGATCACCAAGGCAGAAAATTAACACACTGTAGACTTAAACTCAACACCTTACCAGTGGACCTAATAGACATCTACAGAACACCCCACCAAACAACCACTGAATATACCTTCTTCTCATCTGCTCATGAAACATATTCTAAGATCAAACACATGCTTGGTCATAAAACAAGTCACAAAATTTTTTTTAAAAAATGAAAATTATACCAAGCACAGTCTCAGACCACAGCATGATAAAAACATAAATCAATATCAAGAAGATCTCTCAAAACTACAGAAGTACATGGCAATAAAACAATTTGCTCTGGAATAACTTCTAGGACAGCATTAAAATTAAGGCAGAAATTTTAAAAAGTTTTGAAAGTAATGAAAATGGGGAAACAATGTACTAAAATCTTTGGGATACAGCCAAAGTGGTGTTAAGAGGAAATTTTGAAGTTCTAAACACCTTCATCAAGAATTTAGAAAGATCTCAAATTCACAATTTGACTTTGCACGTAAAGAAACTAGAAAAATGTGTACAAACCAACCCCAAAGCTCGAAGGAGAAAAAACACAACTAAAATTAGAGAAGAGCTTAATGAAATTGAGATACAAAAATCCATACAAAAGATTATTGAAGTTAGGTTTCTCGAAAATAAGATTGATAGACTACTAGCTATATTAACAAAGAAAAAGGAGAAGATCCATATATGTGCAATCAGAAATGATAAAGGAAATATTACAATTGATCCCACAGAAATACAAAGATCATCAGAAACTACTATAAACAGCTCTATGCATGCACATTAGAAAATCTAGAGAAAATGGATAAATTCCTGGAAGCACACAATTTCCCAGGAGTGAATCAGGAAGAGAGTGAATCCCTGAATAGACCGATATCGACTTCTGAAATTGAATCAGTAATAAAGATTCTACCAACCAAAAGAAAAACCCAGGATCAGGTACATTCACAGTCAAATTCTACCAGATGTGCAAGTAACTGATACCAATCATACTAAAACTATTCAAAAATATCAAGGAAGAGGACCTCCTCCCTAACTCAATCTATGAAGCCAAAATTAGCCTGATACCTAAATCTGGCAATGAAAAAAGAAAACTTCAGGCCGATGCCCCCGATGAACATAAATGCAAAATTCCTCAACAAAATATTAGCAAACCAAATCCAGCAGCACATCAAAAAAGTTAATACATCACAATCAAGGAGCCTTTATTCCTGGGATGCAAGGTTGGTTCAACATACACAAATCAAGAAATGTGATTTGCCATATAAACATAATTAAAAGCAAAAACAATATGATCATCTCAATAGATGCAGAAAAAGCTTTCAATAATATCCAACATCTCTTCAAGATAAAAACCCTTAGGCCAGGCGCAGTGGCTCACGCCTGTAATCCCAGTGCTTTGGAAGGCTGAGGCAGGAGAAGCACAAGGCTAGGAGTTAGAGACCAGCCTGGCCAACACAGTGAAACACCGTCTCTACTAAAAATACAGAAATTATCTGGGCATGGTGGTACATGCTTGTAGTCTCATCTACTTGGGAGGCTGAGGCTGGAGAATCACTTGAACCTGGGAGGTGGAGGTTGCAGTGAGCCGAGACCATGCCATTGCACTCCAGCCTGGGTGACAGAATAAGACTCCATCTCAAACAAAAACAAAAACAAAAACAAAACACTTAACAGGCTATACATTAAAGGAACATACTTCAAAATAATAAGTGCTATCTATGACAAACCCATAGCCGACATTATACTGAATGGGCAAAAGCTCAAACCATTTCCCTTGAGAACTTGAATAAGACAAGGATGCCCACTCTCACCATTCCCATTCAATATAATACTGGAAGTCCTAGTCAGAAGAATCAGGCAAGAGACATAAATAAAAGGCATTCAAATAGGAAAAGGAACTCAAACTATCTCTCTTCACTGATTGTAAGGTTATATACCTATAAAATCCTAAAGACTCTGCCAAAAGGCTCCTAGAACTGACAAAATGACTTTAGTAGAATTTTGGAATACAAAATTATTATTCAAAAGTCAGTAACATTTCTATACACCAACAATGTCCAGGCTGAAAGTGAAATCGAGAACACAATCCCACTCATAATACCCACAAAGAAAATGAAATATCTAGGAATACAGCTAACCAAGGATGCAAAAGATCTCTACAAGGAGGACTACAAAACACTGCTAAAAGAAATTAGAGCTGACACAAATAAACGAAAAAATATTCCATGCTCATGGATTAAAAGAATCAATACTGTAAAACAGGCCAGACTGCTCAAAGTGATTTACAGATTCATTGATATTCCTATCAAACTACAAATGCCATTCTTCACAAAATTATAAAAAACTATTATAAAATCCATATGGAAACAAAGAAGAGCCCAAATAACCAAAGCAATCCTAAGCAAAAAGAACAAAGCTGGAGGCATCATGCTACCTGGCTTCAAATTATATTATAAAGCTATAGTAATCAAAACAGCATAGTACTGGTACAAAAACAGACATATAGACCAAAAAACAAACAAACAAACAAACAAACAAAAAACCAGAATAGACAACTTGGAAATAAAGCCACACGTGTAAAACCATCTGATTTTTTTTTTACCAGGTCAACGAAAACAAGCAATGGGGAGAATACTCTCTATTAAGTAAATGGTGTTGAATTAACTGGCTAGCCAGATGCAGAAGAGTGAAGCTGGGCCCCTACCTTTCAACATATACAAAAATTAATTCAAAATGGATCAAAGATGCAAACTTAAAACCTCAAACTATAAAAATCCCAGAAGACAACCTAGAAAATATTCTTCTTGTTAAAGAATTTTTGGCTAAGTCCCCCAAAGGAACTACCATTAAAAAAATACCAATGGGACCTAATTAAGTTACAGAACTTCTGGAACAGTAAAATAAACTATCAACAGAGAAAACACACCCTATAGAATGGAGAAGATATTCAAAACCTATATGTCTAACAAAGGCCTAATCTCTAGAATCTATAGAGAAAAACCAACTAGCAAAAAACCTCATTAAAAAGTGGTCAAAAGACAGGAACAGGCACTTCTCAAAAGAATACATACAAGTGGCCAGAAAACGTATGAAGAAAAGCCCAGTATCACTAATCATCACAGAAATGCAAATAAAAACCGCAATGGGATACCATCTCACACTGGTCAGATTGGCTATTATTAAAACATCAAAAAACAATAGATGCTAGTGAGGCTGCAGGGAAAAGGGAAAACTTATACACTGTTGGTGGGAATGTAAATGAGCCCAGCCACGGTGGAAAGCAGTCTGCAGATTTCTCAAAGAACTTAAAACAGAGCTACCATTCAACGTAATAATCCCGTTATTGGGTACATACTCAAAGGAAAATAAATTATTCTACCAAAAAGGTACATGCACTTGTATGTTCATCATTGCACTATTCACAATAGTAAAGACAGGGAATCAACCCAGGTACCCATCAATGGTAAACTGGATAAAGAAAATGTGGTGCATATAAACCAAGAAATACTATGCAGCCATAAAATTGAATAAAATTATGTCCTTTACAACAACATGATGCATCTGAAGGCCATAATCCTAAGCAAATTAATGCAGGAACAGAAAATCAAATACCACCCATTCTCACTTATAAGTGGGAGCTAAACATTGAGCACACATGGACATAAATATAAGAGCAATAAACACTGCAGATAACTGAGGGGGCATGGGTTGAAAAACCACCTATCTGGTACTATACTCACTACCTAGGTGATAGGATCTGTACCACAAACCTCAGAATTATGCAATATTTCCATATAATGAACCTGCACACATACCTCCTATATCTAAAATAAAAGTTGGGGAAACAAAACCTGGAAATTATTAACTCAAAAGTAAGAATAGTGGTTACTGCTGGAGTAGAAGGAGGAAGAAAGGTGCAAAGAGAAAGGAACACATGTGGGCTTCTAAGAAACTGATAATTTTCTATTTCTCAGTTTCAATCAATGATGAGTATAAGAATTTTATTTTTCATATTTCTTAAATTGTAGATATATATTTCATATGTTTATCAGGGTTCAAACGGAGAAGCAAAACCAGTAGGATACATATACACACATATATATATACACACACACATATATATAGATACACACACACACACACACACGAATTTATTCCAAGAAATTGGCTAATGCAATAGCAGGGGCTAATATAAGTCTGTGGGGCAAGCAAACAGAAAGAGAAAATCATGAGCAAACCAGAATCCCAGGGAACAAGAGAAAGCTTCTTGTCCATAGGATTCAGTCAGGAAGAAAGATGAGAAGGGAGAGGGCTTTGGAAGGGGAAAAGTTGCAAGTCCAGCTGCCATTTGAAATCTCCTAGTTCAGGAAGGCCTAATCCCTGTTTTTGAAAACTCCCAACTGATTAAGTCATGCCTACCCAAGATCATCTCTCATTTGATTAATTTAAAACCAAATGACTCAGGACTATGATCACATCTAGAGTCCTTTCACAGAAGAGCCTAGATTAGTGTTTGGTTGACTAACGGACAGTACGGGTGTTTATGCCACAAACCGCCAATGCCTCACTTCAGTCCTCCAACTCTCCTGGGAGACGATCCCTTGTAGCCCACCCTAACAGGAAAGAGACTAGAAATGTAATTCTAGGGATTGTAATTCATCCTAGCCAACTTGACACACCGAAATGCTATCACAATAAACTATTACCTACATAGGTGACATATTTCACAATTTAAAAAGATTAAAACTAAATTCAGTTATTTCCTTCCAGATAACAAAATAAAATGAGTAGGTAAACTCCTGCAAAGAAGTCCTCGGAAATATCTATAGAAGCTGGCTTTTCATCCTAGCACATTTCTTGCTAGGGTAATTCAAAATAATAGTGGAAGCATAATTTTACAAAAGTGTTCTTAAGGTGGCTTGAATGGGTCACCTTAAATTATTTTAATCCTAAAAACAAACATTAAATATGAAATGAGAAAATCTATTACATTTTATCATGTTTGAAAGTAGGATTAGTGCATTATGACATAATTATTTTCTTTTTCCTTCTTGGGACACAGTTTCACTTTGTTGCCCAGGCTGGAGTACAGTGGCACAATCTCAGCTCACTGCAGCCTCCGCCTCCCGGGTTCAAGTGATTCTTGGGTCTCAGCCTCCCAAATAGCTGGGATTACAGGTGCCTGCCACCACACTGGCTAACTTTGCTTTGTACTATTAGTAGAGACGAGGTTTCACCATGTTGGCTAGGCTAGTTTTGAACTCCTGGCCTCAAGTGATCCACCTGTCTTGGCCTCCGAAAATGCTGGGATTACAGGCCTGAGCCACCGTGCCCAGCCTGACATAATTATTTTACTAAAGTGATTTGAGAAACATAAGCTGTCTTCTACCACAAAATATTGCTACCCTTCAATGCCACTTAAGCTTTCAGAAGCCCTCCGAAAAATGTCATCATTGTTAGTGTATTATTATTTTAATTTGGGGGCTTAAGCTTGTTATAGCACCTGACAACAGCATATTCATTAGTTGAATAGAGACAATCAACAAATTAACAGTAACCAACTCATGAGTAAAGGAGTTGTTTTTGAAGAGGTGATAAATGATTATAAGTAAAGCCAAAATTTTCCATATCGCTCCAAGAGTGGAAATTTATGGGAAGAGAAACATTAGCTCAGGAAAAGGATGATTTTATTGACAAAGTCACCTGGCAACAGAATGAGCGTCTTCCATGATTCTCCACACTTTGAAGTGTTCAAATCTAGGATGGCAGGCTTGCTGGGGGAATTGTGTCACCATTCAAGCCTTGGACTAGACACCCAATCCAATGGATATACCATATATTGTCACAATTTTTCATGCCTTATTCCTGGACTAATCACCTACCTCTACCATTTAATTTTTCAAATAACCAAACTGTTCTAAGGGAACGGCACTTCTGGGAGAGCTCTGCCCAAGGACCTTCTTGACCCACCATTTTCTGCATCACTCCTTTTCTTTCTGCTTAAACTGATTTTACCTGTGCTGGATGCTCCCATGTTCTTGTTTTTTAGTTCTTAATTCATTAAATCCCACTTTCTCAGCTATACAAACTTTAATGCTTTCTTTAGCCTTTCGCCTTTCTCTTCCAACTTATTCTAAAGGAAGATTTTTCTCCCTTTCCTCATGTTGCCTGTGAGTAAAGCAAAAAATTTATTTGTGAGTGTTACAACACCAAAATCAAGGACAAGGAAAGCCCTGCGTTTTGAAGTAAAATTAGATACAATGAAGAATTCAGGCTAGTCTTTGAAAAATTAAAACAGTCATAAATGAGCAATCATAATACTGAAATTATGGTATTGGAAAAAAGTCTAATACAGATTTCTTTCATTCAAAAAGCATTTATTGAATTCTTACCATGTCTGGTTGCTAGGTGCTTGGGTTAGAAAATTGAATGTCAGTGTTTTTCAAAGGATGGTTTGTGCAGTTCTGAGTGAAAATACCCTAGAGATTTTGAACTTGGATGGGCCAGGAACTGTGTCCTGCTCTGTATGTATTACTGTTTATCACTAAAAAACTTTTGAAGGAAAATGATTCCCCATTTTCAATTAATCAAAAATACAAACGATTATTAAATGCAAACATTTGACTATCTCATAAAGTTCTTTATGGACAAATCTGTGAATATTATTTTGCATTTTTCAATTCTATTTTATAGAAAAGATAAAACATTTGAAAAGATAGCTGAAATGGAAATTAGGCAGCACCACTGTCCTGCTGTTTTGGGGAGTAACATAAACGGGCAGACATGGATTCAAATCCAAACTCCCTACATTTATACACTATGTGGCCTTGCTCTCCCAAATCAGTTTGTTACCCAAAAGGGGTTATAATAATAATGAAGGTGTTATAAATATTACAAAGAATAAGTATATAAGAGAATATACATTACTAATATTCAGTTTTACAATTTTCCTACCTCCCCTGCTCTCTGAGGATAAAAAGACAGAAGTACATAATGAAGAGTCATAGAAGGAAAGCAGTCAGGCTCTATGAAAAAAAAAAAAAAAGAATCCCAGGATGTTCCATGTGGAGGGGAGAGATATAACCTGGAAGGGGATGCATTGTGAGGAAGGGATGGTCCAGAGTAGTGTGTAAACAAATAGCGTGCTGGAAAGACACATGTGGATGAGAAAGAAATCTCTCTTGGGATAATGCATTAAGAGTAAATTGGGAGCTTCGGGGTATACTTTACTATTTATGTAGCAATAAATAACTGATAACATAACAAAACACCTCTTATTGCAAGTTAGAATAGTTAGATTTATTGACCTACAATATTCTGTTCCATAGAGCACAGAGGATTTTAATAAGCAGAGATTTTAATAAGTAGAGCAGAGAGGATTTTAATAAGAATTTCTATGTACACTTTAAATGTTTGAGAGAGTAGTGAGAGTGAGGAGCCCTCTTTGGACTGTGCCTATTTAAAATCAGGACCATACAGGAAAGGGACAATGATTGTTAAGGAGATTGCTATTCTGAATAATTTCAAAGCTAAGGTGGGACCCTACCTGTACTTGACATAAAAATAATTGCCCTAAATATGAGTCAGCATGCTTTTTTACCATGAATGTCAAAATACTGAACGTTCATATAAAAGGGATAATGAGGACCTAACACAAGCAGCGCTGAGACGAAAGCAAGATATTGGAAAAATGTTTTATGACATTAAATTAAAGAAGTCTAAGAAAAAAATTCCTTGCTAAATTACTATGTGGGAATTTCCATTTTAATGCTACCTTTAATAGACTCCCAATTGCTCATGAATTTGGAGTCCTGTCTGCATGGGACTAGAGAGTTACCGGTGGAATTGGAGACTAGCTCCATTCTGTATTTTTTCTCTGCTTGGGTACTTGATCCTGGCCCCTAACTGATGTTTTGGGAGTAGCAGTGCTCAGGTATGGAAACCAACTATCTGACCAATTTCTGCCAGAAACTGGAGACAGACCTAAGCATGTTTTGCTAATGGACTAAAGGGGACTTTGAGTAATGGTTAGGACATACCTCAGTCACTGCAGGAATGACCAGATTCAAAGATGGAGATGGCAACCACTTAAGGCCCTTCAGAGACTCAGCTCATTTGCATTCCTGCCCCAGAGTCTGTTATGGGGAAGGAACTGGAAGGCATGTGCCACCTTAAAACCATGCATCAGTGAGCAATGTGCTTCTGACTTCATGTCCTCAGTAGAAAAACACTTACTATATAACATCTACCAGGAGCTCTAAAATGGAGCTTGCAAGCTTAGCAGTATGTGTAAGCCCTATTTCCCAAGAAAGACAAAGAATCAGGAGTTAATAAAAACAGATGTCATTTCCTCTCTGAGAAGGCTTCTAAATATTCTCCTTTGGCCATTTCGTCAAAGCATAGAGAGGAAAGGAAACAAACCTTGCAGCCACAAAGATTAAAGACTTCTAAAGACCTTTGAGCCTGACCTGGTGGGTAGAGGTGAGCAGGGAGAGCTTCACACCTTGAAGACCGACTCCCAGACCCAGTCTCAGAGGGCTCCCTATTCAGACTGGGGAAGCTTGGAAATTAGGCTGGGGCCTAAATGGGAGACCACAGTCCCTAATAAGTTTCCAGTGTGCCAGAGTGGGAAACAGGCATGACCACTGGACTCATTTAGCCACTTTCTACATTTCTTAGATCCTACCGATCTGTCAGTGGCATGGATTCCAAAAGGTAGAGGCTAGAACTGGTCCCATCTTCGTTTTAGCTGATTTAGAAGAGGCAACTGGTGGCTGTTTGCCCAGGATGGATCTTTTCTTCTCTATTTGGAATATGGAGTCCTGTGCTTTGGATAATTTCCTAGCTCTTCATTTGCACATTTTCTAGAAGAAGCTGTGATAAACTCCATCAGGCTTCATCTGGTTGCACATCCAGAGGCACCTGAGATTTAGGTATATAATGGCCTTAACAGCAGGGATTTCTAGCTTTTTGTTTTTCTAAGAACGATTAATCTAATTCCCAATCAGGTACAGATGCTCAATGCTGTATATATGAATAAATGTTTCTCATAAGAAAAAAGGAGATTGGGAAAGAATTATTAAAGGTGGTAGTATGTGAACTAGCCCAAAATATAAAACACTTTGAATGTGTCTCAAATACATACCAGAACTAAATGTGCTCAGCTTCTGCTATATGTGTATTCAGGCGCTATGAAAATTCATTTCAAAGTGATGGGATCAAATTCAGAGATGAACTCAAGGCGCTTGCCAAACAATATTTTTAAAAAGAATATACACTCATGAAATGTTATTTACCGCATAACATTTCTGTCAATGAGAGACCACATATATGACAGTGGACCCATAAGATTACAATGGAGTTGAAAAATTCCTGTTACCTAGTGACATGGTAGCCATCATAACATCATAACACAGTGAAATACCTTTTCTAAATTTAGATATGTCTAGATGACACAAATATTTACCTTTGTGTTACAATCGCCTATAGTATTCCGTCCAGTAACATGTTACATGAGTTTTTGGACTAGAAGCAATAGGCCATACCATATAGCCTAGTTGTGTAGTAGGGATACCATTTAGATTTGTGTAAGTACACTCTGTGATATTTGCAGAATGATGAAATTGCCTAATGACATATTTATCAGAATGTATCCCCCTCATTAGGTGACGCATAACTATATATTGTGTCTATATTTCCACTGTTGAGAAACTTAAATTTTTGACTCTGATTCAGACAACAGAAAATAATGAGCTTCATGCCAATCATTTCTTGTTTGTCTGTCACCCTCTGAAAAAGAGATAAACATATCTGTGACTTTGAAAACATATCGTGTGCCAGAAGTTGTTCAAATACACGTAAAGAAATTGGTTTATATGTATTAACTCAGAATTTCATTTATATCTCCAGAGAGCAATAAATAACTGATCTGGCACTCACAGAACAATTCATTGGACCTTTGGATAGAGTTAATTACATTTTATATAGTAATTGCCCATAGGAGAAGCAACATGTAAAAAACAGATAATTATCTGTTACCTGAATAAAAATGGCCATTAATAACTTAATGAAATTCTGTTAACAAGGTAAATCTATTGGCAACATTATTCATTCATCAGGAAGCAGCCAGAAATGACCCAGTTATGATAAGAGATTACCAAGAACATATCGAAGGAAGATTCTCCTTTCAGAGCACTGTTATAAATTACCCCATTTCAGGACATAGTGAAGGATTCTACAGCAGGAATCAAGAGCTTGAGAAAATTATCATCAATAAAAAAAGTATGTTGTTTGCACATCTTGATTCAATTTGTGATAATAATACTCATAATCAACTGTAATGTGTTTTCAAATGTTTCTTGGAAAGGGTTAAGTCCAATATTGTTTACTTCTCCTAGGATATAATTTAAGCAGCTGCAGAAGAACGTAATACTATTCATGGTCTTAAAGTATATAATTTCTACTCATTGTTAGATTACCATATGCATAGATTACAGCATCATAATGCCAGTGGACTTCAGGCAAAATTTCAATGCAAATTACAGTACAAAGCCATGATTATTGCATTTAAAATGACAAACACTGAAGAGAAAAAACAGATTTTGTTTGATCAAGCAAAAGCTTCAGCTTGATCAACAGGTTTTTGTTTTTGTTGTTGTTGTTGTTGTTTTATGACAGAGTGTCACTCTGTCGCCCAGGCTGCAGTGCAGTGCTCAGCTCACTGCAAACCCTGCCTCCTGAGTTCAGGTGATTCTTGTACATCAGCCTCCCATGTAGCTGGGACTTCAGGAACGTGCCATCATGTCTGGTTAATTTTTGTATTTTTAGTAGAAACGGGATTTTGCCATATTTGCTAGGCTCGTCCCAAACTCCTGACCTCAGGTGATCTACCTGCCTCAGCCTCCCAAATTGCTGGGATTACAGACATGAGCCACCACTCCCAGCCCTTGATCAACAGTTTAAAGTAAATTTTGTTTTGTCTTATTACAAAGTTACATAGTTTTTTTAAACAGAAAATTTAGAAAATATAGTTCATTAACAAGAAGAAAATCATCTGTAAGAACACTTTCAAAAAAGTCATTGTTGCAGATTTTTAAATTTTCTTCCATGCTTTTGAAAATGTATAAACATAAGCACATACATAATTTACTTTTACAAAGAAGGGATCATAATATACGTTCTATTTTTAATCACCTATATATATTTTGTAACTATAATCTCCTATCTTATTTTATAATGCATAATTATTCATGTTTATCATAAATTATGTAATCAATCCCATAGTATTGAACATTAATTTTGCTCCCATTTTTTTCTTGTTATTGTGATGGTTAATCTTATATGTTAACTTGACTAGGTTAAGGGATACCCAGATAGCAAGTAAAATACTATTTCTGAGTGTGTATGCGAAGGTGTTCTCAAACCAAACTGAGGGTCAGGCTTCTATTTCTCATGGCCCAATAACAAGATGCAGATGAACTGGGGAGGAAAAGAGTTTTTATTTCCACAACTGCTTACTGGGAGAAGGCCTGGGAATTATTACCAGACCAACTCAAAATTACAAAGTTTTTCGGAGCTTATATACCTTCTAAGTTATATGTCTATGTGTAAGTACGCATTCATCTAAAGACCTAAGTGATTAACTTATTTTAACCTATAACTAAGGTCTTAGACCTGAAGATTTTCCTCTGGAGCCTCAGTAAATTTACTTAATCTAAATGGGTCCAGGTGCTGGGGTGATTACCCTTATCTTGCCTCCTGCCAAACCACGGAGGTTTGAGGAGTTCCTTCAGAACTCCAATAAACTTGTTTGTGGAGGCCTGGGGAGTTTCTTCAGACCCACAATAAAAGTTCTATTAAAAATTCCTTTATTATTTTATCATGCTTTAAGGCCCAGGAAAGGCCTAGGCAAAACTCTTGGTGGGCTTTTGTTACATCCCAGACTTTGTAGAAGGGCACTGGCTTTTACTATTTAAGTTAACCACTCAGTCAGTAGTGATGCTGTTTTTATGCAGGCCTGTGTTGGTGAGAACTGGCCTGCCACAAAGGTGTTTCCAGAAAAATTAGCATTTGAATAGGAAGACTGAGAAAAGAAGACCATTTTCCCCAATGTGGTCGGGCATCCTTCAAACCATTGAGGGACAAAATAGAACAAAAAGGCAGATGAGGACTGAATTATATTTCTCTCTCTCTCTCAACCCTGTGCAGGAACACCTGTCTTTTGCTGCCCTTGGACACTGGTGCTTCTGGTTCTCCAGTCTTGGTACTCAGACTGAACTGCACTATAAGATTTGTGGTTCTCCAGCCTGCAAATGGCCTGTCATGGGACTTCTTGATGTCCAAAATTGTGTAAGTGAATTTTTATAATAAATGCCTTCTATATCTCTCTATATACTACCATTTCTGTTTCTCTGAAGCACCCTAAAACAGCAACTGTAAGCAGTGCTATGATAAAGGTTCTTGACACAGTGTCTAATAATATGTATAGTTTCTTGGAATACATTTTTGTAATTTATTGTTACCTAATGAAATAAGTAAGACTTCAAAATCAAATTGCTGGAGGGAGGTAGAGCAAGACTTCTGAATAAACCCTCCAGTGACTGTCCCTGTCATAGGAACACCAAATTGAACAATTATCCACGCTAAAAAAAAAAAGCATAAGAACCAGAAATCAGGTGAGTAATCACAGTACCTGGTTTCAACATCATATTAAGGAAAGAGGCACTGAAGGTAGTAGGAAACACAGCCTTGAATCACCTGTAGCACCCCATGAGTCCCCAGGCAGCAGCCCTATGGTGTGGAGTGGAGAAAGAATCTGTGTGCTTTGGGAGAATGAGAGCAGTAATTGTGGAACTTTGCATTGGGACTCAGTGCTGCCTTGTCAGGGGAAAGCAGCACAGGGCAGAACTCGGCCAGTGCCCATGGAGGGAGCATTTAGACCAGTCCTAGCCAGAAGGAAATTGTTGGTCAAAGTCAAGGTTCTGGTAAGTATTGCCACAGTGGGTTAAAGTGCTCTGGAGTTTATTGGATACTAAATTTTATACTAGTTCAGCCACAGTAGAATAGGGCACCAGGCAAGTCCTGAGGCCCCCATTTCAAGCCCTATCTTCCAGGTGACATTTCTAGACACACCCTGGGCAAGAAGGGAACCTGCTGTCTTAAAGGGAAGGACCCAATCCTGGATTCATCACCTAATAACTTAAGAGCCCTTGGCCCCTGTATACTCAGCACTGGTAGCCAGGCAGTACTTGCTGCAACCTTGGGTGAGACTCAGAACCATGCTGCCTTTAGGAGTAACCCAGCATATTCCTAGCTATGGTGGCTCTGGAGAGATAACCCTATCGGCTTGAGGAAAGGAGAGGGAAGATTAAAGGAACTTTGTCTTGCAGCTTGGGTACCAGCTTAGTCACAGGTTTGTCACCAAGCAGGCTCTAGGGGTTCCCAATTCCAGGCCTTGGACAGCATTTCTGGACCTGCCCTGGGCCAGAGGGGGCCCATTGTCCTGAGAGGAGAGACTCAGGACTGGCAGCATTCACCATGAGTTGACTGAAGAGACACTGGGCGTTGCAAGAACATTGGTGGTAGCCAGGCAGCACTTGCCACAGGCCTGAAGTGATGGTGGAAATCTAGAAAGACACCTCTATTTGAGGAAAGGGGAGGGTAGAGTGGGAAGGTCTTTGTCTTGTAGCATGAGTGCCAGCTCAGCCACAGTAGAATAGAGCGACAGGTAGATCCCTAAGTTTCCTGACTAGACCGTGGCTCCCCGATGGTACTTCTGAACGTGCCTGGGCCAGCAGGAACCCAGTAGCTGAAGGGAAGAATAAAAGCATGGCTAGATTTGCTACTTGTTGACTGTAGATCTCTTGGGTCTTCATGAGTGAACATAGGCAGTAGAGGCAGTGGTCACTGCAGGTCTTGGGTGAAACCCAGTGCTATGCTGGCTTTGGGTCTGGGTCTGACCCAGTACAGTCTCAGTGGTGGTGACTACAGGGGTGCTTATGTCACCCTTTTCTCAGCTCCTGGCAGTTCAGCACAGACAGTCTGTATTTGGGAGAAGGCAAAGGAAAAGAACAAAAGTCTCTGCCTGGTAATCCAGGGAATTCTTGTGGAACTTACCTAAGACCACTAAGACAGTACCTCTATAAGTCTGCAAATGTCACAGTGTTTCCAGGCTTAGTGTGCCCCCTAAGGCAGATATGGCTGCAGCGACAAAAGACACTATAGATCCTTTGAGTAATTGGAAAACCTTTCCAAGAAGGACAGAAACACAAAGGCAATACTGTGAAGATTAAATAAATACCTAAGTCTTAGATACTCAGGCAAGGATGAACATCTACAAACATCAATATAATCCAGAAAAACATGACCATATCAAATGAATTAAATAAGGCACTAGTGACTAATCCCAGAGAGACAGAGATATATGACCTTTCAGATAGAGAATTCAAAATAGCTGTTTGAGGGAGCTCAAGAAAATCCAAGATACCATAGAGAAAGAATTCGGAATCCTATCAGATTAATTTAACAAAGAGATAGAAATTATCAAAAACAATCAAGTAGGAATTCTGGGGCTGAGAAAGGCAATTAAAATACTGGAGAATGCATCAGAGTCTCTTAACAGCAGAATTAATCAAGCAGAAGAAAGAATTAGTTAGCTTCAAGGCAGGCTATTTAAAAATACAGAGTCAGAGATGACTAAATACTGAAAATAAAAAAGAACAATGCACACATAGAAAATAGCCTCAAAAAGACAAATCTGTTATTGGCCTTAGAGAGAAAGTAGAGAGAGAGAGAGAATGGAGTATAAAGTTTACTAAAAGAGATAATAACAGAGAATGTTCTAAACCCAGAGAAAGATGTCAATATTCAAGTACAAGAAAGTTATATAACAAAGTAGATTTAACTTGAAGAAGACTACCTCAAGACATTTTATAACCAAACTTCCAAAGGTCAAAGATAAAGAAGGATTCCAAAAGCAGCAAGAAAAAAAGAAACAAATAACATACAATACATCTGAGAGTAGACTTCTTCATGTAAATTTTACAGGCCAGCAGAGAATGGCATGACATATTTAAAGTGCCGAAGGAAAATGTTTTTATCCTGGAATAGTATATTCCATAAGAAAATTCTTCAAAGTTGAAGGAAAAATAAAGACTTTTCCAGAAAAACAAAAGCTGAGCAATTTCACTAACACCAGACTTGTCCTACAAGAGATGGTAAAGAAAGCTCTTCAACATGAAATAAAAGAATGTTAATAAGCCATAAGAAATTATCTGAAGGCACAAAACTCACTGGCAATAGTAAGTATGGAGAAAAACAGAGAATAATGTAACACTGTAATTGTAGTGTCTAAACTTCTCAAATCTTGAGTAGAAAGCCTAAAAGGTGAACTTATCAAAAACAATAACTACAACTTTTCAAGACATAGACAATATATTAAGATATAAGTAGATACAACAAAAAGTTAAAAAGCAGAGGATGAAGTTAAAGTGTAAAGTTTTTATTAATTTTCTCTTTGCATGTTTGGTTGCTTATGCAATCAGTGTTAAGTTGTCATCAGTTTAAAATAAAGGATTATAAGATACTATTTGCAAGCATCATGGTTACTATAAATCAAAAAGCATAACACAGATACATAAAAAAGCAAGAAACTAAAACATATTACCTGAGAAAATTACCTCCACTAAAAGGAAGACAGGAAAGAAAGAAGGAAGAAAAGACTGAAAAAACAACCAAAAAACAAATTAAAAATTACAGGAGTAAGTCCTGACTCATCAATGTATTGAGTGTAAATGAACTAAACCCTTGAATCAAAAGACATACAATGGTTGAATGAAGAAAAAACATGACCCAATGATCTGTTGCCTACAAGAAACCCTTTACTTGTAAAGACACACATAGACTGAAAATAAAGGGATGGAAAAAGATGCAAATGGAAAGAAAAAAAGAAAAGGCAGGAGGAGCTATGCTTATATCAAACAAAATAGATTTTAAGACAAGAACTATTAAAAAGACACAAAGAAGGTCATTATATAAACAAAGATAAAGGAAGCAATTCAGCAAGAAGATGTAACTATTGTAAATATGTATGCACCCAACACTGGAGCACCCAGATATGTAAAGCAAATATTATTAGACCAAAAAAGAGAGAGTGAGAGACTCCAATTCAGTCTTAACTGGAGACTTCAACACTCCACTTTCAGTATTGTACATATCATCCAGACAGAAATTCAATAAAGAAACAATGGATTTAATATGCACTATAGTCTTAATGAACCTAACAGATACTTACAGAACATTTCAATCAATGGTTGGAGAATACATATCCTTCTTCTCAGCACATGGATTATTCATAAGGGTAGAACATGTGCCATGTCAAGGTCACAAAACAAGTCTTAAAACATTAAAAAAAATAAAAATTATATCAAGTATCTTCTCTGACCACAAAGGAGAAAAACTAGAAATCAATAAAAAGAGGAATTTTGGAAACTATACAAACACATGGAAATAAACAATATGCTTCTGAATGACCAGTGGATCAATAAATAAAGTAAGAAGGAAATTAAATTTTTTTCAAACAAATGAAAATGGAAACACAACATTCCAAAACCTATGAGATGCAGCAAAAGCAGTAATAAAAGGTATTATTATAGTAATAAGTGCTTATACCAAACAGAAAAACTTCAGATAAACAACCTAATGATGCCTCTTAAAAAACTAGACAAGCAAGAACAAATCAAACTCATAGTTAGAAGAAAAAAATAATAAATATCAGAGCAGAAATAAATGAAATTGAAATGAATAAAGAAAACCAAAGATCAACAAAGTGCTGGTTTTTTTTTAAAAAAAAGCATAAACAAATCCACAAACCTTTAGCCAGACTAAGAAAAGGAGAGAAGAAACAAATAAAACAATCAGAGATGAAAAAGGAGACATTACAATTAATGTCACAGAAATTCAAAGAATCATTAGAGGCTACTATGATAAACTATATACCAATAAATTTGATAATTGAGAGAAATCAATAAAGTCCTAGACACATACAACCTACCAAGAGTTAACCACAAAGAAATCCAAAATATGAACAGACCAATAACAACAAATAACAGACCTGACAGGTAATGAGATCAAAACCATAATAAAATATCTCTCAGCAAAGAAAAGCCCAGCACCCAATTTTGCTTCACTGCTACATTTTACCTATCACTTAAAGAAGAACTGATATCAATCCTACACAAACTGTTCTGAAAAATAGAGGAAGGAATACTTCCAAACTCATTCTATAATACAAGGCCATTATTGCCCTGATACTAAAATCAAGCAGATAAAGATATATCGAACAAAAGAAAACCACAGGACAATACCTCTGATGAACATTGATGCAAAAGTCCTCAAGAAAATATTAGCAAACTGAATTCAACAACACATTAAAAGATAATTCAATGTGACCAAGAGGGATTTATCCCAGAGATGTAAGAATGGTTCAACATATGCAAATCAATCAATGTGATACATCCTATCAATAGAATAAAAGGACAAAACCATATGATCATTTCAAGTGATGCCATAAAAGCGTTAGACAAAATTCAACATCCCTCTATGATAAAAAATCTGGGTATAGAATAAATATACCTCAATATAATAAAAGCCATATATGACAGACTCAAAGGTAATATACCAAATGGGGAAAAAGTGAAAGGCTTTCTTGTGAGATTTGGAATAAGACAAGGATGCCCATTTTCACCACTGTTATTTGACATAGTACTTGAAGTCCTAGGTGGAGCACTCAGACAAGAAAAAGAAATAAATGGTATCCAAATCAAAAACGAAAAGTCAAATTATCCATGATGCAGATGATATAATCTTGTATTTGGAAAAATCTAAAGACTCCACCAAAAAACTATTAGAACTGATAAACAAATTAAGTAAAGTTGTAGGATACAAAATAATATACAATATTCAGTAGCATTTCTATTGCCAAAAGTTAACAATTTGAAAAAGAAATAAAAAAGTAATCCCATTTACAATAGATGCAAATAAAATAAAACACCTAGGGGTAAACTTAACCAAAGAAGTGAAAGATCTCTACAATGAAAACTAAAAAACATTGATGCAAAAACATCGAAAAGAACACAAAAAGGAAAGATATTCCATGTTCATGGATTGGAAGAATCAATATTGTTAAAATGTCTATACTAGCCAATGAAATTTACAAGTCCAGTATAATCCCTATCAAAATACCAAGGACATTCTTCACAGAAATAGGAAAAAATCCTAAAATTTATGTGGCATTACAAGAGAACCAGAATAACAAGAGTGAAGGTATCACATTATCTGACTTCAAATTGTACTACAGAGGTAGAATAACCAAAGAGCATGGTACTGGCATAAAAAAAAAAAAACAAGACACACAAGTCAGTGAAACAGAACAGAGAGCCCAGAAACAAATCCATACATCTATAGTCAACTCATTTCCAACAAAGGTGCCAAACACACATTGGGAAAAGGGCCGTCTCTTCAATAAATAGTGCTGGGGAAACTTGATATTAATATGCAGAAGAATAAAACTAGACTACTATTGCTCACTCTATACAAAAATCAAGTTAAAATGGATTAAAGACTTAAATCTAAGACACAAAACTATGAAACTACTAAAAGAAAACTTTGGAGAAACTCTCTAGAACATTGGTGAGTCCTGAAGCACGGGCAATCAATGTGTAGACAGGTGGGATCACATCAAGTTAAAAAACTTCTGCCCAATGGTAACAATCAACATAGTGAAGACACAATCCACAGAATGGGAGAAAATATTTGCAAACTATCCATCTAACAAAGGATTAATAACCAGACTATATAAGCTGCTCAATCAAGTCAATGAGACAAAAATCCAATAATCTGAAAATGAATGGGTAAAAGATCTGAACAGACATATCTCAAAAGAATACATACAAATGACAAACAGTTATGTGAAAAGATGCTCAACATCATTCATTATCAAACAAATACAAAGAAAAAGTACAATGAGATATCATCTCATCCTAGTTAAAATGGCATTTACCCAAAAGGCAGGCAATGATGAATGCTGGTGAGGATGTGGAGAAAAGGGAACTTTCATACACAACTGGTGGGAATGTAAATTAGTAGAAACTCTATGGAGAAGCACAGTTTGGAGGTTTTTCAGAAAAAAAGTAGAACTGCCATATGATTCAGCAATTCAACTGCTGAGTATATACCCCAAATAAAGTAAATCAGTATATTGAAGAGATATCTGCACCCTCGTGTTTATTGCAGCACTATTCACAATAGCCAAGATTTGAAAGCAACTTAAGTGTCCACCAACAGATGAATGAATAAAAAAAATGTGGTACGTATAGACAACAGAGTACTATTCAGCCATAAAAAAGAATGAGATCTTGTCATTTGCAGCAACGTGGATGGGACTATAAGCCAGTCACAGAAAGATAAATATTAAATGTTTGCACTTATTTGTGGCAACAAAGACAATTGAAATAATGAAACTCATGGAGATAGAGAGTAAAATGATGTTTACCAGAGGCTGAGAAGGGTATTGTGATGTGGAAGTGGGGATGTAATGAGTACAAAATATAGTTGGACAGAATGAATAACACCTAGTATTTATATATCACTCTGTCACCACTGTAAATGTTCTTATTTGGTCTTAAGTCTCATTTGGAAATAGCAGAATGGTGGGTTTTGTGAAGTGGAAACAAGGACTTCAGATTATTATTTTTTAAAAGGGTTAGAATAGAGGGGATCCCCCCCCCATATTATAATTTCCTTTTTACCCAAGAAAAACATTTGTCTGTTTTAGGATCTGTTTCCTTAAAGTTTCAGTTCAATACTGTTGTATTTGGCATGCTTTGGTTTGTTCTCATATGTAGAAGCCTCGTGCATGAGCTCAGGGCAAAACAATGACCTCCCATAATTTTGTCTTAAAATTCCCCACTTTTAGCCAGGTTCTCACATAGGTGCGAATATGACAATAACTTAGGGCCTTAGTGCTACTTTCAATTACCATCATTTTGGGTTTCTGGTTTCAGCACATCATTCATAGGTTATGGTGTTCTCATGGTAACATATTTCTTTGAGTTTTTGTCATTTCAAGTTGACACGAGACCATCTGAAATTCTAGAGATGACTGCATGCAAACATTGAAAACTTTTGAGGGGACACAGCACACCAAGGAGACTAGTTTTATCTCTCAGATGGATAATACTGGAAGTTTGGAGTATGCTCCTGCCATGGTCCCTATAAACAAAAACCAACTAAAATCAAATAAATCAAAGAATGAGCCAGATAAAGAGTCTACTCATTTTAAACAAGCAGCCTGTTCATTAATTCCTTACAATTGAATTTCTGTAATGCCCAATGTATTCTTGCATGTGCAATAAGAAGTATCAGCAACTGCACAGAAACTTTTGTTTAGTCAGAAAGTAATCTAAAGCAATTATATTATATTGTTTAGCATGACTGTAGAGAGAATTTAAAGTCTGTTGTATAACCACAACATTTACAGTAGAATTTGCTATAGAACCTATTATGAGAGAGACATTTCTAATTATTGCCTCATTTACTCCAAACCGTGAAGAAACAGACCTAATAAATGACACTCATCCAGAAGAGTGAAGCCTTCCTGGCAATTTTCTCTTTAACCTATGAGGTGAGTTAAGAGGAGTGGACCAATGTTCTGTTTCTGACTGATTATAAAGCAACAAAGGTACCATTAATATTTCTTACCCACATTACCCTTCATCTTTCATCTATCAAGGCATAAGGTTGTCCATGAGTGAGATTGGCTGCAAAATCCTTCACAAATAAAAGTATACCCATGAGTGCACATAAGAAACCCCCTTCTCAGTTGTTCATAGAGGCATAAGCAAGAGAAATAATTGAGAGATAAGAGTCTCATATTGCAGAAATGTCCTGATCTATGATCTTGGGAAAAAAGCTGTCTACATCTAGGACGCTGCCTGCTTCTCTGAGAAAGTTCCTTGGTTAGTTTTACCTTAAGGTCTCCAATGGGTAATTTGGAGGAGCCCTCCTGAATTATGAACCCAAGGTTCAAGGTCCCAAAGTTTAGCTGCAGTCTTAGTGGCAAGGGCAGTTTTTTTGTAGTGTCATTCTCAGAATGTCCAGTCTCTATGTTCTAGGTAGTGAAGGGCTTGATTGTCCTCACTCAATGGACAGTGAAAATCTTTCTTTACCTAGTGAAACTACACTTTAGAATAAGGTATTAAAGCCTTGTAGCATTTGCTTGTATCAGAGTTTAGAAATGGAAGATACATGAAGTTTTATTTTTAGGTGTATAGACCTTCCAGTGACTTTTATAAAAGGTCAACTTATGTTTTTCACTCTAAGTTCATCTGATTGTAATCTGTCTATAACACCTTTGATCAGGAAAATCCAGTCAATTCAGTTAACTTTGCCTAATGCTATTGTATCTGTAATACTTTGTTTAACTGTTTTACAATTCATCTAGTGAAATAAGTACCTCTATCACTAGAGATTTCTCCAGGAATGCCCCATGAGGAAAAACACATTTTCCAGTAATCTTTTAGATATTGTTGTAACATCAACCCTCTTGCATGGGAAAGCTGTTATACAATCAGAAAACATGCATTGAAAATGACAGTTGAATGCAATTTCTCTATAAATGTTTAAATGATCTGTCAGATAGCAGAAATGTACCTAAAGTTTTATTGTCTTTCCAGGATTATAGGTTTGAAAAACAAAATTTTGGTCATAACAGTCACCACACCCACTACCTCCCCCCCATATATATATATATATATATGTATATATATATTTGATTTGAGTTATTTTATCTCTTCTATTATAAGTCATAGAATGCAGAGTTTTTAATAATGAAAGGGCTAGGCAGCTACCCAGGCTCTCCATGAGTCCATACTTAACATTGGACTTAAAGCCTCTTAAATACTAATTTCATTTCTCCAGTTTAGGTGCATAGGACTGTTTATTGCATGGGTTGTCATGAGTAATTTGACTTGAACCATGTAGTTAATTCCAATTGCTTATCTAAACAATTTCAGTCCTGGCTGATTTGGCACAAAAATCTGGCAAATAATTTTCTTAATATTCAATTAATTTTTGTGCTGTCTGGATTAGTAGTTTCATAAATCAATCAGTCTCTTCATTAGAGTTCTGAGAATTCTTACCCAGTTGAAATGATATGATCTTAAAGTTATCAGAAACTTATATTCAAGAGTGCTTGTCAGGTGGGGCAGTGGCTCATGCCTGCAATCCCAGCAATTTGGGAGGACAAAGTGGGTGGATCACTTGAGGACAAGAGTTTGAGACCAGTCTCGCCAACCTAGCAAAACCCCATTTCCACTAAATAATAATAATAATAATAATGATAATAATAATAATAAAATAACCGGGTGTGGTGGCACATGCCTGTAATCCCAGCTGAAGCTGAGGCACAAAAATTGCTTGAATCTGGGAGGCAGAGGTAGCAGTGAGCAGAGATCATGCCACTGCACTCCAGCCTGGGTGACAAAGACAGACTCTGTCTCAAAAAAAGAAAGAAAGAAAAAAATGCTTGTTAGAGTTCTTTCTATCCTTTCATGAACCTCCTTGAAGACACCATACTCTAGGATTTTACATGGTTGTAACACTTCCAGAGACTGCATCAGAATTAAGCAATTAACTATGGAAAATGACTTAAAATGAGCATAAAGACAACTGACAAAGAAATTGATTATCTCTGTGGCCTACAATAATTTAACACAATTAACAATAATTATAAGTGATACCATATACCCATATAATCAGAATTTTAGGACTCCCATACAATATTGGAACATATATTAATAACATATTCATAAAAATATAACTCAAAGTTTAAACATCATCTTTTGTTTGACAATGCTTCCTATGTAATTTAACATATCAAATAATCCTGTTTATGTCTTTTTTTTTTGCTTCAGGGGCCCTCTGTAGCATCCCCAAGTAAAAGGCTGAAAAACAAGACTTAATTTTGAAGCTGAAATTTGATTTGGGGAAACCTGTCAAATATGTCAAAGATTTAAAACACTTGACCAAAATAAAATCACAGGTCACTGTAAAATGACAGTCATTAATTTTGCCAAAGTGATTATTAACACATTTTAAAAAGCAAAAACCTTTATTCTTTGATACAAAGGAGACTCAGTTTTCTAAACAATCTAAAGAACTGAGAAAAAAATATCATGAGACAAAATCTGTTTCTTCTTCTCTCCTGTCTTTTGTTTTGTTTTTTTTTTGCAGTTTACTCAAAAAGTGAACAAAAATATTTTAGAATGCCTTACTAATACCACATGATATTTTTATTCAAAAGAGAAAACCAAATTTTACTCTTTAAAAATTTTACTTTATTTATTTACTTAACAGGGTCTCACTATGTTGCCCAGGCTGTCTCAAACTCCTGGGTTGAAGTGATCCTTTGCCTTGGTCTCCCAAAGTGCTGGGATTACAGGTATGAGCCACCATGCTTGGTCCCAAGTTTTACTTTTGTGTTACTGTACTATCAATACTAAAGCTAATTTTAATAAAACTTTATAAATAAATATATCATCTTTTGACCACACAAGATTTCCATACATCCTTTATAGTTGTTTAGGTTTTTTTTTTTCTCTTCTCAACTTTCTATATTCGGTTAGTTTTAGCTATATATTTTTATTCCTTCAATTTGAAACAACCTTTAAGCAACTCTTAAACTAGACAAAAGTAGTTTTTCCTCAACATGCACTTTCATGCCTTTACAACTTTCTTCACTGAAAGCATATCTTGCTTGTGTTTATACACTCTATATAAATAATTATCTCATTTCTAGTCATTTTGATTGTATCTAATGTCAGTGATAACTCTTAGGAACCCTAATTTATAGTGAAAACCTTACGAAGATACTTTGAACTGTTTTATATCAGTACTTGTAGATGAAAACTATATTGTAATTATTTAGAAATTATTTGCTTAAACTATTAACAGATATAAATATATATAAAAATGTATTTAGCTTTTCTATATCATATAAAAAGATGTCAAAATATATAAACATATAAGCATATAAACTTAATGTTTTAGTATTTTAACTTACTTGCAAATGACTGAGATATTTCATGATTATCTATTATTTAATTTAAAATAAAAGAATTTTGAAACTATGATGCAAGTACCCTCCCTAAAGTCTTCCCCAGTCATCCTGGGTCTCAATGTAGCACCAAAGATGGCTATAAAGGGCAAGGCCTCTCTGAGTCCTGAATTTACATAACAGATGCAAAACTCAGGACAGATAGCAGAGCTGTGAAGATGAAGCCTGGAAAATCAGACCCCTCCCAGAAGACCCAGTAGGCAAAGCTGGGGCAGAGAAGGGACCATATGGGGTTTGAGTCTGCCTTGTAGGTGTTCTCACCATGGCCACCTATTCATGTTACCAGTGGAAGGTATCTGAGTTACTAGTGGTGAATCTTTACAGGTCTGCCGCAAGCAAGAAAGAATGAATGACTGAGGGGCATAAGACAGAAAAAGAGACTGAGGCAAGTTTCAGAACAGGAGTGGAAGTTTATTTTAAAAAGCCTTAGAACAGGAAAGTATGCTTGGAAGAAACCAAAACAGGCATGTGAAGGTCAAGTGCAGTGTTTAACCCTGATCCTAGGACTTTATAGGCTGACCCTTCTGCCATGATTCTTCTCTTAGGGCGGGCGGCCTGCATGTATATGTCCTTCTTATGCTCGGGAAATGAGCATGTGCAGTTGGTTTAGGAGGTTGTATGCATGCCCATCTGAGGCTTTCTTCCCTTTTCCTATGGTGTGTCCCCAGAAGGTCATACTCTGCCATTTTGTCTCTTAAAGCACATGCCTGGGAAGTTGCTTCTCCATGGCATCTGTGTTCAATTAACACTTTAGTATGATAAATGAGAACCATGAGGAAATGACCTCTCCCTGGCACCCCTGCCAATTTATCACTTTTAGAGAGGGAATGTGATAATTGCTGAATCATCACTCAACATTCCTAATGGGTGGGAGAGAGCTCTGTCCTGCCCCACTCATGCGTGTCTAACTACCTGTGACATCCAGATTCATGAATTCAAAGGCTCAAAACAAAAAACTTAAGCTCACAGTCAAATCAAGAAGTATTGAATTACGTTTAACTGAAAATGTGGAAGCGGTTCCTATTTTACCAACAATTTAAAAATCAGCTTCATTTACCAAACATTATCATATACACATAACACAGACATAAAGACACAAAGACAGAAGCAGATCTTACAGTTTTCATAAAAGATTCTTATTTGCTGGCTTTTAAATAGTTTTTTTTTTTTTCTCCATTCAGACTATCATTCTTCCAACTACATGTTTTATTGCCCTGAACAATTGTCAGGGAGGCAGCTCTAAATTTACATCTCCAAAGATGGGACTCACATGAAACAAAGTAGAACATTGACACCGCAAAGGCACAGAACTTAGATGTAAACAAAGGCAAGGTCTGTTATGTAAACTTTAAATCATTGTCTTCCCCATAGTTGAAGTTCCTAGTGGGTTAGATGCAGAAACAGATGCCTTTACAAATGGAGATTTCCTTTAAAGATATAAATTTCTTTTACTAAAGGACTTTAAGACATCTAGGTAAATTCCAGAAAGGTGTATTTCAGTTAATTGGGTCTTTTTAATATAGCTGTATCTTAACTAAAATTACTGAGTTCAGGGCAGAGTTCTCTAAGGAATAGGGCAGAGAAAGCATTTCTCCATGACTGGTTGAGCATGGATAGATCTAAAAAAGAAGTAAGCATACTTTACCTGAGGGTCTCCCTTTTATAAACACTCTATCTATAAGAGCTTTCTTTTTGCCTTTAAGGCAGGATAGTAACTAAGCCAAAAGATTAGCAAATTTAATTTTTCTTATCAATTAGTCACTTAAGCTTTTTGTTTACCTTTCATAGTCTTTTTAAAACAACAATAACACCATTGAAATACTTTTAGAAGCTTCTGTACATCAATAGGTATCCCTAGATGAGACTAATTCCAGAGCCCTTATTTTTAAATGAGCTTCTGAAAGTTTAGTGCTGTTCATTTGAAACATTCCACTATAACTTTAAATTACCTTTAATAAGATTTCACCATTTCTGTGTTTGCTGCTTCTAGGGCCTAATATGTATGCATCTACAAACTGGTACTCAGTTCTTCAGAAATTAAGGAACTCATTTTTACCTTGAATCTTGACTTTGACTCTCAGATCCCCTTGATCAAATTAGGCAATGATTTTTCCCTACCTAAATACGCAAGACAAATAAACAAAGGTGGTAGAACATAAAAATTCCTGTGAATTTCCAAAACCTGGATTTTACATGCTCTGCAATATTGCTGTTGACAAGCAGTTTTTGTCTGACCCACTCAAACATAAGAGGCCTCTAATGGATCCAAGCCAGTTAATTATTGGATACAATCTGATTCTGGACCCCGTCCAGCTTCTGTTATGACTTCCAAACCCAGTATGGATCTGAAATGCGTTCAAACTCAGATAGTTCAAAATGCAAATCTGTGAAGCTTTGGAATCTGAGAGAGAACTTGCTGATGATCTCCAGTTGCTATGAGAAAGCAATGGACACAATGGTACGTTGCTTGGTCACTTGATGCTTCTGGGGGCCACTAGAAGCTTTACTTCAAATCCCATTTCTGATCCCATCTACTAAGAAAAACCTTAGATGAATAACATTTAACAGAGTTGAATTGAGCAAAGAACAATTCAAGAATCAGTCCCTGAACCAGAATAGGTTCAGAGAGGCTCCTTATCTATTCTTCTGAAAGCAACTTTGAGAGATTACCTAGGAGGCTTTAACTACATAATGAGACAATCTTCATTCCAAGTAAAGTTTTACTCCTCACTTTTGTGCAACCTCCCTGCCAAGCTCAGAAATTTGTCCCAGACCATTGTTCTTTGGGTTTATTCATTTTACCTAAAATTTTTTACTACCCCTCTAAAATTACAAATAGCCCCCAATTTCCTCTTCCCTATGTATAGGGTATTTTGGCTTCAACTATCTAGCTCTTTTTGGAGTCACATATTTGTGGGACTCCCATGTTCATATGCACATTAAAAAATCTGTATGCCTTGGCCAGGTGTGGTGGCTCAGGCCTATAATCCCAGCACCTTGGGAGGCCAAGGTGGGTGGATCACTAGGTCAGGAGTTCAAGATCAGCCTGACCAATATAGTGAAACCCTGTATCTACTAAAAATACAAAAGAATTAGCCAGGCGTGGTGGCATGTGCCTGTAGTCCCAGCTACTCCAGAGGCTGAAGCAGGAGAATAGCTTGACCCCAGGAGGCTGAGGTTGCAGTGAGCCACGATTGCACACCACTGCACTCCAGCCTGGGAGAAAGAGAGAGATTCCATCTCAAAAAAAAAAAAAAAAAAAAAAAAAAAAATAGAAGAAAAGTTTGGGATAAGAGTTTTAAAAAGGCTGGGCATGGTGGCTCACATCTGTAATCCCAGTACTTTTGGAGGCCGAGGTGGGTGGATCATGAGGCCAAGAGTTCAAAACCAGCCTGGCCAATATGGTGAAACCCCATCTCTACTAAAAATACAAAAATCAGCCAGGCATGGTGGTGTGTCCCTGTAATCCTAGCTACTTGGGAGGCTGAGGCAGGAGAATCACTTGAACCTGGGAGGCGAAGGTTGCAGTGAGCCAAGATTGTGCCATTTCACTCTAGCCTGGGTGATGGAGTGAGACTCCATCTCAAAAAAAAAAAATTGTATCCCTTTTTCTCTTTTTAATCTATGTATTGTCAGTCTTTCAGTGGGTAGAGAGGAAGCTTTTACTCTACACACTATGTAATCGTGGTAATTTCTAACTGACATTTTGATCTAATAAAGGGAAGGGTATATTGTAGGGTAACCTACATACGGAGGTCACCATGATTATAATGAGCCCAGAAAACCTAGAGTTACTAGTGATTCTTAATTCTCTTGGCCCTTTGGACCCAAGCCCAGCTGAGGAGGAAACTCCTTAAGGTTGCTTTTCTGATCTTATTTTTTATCTTTACACATGAGTCACTGAAAGGAATCTTTGTTAGGAGCCTTTCTTTATTATAGGACATGGAAGGAAATGCTATCTGGTACCTCATGTGCTGTAAACTTCTGACTGAAACATGGCTCTTGAAAGAGAGAAGCTGAAACCCACCCTTATTCTGAATTAAGAAAAGACAAAGAGAGAAAGGAAATTGGCAACAATTTTCTGCCTAGGATAAAAAGGAAGAAAAAAGTCTTTAAAATGGGCAGTGGTACTCTGGGAATAAAAGCATAAAAGAAGACAACACCTAGGCGTTCAGACAGGGAATAGAATTTTACAGCAGCTATTAGCCCATACCAAAGAGCTGAAGCAGGATTTCGACAAAAACCCAAAGACAATATTTTTCCCTTGATATATCCTCGTTATTATTCCATGTGTAGAATATGTGATTTGGTTTGTGATGCTGCATGCTGTGCTTCCTTGGGAGGTGTGACTCCTTAAGGTAAGGCCAGTTTTGTTACTGGGTGATTAGGTAAGTGTTGCCAGAGGAATAAGCTAATACCATTCATTTACTAAATATTTACATAATCAATAATTTCAAGTTATTGTCTTAAGGATTAAGAACAGATGCACAATTTACATGCTTTTGAGATGATATTAATTTACTGTTGACATTGTCATCTGTTTGGGAATCATTTATTACTCCATAGACTCTGAGTGGTCTTGCAGTATGAAAGACATGGAAAAGTGAATGAGCATCCATGCAAAGGGCATCTCTTCATTCAGTTCTTTGCTCAAATATCACCTCTTCAGGGATGGCCAATTGCTCTTTATTCTCTTACTCTGTTTAGTTTTGTTGGGACCCAGGACACACTACCCCAAAATACAACTGTAGGAGACCAGAAACCCCAAAATATACTTCTTTGGCATATTTCAAGTAGGTTGTTTTGAGAAACTACAAATACAGGAGTAGCTCTGAAAAGCCATCCTTTTGTAAATTAAATTTATATCTATAGAGGAAATGTACATTAGTAAAAGTATCTGTATCAGGAAGAGGACTGCTTAGAGCTATTTTTTCTCACCAAGAGACTTTTTATCTGAATAACAAGACAACATTTATCCATCACACATTTCTACCCCTCACCCTCCTATTACTTGTGTTCCTAGCATCCCCAGAATCCCCAAACCTCTATTCCTTTCTGTAGCTCAGGCTGCTATATAAGCTTCACTTATGTGACCCTTCTTCTAGTATCATATTTTCTGGGACTCCAGTGCATATGCACATAAATATTGTTTTTCTCTTGTTAGTCTGTCTTATTTCAATTTAGTTTGTATCCCAAAGAATCTAGAAGGGTGGAGGGAAGTCATTTTTCACTCCCCTGCAATTACATTCATAGTGTTTGTCACTATACCGATATATAGGATTTATTAATTTGTGAGTTGTTGACCAGAATGTAAACTAGATGAGGAAAGGGGCCTTTCTTGCCTTCTCTTGTGTGTCCACTGCCTAAAATTAGTTTTCATTGAATGGATTGTTGAAGGAGTGAACATCCCCATAGTTTAGGATATTTGTCTTTTCTCATGTTGCTAATAAAGACATGCCTGAGACTGGGTAACTTATAAAGGAAAGAGGTTTAATGGACTCAGAGTTCCACATGGCTGGGGAGACCTCACAATCATGAAGGAAGAGCAAAGGAATGTCTTACATGGTGGCAGCAAGAGAGGGCTTGGGCAGAGGAACTCCCATTAATAAAACTATTAGATCTCATGAGACTTATTTACTACCATGAGAACAATATGGGGGAAACTACCCCAATGATTCAGTTATCTCTGCCTGGCTCCACCCTTGACATGTGGTGATTATTACAATTAAAGGTGAGATTTGGGTGGGGACACAGTCCAACCATATCATTCCATCCCTGGCCCCTCTCAAATTTCATGTCCTGACATTTCAAAACCAATCATGCCTTCCCAACAGTCTCCCAAAGTCTTAGTTCATTTTAGCATTAACTCAAAAATCCACAGTCCAAAGTCTCATCAGAGACAAGGCAAGCCCCTTCAGCCTATGAGACTGTAAAATCAAAGCAAGTTAGTTACTTCCTAGATATAATGGGGTACAGGCATTGGGCAAATACAGCCATTCCAAATGGGGGAAGTTGGCCAAAATGAAGAGGCTACAGGCCCCATGCCAGTCCAAAATCCAATGAGGCAGTCAAACCTTAAAGCTCCAAAATGACCTCCTTTGACTCTATGTCTTACATCCAGGTCATGCTGATAGAAGAGGTGGGTTCCCTCAGCCTTGGGCAGCTCCGACCCTGAGGCTTTGCAGAGTACAGCCCTCATCCCAGCTGCTTTCCTGGACTGGTATTGAGTGTCTTTGGCTTTTCCAGGTGCATAGCGGAAGCTATCAGTGGATCTACCATTCTGGGAGGTGACCCTCTTCACACAGCTCCACTAGGCAGTGCTCTAGTGGGGTCTCTGTGTGGATGCTCCCATATCACATTTCCATTTTGCATTGCTCTAGCAGAGGTTCTTCATGGGGGCTCTACCCCTGCAGCACACCTCTGCCTGGACATCCAGGCATTTCCATACATCCTCTGAAATCTAGGCAGAGGTTCCCAAACCTCAATTCTTGACTTCTGTGCCCTGCAGGCCCAACACCACATGGAAGCTTCCAAGGTTTAGGACCTGCACCCTCTGAAGCCAAAGCCTGAGCTGTATCTTGGCCCCTTTTAGCCATAGCTGGAGCAGTTGGGACACAGGGCACCAAGTCCCTAGGCTACACACAGTAGAAAGGGCCTGGGCCTAGCCCACTAAATTATTTTTTCCTCCTGGGGTCTCTGGGCCTATGATGAGAAAAGCTGCCAGGAAGGTCTCTGACATGCCCTGGACACATTTTCCCCATTGCTTTGGTAATTAACATTGGGCTCCTTTTTACTTACACAAATTTCTGAAACAAGCTTGAATTTCTCCCTGCAATAACAGGTTTTTCTTTCCTTTTGTGCATTGTCAGGCTGCATTTTCCAAACGTTTATGCTCTGCTTCCTCTTAAACACTTTGCTGCTTAGAAATTTCTTCCACCAGATACCCTAAATCATCTCTCTCAAGTTCAAAGTTCCACAGATCTCTAGAGCAGGGGCAAAATGCCACCAGTATCTTTGTTTTGTTTTTAATTTTACTTTAGGTTCTGGGATACATGTGTAGAATGTGCAGGTTTGTTATGTAGGTATATTTGTGCCATGGTGTTTTGCTGCACCTATCAACCCATCATCTAGGTTTTAAGCCCCACACACATTAGGTATTTGTCCTAATGCTCTCCTTCCTGTTTCTCCCCACCCCCTGACTGGCCCTGGTATGTGATATTCCCCTTCCTATGTCCATGTGTTCTCATTGTTCAACTCCCACTTATGAGTGAGAACATGTGGTGTTTGGTTTTCTGTTCTTGTGTTAGTTTGTTAAGGATGATGATTTCCAGCTTCATCCATGTCCCTGCAAAGAACATGATCTCATTCTTTTTTATGGCTGCATAGTAGTCCATGGTATGTATCTGCCACATTTTCTTTATCCAGTCTATCATTGATGCTGGGTATTTGGGATGGTTCCAAGTCTTTGCCATTGTAAACAGGGCTGCAATAAACATACATGTGCATGTTTCTTTATAGTAGAATAATTTATAATCCTTTGAGTATATACCTAGTAATGGGATTGTTGGGTCAAATGGCATTTCTGGTTCTAGATCCTTGCAGAATCACCATACTGTCTTCCACAATGGTTGAACTAATTTACAATCCCACCAACAGTGTAAAAGCATTCCTATTTCTCCACATCCTCTCCAACATCTGTTGTTTCCTGACTTCTTAGTGATCGCCATTCTAACTGGCATGAGATGGTATCTTATTGTGGTTTTGATTTGCACTTCTCTACAGCAAAAGTGGCCTTTAAGTTCCCAACAAGTTTCTTATCTCCATCTGAGACCACATCAGCCTGGACCTTATTGTCCATTTCACTATCAACATTTTGGTCAAAGCCATTTAATTTGTCTCTTGGAAGTTCCAAACTTTCCTTTTTGAGCCCTCCAAATCTCTAGGAAGGTCCAAATGTTTCCACATTTTCCTATCTTCTTCTGAGCACTCCAAACTGTTTCAACCTCTGCATGTTATCTAGTTCCAAAGTCACTTTCACCCCACATTAATGGGGTAGCAGCACCCCACTACCCAGTACCAATTTACTGTATTAGTCTGTTCTCATGCTGCTAATAAAGACTTACTCCATACTGGGCAATTTATAAAGGAAAGATATTTAATGGACTCACAGTTCCACATGGCTGGGGAGGCCTCACAATCATAAAGGAAGGGCAAAGCAAAGCCTTACATGGTGGCAGACAAGAGAGGACTTGTGCAGGGAAACTCCCATTTATAAAGCCATCAGATTCATGGGACTTATTTACTAACACAAGAACAGTATGGGGAAACCTGCCCTCATGATTCAATTATCTCCACATGGCCATGCTCTCGACACATGGGGATTATTACAATTAAAGGTAAGATTTGGGTGGGGAGAGCCAAACCATATTATCTAGGAAAGGAAAACAGGCTTGTAACATAAAACAAAAGTTTTGAGATTGTTAGTGTTAGAATAAAAAGGAAGGACCTGGAAACGAAGTTGATAGAATAGAAACAATGCTTCCGCTCAACCCTCCTGGAGAGATAAAGAGTAAAGAAATTGCCTTGGGCTTAGATTCTGGAGGCCTGGATGAAAGATCAAGGGCCTAGATTTTAACACTCCACCAGATTTCACAATACCTGGTATAGATCTGATATGTATCTACTTTGGGTAAAGTTAATTCTCAATCATCCAAGGCATTGGAATGGTGATCATGCCAGGAAATTTACTTAGTAAACTGAATAAAGTAGGTCAATAAAATATCATTCAAACTTTTTCCTTTTACATCAGCTTTAGAGAGGCCACAATTCTTTGGTTCATGGGTTGGGGAAAGACTGCTGTGTTAAAAAAAAAAACCATGGAAATAATATAAATGCCAGTGACTCCTATTGTAGGGAAGGGAGTAGAACATAGTGGTTAGGAGTTAGACAGCCTGGTTTTGAATGCTGGCTTCACAAATTACAAATTTCTGCCCTTTGATTTCTTCACTTGTAAAATCAGGAAAAATAATAAGGCCATTAGAAAGATTAAATGAAATAAAATATGCAAAGTGACTGACACTTAGAAGGATGGAAATAATATTAGCTGTTTCAGGACCTAAGGTCCAAGATAGCATGAGTTTGAATCCTTACTCAATCTTTCCTCATTTTGTGATCTCAAACAAGTTGACAAATCTTTTTGTCCTTTAGTTTTAACTAAGGCAAGTAGTAAAATTTACCTTATAGGTTTTTTGGGTTATTAAATGAATCAATATGTGAAGTGCTTGAAAAACACCTGTCCCATATTAAGGACTCAAGAAACGGGAAGTATTATTAGTGCTATTACAATTTGTTGAGTATTTGTTTTAGGAAAAATATTGTATTAGATGCCTGTCACAGCCTGTGACAACAAAGTAGGTTGTCACATTTCCTTCCTGTATGTGAATTCTAATAGCAGGAACCCCAACCAGCTTATCTATTAAAAATTAGCTCCCAAAGTGTTGCCCAGTTATTTGCAGCATCTGCCCAGGGATATCTAGCAACATCTGATATGTGCTTATAACCAGATGAGTCTTTATGAAGTAATTGCATTTTTCTTTTCCTTGGACTCTGATGTCTACTTCTTATGAATTCCCTCAAGGTATTTGGGAACTGCCTCTGCCCACCACTGGAATATCAATGGCCATAACACATCTATTGTCTCCATAGGCTCCCAAATCTACTCAACTCAGAACATCAGATGCCATGCAGAGGTAGGGAAAATGACCTCTTCTTGAACTCCGGGCCACATTGGTAACCTGGAACCTAGAGTCACAAAACCTCTGTTGTGTAGTCACGTCAGTTTCTCCTTTTTTTTTTTTTTTTTTTTTTTTTTTGAGATGGAGTCTCACTCTCTGGCCCAGGCTGGAGTGCAGTGGTGCGATCTCAGCTCACTGCAGCCTCTGCCTCCTGGGTTAAAGTGATTCTCCTGCCTCAGCCTCCCGAGTAGCTGAGACTACAGGTGTGTACCACCATGCCCAGCTAATTTTTGTATTTTTAGTGGAGACGGCGTTTCACCATGTTAGCCAGGATTGTTTCAATCTCTCGACTTCGTGATCGGCCCGCCTTGGCATCCCAAAGTGCTGGAATTACAGGCATGAGTCAGGTGCCTGGCCCAATTTCTGCTTTTAACTCCACATTCCACAAGGTCTCAAGCCAATGCAAATGACCAGATGGATCAGATACCATTCTATATCCTGTATTGTTCCAATTCCTTCTCCCAGATGTCCAGGCCAAACCAAAGCTCTCACAATTACAAACAAAAGTTCCTAGGCCTAGCAACAGATATAATCTGTGAGAGATTTTTTCCTCCCAGAACAGTGAGTCCTCTCTCAGTAAGACATGTCACCTTGCTGTGCATTTAATTTAATGTAAATTGCTAAAGGCCTGTAGCAGACACTGCAAGTTATCTATCTAATAGCTGTTCTTATTTAGTAACAGATTTTGTTCAAATAACTGACTGTTATATTTTGGAGAAAGCCAGTTCCCTCCCCAGGTGAGAGGCAGGGAATCTATTTTTTAGTCTGTCAGTCAAGAGGAAACTACATTCCTGTTGCCAGATGTGAGTTTAGGAATGGATAAGTGATACAATTCAACCAGTAAGATGGGAAGGGAAGTCAGGTGAAGATCAAGGAAAAAAATGCCTCTGGAAAGTAAAGTTTGCAAAGTTGTTAAACTGCTAAAACCATCCTGCAACCAAAAGGAGTCATTGCCATGCTAAGGATGGCAAGAATCCTCATGGCATCTCAGAGTTGTTGAATTAGCCAAACCTGAAACTGCCTGCTTGTTTACTTCTTACTATTGACTTAATAAACATACTTAATATTTAAGCCCTTACTAGTCAGTGTGTGGTCTGTGCAACAGCACCATCAATATGACTTGGGATCTTGTTGGAAATACAGAATTTTAAGCCCCATCCCAGTCCTACTGTATCAGAATCTGCATTTTAACAAGTGCCCAGGTGGTCCATATATGCATTAATGTTTGAGATGCAATGGATTAACCTCCTCCTCTCCTTCTCCTCCTCTTCCTCCTCCTTCTCTTCTTCTTCTTCTTCTTTTTCTTCTTCTTCTTCTTCTTCTTCCTTTTCTTCCTCTTCCTTTTCTTCCTCTTCTTCCTCCTCCTCCTCCTTCTCCTCCTCCTCCTCCTCCTTCTCCTCCTCCTCCTCCTCCTCCTCCTCCTCCTCCTCCTCCTCCTTCTTCTTCTTCTTCTTCTTCTTCTTCTTCTTCTTCTTCTTCTTCTTCTTCTTCTTCTTCTTCTTCCTTTTCTTCCTCTTCCTTTTCTTCCTCTTCTTCCTCCTCCTCCTCCTTCTCCTCCTCCTCCTTCTCTTTCTCCTTCTCCTCCTCCTTCTTCTTCTTTCTTCTTCTCTTATTCCTCTCATTTTTTTTTTTTTTTGAGGCAGACTTTCACTCTGCCACCCAGGTTGGAGTGCAGTGGTATGATCTTGGCTCACTGCAACCTCCATCTCCCAGGTACGAGCAATTCTCCTGCTTCAGTCTCCCAAGCAGCTGGAATTACAGGCATGCACCACCATGCCTGGCTAATTATTGTATTTTTAGTAGAGAGAGGGTTTTATCATGTTGGCCAGGCTGGTCTCAAACTCCTGACCTCAGGTGATCCATCTGCCTTGGCCTTCCGAGGTGCTGGGATTATAGGCATGAACCACCACTCCTGGTCTCTTACTATTTTTTAATCATATGCAATTGAAAGCATTCTGGGACAGTTACAAGCTAACCCAGTGTCCAAGTTGAAACTTTAAAGTGTATTTTTTCCTTAAGCCCACTATCTTATGATTTATGTAATCAATTACCATAGATGAAATAGATAGATGACATTTCTAGATTTTGTAAAGGATGCTTTCTTACTCAGAATGGTGAATTTACCTAGATTGGCCCCCAGTCCTCTATTCCACTTTGTTTCTGTAGATAGTATAGTTGGTGAAGGTTACATGCTTGCCATCAATCTGTGCCATGTCTGAAATAAGTGTTTATAATTTTTCCATTCTATATTTTTCCCAGTTACAGAACTAGAGAACAGAAACCAAGCCTTTCTACTTGTTTGTGTTTTCACAAACTTTATTTTCTCATTGGACTGCAGAGATTATTATTATTTTTTACAAACACTCGGTATTTGTCTAATGTTTGCCTAGGTTATTCAGCATATTGGGTGACTTTAGCAAAAGACTGCTGTTGCTCACTGAGGGTGTCACTTTAAAATCATGAGATTTATAAATATGGAAAGGAAAGGTTTATGTCTTATGAAGGGCTGCAACCTGCAGCTGGGGAGCAAAATATTCAGCTGAGACTGAAAGCAGGTGCTTTACCAGGAGAGCAATGGGACAGGAGTTTTATGCTAAATGAGTTGGCTAAACATACATATTTAACACAGGATATATGAATATTCATGAAGGGAGTTTGCATGCATGCATGCATGGTAAGCAAACATATATGCTACATATATCCTATATTTACACTGGGGTGGAGACAACATTAAAATGCAGTAAAATTGGGTTCTGTATATCAAAAAGATGAAATGTAGGACAAAAGGTGCTTTGCACGCAGTCTCTGTAAATTGGCCAGAGCTAGTGTATAGTTGGTGGTCATTTATCAGGAAGGAATGCTTTGTGAAACTGGTCAGCTGCCACGTCCAAACTGCAAAAAGGAGGGAAGTCTTCCCATGGCAGCAGGAAATTGGTAAAAGTTGAAGTCAGTGGAGGAGTCTCCCAGTTTTTGTTTCTCAGGGCTGGTTTCTGTTTAACTCTTAGGAAAAAAATCTGGTATCAGTTAGAGAGGAAGAGAATGTACTGAGGCATGACCAAACTCTCTTTGGCCAAGAGTGGTTCGTTCAGTCAATCAGGGGACTTAAAATTTTATTTTTACTCCACAAGGGCATGTTTTTGGCAAGCCAACTCTTCAGATCCCAGCTTCACAAAGACCTATTTGAATTCTGTAGTGTTTGGCTATCTGCACAGCTCCTACTTTGCTCTACTCTCTTTTTCATGTCTGCTAATTACATCTGTATTAGTCTGTTTTCCCACTACTATACAGAACTACTGGAGACTGGGTAATTTATAAAGAGGCTAAATTGACTCAGTTCCACAGACTTAACAGGAAGTATGTCTGGGAGCCCTCAGGAAACTTATGATCATGGCAGAAGCCAAAGAGGAAGCAAGTACTTTCTTCACATGGTGGCAGGAGAGAGAGAGAGTGAAGGGGAAGTGCCACACACTTTTAAACCATCAGATCTCATGAGAACTCATTATCATGAGAACAGCAAGGGGAAAGTCAGCCTACCATGAGCCAATCACCTCCCACCAGGAACCTCCTCAAATTCAACATGAGATTTGGGTGGGGACACAAATACAAACCATATCAGCTTGCAACACTTTACAAACAGCTGAAAGGAGTGGGGAATGCTATGTGCCATGTGAGTCCTTCTCTTTTGCATCTCCTACATTTGAGGGCAGATGTCAAATGTCCTCTTGTTACCTTCTCAGACAGTTTATAACATGATATATCCATTAGGCCACATGGAACCACAGAAGAGATCAGATAAGAATATTTTTGGGATACTAAAATATTTTTTTCTGTTGACTTACACAGTCTAGCAAAAGTCATATGTCTTAATAATAGCACCCAATCCCTCTCTCCTCAATGTGACTGTCAGGCCTCTGAGCCCAAGCCAAGCCATCGCATCCCCTGTGACTTGCACGTATACACCCAGATGGCCTGAAGTAACTGAAGAATCACAAAAGAAGTGAAAATGCCCTGCCCTACCTTAACTGATGACATTCCACCACAAAATAAGTGAAAATGGCTGGTCCTTGCCTTAAGTGATGACATTACCTCGTGAAAGTCCTTTTCCTGGCTCATCCTGGATCAAAGAGCTCCCCCACTGAGCAACTTGTGACCCCCACTCCCGCCCACCAGAGAACAAACCCCTTTGACTGTAATTTTCCTTTACCTACCCAAATCCTATAAAATGACCCCACCCCATCTCCCTTCACTGACTCTTTTTTCGGACTCAGCCCGCCTGCACCCAGCTGATTAAAAAGCTTTATTGCTCACACAAAGTCTGCTTGGTGGTCTCTTCACATGGACACGCATGACATTTTGCTGCCGTGACTCAGATCAGGGGACCTCCCTTGGGAGATCAATTGCCTGTCCTCCTGCTCTTTGCTCCATGAGAAAGATCCACCTATGACCTCTGGTCCTCAGACCAACCAGCCCAAGGAAAATCTCACCAATTTTAAATCAGGCAAGTGGCCCCTCTTTGTACTCTCTTCTCCAACCTCTCTCACTATCCCTTAACCTCTTTCTCCTTTCAATCTTGATGCCACACTTCAAACTTTCCCTTCTCTTAATTTCAGTTCCTTTCCTTTTCTGGTAGAGATGAAGGAGATGCGTTTTATCTGTGGACCCAAAACTCTGGTGCTGGTCACGGACTCGAGAAGGCAGCCTTCCCTTGGTGTTTAATCATTGCAGGGATGCCTCTCTGATTATTCACCCATGTTTCAGAGGTATCTGACCACACAGGGACCCCTACCTTGGTCCTTCACCCTTAGTGGCAAGTCCTGCTTTTCTAGGGGAGGGGCTAGGACCTTGACCTCTCCTCTCCCTGTCTCTACCCTTTCTCTGCTTTTCTGGGGGAGGGACAAGAACCCCGACACCTTCTCTTCCTGTCTCTACCCCTTCTCTGCTTTTCTGGGAGCAAGAATCTCCCAACCTCTTATCTCTGTGCCCCAACCCCTTTTCTCCGTACCCCAACCCCTTTCCTGCTTTTCTGGAGAGTATGAAGCCCCGAGCCCCTTCTCTCCATGTCTCCACTCTGTCTTTTCTCTGGGCTTGCCTCCCTCACTACGGGCAACATTCCACCCTCCATTCCTCCTTCTTCTCCCTTAGCCTGTGTTCTCAAGAACTTAAATCCTCTTCAACTCACATCTGACCTAAAACCTAAATGCCTTATTTTCTTCTACAATGGTGCTTGACCCCAAAACAAACTCAACAGTAGTTCCAAATAGCCAGAAAATGGCACTTTCGATTTTTCCATCCTACAAGATCTAAATAATTCTTGTTGTAAAATAGGCAAACAGTCTGAGGTACCTGACGTCCAGGCATTCTTTTACACATCGGTCCCTCCCTAGTCTCTGTTCCCATGCAACATGTCCCAAATCTTCCTTTTTTTCCCCCCCACCTGTCCCCTCAGTCCCAACCCCAAGTGTCGCTGAGTCCTTCTAATCTTCCTTTTCTACAGACCCATCTGACCTCTCCCCTCCTTGCCAGGCCAAGCTAGGTCCCAGTTTTTCTTAGCCTCTGCTCACCCACCCTATAATCCTTTTATCACTTCCCCTCCTTACACCCAGTCTGGCTTACAGTTTCATTCCACAACTAGCCCTCCCACACCTGCCCAGCAATTTCCTTCTTTAAAAGGGAGCTGGAGCTAAAGGCATAGTCAAGGTTAATGCTCCTTCTTCTTTATCCAACCTCTCCCAAATCAGTTAGCGTTTAGGCTCTTTTTCATCAAATATGAAAAACCCAGTGCAGTTCATGGCCCATTTAGCAGCAACCCTGAGACGCTTTACAGCCCTAGACCCTAAAAGGTCAGAAGGCCATCTTATTCTCAATATACATTTTATTATGCAATCCACTCCCAACATTAAATAAAGCTCCAAAAATTAAATTCCAGCCCTCAAACGCCACAACAGGACTTAATGAAACTTGCCTTCAAGGTGTACAATAATCGAGTAGAGGCAGTCAAGTAGCAACTTATTTCTGAGTTATAATTCCTTGCCTCTACTGTGAGACAAACCCCAGCCACATCTCCAGCACACAACTTCAGATGCCTGAACCACAGCTGCCAGAGGTTCCTCCAGAACCTCCTCCCCCAGGAGCTTGCTACAAGTGCCGGCAATCTGGCCACTGGGCCAAGGAATGCCCGTAGCCTGGGATTCCGCCTAAGCCATGTCCCATCTGTGTGGGACCTCACTGGAAATTGGACTGTCCAACTCACCTGGCAGCCACTCCTAGAGCCCCTGGAGCTCTGGCCCAAGGCTCTCTGATGACTCCTTTCCAGACCTTCTTGGCTTAGTGGCTGAAGGTTGACACTGCCCCATCACCTCAGAAGCCTCCTGGACCATCACAGATGCTTTGGGTAACTCTTACAGTGGAGGGTAAGTCTGTCCCCTTCTTAATCAATACAGAGGCTACCCACTCCACATTACCTTCTTTTCAAGGGCCTGTTTCCCATGCCTCCATAACTGTTGTGGGTATTGACGGCCAGGCTTCTAAACTTCTTAAAACTCCCCAACTCTGGTGCCAACTTGGACAACATTCTTTTATGCACTCCTTTTTATTTATCCCCACCTTCCCAGTTCCCTTATTAGGCTAAGACATTTTAATGAAATTATCTGCTTCCCTGACTATTCCTAGGCTACAGCCACACCTCATTGCTGCCTTTTCTCCCAGTTCAAAACCTCCTTCACATCTTCCTCTCATACCCCCTACCTTAACCCACAAGTATGGGACATCTCTACTCCCTACCATCCCATTAAAACCTAATCACCCCACTCTTCACCAATATCCCATCCCACAGCATGCTTTAAAATGATTAAAGCCTATTATCACTTGCCTGCTATAGCATGTGCTTCTAAAACCTATAAACTCTCCTTACAATTCCTCCATTTTACCTGTCAAAAAAACCAGACAAGTCTTACAGATTAGTTCAGGATCTGTGCTTTACCAACCAAATCGTTTTGCCTATCCACCCTGTGGTGCCCAACCCGTACACTCTTTTTTCCTTCATATCTTCCTCCACAACTCACTATTCCATTCTTGATCTTAAAGATGCTTTTTTCACTATTCTCCTGCACCCCTCATCCCAGCCTCTCTCTGCTTTCACCTGGACTGACCCTGACACCCATCAGTCCCAGCAGCTTACCTAGGCTATACTGCTGCAAGGCTTCACAGACAGCCCCCGTTTCTTCAGTCAAGCCCAAATTTCTTCCTCATCTGTTACCTATCTCAGCATAATTGTCATAAAAACACACTTGCTCTCCCTGCTGATCATGTCTGGCTAATCTCCCAAACCCCTATCCCTTTTACAAAACAACAACTCCTTTCTTTCCTAGGCATGGTTAGTGTGGTCAGAATTCTTATACAAGCCTTTCTGTCCAAACAATTTGACCTTAATGTTTTAGCCTAGCTCTCATGTCTACGTGCAGTAGCTACCACTGCTTTAATACTTTTAGAGGCCCTAAAAATCACAAACTGTGCTCAACTCACTCTCTACAGTTCTCATAACTTTCAAAATCTGTTTTCTTCCTCTCAGCTGCTGCATATACGTTCTGCTCCCCAGCTCCTTCAGCTATACTCACTCTTTGTTGAGTCTCCCATAATTACCATTGTTCCTGTCCTGGACTTCAGTCTGGCATCCCACATTATTCTGGATACCACACCTGACCCCCGTGACTGTATGTCTCTGATCCACCTGACATTCACTCCATTTCCCATATTTCCTTCTTCCCTGTTCCTCACCCTGATCACATTTAGTTTATTGATGGCAGTTCCACCAGGCCTAATCGCCACTCACCAGCAAAGACAGGCTATGCAATAGTATCTTCCACATCTATCATTGAGGCTACTGCTCTGCCACCCTCCACTACCTCTCAGCAAACCAAACTAGTTGGTTTCACTCAGGCCCTCACTCTTTCAAAAGGACTACGTGTCAATATTTATACTGACTCTAAATATGCCTTCCATATTATGCACCACCATGCTGTTATATAGGCTGATAGAGATTTACACACTGTGCAAAAGTCCTCCATCATTAATGCCTCTTTAATAAAAATGCTTCTCAAAGCCACTTTACTTCCAAAGGAAGCTGGAGTCATTCACTGCAAGGGGCATCAAAAGGTGTCAGATCCCATTGCTCTAGGCAACGCTTATGCTGATAATGTAGCTAAAAAAGCAGCTAGTGTTCCAACTTCTATCCCTCAGGGTAGTTTTCCTCCTTCACATCGGCCACTCCCACCTACTCCCCACTGAAACTTCCACCTATCAATCTCTTCCCACACAATGCAAATGGTTCTTAGACCAAGGAAAATATCTGCTTCCAGCCTCACAGGACTATTCTATTCTGTCGTCATTTCATAACCTCTTGCATGTAAGTTACAAGCCGCTAGCCCGTCTCTTAGAACCTCTCATTTCCTTTCCATCATGGAAATCTATCCTCAAGGAGATCACTTCTCAATGTTCCATCTGCTATTCTACTACCCCTCAGGGATTGCTCAGCCCCCCCCACCCTTTCCTACACATCAAGCTCAGGGATTTGCCCCTGCCCAGGACTGGCAAATTGACTTTACTCACATGCCCCAAGTCAGTAAACTAAAATATCTCTTAGTCTGAGTAGACACTTTCACTGGATGAGTAGAGGCCTATTCCCACAGGGTCTGATAAGGCCACCGTGGTCATTCTTCCCTTCTGTCAGACATAATTCCTTGGTTTGGCCTTCACACCTGTATACAGTCTGATAACGGACCAGCCTTTAATAGTCAAATCACCCAAGCAGTTTCTCAGGCTCTTGGTATTCAGTGAAACTTTACATCCTTTACCATCCTCAATCTTCAGGAAAGGTAGAATGGACTAATGGTCTTTTAAAAACACACCTCACGAAGCTCAGTCACCAACTTAAAAAGGACTAGACAATACTTTTACCACTTTCCCTTCTCAGAATTCAGACCTGTCCTCAGAATGCTACAGGTTCCAGTCCATTTGAGTTCCTGTGTGGACACTCCTTTTTATTAAGTCACAGTCTCATTCCAGACACCAAAACAACTTGGACTACACCCCAAAAAACTTGTCATCCCTACTATCTTCTGTCTAGTCATACTCCTATTCACTGTTCTCAACTACTCAAAAATGCCCTGTGTAAACACTTGTGTTTATACTGCCGGTTTATATTGTTTCTCCAAGCCATCACAGCTGATATCTCCTGGTGCTATCCCAAACTGCCACTCTAAATTCTCTCTTAAAGTAAATAATCTTTGCTGGCAAGGCTATGCTGAACATCCTTGGGCATTCTCTAATTAGATATCCTAGGTCCTTCCAATTCTTAGTCCTTCAATACCTGTTTTTTCTCCTTCTGTTACTCAGACTTTGTGTCTTCCATTTAGCTTTTCAATTCATACAAAACCGCATCCAGGCCATCACCAATCATTCTACATAACAAACGTTTCTTCTAACAATCCCACAATATCACCCCTTACCACAAAATCCTTCAGCTTTATGTCTCCCACTCTAGCTTCCCACGCTGCCCCTAATCCCGCTTGAAGCAACCCTAAGAAACATCACCCATTCTCTCTCCATACCACCCGCCAAAAATTTTTGCCACCCCAACACTTCAACACTATTTTGTTTTATTTTTCTTATTAATATAAGAAGGCAGGAATGTCAGTCCTCTGAGCCCCAGCCAAGCCATCGCATCCCCTTTGACTTGTATGTATATATACCCAGATGGCCTGAAGTAACTGAAGAATCACAAAAAAAGTGAAAATGCCCTGCCCCACCTTAACTGATACTGATGACATTCCACCACAAAAGAAGTGAAACTGGCTGGTCCTTGCCTTAAGTGATGACATTACCTCGTGAAAGTCCTTTTCCTGGCTCAAAGAGCTCCCCCACTGAGCATCTTGTGACCCCCCACTCCTGCCCACCAGAGAACAAACTCCTTTGACTGTAATTTTCCTTTACCTACCCAAATCCTATAAAACAGCCCCATCCTTATCTCCCTTCGCTGACTCTCTTTTCAGACTCAGCCTGCCTGCACCCGGGTGATTAAAAAGCTTTATTGCTCACACAAACCTGTTTGGTGGTTTTTTCACTTCTTTTGTGATTCTTCAGTTACTTCAGGCCATCTGGATGTATTCATGCAGGTCACAGGGGATATGATGGCTTAGCTTGGGCTCAGAGGCCTGAAAGACACATCAAAAGGAGAAAAGGCATACACATTTATTACATACATACACACAGGGGCCTCACAAAGTATGGCTTAAAGAAGTATCGGATGATCAAAATTTAAGGAGTTTTGAGCCTCAGAAAGAAATGGTAGCTTGGGGGTCTGTGAGGAGGGGTGGTGACAGGTTATGTGATATTGAGGGGAGAAAATACATGAGAAAAGGCTGTCTTGTTATGCAGAAATGTCTCAGGTAGCAGTACTCAGAAGAATAGGTGGTATTCACCTTTAAAATTTTTCCAGTGAGTTAATCTTTCTCATTTCATGATATTATAAGGAAGAGGCCAAGAACATTGCATTCCTTCTGAAGAACTTCCCTCAGTCAGATGAGGGAGCTTCAGAGAAAGCCCTTCCTGGATTTGCTGTTCCCCAGGTGCTATCAGTTTGAAGTCCAGAGTTGCATATTTTGGAGTATCATTTACTAAGCTCCAAAAAGATCATGAGGGTGGAGCCCTCATAAATGGAATTAGTGCCTTATAAGAAGAGACATGAGAGAGATGGCTTATCTCTGTCTACCATGTGAGAATACAGTAAAAAGGCAGTTGTCTGAAAACCAGGAAGAGGGCCCCACCAGACACTGAATCTGCTGGCCCCTTGATCTTGGACTTCCCAATCTCCAGAACTGTGAAAACTAATTTTTTTTTAATCCAACAATGTTTAAACCACTCTGTCAATGATATTTAAACATATATACATACATACATACATATTTTTTAAGAATAAAAATAAAATAAAGTGCCCATGTACACCATCATCTTAAAAATGTAGAATATAATTAGTATCTTTGAAGCTCCATGAGTGTACTCTTCACTGATGTCTCCCTGCCTCCATCACACCCCACCAAGCCAGGGGTAACCAAACTCTTGTAATTTTAGTTAGTCATTCTCTTTCTTTCCTGTATAGCTTTACCACATATGCATGTATCCCAACACAGTATGTCTGATTTTTCTCTATATAATTTTATACTTTATGTAAATGAATCACACAGTATGTTTCTGTGACTTGCTTTTTCACTAAACATTTTGAAATTCAAACACTAATGTATGAGGCTGTAGATCATGCTTTCTCATCCCTAGTTCATATTTTGCTGTGAGTATAACATAATTTGTTTATCTGTTTTGCTGTTAATGGATATTTTGTGCTTCGATAGCCAGTGCTGCTTTGGAATCTGTATGTGGCTCCTGGTAATCATGCATAAAAGTTTGTCTAGGGAATATATTGTAAGAGCCATTAAGGCTATTCCCATATATTCTGCTGCTGTTTCCTGTCAAAGTTCCTCTTAGGATTGCATTTCACTGCCCACTTAATTTATGTGTGGCCATATTGGATTAATGAAATGTGAGGTAAGTGATGTGTGACCTTTCTGGGAAGAAGTTCTGTGAGGCAATACGTGCAATGTTCTTTTCTCCCTTCTACAGTAACTGGAAGTGTTCTGCCTAGCAACTGCTTCATCAGCATGGGTCCACAAGTAAGGCTGACAAAGACATGGAGTTGACACTCCAGTCAACCCACAATGACAATGAAGCAAGAGTGAAACAGAAATCTTCGTTGCTTTAAGCCACTTTGGGTATGTTGTCTAAAGCATTGTCTAGCTTATCCTTATACAAAAATTAGTATTGAGTGGATTTCCTTGGAAGACAACTATTCAATTTTAATAAATAATGTCAAGCTCTATTCAAAAGAGGTGGAGCCAATTTTAATACTACTTACCAAGAGTGGATGACAGTTACTGTTATTTCACAGCCTTGCCAATACTTAGTATTCTTAGACTATACTTTGCTCTGATAAAACCTTACAAAATGATGTCTATTGTTTTGATTTTTGTTTTCCTGAAGATTAGTGATACATTTTTATGTTTATTAGGTATTCAGGTTTCTTCTTCTGTGAAATGTCCATTTAGTTTATGCCTGTATTTCTATTGAGTTGTCTTCTGAATTTCTGTGCTGTTAATCATTTTCTTTTGATTAACGTAAGTTCTTTAAATCTGCTCTCCATGCCTCCTTATTCATTCTTCCTGTCTTATTTTTCTCGATAATATTTATTAGCATCTTATACATTATTTATTTACTTGTTCATTTATTGTATCTCTCTTAAGCTATGATGGCACCTCCATGAGGTTAAGGACTGTTTTTGCACTGGTAACTCCTCAGTGCCTAGAGATACATCTAGCACACAATAGGCATCAGGTTGAATGAATGAAAACGTATGTGACCATTGAGTTTGTTGACCTTGGCCAGTTTCACCATATAGGTAAGTTTTGTCCTGAAATATACAGTTCCTTGAGCTTGATGTCTTACTGGCCTAATAGGGACCAGACTGAAGGTAGAGCTTCTCACTTCCACTGTCTGTTATGTCACAGCAATTGTTTCTTCCTCCCTTCTTTTATTAATTGAAATGTGGCAAATTTAATCTGATATTTTTAAAAGAGGGGGATAACCTTAGATATGAAGTCCATTTGTGCAGATATTATCAAAATCATTTAAAAAACAGATATTCACCTTGATATAATTTTTAACAAGTTCACACAGAGATTTTTCACATAAAATATCACTTTGGATTTCTTCACTTAAAGAACAAAATGAACATAAAATCTCCTGTGGCATCTTTTAGCAAACTACCTGCATGACAGACAAGTTCACAAAAGTTTTTCTTTAGCTACTCAGACTCTGTTCTAACTTAGCCAGCACAATAAGAACACACATTTGGTGAAGTTCCCCTAAAGAAGTTTTGTTAAACACTACAAGGTGTTAAGTACAGAGTGCCAGGAAATGTGTTGATATCTTTATTACAGTCTGTGTTTTTGGAACAGAGCACTTATTCTGGTAACTATGGCTGAGCATGTTGAAAACCAAGAGCTGTAGCCTTGAAATATTGAACATGGCAGAAATTTTAGCATATTGGAGTCTATGATGAGATCCATACTAGCAAGGGCATCTGAATGCCGCCTGGAGATATTTTTTTCTACTCTCCTGCCCTGCCACAGCCTTCAGTAACTGTTACCACACATGTGGTGAAGACCTCATGTGTCTCATTTAGATGTCTCTTCTCTCTCCCATCCCATCCCCAACCTGAGTATCTTGTACTTGATGAAGGTCCATAGGAAAGAGTTGATGAATGGTTATAGATTCTTCTGTGGCTACAACTTCTAATCCATCATGGCAGCCTATATGTAGACATTGAATTTCTTCTAAGTTTGACTGGTTTCTTCTTTACCTATATATGGGAGATTCCTCCACCTTCTGCTCTTGTGCTAGGGAGGAAAAGGGCCATGGATCTCTTCTCTCCTAGGAAGGTATAATATAGGAACCAACCAACATTTTTTCCCACTACTGTACTCTTAGCAATCTTAATACCTCATTTTTGACACCAGATGTATGGGAGTTTCTTCCACATTAACCAATTCTCTGACAGCAGATGGATGTCCTACCATTCAACTTAATTCTCCTGGAGATAGTACAGACTCCACAGGTGAATGGCTCGGTCCCATAATACTTCAACTCATCTCAGATGCCAATTGCAAGTAGTAAGTTCCCAGTTACCCACAACTTCTGTCTGACTTGGCTACAAATCAAAGATTCCCACAATCCTCTCTTTGGGGCTGATCACTTGCTAGAGTGGCTCATGGAACCCAGGAAAACAGTTTATTTATTGTTGGTGATTTATTGTTACAAAGGATATATTAAAGAATGCAAATAAATAGCCGGATAGGGAGATATACAGGGTAAGTCTGTGAGAAGAGGTGCAGAAGTTTTATGCCCTCTTTGGCTGTGCTACCCGTACCTCCATATGCTCAATAACTCAGAAGCTCTTTAAACTTTGTCCCTTTAGGTTGATACAGAGGTCTTATTACATAGGCATAATTGATTAAAGCAATGGCCATTGGTGATTGACTCAATCTTCAACGTCTCCACCCTGGTGAGGTGGGACAGGAAAAGCTGAAAGTCCCAGCCCCCTAATCTCAGGATTGGATCCTCTGGCAAGCTGCTCCCATCCTAGGATATGCAGGGAACCCCGAGTTATACTAGCCATCTCACTAGACTACGGAAAGACACATCATTTTAGAGATCTCAAGGGTTTTGGGAGCTGTATACCAGGAAACTGGATGAAGACCAAATATATATTTCACAATATCACAGTGAAAGACTCACCACTTTTCAGGAATTAGTTCATTTGGGTTTCTTTAAGTCCTTAGATCTCTGAATTGATTTTTGTTTTGTTTTGTTTTGTTTTCTTAAATTATAGTTCTTTGGCTGACATGCTTATTCTTATTGTTAGGGTGTGTATTAGTCCATTTTCATGCTGCTGATAAAGGTATACCCAAGACTGGGAAGAAAAGAGGTTTCACTGGACTTATAGTTCCATGTGTCTGGGGAAGTCTCAGAATCATGGTGAAAAGTAAAATGTACTTCTTACATGGAGGTGGCAAGAGAAAATGAGGAAGAAGCAAAAGTGGAAACTCCTGATAAACCCCTCAGATCTCATGAGACGTATTCACTATCATGAGAATAGCATGGGAAAGACCAGTTTCCATAATTCAATTACCTCCCCCTATGTCCCTCCCAAAATAAATGAGAAATCTGGGAGATACAATTCAAATTAAGATTTGGGTGAGGACACAGCCAAACCATATCATTACACCCCCTGGCCCCTCTAAATCTCATGTCCTCACATTTAAAAAACAATCATACCTTCCCAACAGTCCCCCAAAGTCTTAACTCATTTCAGCATTAACCCAAAAGTCCACAGTCCAAAGTCTTATCTGAGACAAGGCAAGTCCCTTCTGCCTATGAGCCAGTAAAATCAAAAGCAAGTGAGTTACTTCCTATGTACAATGGGGGTACAAGTATTGGATAAATACAGCCATTCCAAATGGGATAAATTGGCCAAAACAAAGGGCACTAAGTCACTAGGCTGCACACAGCATGGGGACCCTGGGCCCAGCCCGCAAAACTACTTTTTCCTCGTGGGCCTCCAGGCCTGTGATGTAAGGGGCTGCTGTGAAGGTCTCTGACATAGCCTGGAGATATCTTCCCCACAGTCTTGGGGATTAACCTTAGGCTCTTTGTTATCTATGCAAATTTCTGCAGCCAGCTGGAATTTCTCCCTAGAAAATGAGTGTTTTTTTTTTTTCCTCTCACATACCCAAGCTGCAAGGTTTTTCAAACTTTTATGCTCTGCCTCCCTTATAAAACTGAATGCCTTCAACAGCACCCAAATCACATCTTGAATCCTTTGCTGCTTAGAAATTTCTTCTGCCAGATACCCTAAGTCATCTCTCTCAACTTCAAAGTTCCACAAATCTCTAGGGCAGCGGCAAAATGCCACCAATCTCTTTGCTAAAACATAACAAGAATCACCTTTGCTCCAGTTCCCAACAAGTTCCTCATCTACATCTAAGATCACTTCAGCCTGGAACTTATTTTTCATATTGCTATCAGTCTTTTGGGCAAAGCCATTCAACAAGTCTTTAGGAAGTTCCAAACTTTCCCACATTTTCCTATCTTGTTCTGAGCCCTCCAAACTCTTCCATCCTCTGCCTGTTACCTAGTTCCAAAGTCGCTTCCACATTTTGGGGTATTTTTTCAGCAACATCCCAGTCTACTGGTACCAATTTACTGTATTAGTCTGTTTTCCCACTGCTGTTAAAGACATACTGAGAATGGGAAGAAAAAGAGGTTTAATTGGACTTACAGTTCCATATGGCTGGGGAGGCCTCAGAATCATGATGGGAGGTAAGATGCATTTCTTCACTTGATCTTAGCCAAAAGGCCAAGAAGCGATAATAAGATGCATTTCTTAAATGGCAACAGCAAGAGGAAATGAGGAAGAAGCAAAAGTTGAAATCCCTGACAAACCCATTAGCTCTCTTGAGACTTATTCACTATCATGAGAATAGCATTGGAAAGACTGGCCCCCATGATTCAATTACTTCCCCCTGGGCCCATCCCACAACACATGGGAATTCTGGGAGACACAATTCAAGTTGAGATTTGGGTGGGGACACAGCCAAACCATATGAGAGTAGGAGCTCTCATCTCCAGTGACTTTCTAAATGGAAGTAGAAACTCTGCCATAGATATATGGACAAACATAAGCTTATAAATATTCCAAGTAAATATTATTTTTCTGTGAATATTCTTAGGATGAGAAAAAGTGAGTCCTGAAACATTTCCAGGCACATGAAATATCAAAGGATAATATATGAGAATTAACAACCTTTAACTTCTCAGCTATCACATCTACTCTCTGAAATTAAAAAGTTCTAATTACCTGCCAAATGAGATAATACATTGATTAAATTTTATTTCTAATAGAAAAGCTAAAAATATTTATTTAAAAACATGGAGCAATATTAATTCTTTAGAAACCGATATGATACAAATATCGGGAATAATTTTTATTCAATTTATGAAGCCAGAAATGTTCTATATTCTGCTATATATAAAACAATAACTTCAATTTTGTTTTGGTTACAAAAGAAGGAGTAATATCTTTTAATGGCATTTCTAGAATTTCCCTAGTTTATTTTTTTCTAACAGAGTCTAGATTATTGTGAGTTTTTGGGCTCTTGCTTTTTTCTTTCAATCATTTTGATATACATAATAAAAATAACAAAACCATTAGTTTATAATAAGTAAAAATGTTGAAGAAATCCTGAAATTCATTGCCTAATTTTTGTGTACAATATTCCAATTATTCTAACAAAAATCAAATGGAAACATGTATAATATTACATAACAAATGTGTAATATAAATACGTGTGTAATATCTAATATAATGATAATAGTAATTTACATGGAGGGAGAATCATAGAAGAGATCTTGGAAAACATCTGATGCAAAAATACTAATTTACAGAAGAAATTGAGACCTAAAAAGGAAAAGAGCTGTGTCTAAACTCATATAACTGATTGGTAGCAAAGCTAGGACTAGAAATCAAGTATTGTAGGTTCTTATACAAATTCTCTTTTCCTCTGCAATAAACTTGCCTCTCATGGTGTAATACACAGCTTCTTTAACTATTAGCAGAAGCTAGTTTGAGACTTCATAACTTTAAGCAGGAGAAGCCTAAAATCTCAGTGACCACCTATGGCTGCTTTCCTCTGAGAAACCTTCTCCACCCACAACAATGACTCTGCTTCAAGCAGCCATCGCACCAAGAATACCGACTCATATGTGAATGGACATCTGACCCAAGCTTGGGCAATTGCTAAGTTATCTGTGTTGGTAGAGCCCTGAGATAAAACAGATAGCGCACTTGAATAAGATAATTGAGGAGAGTTCACTGAAAGGACTACTGACATATCAGTGGACAAACTATGTGCCTCTTTATTTTGCTCACAATGGTAGGGTAGTGAGTGCCCTTGGAAATGAAGGGGAAAGGCAAGGGAGCAGTTACCAGAACTCAGAATATATGTATACAATGTTTATATAATAGAATATACAATGTGTATATATACACAATTTATATATGTATACAATGTATATATAAACACAATGGAGTATTATTCAGTCATAAAAAGAACAGAAATCCTGTCATTTGCAGCAATGTGGATGGAGCTGGAAGTTATTATATTAAGTGAAATAAGCCAGGCGTGGAAAGACAAATATCCCATGTTCTTACTCATAATGAGAGCTAAACAAAAAGTGAATCTCATGGAGGTAGAAAGTTCTTATTGGCTCTCACGACTGGTTGCTGGTCCTACTGGTTCTTTAGATGACATATTCTGTCCATCAACTTCAGCTGGGGTGGTTACCAGAGGCAAAGAAGGGTAAGCAGGAGAGGGTATGAAGAGAGTTTCATTAATGAGTACAATAATACAGTTAGATAGAAGGGTAAGGTCTGGTGTTTGATAGTACATAGGGAAACTATAATTGACAGCAATTTATCATATATTTCAAAATAGCTAGAATAATTAGAATGTTCACAACATAAAGAAAAAGTAAATATTCAGAATTTAATTATTACACATTACATGCATATATGAAAATATCACATATGCCTCCCCAAATATGTACAATTACCATGAATCAATTTTAAAAAAGAAAAATGTAAAACAAAAGTCCAGGATAAACCGAATTTAAAAGTTTTTAGATTGACAGAATTGTGGATTAAATCTTACATTCAGAAAATTGGTAATTGCCCTTAGGTCTTTTCTGAACATTTCTTCAATCCAACAGGTCTCTCTTCCTCATGAAGATACTTGAGTTAGAGAAAGCAGCAAGGATGACAGTTGCTTCTGAACAGTGCCAGTGAAGGATGAAGGAAGTTCCACATCAGGGTTGGGACCCTGACTGTGACAAGAGAAAGAACACAAGTTGCACCAACTGTGAGGACTCCAGCTGAAGCTGATGCGAAGACAGAATATGCCACCTAAAGACCCAGTAGGACCAGGCCCCTGTCATCAGAGCCAATGAGAAGTGGGGGATCACACCAGAATGTTTCATCAGCTGCCTCCTGAAATCGAACACTGCCACAAAGTGGAGTAGGAGGCAAAGCAGACCCTTCTGAGGAAAACAGCCCTGAGGCAGTTTAACCTCTGTATTGACTGCCCTCTAATGACTGTTTCTAATCTGAAGTGACTAAGTTATGCTGAAACGCAAGATTAAGAGTTGTCTACTCTTAAATGAATAAAATAAATTCAGAGCTATGTTGAATTCAGTTATGGAAAAATAAAGTTACATTTCTGACTAGCTAGCTCTAAATGTGAAATTATAAATCTATGAAATTTATAAACTTTGTCATACAACTGTTGTTATCCTTAGTACCATGATCATAACTACTTTTAATATAACTTTTATTGCTAAGTAAATCTGTATTCTGTTTGAAACATAAAAATAAAAATATTCACTGTGTTTAGTCATTTAGGGCTAATGATGACCTCAGAAAGACACAATGTGGGAACGGGTGTTTGTGCTTATGAAAGTCAGAAGGAAGTGAAGAATGAATGTGTGGAAAAGAAATTATTGGAGTTGGTGGAGACAACTTTCTTGAAAAAATTGTGCTTAATTAGAGTTTTCGTTATAGCTGTTTTAGTTAATACACTAGTAGCTTGATATCATGAAGATGTCAATTCTACCTAAAATAATACTCTTTAAAATTTTGTAAATCTTTTAAATAAGGTTTGATTTATGTACAATGAATTCATAATTATTAAGGACACAGTTAGATGCATTTTTAGATATGTTTGAGCTATGTAACTACCACCCAGATCAAGATATAAAATAGTTTCATCATTCCAGAGTTACCTTCATGTTCCTTCCTAGTCATTAGCCTTCCGCAGAGATAACTACTATTTTGATTTCTGTCACCATAGATGAGTTTTCTGTTCTGCTTTGAACTTTGTGTAAATGGAATTATGTAGTATATACTCTTTTGTGTCTGATTTATTTTTCTGATTATAATGTTCTTGTTATTCATATATGCTGTTGTATGTATTAATAGTTCTATTTTTCCCTGTTTTTCTTTCTTTTGCTTTGAAGCATCCCACCGTATGAATATATTTTGATCCATTCTCCTCTTGATGGACATTTGGGCCATTTCCATTTTTGACTGTTATAAACAAAAGCTGCTATGAATATGTTTGTACATATCTTTCAGTGGAAAAGCCACAAACTTCTCTTGGTTATATACTTAAGAGTGGATTTGCTGGGTTATTAGGTCATTTGACTCTACAAAATGCTGCCTAATTGTTCTCCCAAGTGGTTGAACCAAATGACTTTCTCTTTAGCAATATAAGAAAATTCCTGTTTCTCCATACTCTCATCAACACTATATACGTGCGTGTGTATGTGTGTGTGTGTATATATATATATATAGCCAGTTTTTAAAAATTGTAACTGTCTCAGTAGGTGTGATGTGGTATATCGATGTGGTTCTACTTTGCCCTTCTCTGATGTCTAATCATTTTGAGCCATTTTATATGCTTAATGGCTGTGTCTTTTGTGAAGTGCCTTTTCAAGTCCTTGCCAATTTTTAAAATTGGCACTTTGTTTTTATCTTATTAGTTTTAAAAGTTTCTTCAATAGTCTGTATACAAGATCTTCGTATTATAAATCACTTCTTATCTGTGGATTTCCTACTCACATATTTAATAATTTTTCTGAGGTCACAGAAATGGTCTAATAGAATGTTTTTTTTTTGGTTTTTTTTTGTTTTTTTTTGTTTTTGTTTTTTTTTTACTTTTATGCTTCCTATGTTTTGTGTCTTGTTTAAGAATCATGTTTTACTCCATGGTCATGAAAATATTTTTCTATCTTTTACTAGAGCTTAATTTATTTTTAGTTTTCACTAGGTCTATATTCTACTTTTGTGTATGGTTTGAATATAAGAGTCAAAGATTCTGTTTTTTTCCCATGTGGGTTTCCAATTTTATTAGAACTATTCTTTGAAAAGACCATCTTTTCTCCTCACTGAGTTAAAGTGGCATCGTCACATAAACCACATGACCGTGTGTGTGTGTGTGTGTGTGTGTGTGCAAATTTCTAGCCTGTTTTCTATTGTTCTATTTGTATATCTTTATTTCAAGACCAAAGTGTCCTAATTACTGTGGTAATACTAATATGGGCAGGAGGCAGAGAAATACTGCATAGAAAAGGGCAATCTCTAGCAAGGGCCACACCCTCAAGCCTGGACCTGCAGCCCAAAGTGAGAACATGCATTCCTGTTCTCTTCTCCAAATGTTGCCTTTTCCAAAACCACTCTGTCCTGCCCCACCCCACATCCTGAACCCATTAAATCTCCAGGCCCCACCAATGGACTGACAGAACAGTAGAGAAGGAGAGAAGAGAAGCAGCAGCTAGACATTGGACAGAAGCTGCTTGACTTCAGAGAGATGGCTTGATGGTGGGACCTCAGAGAAGAGCTCAGCCAGTGTAGTCAAACTCCCGGAGAAGACCACCTTCCCACACCATCCCTTTTCCAGCTCCTCATCCCACTGAGAGCTACTTCCACTGCTCAATAAAATCCTCTACATTCACCACCCTTCAATTTGTTCGTGTGACCTGATTCTTCCCGGATGCTGGACAAGGACCTGGATGTGGTTCAAGAGGCTTTCACACTGACCCTCCACTGAGCTGTTTAACACTTAGGTCATCCTTGGATGGCAAAGCTAAAACAGCACACTGTAACACATGCCCTCTGGGGCTCCAGGGGTCACAGGCAACCCCTAGACACTGCCGTGGGCTGGCACAGAGTTTTGCTCCTGCTGGTTGCCCAGAAATGCGCGTCCCGGCCTCTGCACCTGCTCACTTATGCGCTCTCCCTCTCACAAGGGATAGAGAGCTGCAAGCTCAGTAAACAAGCCAAACCCTTCATAAGTCCTGTGAAGGGGTCAAGGGAAGTATCCTATGTCATTACAACTTTACAGTAAGTCAGAATCTGGTAGAGGAAAATCTCCAGCTTTGTTTTGTTTTACAACTGCCTTGTCTATCTATGTTCTTTGTATTCTCACATATATTTTAGAACCATGCCTGCCAATTTTCACCTAAAACAACCTAATAATTTTAATTAGGCTTACACTGAGCCCACAGAACAATCTGGGGAGGATAGACAACTTAGCCATATTGCATCTTCCAATCCATGAATACATAATATTTCTCCATTTATAATTCTTCAGTTAGGTCTTTGATTTCTTCATTGTTATTTTAATAATTAAGGGTTTTAAAAGCATTTTTAAAGATTTATTCCTAGGTGTTTGATGTTTTTTATGCTAGTATAAGTGTTATTTTTAAAAATGTATTTTCTAATTGTTGTTGCTATTATATAGGAACACAATTGATTTTTAAATTTTGACCTTTGTGTGGAAAAAACAAACTGTTGTTTTTCTCTGCTCAACACAGAAGACTTCTGTTACCAAATGTGTGGGGGTTTCTTCCCACCAAGCAAGCAATCAGTTCTGCTGTGGACATCATTTGGTGTTCTCCAATCCAGTTCAGTTCTGACATTATCTATCTAGAGATAGTGTTAGATCCCACAGGGTGAGGGTTTCGTTGCACAAGACTGCTACCACTGTCAATGCCAATCACAGTCTTCAGATTGTTTACCTGTGCTTCTGAATAACTGGCTGTAAATTGGGGTTCTCACACTTCCCCTCCTTGGGTTTAATCCCCTCCTTAGTTTTAATTTGCCAGAGTAGCTCACAGAACTGAGGGAAACACATTTATCAGTTTATTATAAAAGATATTAAAAGATACAGATGAAGAGATGCACAGGATGAGGTGTAGAAGAAAGGTGCAGAGTTTCCATGCCTTTGTCAGGCTCCCTTTAGGAGCCTCAGAGTGTTCAGCTACCCATCCTCATGCGCCTGTGATGAAGACTTCATTGCATGGGCATAATTGAGGCAGGGACAATAGTATAGAAATATTATTGGACCAAAAGGTTACTGTTACAGGTAGTTAGGCATAAGTATGGCAAGAGGGATCTCTCCCTACCCACTAGAATGTCGGGTGATAGTTTGGCAATTATCACATTGCCTCTGTAAAAAGAATTCACCTGTTAACATTAAACGTGTTAATTGAATGCAGACCCCAAGGAGGAAAAGCTCCCTGGGCATGAGTGTTAAGAATAAAAGGGTGAAATAAATGTGATCTTTCAGGTACACTCTACCGGAAAAAGGAAGAAAGCCTCAGATGGTCATGCATATAACTCCCTAAATACTCTGCATGTGCTCCCTTCCCAGGTTAAAGAGGGCTCTGCACCTGGGGAAAGCCCACCCTAAGGGAAGAATTATGGAAAAGAGGCAAACTTATAAAAGTCCTAGGATCATGGTTAAATGGGGCACTTGACCTCTCTTTAACCTTCATGTGCCCACTTGGTTCTCTTCCAAGTGCACCTTCCTTTCTTTCCTGTTTTAAAGTCTTTTTTTTCTTTAATTTTTATTTATTTACTTTTTGAGACAGAGTCTTGCTCTGTTGCCCAGACTGGAGTGTGGTAGCATGATCTCAGCTCACTGCAACCTCTGCTTCCCAAGTTCAAGCAATTCTCCTGCCTCAGCCTCCTGAGTAGCTGGGATTACAGGCACCCGCCACCACGCCCAGCTAATTTTTTCATTTTTAGTAGAAACGGAGTTTCACCATGTTGGCCAGGTTGGTCTCAAACTCTTGCCCTCATGATCTGGCCGCCTTGGCCTCCCAAAGTGCTGGGATTACAGGTGTGAGCCACCGTGCTTGGCCTAAAGTCTTTTTAATAAACTTCCACTCCTGCTCTGAAACTTGCCTCAGTCTCTTTTTCTGCTTTATGCCCCTCAGTCGAATTCTTTCTTTTGAGGAGGCAAGAACTGAAGCTGCTCTGGGCCCGTATATATTCACCACCAGTGACTCAGGGTAACTCGGGTCTCTTCCACCGGTAACATTATGACCTAATACTGACAGATTAAGTATGGAAATCCGGGGGCAAGACCCATCTAGATTTTTCTTGGCCTATCTGTGTGACTTTCATTCCTCCTGGAGGTGGGGCAGGATTGCTTCTGAAATTGAGTTCTTATGACCTACAATCAGACAAAAAAATTTCTTTATGACCAGTTCTAACACAGAAATGTGGGAGAAGATTACGGTATATTTTTAGCTTCTATGGTCTGCCTTGGGGAAAAAAGTAGCAGGTGCAAGAAGGGCAGAAGAAGGTCAGAGAGAGAGATTCTGATTTTTGAGGCCTACTCCTGAGGCCTAAAGCATTCCAATATTATAACAATTATAACAAAAGACTGTCTTTCACCTTTATTACTCTGAAGCTATTCTGAAGCCACTTCAGGAAACAAAGACAAAAGGCCAAATGCTTTAACAAAAGATATGCTTGTTGTTTTAGTCACTTAGGATATAACAAGTGTTATCATAGTTATAAGCCAGAAATTGTGGACAAAAAACAATTTTTATATATATATATCATATATGTATCATAATATAGATATCATATATATCATAATATCACAACCTTGTGTTTCTAAATTCACTAGTGATTTATAGCAGTCTATAAATTCTATTGGATTCCCTGTGAAACAATCACATTATTTGAGAATAAAAATGTTTTCTTTTTCCTTTTTAATCTGTAAGCCTATTGTTTCTTTCTCTTTCATTATTTCCTTGGCTTGTACCTCCTTTGAGTAGAAGTAGTGATAGTGAACATCCTTGTCTTGTTATCAGTCTCATCAGTTGCAAGGGGAAAGCATTCAATATTTTAACATTAAGTGTGGAGGTGACTGTCCTTCTGAGACCCACTTTTAAAGGCTAGGACCTTCAGTGAAAGAAAAAATGAAAATTCTTTTTACCAGTACGAAGAACAGTGATAAAGGAATTTTTATCGTGGCCACAGTTCTGGGTAGGATGTTTAGAATCTATCATAATCACATGCCTGTATCATAAAAGTTGTGATTTGAATTCACACTACCTACATGGTGTAGAAATTCCCCAAATAGAAATTAACTTAAAAGTTGGTTTTGGGAACATTTAGCATAATTAAATACAAAGCCTCTCTGGAGAGAAGTATTCCTGGCCCACAGGGCAAAAGATTTTCATAGATAAAAGCTCACTGAGGATGAACTCACAATTTAGAACTACAAACCACAGGAGAAAAATATCCAATATTGTCAAGAGTTATTAGACATAATGAAATAGGATCTTTAGATGTTTAAGAACTGTGTATAATATTACCTGATAGACACCAAAAAATAAGCATGTTAAAAATAATAGAAATCTGACTAAATCAGCTCATTATGTGTCTCAGGGTTAGACAAAGAAATAAAAACACAAAATTTCTCATCTTGAAAAAGCAATGAGTTAATAAATACCTTTTTCATTTCTGAAATTAATAGATGCAATCTGGTTTACATATGTTTTTGCAAAACTTAGAAGTTGGTCCCAATAAAATTAAAACAGAATAATGTATATATTCCAAATTACTGTGGAAAAGAAGAGCAAATAATAAACAAGAAAATAATGGCTTACTATGTGCTAGTTGCTGTTCTAAGTACTTTAAATGAACTAACTCACTTAGTACTCACAAAACCTATACGACCTGCATTTGACTCATGAGAAAACTGAGGCACATGGTGTTTAAATAACTTGTCCAAGATCACATAAGATTGAAGCCCAGAAAGTCTGAATGTATAACCTGCTCTTGTAAAGAAATGCTGATGCTGCTTCCTAAGGAACTGTTAAGGGGAGAGAGGAGTATCAAATAAAAATAAAAGACAAGAAGCATAAAATCAGAAAACCTATTCAGTATATTGACTGTGATTCAGAAACCGGAATGTATTAGTTTTCTATTTCTAACAGATTACCACAAACCTAGGGGCTTAAAACATCACATATTTATTATCTTATAGTTCTGTTGGTCAGAAGTCTGCCACAGTTCTCACTGGGCTAAAATCAAGGTATTAGGAGGGCTGAATTCCCTTTTTGGGACTCCCAGAGAGAACCTGTTTCCTGCTCCTTCGGGCTTTTGGCAGAATTCAGTCTCTTGCTGCAGTAGATTGTAGGCTGAGTCCCCCATTTCCTTGCAGGAGGTCAACTGAGGGCCATTCTGAACTGCTAGAGGCTACCTAGTTTCTTGATTAATGGTCCACGTCCTCAATTTCCAAGCCACAGTTGAGTCCATTTCAACCTTCAAATTGTTTTTGCCTCTTCTCAGCTTTCATCTGTTGCTGTTTAACCAGATTTCACTGCTATGTATCCAGGAATTAGGGACTGATTAAATTATGCCACAACCACATGAGGAGATACTAAGCAGCCATTAAGAAATTTTGGTCCAAATTTGTTTTTTTGCCCAGCTTTTACAAGCAGTTTTTGTATTTAAGTTCTAAACTACAATATTGACCTAATTTTTAAAATTCTGAGATGATATTTTGAAAAATTTGTTCCTAAATATTGAATATAATTTTAAATGAATAAGCTAACATTAAATCTAGCAAGTATGGAAGGATAATTATATATATATATATATATATAAAAATGCTAAAAAAAAATCATTAGTTCACTTGGCAATTATTTCAATTTTTCTAGAATGGAAATTTCTTTATTTGTATAATAAGACCATTTAAAATTATAATTTTAGAACAATGGTGACAGGAAATGCTCATAATAACCATCAAAACTCAAATCGGAAAAGAAAAATGGGTCATTTTATTTTGCTACACTGGGTGGTCTTTTTGGCATGGATGGTCTTGATTATGACTGGCTTTTATTTTCTGATTTATACTCTTTTGTAAAATAAAATGTTTAAATAATCAAACTTGTTAAAACAATATCTACACAAAACGGAGCTTGGGTTTGAAAGCATTTTTACTTACATTATTTTAATTTAAGCCTCACAACTCCAGCTCTTCCCAGCATCCTATGAAGCCTCACTACAAAATCATGTGCATGTCTTCTTGAGGACTGCTGTCATTCAGGAAGGGAGTTGAAATTGCATCATCTTGGACACCATATTCTTTTAGTAGCCCATTTTTAAAAGAACAAGTGCATGAATCTATCTTAGTCTGTTTAGGCTGCTGTAACAAAATACCACAAACTTAGTATCTTACACACAATAGAAATTGATTTCTCCAGTGTGGAGGCTGTAAGTTTAAGATCTGGAAAATTTTGTGCCTGATTAGGCCTACTTTTGGATCATAGAACAACAGCTTCCTGCTGTACCCTCACGTACTAGAAGGGGCAGGGCAGCTCTCTGGGACCTCTTTTATAAGGACAGTAAGCTAATTCATGACAGTTCCTCTTCATGACTGAATTACATCCCTATGTCCTCACTTCCTAAATTCATCACATTGGTGATTAGGATTCAACATAGAAATTGTCGAGGGACACAAACATTCAGACAACAGCAGCATCTTAAAATTTTTACTATATTCTATTTAAATGGCTTTACAACTGCTATATTCAAATCCATACAAAGCATTAAAAAGCATCCACTAACATGGAAGTATTTCAACAACATAATGTTGCATATAAAAAGCAGATGGCAAAGGAACATAGATAATACAAAGCTGCCTATGTAAAGTTATCTTTCTATGGATCTAGAAAGGCATATGGTGGTATGCACAGAGAGCGGTCTGGAAGAATGCTCACCAAAATGTTGATAGTGACTATTTCTGGGTGGTAGCATTTCCAGAGATTTTTGCTTTCATTTTTTGTAGCTTTAAAAAAATGTGTATTTAAACGTTTATAAACAGAAAAATTAAAGACTAAAAAAGGCCTAACTCAAACTTTGTAACTATTTTATTTTTTTAAAAGGAGTGTCTGGTATAAAACACCAGAAGAGCTCTTAATGTTTAACGAGGAGATTTAAGCAATTGGTGGAAATTGGGAAGAGCAGCTTGATAGCTTCTAAGGCCTTCTCAAACCTCCATAGCTGAGCCTTCCTACTAATATTTATGCTTGGCTCTGGGAGACAGAAGGTGAAGAAACCATAAACATTTAGAGTTGATAGGGGTACAGAGAAGAAAACAGGATTAATAGGAGATTCTATAACTCTGAGAATCCAGGTATGGTGGGATCTCAGCTCCAAGTTGACACAGGAACACAGTTCTCCACAACCAAGCTATAGACAAATCTTAACACTTCAGAGACCTGAGCAAGAGGAAGGCATCTTAGCAGTGACTGTATCCAACCCTTTCCCATGGTACTTGGTCTCCTTAGCAGTGGATCTGGTAAGTGACCATTCAGCCTTTGTTTGAATGCCTGTAGGGATAAAAATATTCACCATCCCACAAATATATTCATTTGATCTTCAGATGGCACAGATTGTTTAGATGTTGATTCTTTATGTAATCTGATTTCTGCTCCCTGTGCCTTCAGCCCTCTGGCTCTAGATCTGGAAGAAGGCCACATGCCTTTTTTATAGGAGAGTTTTAGATATTTGAAACACACCTCAGGATCCATTTCTCTACCTCCTTTCTGGAACAGAGCCTCATTCTCCAACTTAAATATCCACCACCGTGGTCGTAAGTCTCATGCACATAATTCAGTTTATCTTTACTGTCTGTTCAGCATAGAATAGAGTGACAATTACCTCCCCCACCCCTTTTCTGGAGCTTTGGATTCTAATTCAAACAAAAATCACATTAGTTTAGAGAGAGGGGCAGCCTTTTCACATGACTGAGTATTTACACTGACTTTTTCAACTAAAAAAAAAGACTTTATAGGTCGGGCTTGGTGGCTCACGCTTGTAATACCAGCACTGTGGGAGGTTGAGGCAGGCAGATCACGAGGTCAGGAGATCGAGACCATCCTGACTGATGCGGTGAAATCCCATCTCTACTAAAAATACAAAAAAAAAAAAAAAAAAAAAAGAGAAAAAGCAAAAACATTAGCCGCGCATGGTGGCGGGCACTTGTAGTCCCAGCTACTCGGGAGACTGAGGCAGGAGAATGGCATGAACCTGGGAGGCAGAGCTTGCAGTGAGCGGAGATCGCGCCACTGCACTCCAGCCTGGGAGACAGAGTGAGACTCTGTCTAAAAACAAAACAAAACAAAACAAAACCAAAACCTTATTGATAAGTGGTATTATTCAGTCAACTGTCTCCTACAATATACATAGAGTTGGTGTTCTTAACTCAGACGCTGGCCCTCCACGTAAATCTATTGAATGTTTCATATTAGAATAAGAACATCATTCTTTTAAATACTGAATCTGTCATCTGATGTTTTCTATATTCCCCAGTTAGAAGACATCTTCAAATTTGTTACTTATCTCCTGTCTTCATCCAAATCATTGATGAAATATTAAATGAAGCAAAGTCATGAATATATTTCTAAACCATGAATAAATTATTTGACATTTTTTTTCCGTCCTTCAACCCATTGGGGATCTACTTGTGCTTATTGCTAATATTTTCCTGAAAGTCTGCATTTCTAACAAGCACATGGGTCAGTGGTGCAAGGCTGCAGATCACACTTTGAGAAGTAAGAATGATGAGTTGGGTAGTATTGAAATTCACACGTACCTTAAAGCTCCCTATGTCTGCAGCCCTCTGGTGCTATATCTGGAAGAAAGCCACATCACTCTTTTGATAGGAGAGAAGCACAAATCCAGGGCATTGATTCTCAACCTTGCTTACACATTTGAACCACCTAATAAATGCTTAAAAAAAAACACCCAGAGATCCCTGCTTTTAAAAACCTTACCAGGTGATTCTGATACACAGTGAAGATTAAGAACTACTGCTGTAAATCTAAATGCATAGCATGATAGCAAACGTTGCAATTATAAATAATTCATATTGCTTTTGTTTCTAATTTCACTTAGAAAGGAAAAATAACCACAAAACAAAAATCCTGACTATTGTGTAGTAAGGCTGGTGCCACAGCTGAAAACATACAAATCAAGATTCTGATGGGAAGCAAGCACACAGGGATTTGAACTAAATTGAGCCACCTGAACCCAAAGTCAAATTGGAAATCTCATCAGCATAATTTACCCAATACGATTTCCAAGGTTTCAGGTTAAGTTCTTCAATAATCAACTTAGGAAAGTGTTAGAGGTGCCATACATCCCAACTAGAATTGCCTGAGTGTTTGGTCTCAACAGACCCAGAGGCCATCAGTCAGAAAAATTTAGGCACACAATCTTTGGAGGCATAGGAATTGAGAAAGTAATCATCAATTTTTCTTAGCGTTAGCTCCATTACTTCAGAGCAGGACAGGTCAGAAGTAAACTGCATTCAATTTAGGTTGGAAGACTTTGTAAACAATCAAAGGCTGAAAAGTGTCAGTGCTTACAGAGTCCTGATGTTAAAATACCATCAATGACTTCAATTATGTCTTTTCTTCCACCATCTGGACAGGACACTAAATTGGATGGGGACGGCTGCTGGCTGCATTTCATAGAACAACAGAAAATGCACTGAAGCCTGTGAAAGTGCAGTTTTCTTTGTTATGACAACAAGAGGGCACAAGGCACATGAAGAGGCAGTTTGGTGACCTTGCTATAGCTCTCTGGGTCTCCTTGGGTTGCTTCTTGTGCATGACTGTCTATGGTGAAAGCATGTGAGAAGCCCATGGAGGTCTCTGCTGGGCTTTGTTTTTGTGTTACACATTACAATGGGCAGGGCTGGCTCCTTATAAGTAGATGAAATCCAAACATCATGACACAGAAAAGACAGAGAAGGAATGGAAATCTAGAGACCTGGACTTACTTGGACCTAGGTCTACTGCCTAGTTTGAGAATGTTAACACTTCTCAATCAGGTTCTGCTTTCGTAAAATGAAATAAGTAGAAAACTTTTTGTCCCTAGCATGATATGAGTTCTAATATTAATAATAATGGTAACAATAATTAAGCTAACAATTATTAAATACTTACTATGTGCTAGCAACTTTTTTTTTTTTTTTTTTTTTTTTTTTTTTGGTAGAGATGAGATCTCACTATGTTGCCCAGGCTGGTCTCAATCCCCTGGTCTCAAGCAATCCTCCCACCTTGACCTCTCAAAGTGTGGGGATTACAGGTGTGAACTTCTGTGCCCAACCTATTCTAAATACTATATGGGTATTGACTTAACCATGTTTTAGTAGATACCATTTTATGGCAGTTTTATAAATGGGAAAACAGGGTTCACAGAGGTTAAATGACTTATTCAAAGCCATACAACTCATAAGTAGAAGGGAGACAAGACTTTAACCTAATAACCAAACCTCAGAACCTGAGCCCTTAGCCACTACATTCATTTTTCTCATGCTGATATTTGCATTTACCATTCTCTGAACATGGAATTGTGAAAAAAGTTCCACTGATGATCATATAAAATTATCTAACTATAACTATTAGATAGCATGAGCCAAATTGAGCAAGAAAAGAGGCAGAATTCAGCAACGGAATCAGCTAAGTTCCTCCATAGAACTGTTTGTTTCCATAGCTTCCTCTCTGTTTAGCTTTCCACCCAGCTCTCTCATGGCAGCTGCTGTCTGACATCACTGATATTCTTCTTTCACCTTCTCTTCATTGCTTCCCTTTCACTCAGCAGGCTTCTCTTCACGGTTTTCTTTCCATTATAGATTTCATGCTCTGTCACATCAACTATTGTCTTACCAACTTCTTTGCCTGTTTTCTTTCCATTGATTCATTTAGGAAAAAACCCAACCCTCAATGAATCCACGTGCCTAGTTCTCTGAATCCATAGTAGGCTGATGGAGAAAAATCACACAGTTTCGTAGACGGGCTCCACTCAAAAATCACAAGCACCGACTTGATCAGCGCCCTTTGTGCCATAGGGAAAATTTCTATCAATCCCTAATCAACCATTCCTCCATTCACTGAAGGAACTATTTCAGATCTTCTTTACTTTTCACAGCTCTAATTCTGCTACTTTACCCTTGTCCACAGCAGACAGTCTCATTTCATTCTCAGAGAATATAGAATCCACCAGACTGTACCTTTCTCAACTCCTCGACTAAACCTGCAAATTCATCTGCATCCACACCCACACTTTCCTAATTTCTTTCCATTCACAAAAAAAGAGTCTCTTTCCCTATCTAACATTAATGCTGCACAGTGTGCTAGTGCCCTGAATTTTGTCTTCCCACTTTCTCGAGGACATGGATCTTTCAGGTACCTACCTCCTTTCCCTTGTATCTTCCATATTTCACTCTCTAATGGCTCCTTTCCACTGGCATTTAAACATGCTCAACTGCTCTTATCTCGAGAGGAGATGAGGGGATGCTCCACCTCTCTATTAAATATTGAATTCTTTAGTCTTAATCGTCCTTTCACTCCTCTTCCTCTTCCTTTTCTTCATTTTTATCTTCATCTTCATCTTGTTCTTCTTTTCTTTGGAGGTGGTGTCTTGCTATGTTACCCAGGTTGGAGTGCAGTGGCTATTCACAGTCCCAATCTTACTACTAATCAGCAAATGAGTTTTGACCTGCTCTGTTTCTGACCTGGACCAGTTCACCCCTCCTTAGCAACGTGGTGGTTCTCTGCTTTGGGGAGGTCACCATATTGATGCCAAACACCTGATTGGTATACATACTAGAGCCCAGAACTCCTGGGCTCCAGCCATTCTCTCCCTTCAACCTCTCCAGTAGCTGGGACTGCAGTTGCACCCACTGTGCCTGGACAAACTTCTTGACAGAATTATCCTCCTTTGTTGTCTCCACATTCTTTTTCCTACCTATTCCTTCTCACTGCAAAATGTCTTCCAATTTATTTATTCTTTTCCTTTTCAAGTTTAAAACATTTATTTAAAATATAATTTACAAAATGCTTAATATGCTGACTTAAGAGCCTATAGCACAGGGGGAGGTGGGGTGGGCAGCTGCCCACGACACCAGCAGAGCAAGACTGCAAGTGTGTATAGCAAGCCATCAGCACTGCTGGCCTCCCTCCCATGCCCTCTGTTCAGACACCCAAGGGGTCCATGTGCACCTGTGGTATCACACGACCAGAAAACAGGACCCCAGAGGTTTCTTGAGTCTCTGCTTACCAGAAAAGCTGAGTGTAGCCCTGCCAGCCCATCCCTGAGCAGGGTATCCTTAGATAGGCCAGAGCAGGGTATGGCTGGGCCGTGCAGGGCAGGTGGATTCTGGAAGGGGCTTATGGTAGCAGATGTAGTTTTCTTTCCTACATGTAGGTGGAGATCACCCTGATTGAGTGGGCTGAGAAGCATTGGTCACCAGACCTGGACCACCAGCTCCTTGGCTTATAGGCTGACATCAGAGCAGTGGCTCATGGGAAGCAGTTAGCAGGAAGGTCTGAGGCCTGACTTGTGGGGTTAGAGAGGAGCTGGGGAAAAGGGACAGTAGCATGAAGGCAGATAAAGGGGTGGTAGCCTTAGGCTTCTGCCTCCCATCCCCTTGGGGTGTTCCAAACTGAAGTCTGCAACTTACCAAAAAAAAAAAAAAAAAAAAAAGAAGAAGAAGAAGAAGAAAGAAAGTTATAAAAGAAAAGTTATAGACTAGCCCCCCCCAAAAAAAAAAAACCACACACACACACACAAAATCAAAACTATTTTATCATCACCCCTCCCATCTCCTCCCCAAACAATAGTTTTATCTTTTCTTTCTTTCTCTTTAAAATTTTTGCCTGCAACCTCTCTATCTGGGAAGTCCAGGGCATTACTACTGGTGGGTGTTGACAGGCACATAGTGGGCAAAATCCCATCTTTGGCCAGAGGGAGGTGTGTGCATTAGTCCCTGCCCCATCGTGAATCTGCAGACACCCAACAGCCAGCCTTCTCTTTGGCTCCCTCTAGAGGGGTGGGGGCAGAGCAAAAACAGTTGGTCCCAACTGCTGAGCCATCAGCACTGCTGGCCTTTCCACCTGGTCTACTTCTGCAGACGTTTCCCATTGAAATGACAGTCTCGTCTTGGGCCAGAAACTACTCTTACATGAGGGATGGACATTATATATTTAAGATGTGGACACTTGGTCGGGGCAGTGGAACAATAAAGATAGCAGCCAGCTTTTTTCCTTGACCAATCCTGGGGGTCATTCCCCTTCTTACTGACTGAAACTCTGTTCCAGCTCTGCTCATGAACAGTTCCTGGCTTCACATAGTTATAAGGCTGTCCTATGGACTAGTCAGTGACTCAACTGGTAGCTGGCCTTTCCTGCTAAGGGGAAGATGTTGTGGAACATGGTTTGCTGGTTTTGGATGGCCTGGCATTCCCAAAGGGCAAGGCTGAGAGCCAGATGAACCAAAGGTAGAGTGAGCTGTGAAACCTAGCTTGCCACCTTGGGCACCCTAAATGCTGCCCTAATTGCAAAACCACACCGACCACTCCAAAATGTATTTGCTGATTAGGAGTGGGGAGGCCATCTGGCTGGCTAAGGGATAAGGCACAGTGCAAGGGAAGGAATCAGAAAGCCTGAGAGGAGCCGGGTTGTACACACAGAGCTGCTCTGGGCAGCTGTCCTTCTAACCTCTTCCACCTCAAGGAGCCAAAGCAAATCTACAGGAGTCAGGGACAGAGGAGAAACAGCCTCGATTCCAGGCCTTCACTCTGGCAAAAGGGTGAAAGGTAGTCTAGGCCTCTGGAGAACCACTCTGTTATCAATCTGCAGTGCAAAACTTTAATTTTCTCAATTTTATTCAGAATGGTTTGCTCCCAAAGTACTGATTTCACAGAGGAAATGTGCCAGGTACAGTTACTGAGCTGGGGCCATCAGTGGAGATGAAGCACCACAGATCCCTAAGAGTTCAAGCTGTGTTGGAGTCGGAAGATCTATTCACCCTCTGACCATACCAGGCAGATGGCTGAGAGTCCTGGAGCCAGACTCTTCTGGTCTGCCTTGTGCTGACAGTGAAATACTGAACAAGTCTCACATCTTTTGCTTCTAAGCCCAGGAGTGCCTTCCCACTCTCTGACACTTCCTGCTCTTTTCTAGAATTAGTAAACTTGACTGGTAGAGAACCACCCTGAACAGTATGGGATGGGGAAGTCTGCTCATTTTCTCTATCTCCCAAAATACCTCCCCAGGCTCTCTGACCCTATAGAACTAACTTGGTCTCTAGGCAAGGCCAAGATGCTCTGGAACTTAGCTGGGGTAGGGAGGTCTAGGCCTGGTGTGCTAATTTGTCTTGGGGCTATAAAGCCCTGCCCCTTTTCTGGGAGGCAGTAGCAATACCGAAGCTAAGCTCACTCAAATCCTATTGGTTAATGTTTCTAGTGAATTTCCCAAAAACATTTTTAAGTCAAATACCAAATTACCCTTTCTCAATTAAAAGTTCATTAAACTGCTAAAATCCCACCCATGCACTTTTTCTTACAAATCAAATATTTGTATGAACAAAAGAAAATAAGAAAAAAAAAAGAAAGGATGTTTTCAAATGGAACTTTTCAAGTGATTAAGACACCCACTTGAGGGTGAGGGCTGGAGATCATATCTGTGTTTTGAAATCCCAAATTAATGAGCATGATAAACTGTTATTGGTGGCACTGGCTTTACCCCAAGTGGCCAAGTGGCACTGTTTGACTCTACCCTAAGTCCTTGATAGGTCCCCCCAACCCTTTCCTGATTCCCACCCTTTCCCTTTCCATTGACTTAGAGCAGCGCTTGTAGATGTGCCAATCACAGAGGGAAGACATAAAGGGAGGAGGGCACAGTGTGTGAGGTTTGAGGTCCTAATGGGCACAACAAGGAGGAACACAGCACAAGTAAGTTAGGTGTTCTCTGCTCTAATCCAGCTGTTTGCCAGGTCAGTGCAGCCTGTGGAGGATGACCTGGGAGGCACTGAGGGTGGCACCTTTTCTTGCCTGAATTTAACTGCACTGTTTGAAGCCTTGTTACTCATCAGGACCAAGAGTGTCTGATCACATTATTGGGCTGGCTCTTGTCTTTGGGTTGGGGTATCCTGGTTGGCCTGTCAAGCACGAATTTCTCCTGCTCCTCCTCTAGCAAGGTCCAGGATCCACTTCTGGACTGCTGTGTGCTGTGTCCCTGCTGTGCCAGGGACTTGACTGGGAGGGCTGGCCCTGCACTGTGTTTGAGACTTGACCAGAGGGCTGGCCTCTGCTGTGCTAGGGGCTTGATTGGGAGGACTGGCTGCTGGTGGAGCAGAGGCTATTGACCCCACCAATCTGGCGGACCTCTGGAGTATGTGGATCTGTGGAGCAGGCCCCATGGGAAGACCATTGTCCTGAATCACCATGGCTACTTTGGGAGGAGATTTGGATTTCCAGTTATCTTCTGTCTCCTCTCAACTCTCAGCAACTTCCTCATTTTCCATCTACTTGCCACTTTCTCTCCTCCCTCCATTCTTTTTTATTCATATTTGATTTATTAGTCACTGTGTTGACACTGGAGACCACTGAATCCTCCTGAAAATGCTTTTGCCCCCCTCACAGGTTTCCATGTCACCACCCTCTCATCACTTTCTTCTTAATTCCCTGGCATTCTGTCTCAGTCTTTTCAGAGCTCTGATCTCTTCATACTCTTCCTGGGATGTCCCATCTCCTCTCATGGCTTCAATTGTCATGTTTATGCTGGTAAGTCAAGAACATATATTTGCACCTCAGACATCTCTACTGGGCTTCCAACTCACACATCCAATTACTTGGGCATCTCCACTTAGAAGTACCATACATGCTACCAACCTGCCCCAAATGAAATGGAATTCAGTATCTCCTGCCTCAGACCTATTGTTCTTTTGTGTTCCCTAATGGTAATGGCAGGCATCTTAGCAAGAAACTTCACAGTGGTCATCATCTCTTCCTTTACCTCAATCACTTACATCTATTAATCAGTCTCCAAGTGTGATTGAATCTATGTCCAGACTCACTTTCTCCATTGTCACTGCTACTACCCCTTTTCAGGTCACCATTTTCACTAACTTGGACAACTGAAACAGCCTGTTAACTTGTTTACATGCTTCCTATCACGACCTCCCCTTTGTTTTCCACATTGCAGCTAGATAACATTTTCTAAATACAAATCTATTTTTCTCCTCTTTTTAATACCCTTCAATGTCTGCTCTTTAGCTTGGAATAATGTCACTTAATCAAGCATAGCTCTTCCTGAAGGAAAGGAAGCAAGAGAAATGTGTCTCTTCTCTTCCTACACAGGCCTATATTTAACCTAATGTGTTTGTCTGAGTGGTTAGATTCCATGGAGATTGGTGCCATAGAAATCAATGAAAGAACCAAACAGTGCAGGCAATGGCACAAACATGCAAAGAAGGAATGAGAGAAAGAAACTAAGAAAAAGGAGAAGAGATAGTGAGAGAGAAGAGGAGCAATGGAGAAAGAAAGCAAGAGCAAGAAATAGCTAGCAATAGAGAACACAAGAGCAAGTGCCTAAGAATCTTGAAGGTGAAGCGCTGGGGAGACAGGCAGTGGGGCAGCAGCCTCCTTGACAACCAGCGCTCTCTGGCAGTGGCAGTGCTGCCTATGCAGTCCACCTTGGCCCCGTGTATTTCTCTGGAGAGTTTGGGGGAATTACAATTGGCCTCAGAGCATCTTCAAGGTCCTTAAACAGATTGTCAGATATGAGTGATCTCACAGCAGAGATGGCCCCTGACATATTCCAAACTGCCTCAGTCTGTGGTGTAAGTAGGGGAATGTCAGAGCAGGATATTAAGATTTTTGTTTTTCAAAAACAAAGTATAAGCACCTGAACTGAAAGAATAAATAAATAGGTAAGGTTATTTTATTCTCAAATTGTCCACATTTCAAAATATAAATTCAAAGTTTGTGTTGAGTACATATGTAGACATGAGAGCACGAACGTTTCTTACTTCCAATTAACTACCACAAAAGCATATATCTGTGCCAATGTGACTTACTTGGTCTGCTGAAAATAAAGAAGCAAAGATAAAAAATTCTTGTTTTTTTTTTTTTTTCTACAAAACTTGTCAGAAACTAAAAGTTTGACTATCCATGTAGTCTTATTTCATAAAGGCTGAAATGAAATATGCCATTTTTTCCCTGGCTTCCTCAATGAAAGATGAATCTATAAAGGAAGTGAGGAGGCTGAGGAGAGAGAGAGAAAATATTTTAAGCAACAAGAGAAGTCCAGTTCTGAAACGTGTACATTTTTAAGTCTGAACTGTCATAGTACATGAAGAACGAATAAAAATTACAAGTATTAGAGGTGTCATTATAATACACCTTGTTATAATTCAGATTAAAATCCTATAAAATCTTAATGATGACTAGCTACAATTTTTTCAAGTGCTTACTAATGTAGTCACTGCATTAAGTGTTGTAAATCAAGATTTTATTTGATGCTCTCAATAAACCTGAATTTACCAATGAAGACTCAAGGCTCAGTGAAGTTAAACAGCTTATACAGATGCACACCACAGAAAAAGGTAGAGCTGACATTTGAGTGACAGCAGCCTGACTCCAGAACTCTTAAGTGTTATACCACATCCCTTATCCCCTGAAATATTCTTTGCCTAGAAAATGTGATGTATAATTTGTTTAGCCCATAGAAGAGGTGCTTATGAATTATATTGCCTAAAAACTGCAAAATAAGTTCCATTCTTCAAAAAAAAGTTCTTCAAATATTAAAATTTAACTGTGGAATGGGAGGGGAAAGACTGGAAAGATGGAAAATAACTATATAAAGAAGCACATGGAGGGCATTCTGTTAGATGTCAGTTTTTAACTCATTTCTACTGATTTGTTAGCACAGCTTTTTAACATTTTAGCTATTTTTAAATTTTTCATTTAAAAAACAGCTCTATTAAGATACAATTCACATATTATAGAATTCACCCATTTAAAGTGTATAATCCAGTGGTTCTTAGTATGTTTACAGTTGTGGTGATGGTAGCACAGCTTTTTGATAAGAAAGTCTTTTGGATCTCTCCTCCCCTAGAAACAGTATCAAAAGCCACGAATATTTGCATATTAAATAAATACACAAACAGAAGTTCATTACGTCAGTGTTGTCCATTCTCTAAGCCAAATAGCCTGCTGTTATGACAATTGGATTGGGGTATGGACTGTCACAGGATTAAAGCGTTCCCAGGTGAGGCTGTACCCTTTCCATGAGTAAAAACTAGCATTGATTGTAAGTCAACAGTACTTAGAACTGCTCCCCACGTTGCATCAGGGAGTTAGATCACAAGTCATAGGCTTGGTTTTGCCTATGATGAAGTCTACTATTTGTAATACCGACTATTAGGTCATTTCTTAGATAGTCCTCTGTACCCTTGTCAAAGCACATACTATTAATACTATGATGATAAGCACCTCATGTGGTTTCTTATATACATTAGGTAAAAAATATTTGTTACATAAATTATGAGAGTCACTACTATTTATTGAATATGTACTTTGCCACGTACTTCACAAATATCTGCCAATATCAGAGGAATCATGCAAAGAAGGCAATATCATAGTCACTTTTCAGATATGGAACTAAAGACTCAAGGCTAAATGGCTAATGTCTTGCAGAACAGAGATTTAAGGCCTATTCAGGCTGATTCGGTTCGCTTATTTCTACTATGGAAGGAAAGGAAGGGAGGAAGAGAGAGAAGGAAAGAGAGGAAGAAGATCTAAAACAATTTTTTTGAACTTGCACAACTTCAAGATTTCACCTCTGCATGCATTTTGACAACAATTATCAAAAGAGGAAATTATAATTTGTGAGTTTTCAGTTAACCAAATTGTTTGCATGACATGCAAATCATTGATCAGACATGCCCATAATAAGTGAAAAGAAACACTGTAGGCAGATGTTTTTCAAAAGGCAAATAAGGGTAAGCAGGGTGCTGAAGATATTAATTTTCATGATTGCTGCCTTTGTTGTTTTGCTTCATTGTTCTTCACCCTGCCTGGTCTAAAAATACAAAATAACATGACAGCAAATTAGTTTTCAGGGCCAGTTATTTTTTTAAAAGAGATCAGAAAAACGAGAATCAAGGGTAGAACATCTCTTTTCCCCTACAGTTTCCACACCTGGCCTCACAGTGGGTATATGTGGCTCTACTTCAGCTTGTCCCACTGACAGGCCATTCATTGTCAAATTCAAAGACCAAGAGATAAGCTCAAAAAGATTGCAGCCTAAGAACAACTTGATTTTTGGTGAATTTCAAATTGGTTTTCCTCTTAAAAATGGCTTCCATACATTTCTTTTTTTTCAGTGAACAATAGCTAACTTTTAAAAGAAATGTGAACCTTCTTGGTCAAGAGTTTAGGAAGAAGAGAAGGCTTTGCCATCGGTGAATAGTACATTATAATATAATCTCTCTGGGAAAAGGTTGTCTGTGTTGCTTGCCTTTATGAGATGACATTTAAATAAAAGTACTGGTTCACTTTTTATTGATCTTTGTACATTACAAGGCATTTTGAAGGAAAATGTGGTGTGAATAGCAGAATCACGTGCTGTTTGTACAGATGGAGAGCCTCGCAGGCTCTGTGTGCCCATCCGTGGTGGCTGTAAGCTATTGAAGGAAATTGGGATCCTGGGGCTTCCTGCCTATGCTGTTTATCTCACAAAAATTCAACACACAGATGCATAGTCATTTCCATAGTCTTTTTATTTCAAGATCTCAAAAACAAGTTTCTATAGGTATATGTTGTATGGGGGGGGGGTGCTGGGGTATTAATAATGAGGAAGGGGAGATGGAAATAGAAAGAGAGCACAAGAGCTCACAACTTAGGGTAACATTTTTGATATTTAAGCTATCTAATGTTCAAACTTAAGATTTTCTGGCTGGGTGTAGTGACTCACTCCTGTAATCCTAGCATTCTGTGAGGCCGAGATGGGCACATTGCTTGATTCCACTACAACACTAGCATGGGTAACATGGTGAAATCCCATCTCTACAAAAAATATAAAAATAAGCTAGCTGTGGTTGTATGCACCTGTAGTCCCAGTTACTCAGGAGGCTGAGGTGGGAGGATCACCTGAGTCCAGGCAGTTGAGGCTGCAGTGAGCCATGATTGCGCCACTGCACTACAGCCTGGGTGACAGAGTGAGACCTTGTCTCAAAAAAAAAAAAAAAAAAAGATTTCCTTTGCCTAGAGACAATGTTACCCAGTTTCCTTATAAACTACCATGTTAGGAATACATTCACTCACTTACCAGCTGAAGACATATCTAAGAAAATTCTGTCTTAAACTGGAAAAAGCTGACCCAATTCATGTAGCAGAAAGCTGCCCCTCCCTAACTTAGCTGACCAAGCTGAATTCACAGCCATAATAGGAAGAACCTGTTTGTCTCCTTGAGTTACTTCTGCCAAGCTTGCTGAAGTGGGAGTCTGTTTCTGATAAGAACCTGACCAGATGCAGCAGGCTAAAGACAAGACAGACTCCAGTGCTGACCTTCACCGAATTTTTCCATGTTATAATATCATTATAATATCAAAATCACACCTAGGATAACATGCTAATGAGACATGTGACCCACGGAGAAGCAGGTGCTAAAATTTCCCCACCTTTACACGCCTACGCGTTGCTCCTTTTTCCACCTCAACTTCTTAAAATGACAAGAACCACACTTTTCAGAGAGCTAGCACCAGGATCCTATTCCCATACACTGCTCTCTTGCATTGCCAGAGATGCAAGCCTATTAAACTTTGCCTGAGATAAGTTTTGGTTTTGGTGTTAATTTCTATTTATGTGTGAGCCAAGAACTTAGGGTCCAAGCTGTGATCACACAGGTTTCCCTTTCTTACCCAGCCTATACTCAAACTTCCTTATCTCTTGCTATAATCTTCCTTTTAGCTTGCAGTTTACTACCCAAGGGTACTCACCTTTGCTACTTTTAAAATGGAAGTAGACCATTTGCGATGGGAAATAACATTTTGCAAATATTAAATAAATGCCTCTTACCTTTCTTTAAAAATCTTAGTATCTTGTAGACGTCTACCCTCTGAGCAAGCCTTGAGGTTTAAGTCCCAGGGCAAAACAGTAAGCTTAAATGGCAGGCCAAAGGGACAGTTTTCCAAATTTATTTAGTTTATCAAGAACTAGGTCTTGAGATCTCAGGTGATTGAGTTGTCTTCTCTAAGGGGGAAGGGACATGGCTACACTAGGCAGTGTAGCCCATAATTAGTATGCAAGTAGAGATATGTATAGAGTAACTAAAGGGAGAGAGACAGAGAAATGGAGAGACAGAGAAGAAAAAGATGAACTTCTAAGAATATGGGGTTTGTTTGAGCCTTTTCTCAAGATGTATTTATTTTATTTATGATTTCTGTGTAGGCATTCTACAGATCCCTTGGGTTATTCAGGGTAAGATTTAGGACTGTGTATCCACCAACAGACAGAATAAACAAACAAACAACAATAATGATAAGACTAAGTGGATGTAAGGGTAATCCTGTTCCCTTCCCTGAGTTCCAGCCAGGATCCTAAAAATAGGAGCTTCCAAGTCCTGTAATCTTTTAAGGAAATATTAGGAACATAGCTGGTGTGTGACCTCCTGCCCCCATAGAAGGGGTGACAGACTCACCTAGGGAAACCAGTGAGAGGTTAATACCATTGGGCTGGCATTTCATCTCTGGGCAGGCATGCATTAGCAATCACCACTCACTTGTCACTCCGCCTCTCATAATCTAGCTTGTGCTTCTTGTCCCATGGATCAGCAAGGCTCCAGCTCTCCAGCACCTCTCATTTCCCATGCAATAGCCAGAGCCTTGTGCCTTCCCAATCAGAGTCCAATTTAAGCTGTTTGTCACTACATCCAAATCATTAATGGAACAGATATTTTGGTCTTATATGGTCCCTTTTTTCTGTTGGTTGTTCAGAACCCAAAAGAGAGATGTCATCAATTAAACTGCCAAATCCCCAAAATGGAGAGCCAGATTTCCACTTTGTTTTTGCAAAAACCTGAACATTTTCTCCCTTCCTAAGGGCAATTTCCAGTGTTCTAATTTCCCTTGGATATGCTGGCAGATGTAAAACTAGATAGGTTAAACCTCTTACGCATTCATTTGGCCTATGTCAAACCCTCAACAAGATGTTCTTACTCTAGGAGGTCCACAGATGGGGTGCAAGTGCCCATGAATCTCTTAAATGCAGGAGCATATGTACTTTGTTTCTAGCATATGTAATTATTTTTCTAGGGGTCAAAACCTTTTCACTGATTCCTAAATACCTCCATAACATAAAAAGGTTCCATTGGGACCCTCGAAGAAGTAAAGAAGCAATTATAGTGTAGGACAGAGGGTCCCAGACTTTGTTGCCCTTACCATCTCAGTGTTTTGATGCGCCCCTAGGCTAAAAAGTAAAACCTAAATGGTTCAGTTGTTAAGTAGCTAGGTCCAAGTAAAAGGTGGAAGGAGAATGTGTGGTAAGAGGAGGCTGCTGAGTAGGTATGCCCCAGTGTATGCAAGATCTTTTAACTGTGCCAAACAATTTAAACTTTATCTCTTGCTTAGAGGATCCTTTGAAATGGTCTACAAAGTACAGTGACATGATCAGATTTGAGCATTAGCAAGCTCTGTCTGGTTGTAGAATAGAAAATGGGCTCAGGGCAGCAACACCGAAGGTGATAAAGCCAGTTTGTCTCCAAGTATGCCAAGTAAGAAGCAATAAGTGGGACAATGTAAAAGGGGAAAAAAGAGGAGTACTAAGTCTTTCTCCTCTCTGTCTTTGAACAATTCCAACTTCCAATAACAATAATAAGAATTGTCTGAGTGAAGCCTTATCTATGTGCTAGACCTGGGCAAGGACATTATATACATTATTGCAAATTCTTACAACAACTGTGCAAAAAAGGTATTTTTTATTTTCTATTAACTAATGAGAAAAGTAAAGCAGTCCTTCCCAAGTCAACTGGGTACGGCTTAGTTTTATGAGCAGAAGTAGAGTATAATTTACTCTTGTATCATTTAGGATTCAAATTAATTTTAAAGCTTTATTGTTGCCAACTTCCTATTCCTTTCATGACTATGTTATCTTGCATTTCTTACAAAACAACATGAGAAAGTTTTGTAAACTATCCCAGTCAGATATCTAGAAAGTGATGAAGCCAGGATTTAAAGAAAGCCCGCTTGATTCCAAAGCCCATTCCCATTCTAATACCACATTGCCTCTCACTAATTTTCCTTATATGTTGCTTGAGTCTCACTGGAATGCAAAATGAACTAGGGCAAGATTTTAGTCCACTTTGGCACAATTAATGCCCAGAATGGTATCTGGCATATTGTAGATACTTAATAAATATGAAGTGAATAAACCAGTGTTTTTTATTCCCCCCTTATGAACTGAGTTCTTTGTAGAGAGCTTGGTAGGTGCTTAATCAATCCTACTCCTGATGTACAACCTTCTCCCAGCTTTTGCTGTCTTTCCTGAAGACATATTTTTCACTGTCTTACCTAAGAAACAGACTTGGAACTACTCTCACTCAAGATTATAGACACTTTTGCTTCTAATATCAGAACCCTCCCTAGGTTCACCAGGCTATTATTATCATAATGCTTATCCAAATTTTTCCTTTATATTTCTGGATTAAATAATGTTTATGGCCCTAAAATATACAAATTAGAGTATGTCAGGATCTTCTAAATATTACATATAATATTATAAATCAATCCTCCCTATAGTTTCAAGTGCCAAAAAGCTAAGGAAGTTTGGCTACCTCCTGGTTAGGAACACTCAATCTGGAAGTGTGCTAATCACCAAATGCTAGAAGCAGAGAAGTGGACTCATGGCATTTGGGTCTATGCTAATTGGCAAGCCTGGACATAATTTGACATTGCTTCCTACTGGCACCATGGCTCCTGTCCCACCCAGCTGGTGACTGGGAAAATGTAGTCATAAGAGGCAGAGCAGAGTGTACCCAAGGTATCACTGTAGAGGGAAGGCTCAGTGTTATCAAAGACAGTTCATCAGTGCCCAAGGGTCCTGAAATAAGCTTGTCCCTTGCTTAATTTTTATTCGCTTTAGGGCTAAAACCCTAGGACATGCCTCTAGAGTCTTAAGAATGCCAATATTATCGTGGTTTAAACCCAAGTGTTACATGTGTATCCGCAGGGGTGATAAATAGCAATTCAGTTTGCACTACCTGAAGTTGGAAGCACCACCATAATGTGAGAGGGATGCAGCACTAGCTTTGTGGAGCGAATTAACTGAAGTGCCAACATCAGTGTCCATGTTGAACAAGTAGAACCTATAGGTAGGGGAGGCAATGTGCTTGTGTGAGTTGTGTAGCTGGTGTAGGCCAGTGACCTGGCTGTTCCAGGCCAAGATCTTCTACTTGTTCTAAATACACCCCCCAACCCTGCACACACACATGTACCATGTTTTGGTGCCACTACTATACACTACTCTGCTACTAGAATAATACACACATGTTAGTCTGCTACTAAAATAATTATCTAAATATGCACTTGCTGATTCTTCAGTCCTTCCCAAGTCTCCTGGGTAGAGCTTGGTTTGGTGAATGCAACAGTGCCTATTTTACCCTTACTGCCTTTAAGATTCAAATTATTTTTAGAGCTTTATTGCTGCCAACTTCCTATTCCTTTCATGACTATATCATCGTGTTGTCTTTCTTACAAAACAACAAAATGATGGTATTAGCATAATCATCTCTTGATTTCAAGGGCTAGGAGTATTTTGTTGACCTTATATGTATTCTTATCCTGTATTTGTGCAGAGAATCATGTTGCTAACTTTGTATCTAAATTACCTGCTCTCTTAAAAATCATCAGTTAAACTCTTCAGGTTCATTAGAACAGTGATTTAGGGGTATTCAGTATTGTTTAAAAAAAAAAAAAACGTTCATTATGTTATGGGAGTTAGCTTTTGACTTGGACTCTGTGATGAAAGTCTGAAGTAGAGTAGTTCAGAATACCAGATAATGTGAGCATTAGTGAAAAAAAATGTATAGATCCTGTAGCACAACCTCCTCATAAAAATCTCAGGTTCTGAGAAGACAGTTAAGTTCACACAGCTGGCTAGTAGATATCTGGGTCTCTAAAATCACCCCAGGTTAGGCTAAATATTAAAAATATTTAACAACAGACAGGACACTAGCAAATGACAAAGCCTCTGGAATCTACAGATGGCTGGTAACAATGAGTGCCAACTGGGTATCATCCATGACCCAGACTGGTGCCTTCTTTGAATCTCAGAGCCACTCCACTCATTATCACACTGCAGGGCTAAGCTGTCCATCATCATTTAGTTCCCATGTTCCTAAAAATCTTCAGGTCTTCTCTACTTCTCCCTGGGTGCTAAAAGGGCAATTACAGAGATAGTGAATTTAACCAGTGTGCCTGAGTAAATTGTTTTAAAGCATTTTCTTTTCCTGCAGTTAGAGTGTCTTTTGTTCAGAGCCAGATCCTTGGTATTGAACTAAGACTTCCTAAATTTGGTCCAATTTCTCCTCGTTGCCATATCCCACACCATTTTGCAAATGAAGAATCCAGGGCACAAAAATCCTAGTAAGTTAATAGCACCCCTGAAACAGAACCCAGATTTCAGGATCTTCTATCTATTTCTCTTGTCAGCGCCCATATTGTTCTAAGGCTATTTAATAAGCTATGATTTGATTTAATACAAAGAATAAAAACAGCTAAGAGTCTCCCTCCCTTCTTTCAGCATTCCATTTTCCTTTTGTACATCCTCCCCCAAAGAAGTTTTTCTTTTGAAAAGACAAAGTTAACACCCATTTCAAGTGCCCATTAAGAAGAACTTTCCTCTATTGGCTCTGCTAAGCTAATGAAGGGTAATTGCTGTCACCCGCAGACCACAGACTTTAGTACCAATGAGCCATCAGGCTGATGCTTCCCAGCATGACAACTTACTTTTCTCAAGGGTTTCCCCAGGGAATCTATAGTGGCACTTGAAAAGCACATAATTAAGAGCAATAAATAGCAAAAAAACCCAGAGAAATATAAATTATTCACAATAATAACTGTGCAGGCTGGCTGAAGGAGGGGTGTTTTCATTACGTGCAAGAATTTTCTGAATCTGCTCAAATATGTTTTAAAATCTCTCATTTAAAAGATAGTTCTTCCTTTAAGCCAAACATAGTCACTCTTCAAGGATCCTTTAAAAGGCCAAAGTATCAAATTTGTTATTGATTTTTTTTTCTTCATTCTTCTTTTTATTAGTTCTCAAAATATTTTAATCTTATTATACTACTCAGGTCCTACATCACTATTGGTCATTCTTCAGGCTCAGTAGCACATCTTAGGCTTGGGAAGAAGGATGGGATTTGGAGGAATAAAGTAAATGGCATAACTCATTGATCTGAAGTATAATGCAATTTTTAATTGGGTTCCCTTGAGCAAGTAACAATTGCTGAGTCTCAGTTTCATCATTGATAATTCTGGCAGTAATCCATTCTTCATCATAGGGCATTGTAAGACTTGAAGGAGATGATGTATATACGTGTATTTTTAAACAATAAAATACCAAACAACTAGTTAAATAAAGTGTAACCATTTCTGACTGCTTCTATGCATTTTGTTCTACAAGTGCCATCGAATCACTTTTTAATTAAAATTAAACTTTTAATTTTCCTCATCTTTAAGATCTTCTTGAGAAGTCTCCTCAGTGATTCCTAGTAGCTTAGGAATCTTTATGTGAAGAATTGTTATATGCATATATCTTATCCTCTCTTGATGGGATTGTGGTCTAGATTTGGGATGCAGACAATACGCAATGTTGGGAGACTTGAGAGGACAATCAGCAAAAAAGAGTACAGGTGTTTCTCCAACTGCTCTTGGTATAGATTCTTGCTATTACAATCTTAAAAGTCCTTTCTCAATAATATTCAGGGGACTGGCATCTTCAGGCCACGATTATAGTCTCTGCTCTGAAATGTTCCCCATCTCTCTACTTATGTCAAGGCATCCCCTGAAATTTTGGCAGAGTGGAGGAGTGGAGCACAATGTGTGTTCTCTGCAGCTGGACACATCGCAACAAGAAAGGAGAGAGGGAAGGACTGAGCCAGGAGGCACACTCAGATTCTCTCTTTAAACTTTCTAATTAAAGAAGTAAATCCTCTTGCCTTAGGGAGGGCAGCCTAAGTAATGAATGTTAAGGGAAATAGCTTTCTTCATGGAAATCAGAAGTAGATGACAAGCACCCAACTCCAACCTTGATCATGAATGAATACAGGATCCAGTCTGAACTATTTAGTGATTTTTCTCTAGGCACAGAGGAAGCAGACAGTTGGTTTCATACAAGACTGTGTTTTTAGCAGACAAGGAGACAGTAAGAGAGGCACTAGAACTTAGATTACTGGTAAGAGGGCTGTTGAAATTATGGATGATGGAATCTAGGTTGGATAAGAATGGAAGATAAATGCAGTAAGACAAACTTGAAGGAAGGATCAATTGCCTGAAGGTCCTAATGAAGGTGGAAAAAGTTTCAGTGGCTATAGTCTCACAAATAAGCTGAAAGGAAAGGCGGTTTTATTCAGAAGGCTGAACTAGTGATTATGAAGGTAGCAGCAATGTCTTGAATGTTACAGTGGGATTGGTAGCAAAGATGAGTGGGTGAGAGGTCACAGATGATGAGGCAGTGAAGGAACTAGGAAGCTTCATGTGCTAGACATTTATTTATCTGTCTATACTTGCCTCTCACTTTCATTGTCTTGCTATGAAACAGACTTTTCTGGGAACTATGGAGCCAGGTAGAGATTGGTTTTAGCTACTACATTTTTGTCGAGGTTCATATGATATAAAATTATATTCAAGTTAATTTCCATAATAATTGATATAAAGGTGATCCTTTAAGGGTGTCTTGAAAATAGCAAAGCCATTTGAAATCCAGGGCACTGTGAAATGAAGGTCAATTAATGGCTTTTTTCACTGTTATGAATTATTTATAACACTTGAAATAATATAAATTTAATGGTTGTGATAATGACATAACACAAGAAAAGATGACATTCTATAATATTGAATTTGAAAATTATTTTATATTAATAAGTCAATGGAGAAATAGATAAAAGTGGATGGAAGTCTAATTGTGAGTCCAAGGACATGTCCTCATAGAAAGGCTTTCATGGGTTACCAAACCTCCTGAGAACTATAAGACATTGCTTAACATAGACCGTTGGCAAAAAGGACACCAATTGATAGTCCCAAGAGATTCTAGCAAAGCTAAGATAGCAAAGTATCAACAGAGACACAGGTCTTCAAGAAAGCCACACTTCGGTTCTGTATAAACGCCACCACATCACAAGAGCATTCCATCAAAGCCGCAAGTACAGATACAACACCAAAAGCACAATTGATGAAAGAACTGATAGATAAACTTTATTAACATTAAAATTTCTGCTCAAAGACGTCATCAAAAGAATAAAAAGAATAAGTCACAGGCTTGGAGAAAATATTTGCAAAGGACATATTTGATAAAGGACTGGTTTTGTTGTTGTTGCTGTTGTTTTTTGAGATGGAGTCTCACTCTGTCACTCAGGCTGGAGTGCAGTGATGTGATCTCAGCTCACTGCAACCTCTGCCTCCTGATTCAAGCAATTCTCCCTACCTCAGCCTCCTGAGTAGCTGGGATTACAGGCACCCATGACCATGCCAGGCTAAGTTTCATATTTTTTAATAGAGATGGGATTTCACCATGTTGGCCAGGCTGGTCTCCAATCCCTGACCTCAGGTGATCTGCCCGCCTGGGCTTCCCAAAGTGCTGGGATTACAGGTGTGAGCCACTGTGGCTGGCCAGGACTGTTCTTTAAATATACAAAGAACTCTTAAGCTTCTACAATAAGAAAAAACAACCCGATTAAAAAATGGGCCAAAGATTTCAGCAGACACCTTACCAAAGAAGGTATGCAGATGATGAATATGCATACTTTAAGAAGCTCCACAATATATGTCTTCAGGAAAATGAAAATTAAAGCAACAGCGAGATGGCATCACACATCTATTAGAATAGCTCAAATCCAGAATGATGAGAACACCTAGTGCGGGTGAGGATGTGGAGCAATAGAAACTCCAATTCGTTACTGGAGAAGACACAAAATCATACAGCCACTTTGGAAGACAGTGTGATGGTTTCTTACAAAACTAAACACACTCATACCATATGAATCAGCAACTGTGCTGTTCAGTATTTATGCAAATAAATTGAAAACATGTTCACACAAAAACCTGTAAACAAATGCTTATAGCAGCTTTATTCATAATTGCCAAAACTTGGAATCAGTCAATATATCCTTCAGCAGGTGGATGGACGGACGGTGGAATATTATTTGGGGCTAAAAAGAAATGAGCTATGAAAAAATATGAAGGAAATTTAAATTCATATGACTAAGTGAACGAAGCTAATCTGAAAAGACTATGTACTGTATGATTCCGCTTATATAACATTCTGGAAAAGATAAAACTATGAAGACAGTAAATAGATCAGTGATTGCTAGGAATTAGTGGGTAGGGAGGGATGAATAACCAGAGCACAGAGGATTCTCAAGGCAGGGAAATGACTTTTATATCATAATAGTGGATACATGTCATTACAAATTTGTTCAAACCAACAGAATAGACAACACGAAGAGTGAACCCTAATGTACACTATGGACTTTGGGTAATAATAATGTGTAATGCATCATTTGTAACAAATGTACCACTTTGGTGGAGGATGTTGATTATGGTGGGGGCTTTGGGAAGGGAGCAGGGGTAGAGGGCATGTGGGAAATCTCTGTACCTTCTGCTAAATTTTGCTATGAAGTTAAAATTGCTTTTAAAAATAAAGTATATATGTGTGTGTGTGTGTGTGTGTGTATTTTTTTAAATACCCACAGATATCTGTTAGTCCCTTCTTACTAGCTCTAATCCCTCAGGAAAGATCTTTAACCAGTGGTAACTGGTGACTCACTACTGAACCACATACATGTCTGTAGTTGGTGATGCAACTTTGTGACAATGCTATTAAAAATAGGAATTTCATGTCACACTCCAAAATGTTAAATTGCTTAATTTGACAGAAGTGTCTTTTTGATAGGCAGCTCTCACTGATTTTTCAGCCTTACCTCTGGAGGACTTATCAGATCAATAAAAGGAAAGAAGAAATATTTCTTGTCTGGGTATCACATTTTCTCAAGTAGAAATTATCTTTCTAGAATAGAATGGAAGATGTTTTCTAATTAAGAGGCTTTGAGAGGTTAAAATGTGTGTGGGCAATGAGAAAGGGATGTTATGTGCAGCAGGGGCACCAGGATGCAAAGTTGGAGATGCTGAGCATGCTCAGGTGTTGGTTGGGATTAACCTAATGTAGGTTTTCCAATGACAACAACAACAACAACAACATTTTTCCTAAGCCCTGTATGTGCCTTGCCTGTTCTCTTATTATTTAATGCTGCAGATTCCTCATATGAGTACACTTTGAAGAGTAAATGAAGAAAGTTTACATTTCTTTTGGTACTTACTATATGTATATAACATTTTCTCTATTTAAGCTCTATAAAAGTATATAATATTCTTTCTTTAGTGAAGAGAAGCATCAAATCCCCAATGTCTATGTCCTTTTCTACAGATAACAAGTTAATCCAACAAAAGAGATACCTCTTTACAAATAAGAACAAAAATGAGAAGTTAAAATTTGGAGGAACGTGAGGTATGAACGAAAGTGAGAACTATGTTTTGGGAGAAAACGTTATCACTTGATAACATCCGTCCTCATCTATTTATTTAATATTTAATATATCCCAAATTTTGCATACCACAAAACTCCCTTTCCTTTTCCAGCACAATAGTAGGTAGTCTAACAACAATGTCTATGGCAGATCGGTATATTAGAGAATAAAGAAAAAATTTGAGAAAGACAAAAACCACCCAGCTTCGTTGCTTTTCTTACTCTAGAATAGCTAGCCACCTATTCACCCTTTCTATTTTTGAGCAAATTGAGCATCTGTTTTATTCGGTACTTACCAGCAGTAAGCTGAGAACTGAAGATTTCAGGCAGTTTTCTGCCTGGACAACTTGCGCCATGAAGCAACTGGTGCTCATCTCTCCATCGCCCCTCTCCTACTGCCAGGAGTGAGTCTGCTTTCTTCACCTTCTCCCACTGCCAGCTCCCCCAGCTCTGCTGCCAGGCCTTAGGAGAAGACACAGCCCACAGGTTCTAAGTGATCTCTGGGAAGCTCAGAGGCTTAAGGTTCAAGTGATCTCCAGACCAGGTCTCTCAGAGGAGCTACAAAATGGATTAAATAGGTTGTTGAGGCTTTGTCTGGAAAGCTTTTCACCAATTATACTATGTGAGTGCCAATAAATGTTTATAACAGAGCTCTTTTTTATATTGGTAATCACTTTCACCTGCATTTGTTATGGGACCTTGTCTCTTTGTGAAAGGAACCTGTGGATGAACTTGGGAAGATTCAACTCAGCCAAGTAAAAAGTGTGTGTTAAAATTGCTAATTTTTAATATTAAAGCATACTAAATTCTGAAGATGAGCAGGAATACTTTGAAATCTCCACTCTCCATTCACTGTCAGGTAGTTGACATTAACTAAAACAGCTTGAATGCTAAGATTTCTGCATTTACACTTGCCCTTTAAAAAAAATTTGCCTAGTCACTTACTCTTCATTATCTCTGTTTTTCTCACCTATAGGTCTTTAATCCTGAAAGAAAAAATGTGGACTTCCCTCTAGTACATAAACATTAAGTAACTTTGGGTCTGAGAAGGGTAATGCCAATCTCAATTTTACAAAGTGATGTTCCTCATTAATGAAGAATACATGAAGCCTTAGGGAAATGCTTATCATAAGCAAGCCCCCAGTCCAATTGTACATGATTTATTCTAATGTGAGCCTGGGTCAAACATCCACATGTGATGTTTGGGACATCTCATTGCTTTTTTCCTGCAGTTTTTTCGCTTATCTTTTTGAGGTTAACCTAGAATGCAACATAAACCATATACAGACTGGTGGAATAAAAATTCTGAACTCTTACCTTAGGGCACCTGATGATTTGGGTCAAAGAAATATCTTTCTTTGACATTATTTGTTATAATTTAGGAGCCTCAGGGTACTCAATCTGTCTCCAGTCATGCTGATAGCTTCATCAACTTCCTAATAAGTGTTTACATAGATGTAGTTGTGTAATACTATCTGATGCCACTGAGCACCACCACTCCCTCCTTGAATTCCCTCTGCCTTGAACTTCCAAGTTCCTGCCTGTGGAGTATTCAGGACAGCTCCTCAGTCCCCCTGAGTGTAAAGAGAGTAGGTGGTAATTAATGCAGTGTCACTTCAGGTACACCAGAGAAGTTCCCTGCAAGCCTTCTTAGACTTCTCTTCTTACATACACTGTCTTGGCATCGCCAACCACTCAAGGGGACTCTCTACTTAGAGCTGAAAGATATATAGCAGCACACGTATGAAATCTATGAAATATGCACCAAGATAGCAAATGCTTGATATCAGCGGCTTAAAGCCCTCATGACCCCCCCGCCCCCCCGGAAGACACAAAAGCCTCTGTGGCCATCACTGCCTGCCACTGTCTCCTTCTACAGTATGAGATGGGGGTGCTTCCTTCTCGACTTCTGCCCAACTCAAGGCCAACAGATACTGTACTTTTGAAAGGATTCTAACCCTTAATCTGTGACCAGTTTTCAGGTTAGAGTTTATGTTTCTCTCTCACTCCAAGAAAAAAATGATAAAAACAAGTGCGAATGATCATAATAAAAGTGTGCAAGATGATAAGTATCAATTGTGTGAAACCAACATCTTGGGGCATCAGACAGCATGCATTTTTCAGTTCTTTTCCCTAATCTGCCATTCCCTGTCTCCTGTTCAGACAGAAAGACATGGGCAGGCATTTGCTCAAGGGAAATGGCATTTCATTCAATAGTACTTTACTTGGGAGATTCAATCTCTGAGCACCAAGAGCGAGCGGGGAAAAGGAGAAGAAGTTGGCCCCTCTTATTTGTGGGTCCTACAAGGCTGACTGAAAGACTTGAGCATCCATGGATTTTGGTATCCTTGGGGGGTGCTGGAGCCAATCCCTTGGTGATACCAAGGGATGACTATACAAGGAGATAGTTTAACATGCTGGCCACTGCTGCTCAGTAGGTCAAGAAAAGACACAGGTGTTTATACTCAATCACACAGGATGACTCTGGACAGGCTATGCAAAGAAGTAAGAACACTGAACATTCTATTAATGCAGAAAGGAAACAATAGTGATATGACCTTAAACTCTCATAGAGATTTACTGCCCCACCACCACTTTTTGGATGCATATTTCATACAAGCCATAGAGATTTTCTTCTGAGGCCTGCTATTTATTTGCCTGGATTGCTCCTGTCAACTATGTCCTATTGGTTAAAGTTTTCACCATAGAAACTAACACTCCCATACTTACAGTTCACAACATCCATTCCTTTTCCTTTTGTCACCTCTCATAAAGTTAGATCCCACTTCCTGAAGTGTGCTGTAGTGTTAAATACACATTTGAAGGTGGCAGAAGGAGCCAGAGACTGTAGGAATTTGAAAATTTGTTGGCCACAGCAACAAAGGATAAGAGGGCTGATGTGGGGCTGCTAACTGAGAGTCTAACAGAGAAGTGAAGATGATAAAATCTGACAGGGCACACAATATGTTTCTTAAAAAAATAAATTTACATGTAACTGAGCAAGGAAGACATGCCTGGCTACTAAATCCTCACTTCTTCCACTGATCCTAACATAGTTGGTACTTATAACTTTGTTCACCTATTTCCAATTCCATAACCCTTTGCTATCATTCAGTTAAGGTTCTTACCCTAACAAACTAACCCAAACCTTCATTCCTGAAGAGTATATGGTCTTAGTAGTATTGTCTATTTGAGGTTACTTAAATGTCAACTGTTAGAAATGGACATAAAAATACTAAAAGCCCCCCCCAGCAAGATTCCCTGTGTTCTAGTAGCACTCATTACTATCCCCGTTATGTAGCAGCAACCCTGTTATTCATGATTTATTAGATCACTTCAGCCAAAACTGGATTTTTAAAAACTGTTTACTCAAATACATGAAGAGGAAGTACAAGTGGTTGAGTTCATGCATTATGTCCTACACAGCTACCATCATGATTCAAAGGAACAAGCATTGGGGCGGCTGGGCAGAGCTGCTGAAAGACACACATAGCACAGGTTGCCTTTACCCCCTGATTATTGAGAACCTTCTCTGCAGAGGGGATCTTTCGATGAGCATTCACAAACACCCTCTTGACCCATTCAGAAGAGGTTTATCACTGTCTTCTTTCTCTAACTTCTTGGTTGATCATCCTCCATTATTTTTCCTTTCAAGTCCCTGACCATTCAGGAAAACAATTAGTCATTACTCATGATTTGGTGTGCATCCTTACCTGTAGTTATTTCTTTTTGAAGGCAAAGAGGACACTCAGATGTATCAACTCAATGTTCTACCCATTAGATAGGTAGAATAACCTTCAGAGCCACATTTTAATGCATCTGTAAATCTGTAACGGTTCATTTCTGTATGGTGTCAGGAAATTTACAAAGCCTCCTATAAATGGAAACCAAAATTTTTTTTTCTTAGTCAAGTGATCTTAGAGAACTTCCCATTAATCAGTGAGTATGGGTCAAGGAGAGTTGGTAATGTGTCAGGATTAGGTGCACTAGAAGCATTAACCACCAGTTCATGCACTTATTTGTGACCCTAAGACTTCTCCAAGCCTGATAATGTTTATGTCACTTCCATTTTACAATGGAATACTTTCAGGAATCTCATATTATTGATGACATATTGGATAACATTTCCTGTGTGATGGGAAACTCAAGTCAAAGTTCACTTGCCATTTTTTTTTTTTTCACTGCCATGGATGCTATACCAAGACCTAGTAGCAAATCAGGAGAATATTTTCTGAAAAAGCCATTACTTTGTTTGAAAGTTCTAGAACCTCTGCTGTGATTATTCTATTATGACTGCTATTGGATCCATACAGTGCATCAAGCTCTCTCAGGCATATTGAGCAACATTGACTTTACTGAGTCATAAGAGCAGACTCCGCGTACTGCAACCTGCATAACCTTTTCTTGCTTGGAGCACACTCAAAGATAGTGATCTTACAGATTTAAAAAGTGGATCAGAGAAGTACAAATATACTCTGAAAAGTGACATATATTACCTCCAAAACAGAACAGAAGAATATTCATTAAACAGCATGCCTCTTTTCTTAGGTCAAGAAGCATAAGATGTGGTGACTTATGTTTCACTTTGGAGGTGATATTCTAAATAACTCTATATGCAGAACGTCTCCTGAAGTGGCATTCCCTTGAATTCTAATAGAGTAGTTTTTGTTTGTTTGTTTTTACCTACACCCTGGATGCATGTATCTTATAAGCCATAGAGAAATCCTCCCAAGTTAAACTCTCCAGAAGATCTTAGCAACATGATTTCATGTAAGTCATACAGTATTATATCTTGTGGAATAATGTAATGTTCTTGGTTCCTGTGGACCATTATAACAAAGAGCCATAGAGCTGATGTAGCACTGAGGCAAAACGTGCACTGCTGAACCTTTCAGGTAATGCCACTGGATCTGGTTTTCTCTGACTATTGAATTAGGGAAAGTAATAATAACATTTGTCAGCTCTATAGCTGCATGACAATTGTCAAATGATTTGTCTGTTGTGCTAGCAAAGGCATGACATCTAAGACAGCAACTGTAACTCAAGCCACCAGCTAATTAGACTTCTGGAATAAGTTGTTATTAATCCTACATTTTTTTTTTTTTTTTTTTTTTGCACAGGTCAAATGAGTAGGCAAAAAAAGAACGTGATGACAATCACTGTTCCCTCTGTTCCATCCCACATGTCTTTTCAACTTTGTTATGAGGTTCAGAAGATGTCAGAAACTTCCATTTGAACTTCCAGTTGGCATGTTATACTAAATCCATAGGTTGAAGAACAAAAATAGGGATGCTGTGGGCCAATGAGTACAATCATTAATTGTATACCCAGGAACACAGGATGGTCTGTTGGACGCACTCCATCCACTTTAAGATACTTCTCATTACAGATGAGAAAACTCAGGTAAAGTAACTTGCTGAAGTCTAAATAAGCAGTGGCTGTCAGGATGAGAGCCCATGTCAGTGTTTCCTAGGACAGTGCTAATAAAAACTACCCTAAAGTGATTTCTGTGATTTAAAATAGCTATTTGTTTAGTTTGTGGAGTGTGTTGTGTTTCTGAATGTTTCAAAGTGTTTGTCCTGCCCCTGAGAAGTAAATTCCCTTCACAGCTGTGGCTTATGGAAATGAGAATAGTTTAAGAGAATAGTCCTATCAATGGAATATTGCATTAACTTAAGAGGCACTAAAGTGATGCAGCCTAAACAAAACAAGTTAACATTGTCACTGGAAGTCATCTGTGATTTGCTTAGACTGCAACACTTTAGTGCTTTTAAAGTTAATGCATTCTCTGCCACTTCTCTGCACTAACATGTAGTCATTCTAGTCATCACAGGGACAAGGATATGATCTACCTTCTACTATATTCTTGGTGCAACTAATGTATCATCAGACTGGAAATTTTTAAGTTTCATGGTGCATATCAAAACTAATATTAAACTCCTTTCTAGAGCTGAATATCATTTCGAGCTTGTGAAAAAGCAACATATTCTGTTCTCGATCTTGGTATGCTTTAAGCATTTTATAAAGTCTTTTCTCTCTGTGTTATTGGCCTGAATTGTCTTTATAATTTCAAGGGAATATTATTTATTTCTCCATTAATTTAAATATCTGCATCAAGTTTTCATTCCAGTAATTTCATACTAACAAAGTAGCTGAGAGGCTGAAAAGGCAAGAGTCACAACCACTCAAGTCCATGTCTGGAGAAACTGACAGCTTCTGAGGCATATGGGAGATGTCACAATGACACAGTCTCAATCTCCATGCCTGGAGCTGCCTCCCAGGACCATATGAACCTGCCCCACCCCTGTGAGTCTCTTCTCTGTCTTAGATGTTGGAGAATTTAGCTCAGTCTTTATAAAAGCCATATTTACCAGTTCCTTATGTCCTTGAAATAATGAGTTCATGAAGATGCCACAGAGATGAGAACAAGTTGGTTATCAGACTTATCTATCTTAATCGCCCCAAAATAGCTTTATTCACTGTATGATCTTTTAAGTACCACATTTAAACAAAGGACAGCAGGAGAAATATGAAATGGGAGCAAGACTAGAGGGTCAGATTAGTAGTTAGGCATAATTTCTATCAAGTATAAACTTCAGAACAAAGAGAAACATAAATCTCCACAGTCTTGTGATTAACAATTTGAATCTCCAGCACTTTATTATTTCTGCTTTATGCTACTTCTTTCTTATTACTCCCTCCATAATTCTTCTGCCAATGGGGAAAATTCCAAGAACTACCCTAGGCCGGTGTTTCTCAAACTATGATGTACATATAACTCCCCTGGGGATCTTATTAAAAACCAGAATCTGATTTGGTATTCAGGTAGGACCTGAAATTCTGCATAACAAGCTGCCAGATGAAGCTGATGCTGCTGGACCACAGATCATGGGCCACTCCTTGAACAGTGAGGTAGGGGACAAATTCCTGGGGAGAGGGAAGATGCTTTCCTCACTGTCGTCTCCACTTTCCTGCTCACCCCCTACCCCCACCCCCGGCCTCAATACCAACAAATAGCGCAGCTAGTGTTTGTTAGCTCATCAGTCAATGGGCAGACATTATGCATAGTCATGGCTTTGGGGCATAGTAACATCCTATTTGATGTAACATCTGTCCAGCTGCACATCAAGTCCTGGCAATTTCTCTTCTAAATATCACTTACATGTTCTCTCCTTTGTATCTGTACTACACACCAGTTATTTGACTGGTCTTCCTGCTTTTCCAGCCTCTCTTCCCTCTAATCCATTCTCTTCACTTCTGTCAGAATGATAATCCAGAAACTGGATTCTTACTGCCCCCAATGCAAACTCTAAGCTCTCTACCCCTATGGTTTAAAAAACCCCTTTTCCTTCTAGGTGATGTCCAAACTTCCAGGCTGATAACACACCACTGTCTCACATAAATCCTGGGTCCCTGCTCTACAAAAAAGTTCATGGCTCCTAGAAGAGGCCATGTTCTTTCCCTGCTTTGTACATGCCTTATTTTCTCTCTGAAAGGTTCTTCCCTTATCTCATCCCTTCTTTTGATATTAAACACTTCCTTCAAAATCCAGCTCCAATATCATCTGCTTATTAAGGCTTTTCTGAATTTCCTTCTACTCTCCGGTGTGGTACAGTTGTGTGTTCTCTCCTGTATTCCCATGCTAAACCATATGTATCCCTCCAAACACACATTTTACAGTGGTCTATCAGATTCCTTTACATAGCAGTCCATCTCCACTAACACTGTGGGTTGTTTGAATATAAATGGTGCCTCATTCATCTTTTCTCCTGCCAAAGTAAAAAACAGTGTTTGTTTTATAGAAGCTGCTCAATGTTTTTTTGCTGCATAAATCAGCGGGGAGCTACATAACTGTAGAAACACATACCAACAACTTTCTCACCTAGAGGCTGGTGGCTGTAGTGAAACCTGCTTCCCTACCGTGATTTCTTTCCTCTCATAGCACTTTGCCTGGCCTCTAACATGGAGAAGAACTTCAGCAGTGGGAAGAGGAAGGAGTATAAAGAAATGTCAAAGGGGCCCAAGACGCTCCAGTCTTCACATGAATGTTTGGGTGTCCCATTGGGAAATATAATTGAGCACAATTTCGAAGATGTCACACCAAAATTATTTTCAAGAGATTAAATTTGGAAGAAAGAGAGAAAGTAAGAAAGAAAAGAAGAAAAGAAAAAAAAAAGAAAAGAAAGAAGGGAGGAGAAGAGCGGGATGAGAGAGGGAGAAAAAAAGAAAGAGAAGGAGGAAAAGAGAGAGAGAGGGAGGGATGGAGGAAGGAAAGAGGGGCTGAAGGGAAAGAGAGGGCATGAAGAGAGAGAGGGAGGGAGAGAATGAGAAAGAGAAAATGAAAAAGAAAGGAAGAAAGAAAGAAAAGAAAAGGAAAGAGAAAGAGCGGGAACAAAAAAAAAAAAAGAAAGAAAGAGGGAAGAGAGAAAGAAAAGGAAAAAACAGAGGGAGTCAGGGAGGAAGGAAAAAAGCAGGCAAGGGAGCAAATGAGCTTAAAAAGTAAAGATTTCTTCCTTTTTTCCCCCCAAACACGATATTTGCAATCTTCGTGTGAGATGTGGGAGGCATTTCACAGGACTTATCTATGACTAATGATTATGTTCTCCTCTAGGAAAGGTGTGATGCATGTGGAGTGGGTTCAGCCTCCTCTGAAACTGTCATTTCTCAGTTGGATTTAAAGTCCCACACTACTGGTGAAGCCCCTCCTTTCTCTGGGCTCGGCAGACTAGAATGTGTGCTGCGTGCATAGCCACAGCTCCTCCCACTGTGGATCTGCCATGAAATCCTAAAGGAAGAGGCCTTTGCACTCAGTGCCCGGGGCATTTCTTTTCTTGAAGGACTTGTTCTGAGTGAGAAAGTTCTCTTGACTGGTTCTGGCACTTGTTTGGGTGTCCCTGCTTATGTTACTTCCCATCATCCATATGAAAAACACATCTAAAACAGACAGCATTGAAGTATAATTTATTTTAAATGCTGTTCAATTGCAATGTTTTCTTCATACCAATCAGGTTATTAAGAAATAGACAACTTAGATTTGCTCTAAGGAATCTCCTCATTTTGTGGATGAAATGACAGACCTAGAGAAAGAGAGGATCTGAGAGAGGTGACTCTGGATGGTGACAGGGCTAGAACCAGAATCCATATTTACGGAGTGCTGGGCAACCTCAATCTCTAATGTGTAGAATATATTGTGTACTTTTTATTAAACTATGTAGTGTTTTAGTTTGGAATCAGAAGACCTGTGTTCAAACCCAAGACCTATGATTTTCTAGTTTTTCCTGTTCGTATACTGAATCCAGTATTCTCTGCTATTCCCACAAGGTTATTGAGAGAAACAAATGCAATTATGAATAAAGATTCATTTTATAAAGATATCATATAAACATTAATTATTGTTACTCCTAGCAGTTTGCTAATTTTTTGCATAAAGATTCTAATATAATTTTGTGCCAGCCACAAAACTAATACAAACTGGTTTTAAAAGTACTTAAAAGTTCAAAAGTGCAGCTGTGACCTATATAAGATGATGGAATTTCTTAGTCAGCTATAAAGTTGTCTTCAGTACGTCCTTTTTACAGACAGCCATGCCTCAACACACCTTGTAATCAGTGTTGAGTATGTCGTTTATTTTGAGAATTAGCCAGCATGTTCCAGACACTGGTTCTTCTTGTCATCTTACCCTACATCATTTTTCCCTACTTTGGGACATTTAATGCCAAACAGAATTATAAGATTTTGTCAAAGAAATGATCCATGGGAATTTCCCACACCAAGTTTCCCTGGAATTCAACAATTCAACAGAAGTTTATCAAGTACCAACTGTAAGAATGAAAATTCACACTTGCATAGACTCTAAGAATATGTAGTCTGCTCTGGCTGCTATAGCAAAATAGCACAGACTGATGATTTAAGCAACAGAAATGTATTTTCTCACATTTCTGCAGGCTGGAAGTCTATGATCCAGGTACAGGAAATTCATTTCCTGGTGAGGGTTTTTTCTGACTTGTAGATGGCCACCTTCTCACCATGTCCTCACATGGCCTTTTCTTGGCACATGTGGAGAGAGCGAGCTTTGGTGTCACTTACAATGACACGAATCCCATCAGATCAGGAACATACCCTTATGAGCTTATTTAACCCTAAGTACTTTCCTAGAGACCTCATCTCCAAATGCAGTCACACCGAGGATTAAGCCTTCAACATGTGAATTTGCAGGGACACAAATACTCAGTCCATAACAATCACTAACAAAGCCATCATCTCTATAGTCTGCAGAGATCATGAATATCTTTCCCCATTTCACGGAGACATCTCAGTGATGTAAAAACTTCTTCAGGTTCCTTGGTGGCAAGTTCTGATGCTAAATGCAATGTGTTTCTTATTTCAACACAAACTGTTGCCTCTGGCTATTCATAAGGTTTAAAAGAAATCATAATACCTTGCAGATGCATTATCGAGTTCATGGGTACAAATAAGGGTGGGAGAAGGTCTGTCACTCTGAGACTCCTTTAGTCCCTAATTTGTAAATCCTTATACAGTATATTACATGTCAGACTATTAGCATCCATGCTAAAGCAAAACAGTCAAATGAAAGACATTAAGGACAGCTGGTCATTATAGTTGTTTTTGTGTAATACACCTTTCTCTGTGACATGTGAGCATGAAGAAAGGAGGAAAGTGCACATTGGTGTTTCTTTCAGCCTCCACGAGGACAGGCTCAAAGTTGGAAGCTGAGGGTGGGAAGCAAAGGACATTCCGCCTGTGAATCTCACTCTATTTGGCAGATGTGGGCAGAGAGAGCTGTGAAGTTTAGATGCATTTCGTGATAAAGTGTGCCAGCTGCTGCCCAGATGGGACACAGTTCCAACCTTCAATAATATCTTTGCTTTCCTGTCTCATGGCCTCCATTTACCCCAGGGTTGACATAGCAAAAGCATCATGATCTCTCATATTGCTTTAGAAATCTGGTGCAAAGAGAAATTTTCCCTGGGCTACTTGAAAACACACAAGATGTGGTTTGGCTGACCAGAAGAGTTTGGAGCTGAAGTTCGGCAATAAAAGTATAAGTTGACAGCATGACAGGAAATACCACAGCTCAGACACTGCACATCACACATACCTGGATCTACCAGCTGCCAGCACTTGTCCTTTCTTCTTCCAGGGCCATTTCCCACTCCTCACAGGAACCATATAAGGGCCAGAAAGTGAACTAGGAAGCTTCACTGGGAATTATGTGTCCTTCAGACTTGTTAGTGTCTTCATCAAGGCAGTCCTCGAACATCCACCTGGGCTCCATATAACCTGGCCTGGTCCTCACTTTAATGAGCCTCCTCTAGTTCATCTGAGCTAAATTCAAAATCAGTGACTCCTATTCTCTTCCTGATTTTAAGCTTGCCCTGTTGCTGAAGATTTCTCTGCTCTATCTGGGAGAAGCAGGCCTGGCTATACAGCTTGCACAGTCTGGGGCAAAATGAAAATGCAGGAAACCCCTTCTCCAAAAGCAGGTAATAAAGTATTGTGAAGAGTACTAGAATATAAAGATTTTTCTTTCTCTTTCCACTTATCATGATGTGTTTTTTAAATATTTAATGTTATTCTAAGTAGAGAAAAATTAATACTTTAAATTATTAGCTTGAATGCTGCCATTCATCTTTTTATTATACAATGCTAGTTTTAAATTCAAGGATAAGAGTATTTAACTCATTCGTGGATCATCAAAATTACACAATTTGTATTTCATGACATATACATGTGTACCTTTTTTGTTCTTTCCAGAACACTGGAAACACTGCACAAAGCCAAATCAACTGTTTTTCTTTTACTTCTTTGTATATACACATTCTACCTAACCTCTCTACCCTCAGCTTACTAATGAGAAAGAAAGAATGAAATAAGGAACTATAGATTTCCTTATCTTTCCCTTTTCTTGAATGTCATCATTAAATAATGAAATAAGAAACTATAGGTTTCCTTATCTTTCCCTTTTCTTTAATATCATCATATTCAGCATCAGTGACTGACTAATCCAAGGTAGAGACATGAATAAGAAGGAATATGATGGAGTTCCTCGATCATTCCTGTTTCCGAAAATGCTATTGCCTTCCTTTTGCATTTGAAGCAAGTTATGATTAGAATGGAAAGTGTGATCTATTAGAATTGTCGTACTGCCACTTAGTAATTGCTGTGGTTTCTATCTGTGCCTCTGCCTAAATTTCAGGTCAAATTGTAATCCCCAGTATTGGAGGAGGGGCCTGGTGTGAGGTAATCGGATCATGGGGGCAGAGTTCTTACTAATGGGTTAGCACCATCCCCTCTGTACTGTCCTTGTGTTAGTGAGTGAGTGAGTTATCATGAGATCTGGTTGTTTAAAAGTGTGTACCGGACCCCACTCTTCGCTCTCTCTTGTTCCTGCTACAGCCATGTAAGACGTTCCTGCTTCCACTTTGCCTTTCACCATGATTGCAAGTGATATGGTTTGGCTGTGTCCTCACCCAAATCTCATCTTGAGTTGTAGCTCCCATAATTCCCACATGTTATCGGAGGGACCCAGTGGGAGATACTGAATCATGGGGGCAGTTTCCCTCATTCTGTTCTCATGGTAGTGAATAAGTTTCACGAGATCTGATGGTTTTATAAGAGGAAACCCATATAAGATGTGCCTTTAGCCTTCTGCCATGATTCTGAGGCCTCTCTAGCAATTAAATGTTTTTTTCTTTATAAATTACCCAGTCTCAAGTATGTCTTATTAGCAGTGTGAAAATAGGCTAATACAGCAAATTGGTACTGGAAGAGTAGGACCCTGCTGTAAAGATGCCCAAAAATGTGGAAGCAACTATGGAACTGGGTAACAGGCAGAGGCTGAAACAGTTTGGAGGGCCCAGAAGAAGACAGGAAAATGTGGGAAAGTTTGGAACTCCCTAGAGACTTGTTCAGTGACTGACCAAAATGCTGAGAATGATATGGACAATGAAATCCATGCTGAGGTGGTCTCAAATGGAGACGAGGAACTTGTTGGGAACTGGAGTAAAGGTGGCTCTTGCTATGTTTTAGCAAAGAGGCTGGTCACATTTTACCCCTGCTTTGAACTTGAGGGAGGTGATTTAGGGTACCTGGTGGAAGAAATTTCTAAGCAGAAAAGCATTCAAGAGGTGACTTTTGGTGCTGTTAAAAGCATTCAGTTTTCAAAGGCAAACAAGGCATAAAAGTTTGGAAAATTTGCAGTTTGGAAAATTTGCAGCCTGACAATCCGATAGAAAAGGAAAACCTATTTTCAGAGGAAAAATTAAAGCTGGCTGCAGAAATGTGCTTAAGTAATGAGAAGCCAAATGTTAGTTGCCAAGACAATGGGGAACATGTCTCCAGGGCATGTCAGACACCTTTGTAGCAGACCCTCCCATCACAGGCCCAGATGTCTGGGGAAAAAAATGATTTCCTGGGCTGGGCCCAGGCCCCCCATATGGTGTGCAGCCTAGGGACTCAGTGTCCTGCATCCCAGCTGCTCTAGCCATGGCTAAAATGGGTCAAGGTACAGCTCCGGCCATAGCTTCAGAGGGTACAAGCCCCATGCATTGGCAGCTTTCATGTGGTGTTGAGCCTGCAGATGCACGGAAGTCAAAAATTGAGGTTTGGGAACCTCTGCCTATTTTTCAAAGGATATATGGAAATGCTTAAATGTCCAAGCAGAAGTTTGCTGTAGGGATGGATCCCTCATGAAGAAACTCTGCTAAGGCAGTGAAGAAGGGAAACATGGGATTGACACCCCCACAGGTCCCCACTGGGACACTGCTTAGTGGAGCTGCGAGAAGAGGCCTACCGTCCTGCAGACCACAGAATAGTAAATTCACCAACATCTTTCACTGTGTATCTCAAAAAGCTGCAGACACTCAACACCAGGATGTGAAAGCAGCCAGGAGGGGGGCTGTACCCTGCAAAGCCACAGGGGAGAGCTGTTCAAAACCATGGGATCCCACCACTTGCATCAGCAGGACCTGGATGTGAGACATGGAGTCAAACAAGATCATTTTGGAGCTTTAAGATTTGACTGCCCTGCTGGATTTCAGACTTGCAAATGACCCGTATCCCCTTTGTTTTGACCAATTTCTCCCATTCGGAATGGCTGTGTTTACCCAATGCCTGTACCCCCATTGTATCTAGGAAGTAATTAACTTGCTTTTGATTTTGCAGGCTGATAGGCGGAAGGGACTTGCCTTGTTTCAGATGAGAGTTTTGGACTGTGACTTTTGAGTTAATGCTGAAATGAGTCTTTGGGGGACTATTGGAAAGGCATGATTGGCTTTGAAATACGAAGATAAGAGATTTGGGAGGGGTCGGGGTGGAATGATATAGTTTGGCTCTGTGTCCCCATCCAAATATCATCTTATAATTCCCATAATTCCCACTTGTTATGGGAGAGACCTGGTGGAAGATGACTGAATCATGGGTTGGGTCTTTCCTGTGCTGTTCTAATGATAATGAATAAGTCTCACAAAATCTGATGGTTTTGTAAAGAGGAGTTTCTCTGCACAAGTTCTCTCTCTGCCTGATGCCATCTGCGTAAGATGTGACTTGCTCCTCCTGGTCCTCTGCCATGATTGTGAGGCCTCCCCAGCCATGTGGAACTGTAAATGCAATAAACCTCTTTATTTTGTAAATTGCCCAGTCTTGCGTATGTCTTTGTCAGCAGCATGAAAACAGACTAATACACTTGGGTATGTCTTTATCAGCAGCATGAAAATTAACGAATACAGTAAGTTTCCTGGTGCCTCCCCAGAAGCTGAGTAGATGCCAACTTAATGCTTCGTATACATCTTGTAGAACCTCTTTCTTTTATAAATTATTCAGTCTGTTAGGTATTTTTTATAGCAGTGCAAGAATGGACTAATACTTAAAATTGGTACCGGTAGTGGGGCATTGCTATAAAGATACCTGAAAATGTGGGAATGGCTTTGGAACTCGGTAATGGATAGAAACTGGAAGAGTGTGGAGAGCTCAGAAGAAGACAGGAAGATTAGGGAAAATTTGTAACTTACTGGAGACTTGTTAAATTATTGTGACCAAAATGCTGATAGCAATAAGGGCAGAGATACCCAGGCTGATGAGGTCTCAGATGGAGATGAGGAACTTATTGGGGACTGGAACAAAGGTAACTTTTGTCATTTGTTAGTAAAGAACCTGGTGGCATTGTGCTCCTGCCCTAAGTATCTGTGGAACATTGAACTTCAGAGTGATGATTTCGGGTATCTGGTGAAAGAAATTTCCAAGCAACAAAACATTCAAAAAGTGATCTGGCTGCTTCTAATTACCTATGATCATTTGCATGAGTAAATAAATGACCTGAAACTGGAACTTATATTTAAAAGAGAAGCACAGCATAAAAGCTTGGAAATTTTTTCAGTGTGGCTTTGTGGTAGAAAAGAAAGACCCATTTTCAGGGAAGAAATTCAAGGCAGCTAGAGAAGTTTGCACAAGTTAAAAACGATGCAAGTGCTAACATCCAAGAAAATGGGGAAAAGGCCTCAAAGGCATTTCAGAGATCTGTGTAGCAGCCCCTCCCATCACAGGCCCAGATGCCTCGGAGGGCAGAATGATTTCATGAGCCATGCCCAGGGTCCTGCTGCCCTGCACAACCTTGGGACATTATTCCCTGCATTCCAGACATTCCAGCTCCAGCTATGGCTCCAAGAGGCCCAGGTACAGCTCAGGCCACTGCTTCAAAGGATGCAAGCCATAACCTTGGTGGCTCCCTTGTGATGTTAAACCTGAAGGCACACAGAGTGCAAAAGTTGATGCTTAGGAGTCTTTGCCTAGATTTCAGACGATGTGTGCAAGTGCTTGGATGTCCAGGCAAAAGCCTGAAGTAGGAGCAGAGCCCTCATGTAAAACCTCTACTATGACAGTGCACATTGGAAATGTGGGGTTGAATCCCCAACACAGAGTCCCCTCTGGGGCACTGCCTAGTGGAGCCGTGAGAAGAGGGCCATAGTCCTCCAGACCCAGAAATGGTAGGTCCACTGACAGCTTGTACCTCATGCCTGGAAAAGACTCAACCACTCAACACCAGCTCTTGAGAACAGCCTTGGGTGGGGAAACCTGCAAAACCACAGGGGCAGAGTTTCCCAAGGCTCTGGGAGCACACCTCTTACATCAGTGTGCCCTGGACAAGAGACATGGAGTTAAAAGAGAATATTCTGGAGATTTAAAATTTAATGACTGCCCTGCTGGGTTTCACACTTGTTACCCCTTTGTTTTCATAAATTTCTATTTTTTGGAATGGAAGTATTTACTCAATGCCTATATCACCATTTTATCTTGGAAGTAACTAGTTTTTTATTTTACAGACTCATAGGTGGAAGGGACTTGCCTTATCTCAGATAAGACTTTGGGCTTTGGACTTTTGAGTTAATGTTGGAATTAGTTAAGATCTTGGGGGACTGTTGGGAAGGCATGATTGTATTTTGAAATGTGAGAAGTATATGATATTTGAGAAGGATCAAGAGTGGAATGACATGGTTAAAATATGTGTCCCAGACCAAATCTTATGTTGAATTTTAATCCCCATTGTTGGAAGAAGGGCCTGGTGGGAGGTAATTGGATCATGGCGTGGAGTTATCACTAATGGTTTAGCCCTGTTAATGTGCTACTGTTAATGTGATAGTGAGTTATGAGATCTGGTTGTTTAAAACTGTGTAACAAAAGTGTGGAGTTATCACTAATGGTTTAGCACCATCCCCTCACTGCTGTTAATGTGATAGTGAGTTATCATGAGATCTGGTTGTTTAAAAGTGTGTAACAGTCCCCACTCCTTGCTCTCTCTTGCTTCTACTCTGGCCATGTAAGACACACCTGCTCCCCCTTCACTTTCTGTCATAATTGTAAGTTTCCTGGGACTTTAAAGTAACTTCCAAGGCCAAGAAGGTGCCAGTATCTTGCCTTCTATACAGCCTGTGGAACAATAAGCAAATTAAACCTCTTTTTTAAAATTATACTTTAAGTTCTAGGGTACATGTGCACAATGTGCAGGTTTGTTACATATGTATACATGTGTCATGTTGGTGTGCTGTGCCCATTAACTCGTCATTCTCATTAGGTATATCTCCTAATTCTATCCCTCCCCCCTGTCCCCACCCCATGACAGGCCCCAGTGTGTGATGTTCCCCATCCTGTGTCCAAGTGTTCTCATTGTTCAATTCCCATATATGAGTGAGAACATGCGGTGTTTGGTTTTATGTCCTTGTGATAATTTGTTCAGAATGATGGTTTCCAGCTTCATCCATGTCCCTAAAAAGGACATAAACTCATCCTCTTTTATGACTGCATAGTATTCCATGGTGTATATGTACCACATTTTCTTAATCCAGTCTTTCATTGATGGACATTTGGGTTGGTTCCAAGTCTTTTCTACTGTGAGTAGTGCTGCAATAAACATATGTGTGAATGTATCTTTACAGTAGCATGATTTATAATCCTTTGGGTTAATGTAATGGGATTACATTACATTACATTACATTACATAATGGGATGGCTGGGTCAAATGGTATTTCTAGTTCTAGATCCTTGAGGAATCGCCACACTGCCTTCCACAATGGTTGAACTAGTTTACAGTCCCACCAACAGTGTAAAAGTGTTCCTATTTCTCCACATCCTCTCCAGCACCTGTGGTTTCCTGACTTTTAAATGATCGCCATTCTAACTGGTGTGAGATGGTATCTCATTGTGGTTTTGATTTGCCTTTCTCTGATGGCCAGTGATGATGAGAATTTTTTCATGTGTCTGTTGGCTGCATAAATGTCTTCTTTTGAGAAGTGTCTGTTCATATCCTTTGCCCACTTTTTGATGGGGTTGTTTGATATTTTCTTGTCAATTTGTTTCTTTGTAGATTCTGGATATTAGCCGTTTGTCAGATGAGAAGATTGTAAAAATTTTCTGCCATTCTGTAGGTTGCTTGTTCACCCTGAGGGTAGTTTCTTTTGCTGTGCAGAAGCTCTTTAGTTTAATTAGATCCCATTTGTCAATGTTGGCTTTTGTTGCCATTGCTTTTGGTGTTTTAGACATGAAGTCCTTGCCCATGCCTGGTCCTGAATGGTATTGCCTAGGCTTTCATCTAGGGTTTTTATGGTTTTAGGTCTAACATTTAAGTCTTTAATCCATCTTGAATTAATTTTTGTAGCAGATATAAGGAAGGGATCCAGTTTCAGCTTTCTACATATAGCTAACCAGTTTTCCCAGCACCATTTATTAAATAAGGAATCCTTTCTCCGTTTCTTGTTTTTGTCAGGTTTGTCAAAGATCAGATGGTTGTAGAAGTGTGGTATTATTTCTGAGAGCTCTGTTGTGTTCCATTGGTCTATATCTCTCTTTTGGTACTAGTACCATGCTATTTTAGTTACTGTAGCCTTGTAGTATAGTTTGAAGTCAGGTAGCAGGATGCCTCTAGCTTTGTTCTTTTTGGCTTAGGATTGTCTTGACAATGTGGGTTCGTTTTTGGTTCCATGTGAACTTTAAAGTAGTTTTTCCCAATTCTGTGAAGAAAGTCATTGGTAGCTTGATGGGGATGGGATTGAATCTATAAATCTATAAATCACCTTGGGCAGTATGGACATTTTCATGATATTGATTCTTCCTATCCATGAGCATGGAATATTCTTCCATTTGTTTGTGTCCTCCTTTATTTCCTTCAGCAGTGGTTTGTAGTTCTCCTTGAAGATGTCCTTCACATCCCTTGTAAGTTGAATTCCTAGATATTTTATTTCTTTGAAGCAATTTTAAATGGGAGTTCACTCATGATTGGGCTCTCTCTTTGTCTGTCATTGGTGTATAGGAATGCTTGTGAGTTTTGCACATTGATTTTGTATCCTGAGACTGCTGAAGTTGCTTATCAGCTTAAGGACATTTTGGGTTGAGACGATGGGGTTTTCTAAATATACAATCATGTTATCTGCAAACAGGGACAACTTGACTTCCTCTTTTCCTAATTGAATACTGTTTATTTCTTTCTCTTGCCTGATTGCCCTGGCCAGAACTTCCAACACTATGTTGAATAGGAGTGGTGAGAGAGGGCATCCCTGTCTTGTGCCAGTTAGTAAAAGGAATGTTTCCAGTTTTTGCCCATTCAGTTATGATTTTGGCTGTGGATTTGTCATAAATAGCTCTTATTATTTTGAGATACATCTCATTGATACCTAGTTTGCTGAGAGTTTTTAGCATGAAGGGCTGCTGAATTTTGTCAAAGGCCTTTTCTGCATCTATTGAGATAAACATGTGGTGTTTGTCTTTGGTTCTGCTTATATGATGGATTATGGTTATTGATTTGCACATGTTGAACCAGCCTTGCATCCCAGATATGAAGCCAAGTCGATTGTGGTGGATAAGCTTCTTGATGTGCTGCTGGATTCAGTTTTCCAGTATTTTATTAAGGATTTTTGCTTCGATGTTCATCATGGATATTGGTCTAAAATTCTCTTTTTTTGTTGTGTCCCTTCCAGGCTTTGGTATCAGGATGATGCTGGCCTCATAAAATGAGTTAGGGAGGATTTCCTCTTTTTCTATTGATTGGAATAGTTTCAGAAGGAATGGTACCAGCTCTTTATACCTCTGGTAGAATTTGGCTCTGAATGCATCTGGTCCTGGACTTTTTTTGGTTGGTAGGCTATTAATTATTGCCTCAATTTCAGAGCCTGTTATTGGTCTACTCAGGTATTCAACTTCTTCTTAGTCTTGGGAGGTTGTATGTATCCAGGAATTTTTCCATTTCTTCTAGATTTTCTAGTTTATTTGCATAGAAGTGTTTATAGTATTCTCTGATAGTAGAGTATATTTCTGTGGGATCAGTGGTGATACCCCCTTTGCATTTTTTATTGTGTCTATTTGATACTTCTCTCTTTTCCTCTTTATTAGTCTTGCTAGTGGTCTATCAATTTGGTTGATCTTTTCAAAAAACCAGGTCCTGGATTCCTTGATTTTTTAAGGGGTTTTGTGTCTATCTCCTTCAGTTCTGCTCTAATCTTAGTTATTTATTTCCTTCTGCTAGCTTTTGAATGTGTTTGCTCTTGCTTCTCTAGTTCTTTTAATTGTGATGTTAGGGTGTCAATTTTAGATCTCTCCTGCTTTCTCTTTGGGCATTTAGTGCTATAAATTTCCCTCTACACATTGCTTTAAATGTATCCCAGATTCTGGTATGTTATGTCAGCATTTGCTTGTCTGTAAAGGATTTTATTTCTCCTTCACTGATGAAACTTAGTTTGGCTGGATATGAAATTCTGACTTGAAAATTATTTTCTTTAAGAATGTTGAATACTATACTGGCCCCCACTCTCTTCTGGCTTGTAGAGTTTCTGCCGAGAGATCCGTTGTTAGTCTGATGGGCTTCCCTTTGTGGGTATCCTGACCTTTCTCTCTGGCTGCCCTTAACAATTTTTCCTTCATATCAACTTTGGTGAATCTGACAACTATGCATCTTGGAATTGCTCTTCTTGAGGAGTATCTTTGTGGCATTCTCTATATTTCCTGAATTTGAATGTTGGCCTGCTTTGCTAGGTTGGGGAAGTTCTCCTGGATAATACCCTGAAGCGTGTTTTCCAACTTGGTTCCATTGTCCCCATCACATTCAGGCACACCAATCAGACGTAGATTTGGTCTTTTCACATAATCCCATATTTCTTGGAGGTTTTGTTCATTTCTTTTTACTCTTTTTTCTCTAAACTTGTCTTCTCACTTCATTTCATATATCTGATCTTTAATCACTGACACCCTTTCTTCCGCTTGATTGAATTGGTTACTAAAGCTTGTGCATGCCTCATGTAGTTCTTGTGCCATGGTTTTCAGCTCGATCAGGTCATTTAATGTCTTCTCTATGCTGTTTGTTCTAGTTAACCATTCATCTAATCTTTTGTCAAGGTTTTTAACTTCCTTGCAATGAGTCATAACATCCTCCTTTGACTCAGAGAAGTTTGTTATTTCTGATTGTCTGAGGTCTTCTTCTCTCAATTCGTCAAAGTCATTCTCTGTCCAGCTTTGTTCCATTGCTCGTGAGGAGCTGCGTTCCTTTGAAGGAGAAGATGTGCTCTGATTTTTAGAATTTTCACCTTTTCTGCTCTGGTTTCTCCCCATCTTTGTGGTTTTATCTACCTATGGTCTTTGCTGTTGGTGACGTAGAGATGTGGTTTTGGTGTGGATGTCCTTTCTGTTTGTTAGTTTTCCTTCTAAGAGTCAGGACCCTCAGCTGCAGGTTTGTTGCAGTTTGCTGGAGGTCCACTCCAGACTCTGTTTGCCTGGGTATTACTAGCAGAATCTGCAGAACAGCAAATATTGTAGAATGGCAAATATTGCTGCCTGATCCTTCCTCTGGAAGCTTCATCTCAGAGTGGTACCCAGTCCTATGAAGTATCAGCTGGCCCCTACTGGGAGGTGCTTCCCAGTTACGCTACTCAGTCATCAGGGACCCACTTGAGGAGGCAGTCTGTACATTCTCAGATCTCAAACTCTGTGCTGGGAGAACCACTACTCTCTTCAAAGCTGTCAGACCAGAATGTTTAAGACTGCAGAAGTTTCTGTTGCCTTTTGTTCAGCTATGCCTTGCCCCAGGAGGTGGAGTCTTCAGAGGCAGGTAGGCCTCCTTGAATTGCAGTGGGCTCCACCAAGTTTGAGCTTTCCTGCCACTTTGTTTACCTACTCAAGCCTCAGCAATGGTGGACACCCCTCCCCAAGCCTTGCTGCCACCTTGCAGTTTGATCTCAGACTGCTGTGCTAGGAGTGAGCAAGGCTCTGTGGGTGTGGGACCCTCCAAGCCAGGAGCTTCTGATCTCAGGTGATCCGCCCACCTTGGCCTCCCAAGATGCTGGGATTACAGGTGTGAGCCACCATGCCTGGCATCTCCAATAGTTCTTTATAGTAGTGCTAGAATGAACTAATTAGTCATATATGAAACAAATTTACCTTGCTTTCACTTTGAGTCTCTCTGATGTCCCATGTACCCAGTGCACATCAGGCACCTTGTGGTCATAAGTGCCCTATGCTTATGGAGATCTTGTGCTCATGGGCATCCTGTGCTCATGGACACCCTTCCTCATGGTGCATCCTGTGCTTGTGGGCCATGATGCATGCTATATGCAAATAAAGAAGGAAGTGATTAAGAACATACATATACATATTTCCTCTTCATGTATATCCTTCATTGGCCCACTGGACTTCACTTACAAAAAAAGTAAATGAAAAGATGTAATTACAAATAATTTCAAGATGGTAACATCAGAACACTAAACTCAGTGTGAGACTACCTTGAGGGGACCTTGTGCAATTGCATAATTCCCTTCTGCCACATTGTAGGGTGTGAGATTGAAGAAGAATACGGTTACCAGGGATGCATGGGGGAATGCTTTGGGAGCAATCCCTAGTAATTTATGTCCTTAGGGAATATATTTATACCTAATTGTGATGGTGGTATAGTTCATTCCTTACCATATGATGAGGCATTTTCTACAGAAGAAGCAACACACATTAATGGCACCATTAATTGAACATGTCTCATGGGCTTCATGTGATTTTTCTCCTACAACACAATGAAAGTTCTTTTAAAAGATGTTTATGTGTTAAAGAAATATTGCAGGATTCAGGTTGTTGTTTCTCCTAATGAAGCAGAGAGAGTTTTCCTTGTGAGATTTGATAAAATAAATCATTTTTTCTGTGCAGATAAATGTCATTAAAAAAACACAGTTGTGAGATAAAATCCTTTCTTCTCTGATTCTCTCTTTGCTTTAGAGAGCCTTTAAAAATTCTTTTCAGTTTCCACTTCCAACTCTTTCTGTTCCCAATGAATTAGCAGATTTTAATCTGAATTCTTACAGTCACTGTACAAAAGTTTAAATTCTATTTTCTCTTCATAAAAGAAAGAAACTAGACACCATGACACTACCTTTAAAATAAAAAATGAATTGTATTATTTATAAAAATTGACTTAAACTTCAACAACAAGAAAACAGACCTGAGTTTAGGCCTCCATGTAGTAGGTAGAATATTAGACATCTATTTGAGTGCAAATCATCATATGGTATTAGCAAATAAACATAAAATTATTATATTTTATAAATCAGCAAATTATAGCATATAATTTTAGGTCTTCATAAATGATAAAATCTAATATCTTATTACTCATATGAATCTGTCTCATGCTGTAATAAAAATATATCCAAGACTGACTAATTTATAAAGGAAAGAAAGTGCTTTAGAACAGGAAACTCTTTGACATTTTTCTCCTTGACTCACAGTTCCACATTGCTGGGGAGGCCTCACAATCATGGCAGAAGTCAAAGGAGCAAAGTTACATCTTACATGGGGGCAGGCAAGAGATAGAGTGTGTGTGGGAGCTTATAAAACATCAGATCTCATGAGACTTATTTATTATCACAAGAACAGCATAGGAAAAACCCACTCCCATGATTCAATTATTTCCCACTGGGTCCCTCCCACAACACATGAGAGTTATGGGAGCTACAGTTCAAGATGAGATTTGGGTGGGGACACAGTCAAACCATATCGTTCCACCCCTGGCACCTTCCAAATCTCATGTCCTCAAATTTTAAAACCAATCATATCTTCCCACCAATTCCCCAAAGTCTTAACTCATTTTAGCATTAATGACAAGGCAAGTCCTTTCCACCTACAAGCCTGTAAAATCAAAAGCAAGTTAGAGATACAATGGGAGTACAGGCATTGGGTAAATATACTCATTCCAAATGGGAGAAATTGGCCAAAACAAAGGGGCTATGGGCTCCATGCAAGTCCAAGATCTAATAGGGCAGTAAGTAATTAAGCCTTAAAATTCCAAAATGATCTCCTTTGACATGTCTCACACCCAGATTACGCTGGTGCAAGAGGTGGGCTCCCAGAGCCTTGGGATGCTCTGCCCCTGTGGCTTTGCAGGATATAACCCCAGTCCTGGCTGCTTTCATGGGCTGGTGTTGAGGGTCTGTGTCTTTTACTGGTGCACAGTGCAAGCTGTTGATGAATCTACCATTCTGGGGTCTGGAGTACAGTGACCCTCTTCTCACAGCTCCATTAGGCAGTACCCCAGTAGGGACTCTGTGTAGGGTCTCCAACCCTAAATTTCCCTCTGCACTACTCTGGCAGAGGTTCTCTATGGGGACTCTGCCCCTGCAGCACACCTCTGCCTGGACATTCAGGCATTGCCATACACTCTCCCAAATCTAAGCAGAGATTCCCAAACCTCAATTCTTTACTTCTGTGTAACTGCAGGCTCAACACCACATAGAATCTGCTGAGGTTTGGGGTTTATGCCCTCTAAAGCCATGACCAGAGCTGTATCTTGACCCCTTTTAGCCATGGCTAGAGCAGCTGGGATGCAGTACACTGAGTCTCTAGGCTGCACACAGCAGGTGGTGCCTGGGCCCAGCCCAAGAATTCATCTTTTTTTCTCTAGGCATCTGGGCCTGTGATGGGAGGGGCTGCCACAAAGGTCTCTGACATGCCCTGGAGACATTTTCTCCATTGTCTTGGTGATTAACATTTGGTTCCTTGTTACTTATGCAAATTTCTGAAGCAGGCTTGAATTTCTCCCCAGAAAATGTGTTTTCTTTTCTATCGCGCTGTCAGGCTGCAAATTTTCCAAACTTTTATGCTCTGTCACCTTTTGAATGTTTTGATGCCTAGAAATTTCTCCCAACAGATGCCCTAAATCATCTCCCTTAAGTTCAAACTTCCACAGACATCTAGGGCAGGGGCAAAATGTGGCCAGTCTCTTTGTATACCAAGAGTAGCCTTTATTCCAGTTTGCAATAAGTTCTTTATCTCCATCTGAGACCACCTCAGCCTGGAACTTATTGCCCATATCACTATCAGCATTTTGGTCAAAGCCGCTCAAGAAGTCTCTAGGAAGTTCCAAACTTTCCCACATTCTCCTGTCTTCGTCTGAGTCCTCCAACCTGTTTCAACCTCTGCCCATTACCCAGTTCCAAAGTCACTTCCACATTTTTAGGTATCTGTACAGAAGAACCCCACTCTACCAGTACCAATTTATTGTATTAGTCTGTCCTCATCTGCTAAGGAAGACATATGTGAGACTGGGTAATTTATAAAGAAAAGAAGCTTAACTGACTCATAGTTCCACATGGCGGGGGAGGCCTCACAATCGTGGTGGAAGGCAAAAGAACAAATTCATGTCTTACATAGCAGCAGGCAAGAGAGAACCTGTGCAGGGGAACTCCCCTTTATAAAACCATCAGATCTCATGAGAATTATTGATAATTACAAAAACAGCATGGGAAAGACTGCTCCCACCACCCAGCCCATGATTAAATTACCTCCCACTGGGTCCCTCCCATGACATGAGAATGATGAGAGCTACAATTCAAGATGAGATTTGGGTGGGGACACAATTAAACCATATCAATACTCATGACTTCTAAGTTAAGTTGGGTGAGTTTTCTGTTTTATTCGCCAGATACTCATATCAACCAAATGTCTAATCATTATAATTGCCTGTGAGTATTAGGTTGTATTTCAAAAGGGCAAGGCCAAAGCTGAATAACACCAGCACTTAGCAGATGACAGTTGAGTTTCCTTTGGTTGGAATTGTTGGTACTCTTGCTCTATTACATACCTTTTGGGTCCTGCAACTTGTAGTTACCTCTACTCTTAGACACTCTTAAAGAAAAATAAGAGGTATCGGTCCTTCCAGGTGAGCTCACTTTTTTTTTCTGATATTTTTTAGAAGGAAACTTCCAAATTGATAATCTTTTTATTTTCAGTGATGCATTAGTAAATGTTAAATAACCAGCACTAGGGAAGGAAGAGGGATGGAATGAACTGATTTGTATCCCTTGCTGAGTTCTATAATGTAAATATTCCCACCATGGCTGATTCTGAGTTACCGGTTGTCATCACTGAATGGAGAGTTGGAAAGAAATGCTAGCAACCAGGTATTATGAGGTGGTACAGACCCACTTGAGCACATACAACTGCTACCTTGATTTTAGAAAATCATTAGGAATATGTTCAAACAAATCAGAAAGTTAAATAAGTCTAAGTTAGCCCTGTTGAAGAGGTAGCAAAAAATCTGTGACAATATCCTGAAACTCTATCCATTGGGATATTTTATATAACTTTAAATTTGTATTTTACTCAATTTGATAAAATAGATGCTTCTTCTTCTCTAACTCAGCAATTTCTCAGACTGTACCTTTTTCCCTAAATCTTCTAATCTGTTGTGTTTACATATCTTAGGTTTTTCTAACTTAATAATGATTTTTCCTTCTATTTCATTCTAAAGCAGAATGGTAGCAAATCTTATAAAATAAAATTTAATAGAGATAAGTTTAAGATTCTGAACGTGGTCCAAAAATCCAACCTCTTGCTTACAGAATGGGGGCATCAGAATTTAGCAATAGTACCAATAAAAATAACTTGGGCTACTAGTTTAATGTATCCATATGATGGATGATATAGCTGCTAAAAACAGAGCAGGATTTTAGCCTGCCTTATTAAAGACTGTTATCATTCTCTAACAGTGGTTCTGAGGCATGATTGCACCCTTGAATGATCATCAAAATTGCAAACAATCCTCATGCCCAGGCCATATCCTAATTTCATCTCTCAGAGACCCAGACATCAGTAGTTTTTAAAACTCCCCAGGTAATTCAAATGTGCTGTCAACTTGGAGAACCACTGATCTAGAACAGTGTTTGAAGAAGTTAATATGAGTTCGTATGAGTCACCTGGAATTTCACTAAAATACAAATTCCAATTCAGTAGACCTGGAGTAAGGGTGTGAAATTTTCATTTCCAACAACTTCCTGGGTAATTCTATTGGATCACAGGACAATTGTAGTAAGGATTTAGAACAAGGGAAGTGTGCTCTGTTCAGCAATTAATGGTTCATACCTGGATTATTAAGTTAATTTCCTAGAGTGACATAGAGAAACTCAAGCACGTTCATAGATACAGGGATTATGAAGATTTTACTTCTTGTTCTGCAATGATCAGTTGAAGGAACTAGAGTTATTTAGCTAGCTGACAAGAAGATACTGAGGAAACATGATAACTAGTTTTAGAGAAATAAAGAATGATTACATAAATCCAAGATTAAGTTTGTTTATTCTTCCTCAAGGGATAGAACTACAAGTAATGGGTAGACACTACAGCAAAACAGATTTTGGATCAATATACAGTAGAATATCGTAGCCAGAGCTCACCAAAGTTGGAATAGATTGCCTTGGGAAGAAATGCATACCCATAACAGGATATGATTTGGTGATAACTTTGTGAGGCTTCTACAGAAATAAATTAAACATGGAAAGGGAGATGATCACTCAAGATGACATTTAACACACTTTCCAAAACTGAGTCTATGATGTTCTGCATTTCTTTTCAGTCTAATGTCTGTAGCTTCTAGCTTATGGTAGGCAGTCAAGTCTAGGATTTTAACAGTGCCTACAAACCAGGGATTTCTTTCCCTTACTGTTCCATTCCTTCATGAAATTACAAAGTTTTGTTTACCTGAATATTCATGCAGATACTGCCCTTCCCCTAGGCCCCCACATCTTTTCTTGTTTCATTTTGAAAATGTGCTACTTCTGTTCTGAACTCAAATGGAAAACTCTTAATGATTACGTAGCTCTTTCGATTCAAGCAACTAAAGTTGGTATTCTGATTAATCTAAGCATCCTTCCTTATCACATCCCATTTTGACTCTCTTATTTGTTGATGGTGATAAAAGCATTCAATTTATAAGACTACTTTTTTTCCCAAACTGGTAATCATTTTCAAGGTTCTCCCTAATTTAGTTTTCTTGTTTATGCTTGCATCTAGGTGATGGCCTGCAATTCTATATACTCAGTTATCTCAAGAAATAACAGAGTACCTGAAGAGGTGAAACCCTTGCTTAATATTTTTTTTTTTTATGAATTCAACTAAGAGTGGACAAGTCAATACAACATCTATTTTATTTAAACTGATTTATGGTTGGTTAGGTAAGATGGCTTGGAAATAATACTTCTGAATGTCTATACAGAATTTTTCAGTAAAATTAGATACTAAAGTGCTAGAATCATGCTAATAGACTGGCAGTTTAAAATGGCAACATAAAAATTAATGCAGTTTCTGAGTTGTGGGTTTCACAGATCACTGAGACCTGGAAACATTTACAGTTTTCTCGTTGGTTTTCCTTCCTAACATCATGAGTTATTTAAAACTCCCAGCTGTTTCACAAATCAGTGTTTTCCTTCATTTCAGTTTAATTCAGTTTGTTCTAACCTCACTTCTCAGAATTTTATGGAGCTGTTTTGAACCTCAGTTTTAATAAAGTTTTCATATGTAATTATTTCCATGTCAAGAATTTTTTATGTGTTTGACAATATAATCAAAGACTTCTTAAGAGTTTTCAGGTGTTATTATCCACAGAAAAGTATATTGTGTCCTCAAATAGTGAGGAATAGTGAACAAAATTGTAATTCTGTTCCCAGTGATATATTTCCACAAGTGGCCTCCCATGTGAAGAAATTGGATGTAATACTATTGTTATACTCCTTCTTTATTTTAGCCCTTAAAAAAATCACTCTTGTCCATTCTACAAGAAATATCATTAGCCTCTATCTAACAAAAAAATCAAAAATTTGCATAGGAAAAGAAAGACTAAACAAATAGAGGGCCACACCATGTACTCAGGTAGAAAAACTCAGCATCATAAAGATGTCAGTACTATGTAAGTTCATCTATAAATTTAATGTAATACCAACGGGATATTGTCCATTAGACAAGCTGACTGTAAAATACATATGGCAGAATAAGCAAGCAGGAATAGTCAGAATAATTCCAAAAAATAAAAGAAATAAAAGGAAGTAGACATACTAGGTATGAGAATACTTTGCAATGGCTAAAATAATTAAAATAGTGAAGAACTAAAACAAAAATCATTATGGTAGAGGCTGCTCATTTTTACAAGTAATTTTACTGGAAGTGTCAATGTACCCATAGTTTAAAAATACATTTTCTAGAATTTTGCTGCAGACGATGGGTGGACATATGACTAAATTTGGGTCACTGTGGATTAACTAGAAGTTATAGGCTGAGTGTATTATTTTCCTATTACTCTGGTAACAGGTTGCCACAAGCTGAGTGTCTTGAAGCAACACAAATTTATTACCTTACAGTTTTTGAAGTCAGAAGTTCAAAATATGTCTTATGGGGCTAAATCAAGTTGTCAATGGTGTTGTATTCCTTCTGGAGGCTCCAACAGAGAATCCATTCCCTTGCTTCTAGAAGCTGCCTGTATTCCAGCTTCTAGAAGCTGCCTGTATTCCTTGACTCATGGCCTCTCTCTCTCACCTTCAAAGCAAATCCCTCCAACCTTTGCTGCTGTCACCACAAATGCCTTTCTAATCTTGACTCTTCCACTTCCCTAGGTGGATTCTTTTGATTACATTGGGCCCCCCAAATAATTCAGGATAATCTTCCTATGTTAAGAACCTTAAGTTGACCATATTGGTAAAGTCCCTTTTGCCATAGAAGGTAACAAATTCATAGATTCCAGGGAATAGAACATTTTGGGGCAGCAATTTTCTGCCTGCCACAGTGGACCTTTTGAAAAGCTTCTTAGAAGAAACCTGAGAACTCCCAATGCCAGCCATGATGGCAAAAAACTGGACTTGACTTCTTGCCATAAACAGCTAGAAAACTGGAAAAAAATATCGAAAGCAACTGCTTTCCGTTATTGCAAAATATGCAGCACCAGACTGATCTCTGAGAAAGGGACACAGATTAAATGACTACCGCAGTCACCCTAGATTTCTTTCTGGAGGTAGTTTCCAGACATGCGAAGGCAAAGGAAACCAGTCTTGGGGACTCTGAATTAAAGAGACAAAGATTGGAGTTCAATTGGCCAAAAGTGACAGGAAGTTCCAAGGATGAGTTCTAAAGGTGAAAAAGCTACACAGAAAATGAGCTTCAAAAATTTGTGTAAGGATCATCTTGAGTCTTTAAATAATATTAAGCCATGCATGCAGAAAGTGAAATTTCACAAAGATAGCCAAAAAAACTACCAGGTAGTTGTGAGATGAACAATAAGAGGATGCATAAAACATGAAGATTTTGAGTCCCAACGAGGAAGAGTAGAAGTCGTTGATGGTTACCAGGTCATTCAGCGGAGACTCTGGGGATCACCTCAGCAGTGGTACTGAACTATCACTGAAGTGAAAATTACTTTGGGGAAAAGAGAAAAAAGCAGGAGTAAAGGGAAGTAGATGCATACAGATAATAAATAAATAAAAATAAAAAGGCAAAAATTGACAGGAAACTGAGTCAGCTGTATTAGCCATTTTGCAAGTTTTCTCTTTCTATCTCTTTCGGCACCAAACTTTCACATGATTGCTGGAGCTACAGCAGTTATATTACCACTGTGAAACACTTGAGGCTGAAGGCTGAAAGCCAGCAATAAGGTTGTCAGAACAGAGTGATGGAGAGAGGTTGATATAGTAGTGATGTTGTTGGACCATGCAATGGTGCTGCCTGCTTGCACTAGCCTTTGTGTTACATGAAAGAGAAATAAAACCATCTTGTTTAAACAACTATCATTTTGGTTTTCTTTTACATGAAGCCAGAATAAACCTCAACTTAATCACAGACTAATACAATACACTGAAAAAATTTTAAAATAGGTGAAAATATATACAATGGTTAAGAAGATATGGGATAAAATGACAATAGTGACATTTCAAGTTAGTAAAGAGAATGTAGATAATTTTTTTAAAATGTTGCTGGGAAATGGGATACCATCTGAAAAAATGTAAAGTGAGATCAATATCTTACATTATTCAAATTGAATTTAGTATGAATCTAACATTTAAATATAAAAAATGAAACTAAAAAAGTGCAAAAAGAAATCAGGAGAATTTAAAAAATAATCTCAGAGAAGGTCTTTCCAAGTACAACACAAAATGTAAAAGCCATAAAATAAAAGATTAATAAATCCGATTACATAAAAGTAAAGAAAATGCATGACAAAAATACACAGGCAGAGTCAAAAGAGAACTAACTAACTATTTGCAACTGATATCACAGCAAAGAGATATTTTCCTTGATGTACACGTATACAGAGCTCTACAACCAATAAATAAAAGACCATTGATGCAACAGAAGAGTAGAGGGCGTGAACAGATGGGTCACAGAGAAAAAGCAAATGACTCCTAGCCACATGGAAAGACAGTTGATTTTACTCGTTACAAGATTATTAGAAGTTCAAATTAAATGGCGTAGCATGTTAGCACATCAGATAAACATGGTGGTAATGAGAAACAGGATTCTACTCTCATACATTGTTAGTGAGAGTATAAATTGCTTCAAACACAAGTTCAGAAAATATGGAAGTATCTTTTCAAATTAAAAATGTACATACCTTTTGATTAATCAGTTTTTATTTTTTTTATTTTTTTATTTTTATTTATTTATTTATTTTTTTGAGACGGAGTCTTGCTCTGTCGCCTGGGCTGGAGTGCAGTGGCCGGATCTCAGCTCACTGCAAGCTCCGCCTCCCGGGTTTACGCCATTCTCCTGCCTCAGCCTCCAGAGTAGCTGGGACTACAGGCGCCTGCCACCTCGCCCGGCTAGTTTTTTCTATTTTTTAGTAGAGACGATTAATCAGTTTGATCCCTAGTTATGTAACCCAAAATACACTCTCAAATGTATGAAATAATTTATTCCTTTATTCAACAAACAAGTGCCTACTCTTTTTAAAGCACTCTTCCATCACTCTCTCTATAAAAGTATTTACTGAATATCACATATTTTGTGATAAAAAATTAGAAACAAAGTGTGCATGAATAAAGGGCTGACTAAATAAATTATAATACATCAAACATGATAAATTATGAACCTATTGCAAAGAAGAAAGCATAAGCAAATGTGAGATTTTTTGTCTTGCTTTCTTCTGTATCCCTAACACATAGAACAATGTATAGCACATATTACACTTGCAATAAATATTTGATGAACTAACAACAACAACAAAAAGCAAGATGCAGAATGGCACATAACAATTATATGAGAGAAAGCACGAATAAATATATACATATATTCACTTCTAAACAATTAGAAACCGGTAACAGGGCTTGCTTCTGAGGATAGTGCTAGAATATGTGGGACCAGAAAGAGAATTAGGTTGCCTTTATACCATGCAACCTTTTGTAACTTTTGAATGTTGTGCTATGTGCATTAATTACCTTTTCAGAAGAAAAGTACACCCATTCATCACATTTGAATATCTTCAGATCCTTTTTTCCTTCCCTGCAGGTGCTGGCCTGAGTAGGAATTAGCATTCCTTGGTGGTTTCTGACATACTTTGAGCAAAATTTTAGGCATTTTTCATAAATATATTGCTTTCACTAGCATTTAAAAGGGGCATGTCTGTTAACCCTGCACCTACTCACAAATGATTCAATTGAGATGACAAAAAGTGCAATGACTCATCTCCAAATAAAAAGATATGTGTGGGCCTTCCCAGGCCTTGTGAAAAGACAGTGACCTTCATGGCCACCCAACAGTTTTAACAGGTATTATTTGTTGGGTCAGCACTTCTCAGAAGCATTCCCATTCCACTCCCACCTCCAGACATGCACACTCATGCCGTCCCACATACATACTGCTGCCAGCCTGGGCCCACCTTCCACAGCTGTGTTTCAAAACACCCCATGATTACATCTCTCAAAGCTCTCACTCAGGACTTATAATTCATTATATTCTAATCTGTCTCCCACATTAGACCGAGAATCAACTCCTTGAGGCACAAACCTGGTTTCAAAGTTTTATACTTCTGACGTCTATCACAGTGTCCAGTTTGGTAGTTCTTCAGTAAATGCTTGATAAATGAATACATAAAGGAATTAATGAATATTTCAGATGCCTTTTGTAAGGAAATTCCAACCCCATGGGTAAGAATTTTAGTGACACTGTTGAGGCTTGACCAAGTGCTACTCCAAGTGGAGAGAGGACCCAGTTCAATGGGTCAATGTAAGCTGCATCTGTTGGGGAGGCCACTGTCAGTACCAGAGAAATAGTGCTAAGACTCTGATAGAAAGAAGAGCAAGGCCCAGGTGCAGTGGGGAGAAGAGGTAAAAGGGTTTGGACTCCACAGGAACATGTCAGATGCACAGTGTAAGAAGAACAAGTTCAAATCTTTCAGGAGATTGACCCTGAATGTACCAAGAGAGTTTAGTCTCAGCTATCAGGGGGCCAGAAGCTCAAGGAAGACTGGATGGCTACCATATGCAAGTCTGGGCTGACAAAGGGCCAGTTCTGTGATGCCAAGATCAGCATTCTTATCCTGCTGTGTAAAGAATTGTTCCCACACACGCCATCCTACCTGTGCAAGACATTGCTGATATTTCCCTATTTTGCACATTGTTCAAATCCAGCTCACATTTACTAATGGGGCCAGGGGAAGACTGAACATTCAGATTTCAGTAGTTGAAGCTTGAGTCAATACCATTCAGTGTTGTATTGAATTGTTCCTAATGATTTTGTGGGTGGTAGTTGTGCCTCTTAAACACATTAAGAGCTCTTTCTGGTCACAACCATTTCTTGGCATCCTTCATAAGTCTGCAGTGTGCTGGGCATATACTGGCTCAATGATCACTTGCTGATTGACTAACTGAAATATGCATCTGCCCACAGACAAGACTCAAAATAGGGCACAGTATTCTTGCTTAGACAATGAATCATATTGAACTCTGTCATTTGCAAATTTTTTTCACTCTGCTATGGAATTTACCTTTTTAGATTAATGTACATATATACCAGAGTAATGTTAGGTCAGTTCTCCTTGGTAGAGACTGGTTTTCACTAAGATTCATATACTTTTCAAATTCTATTTATGCAAGCACTCTATAGGATAGAAATTTATTCTGGACTTAGGTACAAATGTATTGTTTGAGTTATTCTGATAAATCATGAACAGGGAGACCCAAGCCCTAGCCTCAGTCTCCTGCCAGATAACCATGAGAATTGGGCAGGTTCTCCACCCACCACCTCCCTCATTCCCAGCCCTGGCCTCAGTTTCCTTGACCCTAAGTAAGATCTGGGCTGAATGACTGCTAAGGTCTCTTTTAGCACTGCTCTTCTCTGAGATTATGCTATAATGGCTTTATCTGTGCTTCCCTTTGCTGTTAACAGTACACCCTGCCACCAAAGAGTTGGAGGAATATGAGACAGTCCATATTTAGCTTTTCTTACAAGGTCAAAAATTAATTTTAAATGCTGGGGAAACAAGCTAAGAAGATTTCCTCCACCATATTATACCTTCAAATGACATTACCATGCAGGTGATCTAGAAATCTTACTGGTAATAATTTTGTGTACATAAATGAATCCAGTATCCCTGTTAAATATGCAAACGTTTGGGCATGAAGGGTAACATATTCATGTTGGCTGGTTTCAGACTGATCCCTGCATGGGAAAGACCCTAAGGGACCAAACAATGGATGTAACGTTAAATGGATATAGCTTACATGATTTGAACTTCCTACCAGCACCAAGAGAGGGAGCTTTCTTTTTGGCTTACATGGATGTAGCGCAAAAGGGGAAAGGAGATATGAAGCTTAAAAGTTGTCAGTAGCCAGGTATCAAAAATAGAATTGGGCTTTTCGTTGTAGAGCTTTATTATAGATCCTATTTAGACTTTTTATATTGATAATATACTCATTGGCCAAGTAAAGGAAATGCAAAGAAGCCTTTATGACAAACTCAGTCTCTTTAATTTTCACTACATATCAACTCTGCCCTCACCAATTCTGAAGTATCTAAAACATTTGAGTCTCTTTTCTCAGTCAACATCCCAGAACATCTATACTTCAGATATTCTATAGAAAGCTCAGTCTTAAAATTTCTATTTAATTCGTGGCTAACTGTGTTAAGACAAATGTTAAATGATTTGACTCTAAGTTCTGTGAATTTTCTCTTTGCATTAAGGTGAGGTACCTGAGTACAATATTTCGACCAAATAACGGTAGTTGAGCTACCTTGAGAATGTCTTTACTAAGCTGCTGCACTTTTTGATTTATTTTTGATTGAGGTAGTATGACTGTGGCTGCATAAAAAAAACTCAACACTTAATGACTTAAAAGAACAATAGTCATTTATTATTACCCACAGATTCTGTAGGTCAGAAACTCAGAAAGACCTCCCCTGGACAGTTTCCACATGCAGTTGCAGATGTACTTGTCTGGGGTGGTAGTCATCCAAAGTCTTAACTGGGATTACAGCATTCACTTCTACAATAAGTCAATAACATGGGTTTCAAGTTAGTGCAGTCTCTTAGTCATGAACCTCAGAGACTCATGGGTCTCTTGACCGGCTGCCTAAGTGTCCTTAGAACATGATGACTGGCTTCCCCCAGAATAAGTGATCTAAGGGTATACCAGGTAGAAACTATGTTGCCTTTCATGATTTAGCTTCTGAAGTCACTCAATATCACCTCTACCACATTCTGTAGGCCAAGGCATTTATTAGGTTGGTGCAAAAGTAATTGGGGTTTTGCCATTACTTTTAATTGCAAAAACCACAATTATGTTTGTACCAACCTAATACAAAGATCTTCCCATTTTCAAGGAAAGGGAACATAGGCCCTTCCTCTTGATGGAGATATATCAACATCATATTGTGAGAAGAGCACATGGCAGCCATCTCTGGAAAACATAATTAGCAGCAGGATTGATGTAATAGTGATTAAAGACTTTTTTTTTCTATAACTTTTTAATACTACTACTGAAAACCTTGTTCAATATGTTATTCAATGTTTTATATATACAGATCTTCGTGATAAAATTCTTCCAAAGTTTAGTACTAGGAGAAAGTCTAGTCTTCCTGATATTTATGTATTTTCTTTTATCACTAAAAAGCATAGAATATATAATCTTTCCCTTTTTATCTTGGCTTCCATAAGGCTTAGAGTTAAATTTACTATTCATTTACAATAATTGCCTTATTGTTGGATTGTAACATAAATATTTTCCACATTCTCTAAATAAAATGCTATCATTATTCCATTCTTTTTTAAAAATACATATTTAATTACAGTAGTAGAGGATGTTAATTTTTAAAAGTTGAAAATTAACTTTCTACAGTTAGCTAGAACTAATAATTTTACTGTATCTTTTTTGAGAGTGTCCCTTTCTTTTCTCTCTCTCTCCATCTCTCACACACACAGACACAAACGCACAAACATCCCTATATATAAATACAATATCCACATTCTTCATTTGTTCTACAAACTAAGATATTACTATAAATACAGTTCTGCAACTTGCTTTCTTCTCCAGTTTACACATCATAGACAACGATCTAAATTATTACAGACCTATCTCATATGTATGTGCCATATGTATTTATTCACACATATGTGTCCATTTCATATAACTTTAATTGTTTGCTATTGTAAATAATGCTACATATGAATCCTTGAACATAAATTGTTTTCTTTCAGTTGTGCAAGTATTTACCATTGGGTCAATTCCTTAAAGTATAATTACTGGATTAAAAAGAATGCATATTTAATATTTTGATGAAGACTGCCAAATTGCATTTAAACACATTGTACTAATTTTCATTGTATGCCTTTCTTATTAAAAACTATTCTGTGCATAAATATTTCTCATTATAAGCAGCCTTTTATAATTTTAAAAAATATATAGATAATTTTAAAGTTACCTGGCATGCCAGTATCAACATATCTCATGTACCTCATAAATATACATACCTGCTATGTATATATAAATATCAAAAATTAACAACTAAGAAAAAATACCTGGCTCAAAGTAAAAGATTTCAACCCTAAATAATCAGGCAGCAGATGAAACCTGACTTTTTTCATACTGGTAGCAGAAGTCACAGCAGTAACTTCCTCTTACTGGATTGCCAAGATCAGTCACCTGCCCCGTTTCAATATCACAGAGGATTATCCAGGCAGACTAATTTAAAATGGGCTTTTCAGTCCTGCACTATTCAAAGAACCATAATTCAGGACCACAGAGAGATAGAGGTTTGCTTTTTATCCCTTTGTACTCCCTAGCATATGGGAAAATAAATAACAGTAACTTTCAGACTGTTCAACTGAATGCTGTTTACACTGTATTACATTTCTGTAGAGCATGGGAAAATGTGGAGGCTAAATAAAGATAGAAGAGTGTACAAAAATGGTATTGTATTCTCTCTGGCATCTTCCTAGGTGAAGGCTCAGGTTTTATATCTTGGGAGGAACGATATATAGTCAGTTAGATGTGGAATTGTCAGGTGGAGACAATAAGGCACCCTCCAGACCCAAATATCTGCTTTTCACTACAGGCAGTTTCTACATATAGATCAACCCAGCAGGAAGGTTTTATTTTGCGTTCAAGATCTTTGTCAAATAGAGCTACTATAAGTAGTAGCGCAACATATCAAAAAGTGATTCAGTGCAAATGTTTATTTTCAATAATTATTGGAAAGTAGAAATTGTAACAGGTTAGAAGAGATGAGCAGACACAAGATGGGAATGTCATTTTAAAAAAATTGGTTCTGGAGCAAAGGTGAAGGAAAGGGTGCTGGGAGATCCCAGTCTTCCAAAGAAAGGATTTTTACATGCCTAAAACGTGCTTCAAACCATGCAGTCATGGATTTGTGCGTAAGGAACAGTCAACATGATAGAAAGGGTGAAGGTCTTATAGACTGGTGTAAAATGAAAATTGATTAAACATTATAGTAAAAGATGTTTGGGAAGATTTGAGCAGGCAGAAGAAAGAGTCAACAAAGTTGAAGACAATTGAAATTATTGAGTCTGAGGAACAGAAATATGATTGAAGAGAATTATAATCACAGTCAAAAGGCAAATACAAAGACAGAATCCTGAAAATAGCAAGAGAGAAGTGACTCATCACATACAAGGGATCCTTAGTAAGTTTATCTGCAAATTTCTCTTTGGAAACTTTGGAGGAAAGGAAGAAGTGGGCCAATATATTCAGAGTGCCAAAAGAAAAACCATCAATAAAGAATTTTTATATCCAGCAAAACTATCCTTCATAAGAGAGTGGGAAATGAAGATATTCCCATATAAACCAAGGTTGACAGAGTTTGTTATCATTAGATCCACCCTGTAAGAAAAACTAAAGTGATTTCTGTCTTTTTAAATGAGTACACTAAACAGTGATTAAAATAATTATGAAAATACAAAGATCTCACTGAATGTAAATATGCAAACAATTATAAAAGCTAGTATTACTGTCAAAATAATTTGTAACTTCACTTTTTGTTTTCCACACGTTTTCAGGAACTAATTTTTTTTTTTTTTAGACAGAGTCTCGCTCCCTCCCCTAGGCTGGAGTGCAGTGGCACGATCTCGGCTCACTGCAAGCTCCGCCTCCTGGGTTCACGCCATTCTGCTGCCCCAGCCTCCTGAGTAGCTGGGAATACAGGCGCCCGCCACCGCACCCAGCTAATTTTTTTTTTGCATTTTTAGTAGAGATGGGGTTTCACCATGGTCTCAATCTCCTGACCTTGTGATCCACCCACCTCAGCCTCCCAAAGTGCTGGGATTACAGGCCTAAGCCACCGTGGCAGCCGAAACTAATTTTTAAAATAATAATGAATCTAAAAGTTTGTATTGTTGTAATTTTGGTCTGTAACTCCACATTGCATTTTCTACATAATTTAAGAGATTTATTATTATGAAATTATTAGTTTATGTTTTTAACAAAAATGCATAAATATATAATTGATTTTGTAATAACTGAAAAGGGTGGGGAATATGGTCTCGCTCTGTGTCCCCACCCAAATCTCACCTTGAATTGTAATAATCCCCACGAGTCAAGGTTGGGACCAGGTGGAGGTAATTGGATCATGGGAGTGATTTCCCCCATGCTGTTCTCATGATAATGTGTGAGTCTCACAAGACCTAATGGTTTTTTAAGTGTTTGGCATTTCCCCTCCTTGCACTCATTCTCTCTCCTGCCTCCCTGGGAAGAGGTCCCTTCCTCCATTTTGTAAGTTTCATCAGGCCTGCCCACCCATGTGTACCTGTGAGTCAGTTAAAATTCTTCTTTACAGATTAGCCAGTCTTGGGTATTTCTTCATAGCCACATGACAATGGACTAATACAGTGGGGATGGAGATGTATAGGAGCAGAGATTTTTCTATGTTATTGAAATTAAGCTGGTATAAATGTAAATTAGGCTGTTACAACTTTAGGATGTTAAATGTAATCCCCATGGAAATTGCAAAGAAAATGGTTATAAAATATGCACAAAAAATGAGAAGGGAATTAAAGTTTCACTAAAAAAATCAGCTAAACAGGCCAAATGTGGTGGCGCATGCCTGTAATCACAGCACTTTGGGAGGCTGAGGGGGGTGGATCACCTGAAGTCAGGAGTTCAAGACAGCCTTGCCAACATGGTAAAACTCTGTCTCTAATAAAAATACAAAAAATTAGTCAGTTGTGGTGGCAGGCACCTATAATCCCAGCTACGTGGGAGGCTGAGGCAGTAGAATTGCTTGAACCTGGGAGGCGGAGGTTGCAGTGAGCCGAGATTGCGCCATTGCACTCCAGCCTGGGCAACAAGAGTGAAACTCTGTCTCAAAAAAAAAAAAAAAAATCAGCTAAACATCAACACATCAAAGACAAGAAATGAGGGACAAAAAGCTACAAGGCATATAGAAAATAACAAATTAACAGAGATAAGTCCTTTATGAGCAATTTAAATGGAAATGTATTAAAACCTTCAATCAAAAGACAGAGACTGAAAAAATGGATTTTAAAAGCCTATAAATTCATAATCTAACCATATGCTGTCTATGAGAGACTCACTTTAGAGCCAGACACAAATAAGTTGAAAGTGAAAGGATGGAAAAAGACATTCCATGCAAATAGTAACAAAAACAGTGCAGGGGTAGCTATACAAATATCAGACATAGTAGACTTTAAATTAAAAACCTTACAGGAGACAAATAAGAGCATTATATATGAATATAGCTTCAAAACATCAATATATAACAACTATAAGCATTTATGCACCTAGCAAGTGACCATAAAAACATGTGAAGCAAAAATCAACAGAATTTAGAGGAGAAATAGACATTTCCACAATAATACCTAGAGACTTCAATGTCCCATAGTTTCAGTTATGGATAGAACAACCAGAAAAACATAAGAAAGGAAACGGAAGATGTGAACAACACAATAAACCAACTAGATCTAACAGACATAGACAGAACACTATACTCAACAGCAACAGAATATATATTCTTCTCAAGTGCATGTGGGGCATTTTCCAACATAGTCCATACAAGTGTTGGTGAGGATGTGGAGAAATTTGGTCATTTGTATACTCTTGGTGGGACTGTAAAATGGTATAGGCACTCTGGAAAACAGTATGATAGTTTCTTTAAAAAAAAATCAAAAATAGATTTACCACATGATCCAGCAATTTCCCTTCTAGATATTTACCCAAAGGAATTGAAAGGAAGATCTTGAAGAGATATTTGTACAACTATGTTGACAGCAGCATTATTCACAACATAAAAAATGAGGAGACAACCCACTTTTTCACTGACAATTGAATGGATGAGCAAAATGTTTTATATGCATACAATTAAACATTATTCAGCCTTTAAAAGAAAGGAAATTCTGACACATACGACAACATTAATGAACCTTGAGAACATTATACCAACAATGATAAGCCAGGCACACACACACACACAAAAACAAACATTATGTGACTTTACTTATATGAGGTACCCAGAGTAGTCAAAATCAGGCAGAAAGTAGAATGGCAGTTGGGACGATCTAGTGGGAGGGAGAATGGGGAGTTAATATTTATTAAGCAACACAGTTTGAATGATGGTGTTCCCTCCAAAATTCATCTTGAAACTTAATTCCCAATACAACAGTATTAAGAGGTATGACCTTTGGGAGGTGCTTAAGTTATGAGAGGTCTGCCCTCATGAATGAGATTAACACCCTTATATAAGGTCTTAAGCTTAAAGAAAGTACTCTCTGGCCCCTCTACCTCCCTCATTGTGAAGACATAGCAATAAGGTGCCACCTTAGAAACAGAGTAGCCCTCACCAGACATAAATGCAGGAACTTTGAATCTTGGACTAGTGTGTTAGGGCAGTTTTGCATTGCTATGAACACACAAGGCTGGGTACTTTATAAAGAAAAGAGATGACTGACTCACAGTTCTGCAGGCTGTACAAGCATGGCTCTAGCATCTGCTTCTGGTGAGGACCCGGGAAGCCTCCATTCATGGCAGAAGGTGAAAGAGAGCATGCACATCATATGGTGAGACAGTGATTTGGTTTGGCTGTGTACCCACCAAAATCTCATTTTGAATAGTAGCTCCTATAATTCCCACATGTTGTTGGATGGACCTGGTGGGAGATAATTGAATCATGGGAGGAGTTTCCTCCATATTGTTCTTGTGGTAGTTAATAAGTCTCATGAGATCTGATGGTTTTATAAGAGAAAACCCCCTTTGCTTGGTTCTCATTCTTTCTCTTGCCTGCTGCTACATCAGACATGCCTTTCACCTTCTGCTACAATTATGGGGCCTCCCCAGCCACATAGAACTGTTGAGTCAATTAACCTATTTTTCTTTATAATTTAATCAGTCTCAGTTATGTCTTTATTTTTATCAGCAGTGTCAAAATGGGCTAATGTAATAAACTGGTACAGGTAGAGTGGGGTGCTGTTGTAAGGATACCTGAAAATGTGGAAGCAACTTTGGCACAGGGTAACAGTGAGAGGTTGGAACAGTTTGGAGGGCTCAGAAGAAGAGAGGAAAATGTGGGAAATTTTGAAACTTCCTAGAGACTTGTTGAATGGTTTTAACCAAAATGCTGAAAATAATATGGATAACGAAATCCAGGCTGAAGTAGTCTCAGATAGAGATAATGAACTTGTTGGGAAACTGGAGTAAAGGTGACTTCTGCTATGTTTTAGCAAAGAGACTGGTGGCATTTTGTCCCTGCCCTAGAGATTTGTGGAACTTTGAACTTCAGAAAGATGATTTAGAATATCTGCAAGAAGAAATTTCTAAGCAGCAAAGCACTCAAGAGGTGATTTGGGTGCTGTTAAAGCACTCAGTTTTAAAAGGGAAACAAAGCATAAAATTTCATAAAATTTGTAACTTGACAATGTGATAGAAAAGAAAAATTCATTTTCTAAAGAGAAATTCAAGCTGGCTGCAGAAATGGGCATAAGTAGCGAGGAGCTAAATGTTAATCACCAAGACAATGGGGAAAAATGTCTCTAGGAAATGTCAGAGACCTTTGTGACAGCCTCTCCCATCACAGGCCCAGAAATTTGGGAGGAAAAAATGATTTTGTCATTTTGGCCTAAGGCCCCCCAGCTGTATGAAGCCCAGGGACTCAGTGCCCTGTGTTCCAGTCACTCCAGTCATGGCTAAAAGGGGTCAAGGTACAGTTTGAGCTATGGTTTCAGAAGATACAAACCCCAAAACTTGGCAGCTTCCACATGTTATTGAGACAGTGAGTGCAAGGAGTCAAGAATTGAGATATGGGAGCCTCCATCTAGATGTATGGAAATGCCTGGATGTCCAGGCAAAAGTTTGCTGCAGGGCAGAGCCCTCATGGAGAACCTCTGCTAGGGCAGTGCAGAAAGGAAATGAGGGGCTGAATCCCCCACACAGAGACCACACTAGGGTACTGCCCAGTGGAGCTTTGAGAATAAGGCACCATTCTCCAGACCCCAGAATGGTAGATCCACCAACAGCTTGCACCATGTACCTGGAAAAGCTGCAGACAGTCTGTGAAAGCAGCAGGGAGGGGAGGCTGTACCCTGCAAAACCACAGGGGTGAAGCTGCTGGAGATTATAGGAACCCACCTCTTGCATCAGTGTGATATGGATGTGAGACATGGAGTCAAAGGACATCATTTTGGAGCTTCAATATTTGACTGCTCCGCTGGATTTTGGGCTTACATGGGCTTATAGCACCTCTGTTTTGGCCAATTTCTCCCATTTGGAATCGTTGTATTTATCCAATGCCTGCACCCCCATTGTATCTAGGAAGTAACTAACTTGCTTTTGATTTTCCAGGCTGATAGGTGGAAAGGACTTGCCTTGTCTTAGATGAGACTTTGGACTGTGGACTTTTCAGTTGATGTCAAAATTATTTAAGACTCTGGGGGACTGTTGAGAAGGCATGATTGTTTTTGAAATGTGAGGACATGAGATTTGGGACGGTCCAGAGACTGAATGATATGGTTTGGCTCTGTGTCTCTACCAAAATCTCATCTTGAATTGTAGCTCACATAATTCCCACATGTTATAGGAGGGACCACGTGGGAGATAATTAACTCAGGGTGACAGTTTCCCTCATACTGTTCTCATGGTAAATAATAAGTCTCACAAGATCTGATGGTTTTATAAGGGAAAACCCCTTTCACTTGGTTCTCATTCTCTCTCTTGCCTGTTGCTATGTAAGATGTGCCTTTCACCTTCTGCCATGATTGTGAGGAATCCTCAGCCATGTGAAACTGTGAGTCTGTTAAACTCCTTTTCTTTATAATTTACCCAGTCTTGGGTATGTCTTTTTTTTTTTTTTTTTCTGAGATAGAGTCTCACTCTGTCACCCAGGCTGGAGTGCAGAGGTGCAGTCTCGGCTCACTGCAAGATCCACCTCCCAGGTTCAAGCAATTCCCTGCCTCAGCCTCCCAAGTAGCTGGGATTACAGGCACCCATCACCACATCCAGCTAATTTTTGCATTTTTAGTAGAGACAGGGTTTCACCATCTTGCCAGGCTGGTCTTGAACTCCTGACCTTGTGATCCACCTGCTTCAGCCTCCCAAAGTTCTGGGATTACAGGCGTGAGCCACCACACCCAGCCGTGTATGTCTTTATCTTAATCAATAGTGTCAAAGCAGACTAATGCAGAGAAAAGGCAATGGGTAGGGAGAGATGCCACACACTTTTAAACAACCAGTCCTCACATGAACTTACTTGCTATTACAAGGATAGCACCAAGTCATTCATGAGGGATCTCCCATGATCTAAACACCTCCCACCAAGCCCTTTCTCCAACATTGAGGATTATATTTCAACATGAGATTTGGAGGAGATGAAAATTCAAACTATATCATTCTGACCCTGGCCCCTCAAATCTCATGTCCTTTTCATATTACAAAATACAGTTACACCCTGCTAATAGTCCACAAAAATCTTAACTGATTCCAGCATCAAGTCCAAAGTCATGAGTCTCATCTTCCACCTACAAGCTGTAAAATCAAAACAAGTTATTTGCTCCCAAGATACAACAGTAGTACAGGCATTGGGTAAACATTCTCTTTTCAAAAGGGGGAAATTGGCCAAAAGAAAGAGGCAATAGGCGCATGCAAGTTCAAAACCAGTCAGGGCAGTCAGTAAATCTTAAAGCTCCAAAATAATCTCATTTGACTCCATGTCCCACACCCAGGGCACACTGGTGAAAAGGATGGATTTCCAAGGCCTTAGGCAGCTCTGTCCCTGTGGCTTGGCAGGGTGCAGCTCCCATGGTTACACTCATGGACTGGAGTTAAGTGCCTGCTGCTTTTCCAGGTAGAGGGTTCAAGCTGCTGAGATCTACAATTCTGAGGTCAAGAGGGGTGGCCCCCTTTGACAGCTCTACCAGGCAGGGCAGTGCCATAGTAGAGGTTGTCTGTGGGGGCTCTGTCCCCGTGCCAGGCTTCTGCCTGGGCACCCAGGCTTTCTGATACATTCTCTTAAATCTAGGTGGAAGCTGCCAAGTCATCTTCACTCTTGCCTGTAGGCTCAACACCCACCACGTGGAGGCTACCAAGGCTTACAGCCTTCCCCCTCCGGAGCAGTGGTCCCAGCTGTACCTGGGGCCTTTTGAGCCACAGCTGCAGCTGGAATAGCAGTATGTGGGGAGCAGTGCTCTCAGGCTGAGCAAGGCAGCAGTGTTCCAGGTCTGCCCCTGGAACCATTATTTCCTCCTAGGCCTCTGGGTCTGTGATGAGGGGGGCTGCCTCAAAGATCCTGAAATGCTCTTGAGGACTTTTTCCCATTGTCTTGGCTATTAGCACTTGGCTCCCTTTTAGTCATGCTAATCTCTCTAGAAAGCTATTGCTCCACAGCCTGCTTGGATTCTTTCTCTGCCACATGACCAGGCTGCAAAATTTTCAAACTTTTATGCTCTGCTTTTCTTTTAAATATAAGTCCCAACTTTAATTCCTTTGCTCTGATTTTAGTCTGTTAGAAGCAGCTAGGCCACATCTTGAATGCTTTGTTGCTTAGGAATTTCTTCCACTAGATATTAAAACACGATTCTTAAGTTCAAACTTCCACAGATCCTTAGGACATGAACACAATGCAGCCAAGTTCTTTGCCAAGTTCTTTGCATGGGTGACATTTACTCCAGTTCCTAATAACTTCCTTATTTCCATCTGAGACCTCATCAGTCTGGACATCCCTGTCCATATTTCTATCAGTATCTGGTCACAACCATTTAATCAGTCTCTAAGAAATTTCAAATTTCCCTTCATCTTCCTCTTTTCTTCTGAGCCCTCCGAACTCTTTCCACCTCTGCCCATTACCCAGTTTCAAAGTCACTTCTATACTTTCAACCTTCATATCAACACCTCACTCCTCAGTACCAATTTTCTGTGTTGCTATAAAGAAACACCCAAGGCTGGGTAATGTATAAAGAAAAGTGATAAGATTGACTCACAGTTTTGTCTGCTATACAGGAAGCATGGCTCTAGCATCTGCTTTTGGTGACGGACTCAGGAAACTTTCAATCATGGCAGAATGCAAAAGGGAGTCACCTTGTCACATGGCAAGTGAGGGAGCAAGAGAGAGATGACACACACTTTTAAACAACCAGATCTCACTAGAACTTACTATTATGAGGACAGTATGAAGCCATTTGTGAGGGATCTGTCCCCATGACCTAAACACCTCCCACCAGCTCCTACCTCCAGCATCGAGGATTACATTTCAATATGATATTTGGAGAGTACAAACATGCAAACTATATCACTCCGTTTCAGGTATTTTGTTATAGCCATACAAATGAACTTAATACAATGAATACAATTTTAATTTTCCAAGGTAAAAAGAGCCCTGGTAATGGATTGTAGTGATGGTTGCTCAATGATAACGAATGTAATAATAGCACTAAACTATATACTTGAAAATCGTTAAGATGGTAAATTTTATTGTATAGGTACTTCATAATTTAAAATGTTGGAAAAGCAAGATTCGTTTCAAACATTCAGTCAAACATCCCCCTGTGCAAGATAACTCTAACCTCTATATGCCTGTCTTTTACCAATGGAACTACAGACTCACTGACAGGCCCCAGGACATGGCTTTAAGTCTCCATCTCTTCAATCAAGGAGTAGAAAAAAATGCATCTGAGTCTGAATGCCAATTTGGCAGAATAGCCACCCCCTTCTCTCTGAACCTTGGGCTCTCATGGCCCTTTCAGAAGTGAAAACTATGAGGGAATGAGGTTCCTGTGAGGAAATGAACCTGAGAGAACATTTGTGAGGCACCAGGGACAAGAAGACTGGAACTCGATATTTCAGTATTAATGTGTAGATAAGAATGCCAAATGATAAAGTAAGGGAGCAAAAATAGAAACAAGTCTCACATAAGACCAGTTAGCATGGACAGCTTTTCAGAACTCAGCTGTACATGTTCCTTCTCCTTGAGCAGACAGAAAATTCAAAATGTTGGCAACATGAAAAAGAAACTAATCTGTCTCAAATGGATTTAATGAGTATTTTTTAATGCATAATTACTCCCACTAGTCTCATCTCAGCCAGGTGGGATTTTCTCTTTCATCTGATTTATCAGTACAATCATCTGTTAGAAGTTATCAAACCAGCATCTATTACTTTTCCTAGAAGACTCACTAAAAGGCTGCTTATCAAACCTCCAAGGCATAAGCTTTCAAAGGGAAGAAAAGTGATCTATTTAATTCTTTTAGTCTAGGAGGGTGTATAGACATGCACTTGATTAGTGTTTTATGTTGCAATTCATGGTCATGGTTGACATTTAATTTATAAATCTAACCTGAGAGAGCTGGTTCGAAGATGCCCAAGGCTAATCTGGAAACATATGTGTTTCTCTGGTGGAAATGGTAGTGGTGCTGAGGGGTACTTAGAAAGTAAGAAATTTTGGCACTGTTTTCAAGTGACTTAAACATCTGAATTCAGTACTGCCAGAAGACACTGAAGGCCTGTAGAATGCAGCCTCCTTTCTTACCTTGAGAAAGAGTTTCCTCATTCTCCTTGTTTGCAAGAACTCATTTCCTGACAAAGCCACTCAGAATTAGGGTCCTGCTCTCATTAAGAACTCTTTTAAAGAGATACTTTTAGAAGACCTGTACCGCACTTGGCTTACCACCAGACAGCGCTCCAGAGAGGCTGGCCTTCATTAGTGCTGCCCAACTTAATACCAAGTTTCTAGTTGCAAAGAAGCCTGCCCTGGGACAAGAGATGGTTCAGGATCCTACAGGACTGCCAAGTCTTCCAGCGTAAGTCACTATTTACAAATAAAAAGGCAACTTCGACTAGCCAATTAAAACTGGGTTAAAGTTTCTCCTGAATAAGCAAAGAGATTGCCAACAGCCAAATATTTAAGCCAATTACCAAAATACTAAATCATAATAGACTCTCAGAGTCCTCACCCTAAGTGTGTAGCCTACAGAAGAAGAGAATCATAATAAAGTGAAGCACTTTGAACTAATCATTTTTAATCTCACTAGACTGAAAGACATATATCCTGTATCCAGTTATTGGCAATGACATATGACATTTCAAAACTTAATGAAGAAGGATTGGAAGAAAGAATTGAAGTTGTATTTACAATGTGCTTATACATCAAAGTAAATTTGACTAAGGGGCATAGCCATTTTTTCTAGTTTCTCCCACCCCAGCCACCTGTTTAACCCCACATCATCCTTACGGTGACTGATATGTCCACAGCTTGCAATGGAAACAGACAGTGAATAAAGACATTCTTAGTAAATAATAAAAACAGGGTGAGTCTACCAGCCACGAGAAGTATTTTTGTGGTAAAATAATTTGTAAAAATTCCATCTATTAGCATAAACCAAATCAGATCCTTCTTTCTTCCCTTCTGTTACAGGCTCAATTTTGTACCTCCCCAAATTCATATGTTGAAGTCCTAACCCCCAGTACTTCAGAATGTGACTGTATTTAGAGACAGGGTAGTTAATGACCCTAATCCAATATAATTGGTGTCCTTTTTAAAAGAGAGTTTAAGGACAGGTGTGGTGGCTCACACCTGTAATACCAGCACTTTGAGAAGCTGAGGTGGGTGGATCACTAGGTCATGAGTTCGAGGCCAGTCTGGCCAAAATGGTGAAACCGCATCTCTACTACAAATACAGAACTTAGGTGAAGTGCCAGGCACCTGTAATCCCGGCTACTCGGGAGGCTGAGACAGGAGAATAGCTTGATCCCAGGAGGTGGAGGTTGCAGTAAGCTGGGATCACACCACTGCACTCTAGCCTGGGCAACAGAGCAAGACTCCATCTCAAAAAAAAAAAAAAAAAAAAAAAGAGGAGCTTTAGGCAAAAATGGTTCCATTTGAGGATGCAGTGAGAAGGCAACCATCTGCAAGCCAATGTGAAAGGCCTCAGGAGAAACCAAACCTGCCAACACCTTGATATTGGACTTCAAGCCTCCACAACTGTGAGCAAATACACTTTTGTTGTTTAAGTCATTGTATTTTGTTATGGCAGCTTTAGCTGACTAATACACCTTATTTTTTTCTTTTCAATAGATTCATCATTCTAATGATTCATCATACTAAACCATTAGTACACACACACACACACACAATCATATGCTGCATAATGGCATTTTGGTCAATGATGAATCATGTTTATAACAGTGGACCCATAAGATTATAATGGAGCTTAAAAATTTCTATCGCCTCATGATGTTGCAGCTGTAGTAACATCTAGTATGACACAATACTCACAAGTTCATGGTAATGTTGGTGCAAGCAAACTTACTGCACTGCCAGTTATATAAACATATAACACAAACAATTATGTACAGTACATAATACTTGATAATAATAATAAATAACTAGGTTACCAGTTTATGTATTTGCTATACTATACTTCTATAGTTCTTTTAAAGTGTACTACTTCTACTTATATATTTAGAAAATTAACTGTAAACAGCCTCAGGCAAGTCCTTTCAGAGGTTATTCCAGAAGAATGCATTGTTATCGTAAGAGATGACAGCTCTTTGCATGTTCTTGTCCCTGACAACCTTCCAGTGAGGCAAACTGTGGAGGTGGAAAACAGTGATATTGATGATCCTGACCCTGCATAGGCCTAGGCTAATATGTGTGTTTGTGTTTTCTTTTTTAACAACAAAAAAAGTAAATATATATACACATATATATTTACATATGTATATGATTTTAAAAATTGAAAAAAGCTTGTAGGTAAGGACATAAAGAAAACATTTTTGTACACCTGTACAATGTGTCTGTGTTTTAAGCTAAGTGTTATTACAAAAGAGTCAAAATGTTAAAAATTAAAAGCTTATGAATTACATAAGTTACAGTAAGCTAGGGTTATTAAAGAAATAAAAATATGTTTAATAGACAGGGTAGACTAAGTGTGTAGTGTTTATAAAGTCTACAGTAGCATACACAGTAATGTCCTAGGACTTCACATTCACTCACCATTCTCTCACTGACTCACACAGACCCAGTTCCAGTCCTGGAAGCTCCATTCATAGTAAGTTACCACTTATATAGGTGCTTATATACAGTGCCCTAGATATCTTTTATACCATATTTTTACTGTAGCTTTTCTAGGTTTAGATATATTTAGATACACAAATAAAGTTGGCCTTCTCTATCCATGTGTTTTACATTTGTGAATTCAACAATGCAGATCAAAAATATTCCAATAGTAAAGGATGGTTGTGTCTGTACTGAACATGCATAGACTCTTACTGTTATTCCCTAAACAATATAGTATAACAACTATTTACAGACTATTTAGATTGTGTTAGGTATCATAAGTAATTTGGAAATGATTTAAAGTATATTGCAGGATATGGGTAGGTTCTGTGCAAACACAACACCATTTTATATTAGTGACTTGAGCATCTGTAGATTGTGGTATCTATGGGAGGTCCTGAAACCAATCCCCTATGGAGGGACAACTGTATTTACCATTGTGTTTCAGCTGCCTACAGTATTCTGTACAGTAATATGCTATACAGGTTTGTAACCTAGGAGCAATAGGTTATACTATAGAGCCTATGTGTGCAGCAGGCTGTATTGTCTGCATGTATAAGTATACTTTATGATGTTGACACAATGAAAAATCACCTATCAATGCATTTCTCAGAACTTTTCCCTGTTTTTAAGTGACACGTGACTGCATATATATTTGACATGTATATGATTCAATCTAACTGAAGGATTTTCTCTTTAAAATGTGTTTTTTTAAAATTTGCCAATGGCTAAAAAGATGTAAACAAATTTTCTGGATTTGAAACTCATGTTTCTGTAACAGTCGTGAAGGAACTAAGATATTACTCCTCCTGCAAGCTAAGAAATTAGCCTACTACGGTATCATAGATGCTGGCAAAAGACACAAGACTCCTAAGTGAGAGACAAAGCACTTTATTACGCACAGGACAGCAGGTGGGAGGAACCTTATATGCACACTGCTTCCTCTTGCCTTCAAAGTTTCATGAGAGCTATATGAGAAGGATATAACCCCAGGTGAATGTTGTATACTCATGGGGTCCTCATCGCAACTGAGGAACCCAAGCTTAGAACACGTTTATGTGTCCCAGAGTGAGACATTATCTTTATTATATTGGACAGTAAACAAACCCACCTTCCCTTCTGGAAGGAGACGCTATGTCTATCTTCCAAGACTATTATAAAATCTGCCCTCCACATCCACAGATTCAGCCAACCACAGATCAAAATTATTCAGAAGAAATAATAAAAATGACAACAATAAAAAATAATACAAACTAAGAAACAACATAGTATAACAGCTATCTACATAGCATTTATTTGTATTAAGTATTATAAATAATCTAGAGATGATTTAAAGTATCCAGGAGAATGTACATAGGTTTTATGCAAATACACTGCCATTTATTTATTTATTTATTTATTTATTTATTTATTTATTTATGTGAGATGGAGTCTTGCTTTGTCGCCCAGGCTGGAGTGCAGTGGCATGATCTCGGCTAACTGCAGCCTCCACCTCCTGGGCTCAAGTGATCCTCCTGCCTCAGCCTCCTGAGTAGCTGGGATTACCAGCATTCACCACCATGCCCAGCTAATTTTTGTATTTTTAGTAGAGATGGTATTGGGCCTTGTTGACCAGGCTGGTCTCGAACTCCTGACCTCGATCCACCTGCCTCAGCCTCCCAAAGTGCTGGAATTACAGGTGTGAGCCACCATGCCCAGACTGCCATTTTATGTAAGATACTTGAACATTTGTGGATTTTGATATACATGGTGTGGATGTCCTGGAAACCCACGAATATCTAGGGGCAACTGAACAGATATCATCCTTGAAAGAATAGTCTGGAACAAAGGCAGTAAGTGTCTCTGCTCAAAGAAACACAAAAGGGGCCCACAGAGAATTGCTCCCAACAATCATTTTAAGGAATAGTTTATTTACTATATATATTATTAACTATCCAAAAAATTTTAGAAGCTCAATTTCTTGAAAGTTTATTTTAAAGAAAGGACTTGGGTCATCGTAAGTTAGCAGAGTCACAAATTAGTAACAGATTGGTTGGACAAACAAGATTATATAATTTGGTTTGTCTCTGGAAAATAATATTTTTAACTTTCTTTAACTGCACATTTAAAAATTTCCCTATGAATAAAAAATGCACTGTTTCAAAGAGATGTATACATCTCTATAGTAAGGGAGAATTTTCTCTTAAAGCTAAAGTTTGAGAAAAATAATTATTCAGTGCTGCTAAATCTCTCTCTTTCTTAGAAACATTGTCTTCACTTGGTTACCAGGACAACCAGCTCTCACCTGGATTTACTTCTGCTGCTCTGGCTGCTTGTTCTCAGTCTCCTGAGTGGTTCCTGCCCTTTACCCTGACTTCCTAACTTTAGAGTGGCCCAGGGCTCAGTTCTGGACCTCCTCCCTTCTCTATTTACCTTACTTTCTTGGTGCTTCATCCACCCTCTTGTGCTGTTGTTTTATACCTCTGGCCTGGCTTGCTCTTCTGTCCAGACTTACATGTTCCACTGTCCAACTGCCTACAAAACAACTCCCTTGGATATCTAACAGACATCTCAAACTTGACACGTCCAAAGCTGAACTTCTGATTGTCACCTAATCTTTTTCATACACAGCCTTCTCATCTCAGTCAGTGGCAACTCCAGCCTTCTGGTTGCTCAGGCCTCAAAACTTAGACTCATCCTTGTCTTCTCACTTTCTTTCACATCCTATATCTGGTCCATCAACAAACCAGTCTTTCCTTTTTCTGGAATATATCCAGAATCTACTTCCTACCCCATCTACTGCAACTACTTCTCACAAACCAGCTTAAATTGTTATCTTCTCTCACCCGGATTAATACAAAAGCATCCTTGCTGACCTCCCTGCTTCCACTTTCATCTCTTAGTGTCTAGTCTCTACACAGTTAGCTGTCCTGATCTTGTTAATATATAAGTCAGATCATGTCTCCCCTCTGTTAAAAACCTTTCGGAGGATTCCAATGTCCCTTCTATAAAACCCTGGATTACCTGAGCTCCCATTATCTTCCCAGCAAACTCTGCTACTATTGTCTCCTATATTCCCTTGTCTCCAACTACACTGGCCTCTTTCATATCATCATTGATACTAGACATGATCTCCCCTGAGGACTTTTACACCAGTTGTTTTCTCTCCCTGGAGCCCTCTTCCTCCACATGGTTACTCCTCCATCTCCTTTGCCTCCTTCTAGTTGTTTAACAATGGCATGAGATGAGGCTACCCCATTGTTCTAATATAGACTGCAACTGCTGCCTTCACACCACCACTCAATCTTCCACTCTGCTCAATTTCTTTCCACAGCTTATATCCCCTTCTAACATACTATAAAATGTACTTATTTATTATGACCGCATATTATACTACATAATTATTATACTATGTAATTATTAGTATATAATATTATGGCTATACATTATACTTTATAATTTACTTATTTATTATAACTTTCATTCATTGTCTGTCTCCCCCAGCTAAAATGTAAGTTCCATCATGGTGAGGAGTTTTTCTGTTTATATATAGCACCAGTAACTAGAACACTTTCTGGAACATACAAGTGAACACAGAGGTACACAAAAAATATGAACAAATTTATTAGCTTGCACATTTGATGAACTAAGAGATTAACTATCTATGTAACATTTACTGTTATGTTTTTATATAATTTTATGGCAGAACAATTTTTACCTGTAAGCACATACACAAAAGATATTTTCAAAAATGTGAATAGACTTAAATGAGAAGATATACGTTGCCGTGTTTTTCATATTAAAAAGATTTGAAATATATATATTTCGAATATGTACATTAGGGGAATTGATAAGTAAATTGTCATCATCCCTTTGATATTGGAATTGAAACTATATTTACAAAGACTGAAACATAATAAAACTGTAAAAAACTAGAATAAAATATAATCTTTTTTTCAAATTTCTGTATGAAAAAGTTTATCCTAAACTATAAACCAAAGAAAGAAAGTAGAAGGAAAATATTCATGGAATTTATTACATAAAATTGATATTTTTTCTATGAAAAGAACATTTAAAATACTTATTTTAAAAACAAACACTGAAAAAAATCAACAACCTGTGAAAAGTATTTGCTCTAAGTATCATGAAGAACTATATCCATAGAACATTTCTGTCTTTATCTGTTTATATTGGTAGTATTTAACAGAGAAAACCACTCCCTTCTTGAAGCATTTATTGACTTGGCTAGGAGGACATTGTTCTCTTGGTAGTCTTCCTACCTCACTGGCTATTTGTTCTTCATCTCCTTTGCTGGTTCCTTTTCACTTCCTCTACTTCTGAATTTTGGAGAGCCCCAAGAGTCAGTCCTTTAGGTTTTTCTCTTCCCAACTGACAGTCACATTTTGCATGATAAAATCCAGTCTCACTACTATAAAACATCACCCAATTGCTGACATCTTCCAAATTTATATCTCCAGTCTACTCTTCCTTTAACTCAGACTCATGCCCTCAACACTGAACTTATTATCTTCACTGTAACGTCTAACAGGCAGCTCAGATTCAACATGGATAAACCCAAATTTTTGCTCCCACTTTCTCAATCTGCTCCTCCTCTAGTATTCCCCATATGATAAATGTCAACGCACTCTTCCAGTTGCTCAGGTCAATCTTGGAGTTATCCTTTTCCTCTCTCTTTCTCTCCACCCTCTAATCCATTTTTAAATCCTACTACCTCTACCATCAAAATAGACCCTGACATTAAGCTATCTCATGACCTCTACTGCTTCTATACAGGTCCAGAGATGAGAAAGCATCTCTTGCCTGGACTACTGCAATAGCCCAGTGGTCTCCTACTTTCACCCTTTTCGTTCTCTATTTCCAATTCAGAATTCTGAATTATTCCTTTAAAATATATCAGATTATGATATTAAAAACCCTGCAATGGCTTTTCATTAAAGTCAGGTGAAAGCCAAAATCCGACTGTAGCTAACAAGGCACTGTATAAGATAGATAAACAGAATTCATGCCTAGAAATGGTCAAGCCTCTTCTGCTAAGCCATTAGTGTGGGTGCTTGAGTCAGTGTAGTTAAGGGCTGAACTTGGTTTTGTTGTCACTAAGGTTACTTTCAGGGCATTTCTTCAAATTCATCTCCTGTAACCTTTGTTCAGGGTGGCGGTGCCAGAGGATTTTTCCAATATTCCTGCTCCACTCTCAGTTTTAGGTGAACCAATGCCTCTGAGAGGGTCTCTATCTTTCTCTCTTTGTGCCTTCCCCAAAGATAGTCTGCTGCTGTTTGTTACTTATTGGTGCTTGTCAGCCTAGTTGGGGGTGGGAAATCTCTGTTACCTGATCTCAGGGTAGGGCATTCTTAGTAACTCTCCCCTTCTCCAGCAGAAGGCCTCTCCAGATCTGGGCTCCTACTACACGGGTAGAAGGTTTGCTCCTCTCCCTGCCTTCACAATAGTGGATCTTCCACTGGAGCCTTGGGATAACAGCCTTCGCTATCCTTACTCAAGCTGGATAAGAATTTACTCCTTAGAAATAAGGAAATGGAATAGGAACAGCTCCATCCTCCAGCTCCCAGCGTGAGCAACAAGAGGACGGTTGATTTCTGCATTTCCAACTGAGGTACCGGGTTAATCTCACTGGGGAGTGTCAGGCAGTCAGTGCAGGACAGTGGGTGCATCCCAAAGAGTGAAAGACAAAGTAGGGTGAGGCATCACCTTATCTGGGAAGTGCAAGGGAGAAGGGAATTCCTTCTCCTAGCCAAGGGAAACCATGACACACAACACCTGGAAAATTGGGTCACTCCCAACCTAATACTGAGCTTTGCCAAGGGTCTTAGCAAACAGCACACCAGGAGATTATATCCTGCTCCTGGCTCGGAGGGTCCCACACCCGCGGAACCTCACTCCTTGCTAGCACAGCAGTCTGAGATCAAACTACAAGGCAGCCCGGAGGCTGGGGGTGGGGTGCCGCCATTGCTGAGGCTTAAGAAGGTAAACAAAGTGGCCAGGAAGCTTGAACTGGGTAGAGCCCACCACAGCTCAAGGAGGCCTGCCTGCCTCTGTAGACTCCACCTCTGGGGACAGGGCATAGCTAAACAAAAAGCAGTAGAAACCTCTGCAGATGTAAATGTCCCTGTCTGACAGCTTTGAAGAGAGTAGTGATTCTTCCAGCATGGAGGTTGAGATTTGAGAACAAACAGACTACCTGCTCAAGTGGGTCTCTGACCCCTCTGAGTAGCCTAACTGGGAGAGCCTAACTGGGAGTAGCCTAACTGGAGTGGACCTCAAGCAAACTCCAACAGACCTGCAGCTGAGGGCCCTAACTGTTAGAAGGAAAACTAACTAACAGAAAGGACATCCACACCAAAACCTCATCTGTACATCAACATCATCAAAGATCAAAGGTAGGTAAAACTACAAAGATGGGGAAAAAGCAGTGCAAAAAAGTTGGAAATTCAAAAAATCAGAGCACATCTCTGCCTACAAAGGAACGCAGCTCCCCACCAGCAACGGAACAAAGGTGGGCAGAGAATGACTTTGACGAGTTGAGAGAAGAATGCTTCAGTTGATCAAACTTCTCAGAGCTAAAGGAGGAACTACATACCCAGCACAAAAAAAAAACTAAAAACCTTGAAAAAAGATGTGACGAATGGATAACTAGAACAACCAATGCAGAGAAGTCCATAAACGACCTGATAGGGATGAAAACCATGACACGAGAACTATGTGAAAAATGCACAAGCTTCGGTAACCGACTTGATAAACTGGAAGAAAGAGTTTCAGAGATTGCAGATAAAGTGAATGAAATGAAGCAAAAAGAGAAGTTTAGAGAAAAAAAGAGTAAAAAGAAATGAACAAAGCCTCCAATAAATATGGGATTATGTGAAAAGACCAAATCTACATCTGATTGGTGTACCTGAAAGTGACGGGGAGAAAGGAACCAAGTTGGAAAACACTCTTCTAGATATCATCCAGGAGAACTTCCCCAACCTAGTAGGGCAGGCCAATATTCAAATTCAGGAAATACAGAGAACGCTACAAAGATACTCCTCGAGAAAAGCAACTCTTAGACACATAATTGTCAGATTCACCAAAGTTGAAATGAAGGAAAAAATGTAAAGGGCAGCCAGAGAGAAAGGTCGGGTTACCCACAAAGGGAAGCCCATCAGACTAACAGCAGATCTCTCAGCAGAAACTCTACGAGACAGAAGAGAGTGGGGCCAATATTCAACATTCTTAAAGAAAAGAATTTTCAACCCAGAATCTCATATCCAGCCAAACTAAGTTTCATAAGTAAAGAAGAAATAAAATCCTTTACAGATAAGCAAATGCTGAGAGATTTTGTCACCATCAGACCTGCCCTACAAGAGCTCCTGAAGGAAGCACTAAACATGGAAAGGAACAACCGGTATTAGCCATTGAAAAAACATGTCAAATTGTAAAGACCATCAATGCTAGGAAGAAACTGCATCAACTAACGAGCAAAATAACCAGCTAACATCATAATGACAGGATCAAGTTCACACATAACAATATTAACCTTAAATGTAAATGGGCTAAATGGTCCAATTAAAAGACACAGACTGGCAAATTGGATAAGGAGTCCACGCCCATCAGTGTGGACACCCATCTCCACACTCGGTGGATCTCCACACTGGGTGGATTCAGGACACCCATCTCACATGTAGAGACACACATAGGCTCAAAATAAAGGGATGGAGGAAGATCTATTAAGCAAATGGTAAAAAAAGGCAGGGGTTGCAATCCTAGTCTCTGATAAAACAGACTTTAAACCAACAAAGATAAAAAAACACAAAGGCCATTACATATTGGTAAAGGGATCAATTCAACAAGAAGATCTAAGTATGCTAAATATATATGCACCCAATACACGAGCACTCAGATTCATAAAGCAAGTCCTTAGAGACTTACAAAGAGACTTAGACTTCCACACAATAATAATGGGAGACTTCAACACTCCACTGTCAACATTAGACAGATCAACGAGACAGAAAGTTAACAAGGATATCCAGGAATTGAACTCAACTCTGCACCAAGCAGCCCTAATAGACATCTACAGAACTCTCCACCCCAAATCAACAGAATATACATTCTTCTCAGCAACACATCGCACTTATTCTAAAATTGACCACATAGTTGGAAGGAAAGCACTCCTCAGCAAATGTACAAGAACAGAAATTATAACAAACTGTCTCTCAGACCACAGTGCAATCAAACTAGAACTCAGGACTAAGAAACTCAATCAAAACAGCTCGACTACATGGAAACTGAACAACCAGCTCCTGAATGACTACTGGGTACATAACGAAATGAAGGCAGAAATAAAGATGCTCTTTGAAACCAACAAGAACAAAGATACAACATACCAGAATCTCTGGGACACATTTAAAGCAGTGCATAGAGAGAAATTTATAGCACTAAATTCCACAAGAGAAAGCAGGAAAAATCTAAACTTGCCACTGTAATATCACAATTAAAAGAACTAGAGAAGGAAGAGCAAACACATTCAAAAGCTAGCAGAAGGCAAGAAATAACTAAGATCAGAGCAGAACTGAAGGAGATAGAGACACAAAAACCCTTCAAAAAATCAATGAATCCAGGAGTTGGTTTTTTGAAGAGCAACAAAATCGATACACCGCTGGCAAGACTAATACAGAAGAAAAGAGAAGAATCAAATAGATGTAACAAAAAATTATAAAGGGGATATCACCACTGACCCCACAGAAATAAAAACTATCATCAGAGAATACTATAAACACCTCTACACAAATAAACTAGAAAACCTAAAAGAAATGGATAAATTCCTGGACACATACACTCTCTCAAGACTAAACCAGGAAAAAGTTGAATCCCTGAATAGACCAATAGCAGGCTCTGAAACTGAGGCAATAATTAATAGCCTACCAACCAAAAAAAGTCCAGGACCAGACGGATTCACAGCTGAATTCTACCAGAGGTACAAGGAGGAGCTGGTCCTATTCCTTCTGAAACTATTCCAATCAATAGAAAAAGAGGGAATCCTCCCTAACTCATTTTATGAGGCCAACATCATCCTAATACCAAAGCCTGGCAGAGACACAACAAGAAAAGAATTTTAGGCCAATATCCCTGATGAACATTGATGCAAAACTCCTCAATAAAATACTGGTAAACTGAATCCAGCAGCACATCAAGAAGCTTATCCACCACAATCAAGTTGGTTTCATCCCTGGGATGCAAGGCTGATTTAACATATGCAAATCAATAAATGTAATCCATCATATAAACAGAACCAAAGACAAAAACCACATGATTATCTCAATAGATGCACAAAAGGCCTTCAACAAAATTCAGTCCAAAATCTCCTTAAGCTGATAAGAAACTTCAGCAAAGTCTCAGGATACAAAATCAACATACAAAAATCACAAGCATTCTTATACACTAATAACAGACCAAAGAGAGCCAAATCATTAAGAAACTCCCATTCACAATTGCTTCAAAGAGAATAAAATACCTAGTCATCAAAATTACAAGGGATGTGAAGGTCCTCTTCAAGGAGGACTACAAACCACTGCTCAATGAAATAAAAGAGGACACAAACAAACTAAGAACATTCCATGCTCATGGATAGGAAGAATCAATATTGTGAAAATGGCCATACTGCCCAAGGTAATTTATAGATTCAATGCCATCCCCATTAAGCTACCAATGATTTTCTTCACAGAATTGGAAAATGCTACTTTGAAGTTCATATGGAACCAAAAAAGAGCCCACATTGCCAAGACAATCCTAAGCCAAAAGAACAAAGCTGGAGGCATCATGCTACCTGACTTCAAACTACACTACAAGGCTGCAGTAACCAAAACAGCATGGTACTGGTACCAAAATAGAGATATAGACCAATGGAACAGAACAGAGCCCTCAGAAATAATACCACATATCTACAACCATCTGATCTTTGACAAACCTGATAAAAACAAAAAATGGGGAAAGGATTCCCTATTTAATAAATGGTGCTGGGAAAACTGGCTAGCAATAAGTAGAAAGATGAAAGTCAATCTCTTCCTTACTCCTTATACAAAAATTAATTCCAGATGGATTAGAGACTTAAATGTTAGACCTAAAACCATAAAAACCCTAGAAGAAAAACCTAGGTAATACCATTCAGGACATAGGCATGGGCAAGGACTTCATGTCTAAAACACCAAAAGCAATGGCAACAAAAGCCAAAATTGACAAATGGGATCCAATTAAACTAAAGAGCTTCTGCCCAGCAAAAGAAACTACCATCAGAGTGAACAGACAACCTACAGAATGGGAGAAAATTTTTGCAATCTACTCATCTGACAAAGGGCGAATATCCAGAACCCATAGAGAACTCAAACAAATTTACAAGAAAAAAACAACCCCATCAAAAAGTGGTCAAAGGATATGAACAGACAATTCTCAAAAGAAGACATTTATGCAGCCAACAGACACATGAAAAAATGCTCATCATCACTGGCCATCAGAGAAATGCAAATCAAAACCACAATGAGATACCATCTCACACCAGTTAGAATGGCAATCATTAAAAAGTCAGGAAGAAACAGGTGCTGGAGAGGATGTGGAGAAGTAGAAACACTTTTACACTGTTGGTGTTACTGTAAACTAATTCAACCATTGTGGAAGATAGTGTGGTGATTCCTCAAGGATCTAGAACTAGAAATACCATTTGACCCAGCCATCCCATTCCTGGGTATATACCCAAAGGATTATAAATCATGCTACTATAAAGACACATGCACACGCATGTTTATTGTGGCACTATTCACAATAGCAAAGACTTGAAATCAACCCAAATGTCCATCAATGACAGTCTGGACTAAGAAAATGTGGCACGTATACACCTTGGAATACTCTGCAGCCATACAAAAGGATGAGTTTGTGTCCTTTGTAGGGACATGGAAACCATCATTCTCAGCAAACTATCACAAGAACAGAAAACCAAGTACCGCATGTTCTCACTCATAGGTGGGGATTGAACAATGAGATCACTTGGACACAGGAAGGGGAACATCACATACCAGGGCCTGTTGTGGGGTGGGGGTAGGGGGGAGGGATAGCATTAGGAGAAATTCCTGATGTAAATGACGAGTTAATGGGTGCAGCACACCAACATGGCACATGTATACATATGTAACAAGCCTGCATGTTGTGCACATGATCCTGGGTAGGAATAGAGCTGAGAAACAGGGAGACCTCGTGCTTGTAAGGCACATGGGAAAAGACCCCAGAGCAGGGTGACCACTTGACCCAAAGTGTATGCTCAGTGAACAGCAAGATTGAAAAATCTGACCACAGGATTCTGTGGGGAGGCTGTTTGTGCTGCAGGATAAGGTTCCTGCTAGGGTGCTGAAGGAGATGAGAGCAGACAGGAAAGGCAAGTCAGGCGTATGAATTTGAAGCTGTGGGTAAAAGTTTTGGTTTCATATGTAGAGCAAAAGTGAGAATCTACTCAAGGATTCTGAGCACTGCAGTGACGAGAACAGAAAATTAGATCTATTTTCTCTCCCCAATTTTCCTGATATAACAATGAGGGCTATTGTCCACTTTTAGAAGATTTGGATGAAAGCAGGCATTCGAATTTTCTCTTAGGCTGTAGTTCACTTCATTTAATATTTAGCCATATTAGTAACATATTATCTAAGAAGTGTGCATATGCTTTTAGTTATTATTTTTTATTATTTAAATAAATTCACTCTTTACAACTAAATGACTGGTTTAAGGTTACTGTGTGCTAAAAAAATATGGCCATCACCATTACTTCTTGGCTCTTCACTCTGTGATGGCAGATAAGGAGCCCTTTCACCCATTCTTTGTAACCCCAGGGCCATGCCTACAGGAATGTTCTTCCTTGTTCTCTCTCTTGCTATGCTTCTGATAGGCAGATAAGGACCCTGGGACTCAGAAAGGGGATCTACAAAAGGAATACTCTATAAAAAATAAAAGCCATTAGGATTTAAATATATCACCCCCTTTGATGTAATAGAAATTAAAAAAATATGAATAGCTATGATAAGATGTTTCATTTCTCTAGTTAATATTACTATAGAAAAGTAGAATTCAAAGTCAGGAAATGAAACAGCAAAAAGGCTGTAATTTGATAAATGAGAAGAAGAAATTGTAGCTCCCTCTTTCCAGAGCACCAGCAATCTTACCTTTTTGCCTTCTCTCTATCACAAGCATGAAAAATGTTCACGGATTTTGCATGCTTTTATCACTGTACATCTAATTACCTTCTCATGAAAAATTATTTAAAGGGAGATGTTTTATAGCATAAAGACAATACATCTAAAATATTAGACCTGTAAAGGAAGGTCTACAAAACCATATTGGTAGAGGAAAAACACTCATTTATAATGGTTCCCCCACTATAGGTCCTGCACCTGATCCCTGGTCCCATTTTCAGGTCTTTGTTCAGACTCATAGTAAGAAGTGGGGTACAAGATTTTGAAACAAGCTTCACTTGCACCCCAAAAGCTGGTGGATGGCTGTTTGAATATGTACAGATTGGTGAATAAAGGGCTTCATGAGAGTGAAAAAGAAAAATAATAAGAGATTTAGAAGCACCAGCTCTCTGCTAAAGAGACCAAAATAGAACTAAGTCCTCTTTTTCTATATGTTTTGTCTGAAATTAAGATCTATTTTCCCTTCCTTTCTGGAGAAGCTGCTCTTGTCCAGAAGTCCCTTCAAACTAGGCTTTTAGGTAGCTCTCCTAAACAACAGGGGGAAACAACCAGTCAGGCCTTTCTGAGGCCTCTGGCCTCTGTAAGAAGTGACATCACCAAAGGTGAACTTGAGGCAGGTAAAGCTGCAGCTAGCCATCTAGTTTTTTTGAGAATTCTAAAAATGGCATCGTGAACCACATATGGACCCCCACAAACACATGCACATGCTTGCTATATCCCTAAAATGCTGTCCCCACCACATTACCTTCCTGCTACCATCTTGCTTTAAGACGGTGAATTTTGTTGGGCCTAAAGCGGGGTAGAGAGCACCATGAAGCAGAGAGAATATGAGAATGAGAGTGAGGAAACCTGGGTAATCATACCCACTGTGTACCTTCCAAACTTTGAGAGCTAAGGCATAACCTCATGGGCCTTGGTTTCCTTGAGTATACAATGAGAGGATTGTACCACGTTATCTCCAAGGCTCTTTTCATTCTAGCGCTGCATTATTACATACTAGCTCATTATATCCTCCCCTGGCAGATTGAAAAGTGGAGGGTATAGTGGAGACCACACTGCTTTGGAAGTAAAGAGCCCACCTGGGACCTAGTTCTGGCTCTGACACTTAGCAGTTGAGCATCGAAGTCAAGTCACTGAACCTGTTCTAACTGCAGGGCAATCATAGGGATCATATGAAATAACATTCATCCATTAGTCAACTTGTAGTGCATAACAAACCACACCAAAATTTAGTAGCTTAAAAAAATTACAATTACTTTTCATGATTCTGTACATAAGCTGGGTGGTTTTTCTGATCTGGCCTGGTACAATTGGTCTCTAAAATCTGCAAGTGGTTTGGCTGGGACTAGGTGGTCCAAGATGGCTTTACTCACATGTCTGGTAGGTGGCAGGCTAGTTGTTTAAGAGGCTCAACTAAGGTTCTTCATCTCTGCTCCCTGTGTCTCTCATCCTCCAGGAGCCTTGCCTGGCCTTCATCACATGGTGGTCTCAGGGTTCCAAAGTACAGAAGCAAGCCCCAGATGTACAGGTGTTTTTTAAACCTCTGCATGCATCACATTTGCAAATGTCCCGTTGGCTAAAGCAAGGCATACAGCTAAGCCCAGAGTCAAGGGAAACACTAGATGAGAAGAGTTTCAGAGAATTTATGTCCATTTTGCAATTAACCCAAATACACTGAAAAGAGCTTTGAAAGTTATGGAATTAATTATAAATTGTTTATGTTTTACTGGTAAATATTTGGCTTAATTTTTCCAGCATTAAAAATACCTTTGTTCCTGCATTATCCACTAAGAGTTCTTCATAAGCTGTGAAAAATGCCTTGACTGATTGATTTATCTGAATAATCCATTGTCACTAAAGTCACCAACTGGGCCCTAAGAGGAAGAAGAGGTAAAGGAAAGATAGGAGAGTGAAGGTACATGGGCAACGTGAGAGCACCAGGATCCAGGGCAAGGTAAGCGTCCAACATAGCCCACATGCTGCCAAAAAACACTGGTTTCACAGTCTTTCCAGGCTGGCCCTGGTAGTAAGGGTGGCAGAATTCAAGTAACTGCAGGGAACTGACAGGAGCTGTGCCGTAAAGATCTGCATAAAGGAAAAGATATCCTATAAATAATTCAGGTAGGTCAGAGCATGAGGTATGTTATGACAAAAGCTGATAGGAAACAAGGACTAGAAATAAGAAGTAAGTGAACTGGAAAATCTGACCTCACTTACAGGAGAGCTTCTATAATGGCATTAATCTGCTGGACATTGTCAAAGGGAGTTAGCTGATCAGCCAATGGAGCCAAATGGAGTTGGTGGGTCCTAAACAGTCGGGATAATTAAAGGCAAACATTGGTGCCAAAGTTCTGAGCTAGTCATAGCAGAGTTGCAGTCAATGGCTGAGGATGTTGGGAGAAACATTCCTTCCCAAGATGACTGGCAAGAGCTAGGCAAAATCCAGGACCGCAGGAAATTAGATGGAATCCAGAGCAGTTTCCAAGGATATAAAGTGTGGGTGTACTGAATGGAACTGAAGTCTCACCCAACAGCTTGAGCCAGTAGAGCAAAGTTGGGGAAAGCCGAGACTAGGATCGATGGCAGCAGACACTCAGGACTCCCTTCAGGAACACTGAGTTTGTGCCAGTACTAATCATTCTGGATCCACCTACTGCTGACAGGCTTCTTGCCCTCCTCAGGACTGACTCAGTTGTTGGATGGGTCTGCACCTTAAAGCAGAAGGGGTTGGTGATGCTCAGCTGACAGGAGCTGAGAGCCCTTCTGCCTTTATCTCAGATCTGCTTACCTACTACAAATCAGACAGCTGTAGCTCTGAGCACTGACTATGGAGACAGGCCTGAGTGGAAAGGCCAGTTTTATTGTTCACTACTGTTGTGACATAGGCACTTTTATTCCCTTGTCCATCAACCAGCTTGTGTAAAATACAGATCATAATCATACCTACTGTGAAGGATGCTGAGAGAATTAATTAGTAGAGTTAATGGACATGGAGGATATAGAACAGTACCAGGCCCATGGTGTTACATAGTTGCCATGATGAGTCTGCCTTCCCTCTGCTAAGAATTTCCACTTACTATGGGACTTGAGAAAAGAGGAAGATCAAATTTCCTACACTTAGAGTTCCTAGCAACTTTGTCTTTTCAAATGGTGTGGCCATCCAATTTTAATTAATATTAGGTAGGTTTGGCTAGAGACTCTGAAAAGGGAATTATTTAAGTTTTATTGAAGGTTTTTCTTTGTATTTGGCAGTTCTAGCCAAGTCTGTTTATCACTACAAAAGGGAAAAAAAATGCAAGCATGACTTTATGATTATACTTGGAGGCACCTTCTGGTGTCTCCTTCTAGAAGGAAATTGGTCAAGGGCAACAGAGTGCTTATGAATGAGGGAATGTAACAGAAATTAAAGTATAGGGTACAAAATGGAAAATTATATAATATAGCTCAATATTAAGAGGCAAAGAGTGGCATTTGCATAATTTCATAAGCTTTGTTCCCCAACTGCTGTCTGAAAGTTGTATACCACTCACCCGTGCTTCCCCCTAAAGAGAAATATATCTTCAGCAGTTGTATACAAGTGATCAAATAAAGCAAAATATTTAGAGCCTCCCATTAAAAGAGAGCATCTGCTGTTCATCTGCCCCAGAATCTTCATCAGAAAAATCTCTATCTTTTCTGTTTCTATACAGACCAAGGGCACTATCTTGAGTATTTCTATGAGCCACGTACTCTCAAAATAAGACTTCTAAGTGGTCAGCTGTAGCAAGGGGCTATAAAGAGAAGTTCAGGGAGTTAGGAGGTGAGGGATGGTCACATACAGGCTTTAGATACCACCCTGGATGTGTATGACAACATAGTTGTATAATTTTCACTCTGCCCCACAGCATCTAGAGATAAAAGAGGTGTCATGGGAGACAAAATGAGGTCTCTTCCCTGGATAAATAAAATCAGAGAATAGTACAATACAGAATAACACCTCAGAGCACTGTACTACTTTAAAATGTGCAAAGAACTTGCCTGTACATTTTTTCACTTAGTCCTCAAGTTTGTGGAAACAGAGTCCAGTCAAAGTCCAGTTTGGCTAGAATACACACTCATGTTGAGATTCCAGGAAAATAAAACGATGTAAGTATAATGTGACTGTGTGTGTGTGTGGGGGGGGGGGGGGGGGGTGGGGGTGGTGGGTAGGGGTCAGCCATGGTGGTTCCTGAACTTGGATTCCCCAGATGTAATTAGGTCTAAAAGCCTGACAATGAGCCAATATCACCCACTCACCTATGGGAAATGCAAGTAGTGCCTCTTTAAGTGTCTGTAGAAATTTGAGATCTACTGTATATAGAAATTTAAAAGAGCCATTTGCTTTTCCCATAGTTGAGTGGGTGATATTTAAGGATAAACCACAAAAAGAGTTCTACGTTTCTCTGTGCTTTCTTTCCTTTACCACTGGAAGCTATGTAGCAACTCTATTACATTTACTTCAAATACAAGTTACAGAAAACCTTTCCACTCACATTCTCTTGTGTGCTCTTCTGTAACTTAAAAAAAAAAAGAATTATTTAGCCATAGAGATAAATGAAGTCTACTTATTCCCTATTCATAAAATACAAACTATTACTCTTCAAAATTGTAATGCAACACTCAAATTGTGTGCTTTGTTAACTAAATGATGGTCAACTGTATCCTTGCAGGTTTCCCATCTGTAGGCAAAAGTGGGCTAGGTTTCTCAGATGCACATTAGGACCACCATGCCTATTAGCGCCATTTACTGCTTTCCTGAGGACACATCTGCCCTGGGGAGCTTGTGTTCTTCCAGCAGAAGTCAATCTGTCAAAGACACAGACACTGGTGAATCCATTCGCTGATTCTCCAATGAGCCATGCCTTTTCAAAGAAAAGGGCATTTGATTATGTGTCCCAATTCTCTCACTCAATATGATCAACAAGAAATTTTCAAAGATCTCAAATCTCCTTTTCCTGAAAAATCATGAAGAGAAATCAAGCCATCTTGGTGTTAATGCAGGATGGGGTTTTTGTAGGTTATATCATTCAATTACCTCATTTAATAAATGAAGGAAGTAAACCTAAATAAGTAGTTACAGCAATTTAGATGATAAGAGATAAGTGATTAGGAGTCATTCTTTGTACAGAAGAGTACTAGATTAAAATGGTACTTCAGAAAAATGAATAAGGCAATAAAACAATTGAGGTGAAATAGTGAAGTATTAAAATTCAAGGTAAGTGATGACAGTCATAGTTGTTGTGAAGGAAGTAGGAATGTACACGAAGGTGTGAATCCACAACATGTATCATGGAACATGCCTCAGCTTTGTGTGGATGACTGGAAGGAAGGTGCTGGTATATTTGGGAATTTTTCTGTCTGTTACTTGAAGAAATTTTATTTTAAATTTTTGTGGCTACATAGTAGGTAGATATATTCATAAGGTATGTGAGATATTTTGATACAGGCATACAATGCCTGTTGTGCTATCAAATGGTAGATCTTATTAATTCTTTCTAACTATATTTTTATGTCCATTAACCATCCCCATGTCCTCCTCCACTATTATTCCCAGCCTCTAGTAGAAGTTTGTCTTTCTATGCCTGGTTTATTTCACTTATCATAATGACTCCCATTTCCATCCATGTTTTTGCAAATGACAGAAACTCATTCATTTGTGTGGCTGAATAGTACTCCATTGTGTATATGTACTACCTTTTGTTTATCCATTTATCTGTTGATGCATACAGAGGTTGTTTCCAAATCTTGGCTATTGTGAATAATGTCGCAGTAAACATGGGAATGCAGGTATCTCTTCAATATACTTATTTCCTTTCTTTTGGGTATACACCTAGCAGTGGGATTGCTGGATGACGTAGTAGTTCTATTTTTAGTTTTTCAAGGAACTTCCAAACTGTTCTTCACAGTGGCTGTACAAAGTTCCATTCCCACCAACAGTGTACAAGGGTTCCCTTTTCTCCACAACCTCACTAACATTCATGATTGCCTATCTTTTGGATAAATGACATTTTAACTAAGGTGAGATGATATGTCATTGTACTTATTATTTGCATTTCTTTGATGATGAATGATGTTGAGCCCTTTTTCATACACCTGCTTGTTATTTTGTGTCTTCTTTAGAGAAATATCAATTCAGATCTTTTGCCCATTAATTATCAGATTATTAGATTTTTGTCTAATGGACTTGACTGAGCAGCTTACATATTCTGGTTTTTAATCCTTTCTCAGGTGGATAGTTTGCAAATACTTTCATTCTGTGGGTTGTCTCTTCACTTTGTCGATTGTACCCTTTGCTTAAAAAAAACTGTTTATATTTATTTATTCACTTATATTTTTTATTGAGACAGAATCTCACTCTGTTGTCCAGGCTGGAGTGGAGGCATGATCTTGACTCACTGCAACCTCTGCCTCCAGGATCCAAGTGATTCTTCCGTCTTAGCCTCCTGAGTAGTTAGGACTACAGGCACATGCCACTACATCTGGCTAACTTTTGTATTTTTAGTAGAGATGGGGATTTTACCATGTTGGCTAGGCTGGTCTCAAACTCCTGACCTCAAATGACCCATCAGCCTTGGGCTCCTAAGGTGCTGGGATTACAAGCATGAGACACCATACACAGCTGCTCTACAGCAGCTTTTTAACTTGATGTGGTTCATTTATCCATTTATGCTTTGGTTGCCTATGCTTGTGGGGTATTATTAAATAAATCCTTGCTCAAACCAATGCCTTTGAGAATTTCCCAATGTTTTGGAAATTTCATTGTTAAGGTATCAGATTTAAGTCTTCAATTCATTTTAATTTTGCTTAATATGGTGAGAGATTGAGGTCTTAGTTTCTGATACGGTTTGGCTGTGTTCCCACCCAAATGTCATCTTGAATTGTAGCTCCCATAATTCCCACATGTTGTGGGAGGGACTTGGTGGGAGATAATTGAATCATGGGTATGGTTTCTCCCACACTGTTCTCATGGTAGTGAACAAGTCTCATGAGATATGATGGTTTTATAAGGGAAAACCCCTCTCACTTGGTTCTCATTCTTTTCTCTTGTCTGCCACCATGTGAGATGTGCCTTTCACCTTCCATCATGATTGTGAGGCGTCCCCAGCCATGTAGAACTCCATTAAACCTCTTTTTCCTTATAATTTACCCAGTCTTGGCTATGTCTTTTATCAACAGCATGAAAGCAGACTAATACAGTACATTGGTACTTGTAGAGTGGGGTGCTGCTGTTAAGATATCAAAAAATGTGGAAGCATTTTAGAACTAGGGAACAGGCAGAGGTTGAAACAGTTTGGAGGGCTCAGAAGAATACATGAAAATGTGGGAAAGTTTGGAACTTCCTAGAGACTTGTTGAATGGCTTTGACCAAAATGCTGATAATGATATGGTCAATGAAATCCAGGCTGAGGTGGAACTTATTGGGAACTGGAGTAAAGGTGACTCTTGCTATGTTTTAGCAAAGAGACTGGCAGCATTTTGCCCCTGTCCTAGAGATTTGTGGAACTTTGAACTTTGGGAATATGATTTAGGGTATCCAGAAGAATTCATTTCTAAGCAGCAAAGCATTCAAGAGGTGACTTGAGTGCTGTTAAAAGCACTCAGTTTTAAAAGGGAAACAGAGCATAAAATTTCAGAAAATTTGCAGCTTGATAACATGATAGAAAAGAAAAATATATTTTCTGAGGAAAGATTAAAGTAGGCTGCAGAAATGTGCATAAGTAACTTGGAAACAAATGTTAATCACCAAGACAATGGGGAAAATGTCTACAAGACATGTCAGAGAACTTTGTGGCAGCCCCTGCCATCACAGACCCAGAAACCTAGGAGGAAAAAATGGTTTCGTGGTCTGGGCCCAAGGCCCCCCTGCTGTGTGAAGCTTAGGGAGTTGCTGCCCTGTGTCCCAGCCACTCTAACCAGGCTAAAAAGGGCTGAGGTACAGCTCAAGCTATGGCTTCAGAGGATGCAAGCCCCAAGCATTTTAAGAATTGAGGTTTGGGAATTTCTGCCTAGATTTCAAAGGATGTATGGAAATGTTGAGATGTCCAGGCAGAGGTGTGCTTCAGGGATGGAGCACACATAAGAACCTCTTCTAGGGCAGTGCAGAAGGGAAATGTGGGGTTGAAGCCCCCACACATTGTCCTCACTGGGGCACTGCCTAGTGGAGTTGTGAATAGAGGGCCACTGTCCTCCAGACCCCAGAATGGTAGATCCACTGACAGCTTGCACTGTGCACCTGGAAAAGTCACACACACTCAACATTACCCTGTGAAAGCAGTCTGGAGGGAGGCTGTATCCTGCAAAGCCACAGGGACAGAGCTGCCCAAGGCCATGGGAGCCCACCTTTTGCAGCATGACTTGGATGTGAGACATGGAATCAAAGGAGACCATTTTGGAGCTTTAAGATTTGACTGTTCTGCTTGATTTCAGATTTGCATGAGGCCTGTAGCTCATTTGTGTTGGTCCATTTCTCCCATTTGGAGCAGCTCTATCTACCCAATGCCTGTATCTCTATTGTGTCTAGAAAGTAACTAACTTGCTACTGATTTTACAGGCTCGTAGGTGGAAGGGACTTGCCTTGTCTCAGATGAGACTTTGGGGTGTGGATTTTTGAGTTAATGCTGAAATGAGTTAAGATTTTAGGGGACTGTTGGGAAGGCATGATTGGCTTTGAAATGTGACGACATGAGATTTGGGTAGGGTCAGGGGCAGACTGTTATGGTCTGCCTGTGTTCCCACCCAAATCTCATCTTAAAGTGTAGCTCCCATAATTCCCTCATGTTGTAGGGAGGGACCTGGTAGGAGATAATTAAATCATGGGTGTGGTTTCCCCCATATTATTCCTGTGGCAGTGAACAAGCCTCATGAGGTCAGATGATTTTATAAGGGGAAACCCCTTTTTTCTTGGTTGTCATTCTTCCCTGCTGCCATGTAAGAGGTGCCTTTCACCTCTACCATGATTAAGAGGCTTCCCTTGTCACTACATGGAACTGTAAGTCCATTAAATTTCTCTTTTTTTAAAAAATAAATTTCCCAATCTTGAGTATGTCTTTATCAGGAATGTGAAAACAGACTAATACACTTCCATTATTCTGCATATAAATATCCAATTTTCCCAGCACAATTTATTGAAGAGACTGTTTTTCCCCCAATGTATGTTCTTAGCACCTTTGTCAAAAATGAGTTCACTCTAGGTGTGTGAATTTGTTTCTAGGTTCTCTTTTCTGTTCCACTGGTCTATGTGTCTGTTGTTTTGCCAGCACCATGCTGTTTTGGTTACTATAGTTCCGTGGTATAAAGTCAGGTAATGTGATTCCTCCAGTTTTTTGTTCAGGATAGCTTTTGCTATTATGGGTCTTTTGCAGGTTTCATATAAATTTTAGGATTGCTTTTTCTATTGCTGTGAAAGATGTCCTTGGTATTTGGATAGGGATTTCATTGAATGTGTAGATTGCTTTGGGTAGTATGGACATTTTAACAATATTGAGTCCCCCAATCCATGAACATGGAATATCTTTCCATTTTTGTTCCTGCTTCATCTTGTGTCAATGTTTTATTGTTTTCATTCCAGAGATCTTTCACTTCTTTGGTTAAGTTTATTCCTAGGTATTTTATTTTATTCACACTTGTTGTAAATGGAATTAACTTCTTGATTTCTTTTTCAAAATGTTTGCTGCGGCATACAGAAATGCTACTGAATTGTGTGTGTTGATTTTTCTATCCTACAACTTGGCTGAATTTATTATCTGTTCTAATAGTTTTTTTGGTGGAATCTTTAGTTTTTTCAAATATATCATATCATCTGTAAACAAGGATGATTTAGTTTCTCCCTTTTCAATTGGGATGCCCTTTATGTTTTTTTCTTTTCTTTGATTCCTCTGGCTACAATTTCCAGTACTATGTTGAATAACAATGGGAAAAGTGGGCGTCCTTGTCTTGTTCCAGATCTGAGAAGAAAGGCTTTACATTTTTCCCATTTAGAAAGATACTAGCTGTGGGTCTGTCATATGTGGCTTTTATTGTTTTAAGTCTGTTTATTCTATACCCAGTTTTATGAGGGTTTTTATAATGAAAAGATGCTGAATTTTATCAAATGTTTTTTGAGCATTAATTGAAATGATCATATGGCTTTTCTTCTTCATTCTGTTGATATGATGTATCACATTGATTGATTCGCATATGTTGAACCATCCTTGCATTCTTGGCATAAATTCCATTTGGTCATGATGAATATCTTTATAGTTTTGTTGAATTTGGATTGTTAGTATTTTGCTGAAGATTTTTACATCAATGTTTATCAGATATATTAGCTGTCATTTCCTTTTTTGATGTCTTTGCCTGGTGTTGGTGTCAGGGTAATATTGGCCTCATAGTATGAGTTTGCAAGTATTTTCTCTTTCTCTATTTTTAAGAATAGTTTGAACAGGGTTGGTATTAATTCTTTGTTAAATGTTTGGTAAAATTCAGCAGTGACGCCTTCAGATCCTGGGCTTTTCTTTGATAAAAAAAATCTTTTTAAGACAGTTTTGATCTCATTGCTTATTATTAGTCTGTTCAGGTTTTGGATTTCTTCATGGTTCAATCTTGATACATTATATTTGTCTATAAATATATCTACTTCTTCAAAGTTTTCCAATTTATTTTCATGTAGTTTCTCATAGCAGCCCTTAATGATCTCTTGAATTTCTGTGGTATTCTGTGTAATGTCTCATTTTTCATGTCTGATGTTATTTATATGCATATTCTGTCTCTTTTTCTTAGTCTGGATAAAGGTTTGTCAATTTTCTTCATCTTGTTACAAGCATAACTTTTGCTTCATTGATCTTTTGTATTTTTTGTTTCAATTTCATTTATGTTTGCTATGATCTTTATTGTTTATTTTCTTCTACAACTTTTTGGGCTTGGTTTGTCCTTGCTTTTCTAGTTCTTTGAGATGTGTCATTAGGTTGTCCATTTGACATTTTTCTACTTGTTTGATGAAGGCACTTGTTGTAAACCTTCCTCTTAGTACTGCTTTTACTGTATCCTATAGTTTTTGCTATGCTGTGCTTCCATTTTTATTTGCTTTAAGAAATTTTTAAATATTCATGATTTCTCCATCGGTCCACTGATCATTCAGGAACACGTTGTTTAATTTTTATGTGTTTTCATAGTTTTCAAAATTTCTCTTGGTTGCCAGTTATATTCCACTTTGCTCAGAGAAGATATTTGATATTCTTTAATTGTTTTTGAATGTTTTAAGCCTTGTTTTGTGACCTAATATATGGTCTAATCCCTGACAATGATCTATGTGCTGAGGAAAAAATATGTATTCTTCAGCTGTTGAATGAAATGTTCTGTAAATATGTATTTGGCCAATTTGGTCTGTAGTGCAGATTAAGTCTGATGTTTCTTTGCTGAATTTCTGTCAGAATAATCCGTCTAATGCCAAAAGTGGGCCATTAAAGTTTACAGCTATTATTGTATTAGAGCCTTTCTCTCTGTTTAGCTCTAATAATATTTGCTTTATATATCTTGGTGGTCCAGTGTTGTGTGCATATATATTTAAAGTTACTGTATCCTCTAGCAGAATTGACTCCTTTATCATATAGTGAGCTTCATTGTCTCTTTTTATACTTTTGGTCCTGGAATCTACTTTATCTGATACAAGTATAGTGACTCCTGCTCTATTTTGGTTTCCATTGGCATGGAGTATCTTTTTTAAATCTTTTAATTTTCAGTCTATGTGTGTCTTTATAGGTAAAGTACGTTTCTTGTAGACAACAGGTCACTGGGTCTTGTCTTTTCATCCGTTCAGCGAGTTTATGCTTTTTGATTGTAGAGTTTATTCCATGTACGTTCAGTGTTATTATTGATAAGAACTTACTCCTGCCATTTTGTTATTTTTGTTTTGTGTGTCCATGTTTGTGTGTGCTGTTCTCTTCTTTATCTTATTTCTTTCTGTCTTTCTTTTAATATAGATGAATTTCTCAGATGATGTGTCTTAATTTCTTGATTTTTAAAACTTTTTATGTCTACTTATTGTATGCTTTTAGATTTGAGGCTATCATGATGCTTGCAAATAATGCGTTATAATCCACTATTTTACACAGTTGACAACTTAATGCTGATTGCATAAACAACCAATCAAACAAGCAAAGAGAAAACTAATAAATTTCATCTCTCTGCTTTTTAACTTTTTGTTGTTTCTGTTTATATCTTCTTGTACCATTTATGTCCTGAAAGGTTGTTTGAGATATTATTTTTGATAGGTTCATCTTTTAATGTTTCTGCTCTAGATATGAGTAGTTTACACATCACAATTACAATGTTATATACCATTCTGTGTTTTTCTGTGTACTTTCTATTACCAGAGAGCTTTGTACCTTCAGATGAGTTCTTATTACTCATTAACATTCTTTCCTTTCAGAATAAAAAACTCCCCTTCACATTTCTTGTATGACAGTTCTGGTGTTGACAAAATCCCTCAAATTTTGCTTCTCTTGGAAAATATTTATCCTTTATGTTTGAAGCATATTTTTGTGGGATATACTATTCCAGGAATTTTTTTCCTTTAGCACTCAAATATATATTATGTCATAAAGGTCACATGTCTCTGCCTTTCTGGGATTGATCACTGATGCATTATTTAGTTCATTTGGTTATATTTTCCTAGATGGTTGTGATGCTTGTGGATATTTGCCACTCCCTCCAGAGGGAGATTATAAAACATATAATGGAGCTCCAATATATCTTATCTTTTATAACAGCATATGTTACCTTTTTTTCTCTTGCTGTTTTTAGGAGCCTTTCCTCATCCTTGAAATTTGGGAGTTTGATTATTAAATGTTGAGAGGTAGACTTATATGGGTTAAATCCGTTTGGTGTTCTATAACCTTCTTGAACTTGAATATTTATATCTTTTTCTAGGTTTGGGAGGTTCTCTGTTAGTATCCCTTTGAATAAACCTTCTATCCCAATCTCTAATTCCTTTCTAAAATCAATAATGTTTACATTTTCCCTTTTAAGGATATTTTCTGTATCTTATTGCCATATATTACTCTTTTTATTCTTTTTTAACTTCCTCTATACATTTTCATATAGCCTTTCTTCAAGTTCACCAATTTTTTCTTCTGCTCGATCAATTCTGCTGTTAAAAGATGCAGATGCATTCTTCAATATGTCAGTTGAATTTATCAGCTATGAAATTTCTGCTTGATAATTTTTAAATTATTTCAATCTCTTTGATAAATATATCTGATAGAATTCTGAATTCCATCTCTGTGTTATCTTGAATTTATTTGAATTTCCTTAAAACAGCTATTTTGAATTTTCAATTTGAAATGTCACACACCTCTATCTCTCTGGGATTAGCCACTGATTTATTATTTAATCTCACTTAGTCATGTTTTTCTGGGTGGTCTTGATGCTTGAGGATGTTCGTCAGTGTCTGGGCATTGAAGAGTTAGGTATTTATTGTAGTTTTCACCGTCTGGGCTTCTTTGTATCTGTCCTTCTTGGGAAGGCTTTCTGGGTATTTGAAAGGACTTGGGTGTTCTGATCTGTGCTTGGTCACTGCAGCCATATCAGCATTAGAAGGTACCCCAAGCCCAGTAATGCTATAGTTTTTGCAGACTTGTAGAGGTACTGCATTTGTGGCCTTGGGTAAGATCCAGAAGTATTATCTGGTTTACCAGAAAGACATTCTTATTCTCTTCCCTTAATTTCTCACAAACAAATTTAGTCTCTTTCTCTGTGGTAAGCTTCCGGGAGGTGGGTGAGGGGTGACACAAGCAACCCTTGGTCACCATCACTGGGACTGTTCTGGGTCAGAACTGAAGCCAGCACAGTGCTGGGTCTTTCCTAGTGTCCATTTTGGCTACTACCTGGCTACTACCTATATTCAATCAAGACCCTAGGGCTCTATAATTAGCAGGTGATGAATCCAGTCAGGCTTGTGTCCTTCCATCTATGGCAATGAGTTCACCCTGGCCCTGCTTATGTCCAGAGACGCTATTCATATGCCAGGGTTGGAGTCAGAAACGTTAGGAATCTACTTAGTACTTTGTTCTACTGGGTCTGAGCTGGTACCCAAGCCACAAGACAAAGTCCTTCCCATTCTTCCCTCCCATTGCTTCAAGCAGAGGAGTCTCTCCACATGTTCACGGCTAAACCAAGCCCATGGCAAACATTGCTTGGCTACTGCCAATGTCTACTCAAGCGCAAGGGCTCTTGAGTCAGTTTGTGGTGAATTCTGCTAATCCTGAGCCTCTTCCTTTAGGGAAGTGAGCTCCCCTCTGACCCAGAGTAGATCCAGAAATGTTTTCTGGGGTCAAGACCTATAAATGGGACCCAAGAAGCCTACTTAATGCTCTACCTGACTGTGGCTGAAGTGGTACCCAAGCTGAAAGACAAAGGCTTCTTTACTCTTCCTTCTTCTTTTCTCAAGCAGAGTCTTTCTGCATGGCCACCACGTCTGAGAATATGCTGGGTTACACCCGAAGCCAGCATGGCTCAGAGTCTCACCCAAGGTCTGCAGCAAGTACTGCCTGGCTACTTCCGGTTGTTCAGGGCCCAAGGAATCTTGAGTTGGCAGGTGATTAATCCTTCCAGGACTGGGTCCTTTCCTTCAAGGCAGTAGGCTCCCTTCTGGCCCAACATCTGTAGTTTGTCTAGAATTGTTTTCTTGGAGCTAGGGCCTTGAATTGGGGCCTCTGGACTCTGCTTGATGCTATCTATATTCTAACTATGGTTGAGCTGGTATCTTTGTTGCAAGGCAAAGTCCTCTTACTCTTTCCTCTCCTCCCAGAGTTGTCAGCTCTACTGCCTGGGGTTGGAGAAGGAGTGGTGCAAGGACTCCCTTTGCCAACCCAGCTGGTGTCTCACTAGGTCTCATGTACTCCAAGTTCACTGGTTTCAAGCCCAGCACAGCACCAGGACTTTCCCAGGGATTGCAGTTCTTATAGCATAGATTGCCTTTCAAGTTTATTTAGGACCCCAGAGAACTTTAGCCCACAGTGGCAGGGTTTGCCAGAATTCAGGTTCTGACCACTGGGATGAGCAATCTGCCTCTGGCTAAGGGTGGTCTAAATGTTTCCTGTGTGGGTGCCTGCTGAATTCTGCCCTCTATTGCTTTCTACTGTGACAGGGCAGCACTGAGTTCCAATGTGAAGTCTCACAATCACTGCACTATCCCTCCAGCAAGCAAACAGATTTTCTCTCTGTGCCACATGGCTGCTGCTGTGTACTGGGGGGAGGGGTGGTATAGGTTACTCAAGACTCTTTCCTACTCACCTTAGTTCCTCTTTCCTTAATGTGATGTAAAAACCAAGTACTGTAATCACTCACCTGATATTTTGGTTCTTGTGAAGGTAGTTTTTTGTGTGGATAGTTATTAAATTTGGTGTTCCTGTGAAGGAGACAATCATTAGAGGCTTCTATTCAGCCAACTTGCTCTACCTCCTGTCTCTGTAGTTAGATAGGTGTGAAGTGTCTCATGTGTGTCACTCTGCCAGACACCAGGGATGTTACTGAGAATAAGAGAGAAAAGCCCTGACCTCATGGTGTTTATAAAAAGAATGGGAAGAGGTGATTAAGTGACAGAAAAAGAAACCAAATAACACAGTAGTTTTGAATGTTGGAGTTAGACCTAGTGTTTGGTTGATCTGGAGAAGAGACCTAGAGGTGGAAGGCAACTAAGAGATCCCTATTTGCCATGCTAACTTGTTTTTCTCTGTCCAAAGGCCTCTTCCAGTTTTTTTTTTCCAACTATGAGGTAAAACTAGGAAGTCATTTCATTTTACCTCTGACATCCTTGCACACTGCTTTACATTAGTCATTTCCTTTAAAGCACTTCTCAAAGTTCAAGTTATGCCTCCCAGCTCAAATACATTGTTATCTGTAAAACAAGCCTTTCCTCTCATTGGCCAGCCCCCTCTTGCTTTCACCATATTCTTAATCCTTTTTTTTTTTTTTTTTTTTTTTTTGCTTCCTGAGACCTTCCATAGCTCTGCCATTTCTAATGGATATGGGAGTTTTTTCTTCTTCGTCTCCTCCTCCTCCTCCTCCTCCTCCTTCTCCTTCCTCTTCTTTCTTCTCCTTCTCCTTCTCCTTCTTCTTTCTTCTTTCTTCTTCCTTTCTGAGACAGAGTCTTACACTGTCAGCCAGGCTGTAGTGCAGTGGCACAATCTCGGCTCACTGCAACCTCTGCCTCCCAGGTTCAAGCAATTCTCCTGCCTCAGCCTCCCAAGTAGCTAGGATTACAGATGCCTGCCACCATGACCAGCTAATTTTTTGTATTTTTAGTAAAGACAGGGTTTCTCCATGTTGGCCAGACTGGTCTCAAACTCCTAACCTCAGGTTATCCACCCACCTTGGCCTCCCAAAGTGCTGAGATTACAAGCGTGAGCCACCGCACCTGGCCAAGAAGTTTTATGAAGAAAAAGATGACATAATTATTTGATTTATAATGCCTTTCCATTACTAATTGATCATCAGGCTAGAGACCAACTGTGTTAGTCAATTTTCACACTGCTATAAAGAACTACCTGAGACTAATGTATAAAGAAAAGAAGGCTTAATTGACTCACATTTCTGCACGGCTGGGGAGGCCTCAGAAAACTTATAATCATGGCAGAAGGTGAAGGAAGGCACATCTTACATGGCTGCAGAAGAGAAAGAGAATGAGGAGGAACTTTCAAACACTTTTAAACCATCAGATTTCATGAGAACTCACTATCATGAGAACAGCATGGGGGAAACCATCCCCATGATCCAATCACCTCCCACAAGGTCCCTACCTCAAGACGTGGGAATTACAATTTGAGATGGCATTTGAGTGGGGACACAGAGCCAAACCACATCACCAACACATCTAAGAATTAACTCATCATTGTCAAACTCTGACCTGGACTTTCTATTTATTTTACTATTACAAGCTCTCCCCTTCCCATATATCCAGACTACTGATGCTCTGTCCCTTTTTTCTTCCTTTTCTGATGAAGAATATTTTGTTGTCCAGATGAGAAGCAAATGTGTGGAATAATTGGGTTATTTCTCCAGACAGTAGAATGGGTCCTTAGGTAGCTAGTGAAGTGTCTGAGCTGGCATCTGCATATTGAGAAGGAGTATGCAAGCACATTTTTAGTAACTTTAATGAGACTTCTGTACCCTTGACACTCAGAGCCAGGTGTATCAGACAAACTAGAAAAACAGCAAGAATACACACTTTACACCAGAGAAGTTTGACCCAGAACAAAAGTCTCCAAATTTTCAGTGACATTGGAATAGGGAAGCCCAGCTCTTTGAAAATATAGTTAAAAGAGTACAGGGCCAATAAGTTATTTCTATTTCTCAATTTCTCTCCGGCAGCACTAAATATATCAGTTCCTCAAATTTATCTTAGCAAATATATAAATAAATAAATGTTGATGATTCTTTAATTATGAAATAAAGACAAAGTTTAGTTTTGACAATATGATACTTCTAACCCAAAAGAAAATATATGATTGTAACTGGGATAAATGAAGATTTTATTGAAAAATTTTATTGCACAGAAATACTTTTCAGATTAATGAAGAGGAAAGGAAACTAATATTTATAAAATGCCCAGTGTTTTAGACACTGTGCTATAATTTTTCTACAAAGCTGTAGTCAAGTACAATGAATTAGACACATAACAATCCAAATGCTAATGCAATTTTTAAAACTTGAAAAATAGTATACTTTAACTTGCTGCTTTTTTCATGAGTTATTGACTATAAAGTTGAAAAGAAAAAGTGATTTTAAGTGGTTGCAGTGAGATTGCTGTAGATGAGATTGCAGCTGATTTTCAATACTTTGAGGACTTATCAGAATCAGCAATCTTGATTGGAAGTCCAGGTTAAATATAAGACTGCATTTACAAAGCAGTGGCTTGTTGTGTCAGCCAAACTGTTATATTACTAACTCTATCAACTCTTAGTTTGCGTGTGTAGAAGGTAGTGGATAAAAATAGTTTCATTTTATATAAAAGGAAGCATAGATACAGAGAAGCTAAATGGTTTTTATTTAACCTTCCACAGAAGATTGACTGATACTGAATTAAATTTAATTCCTGGCTACAGGAATTTATGGTCTGGATGTTACCCTTTTTCTACATGAAAATAAATTCTTATTAGGCTATCTGTGTAGTTTTAACTCTCAATTCCTGAGGATTAAGATGTTAAATACACCCACTACCCTTACCCCCTCCTTTCTTCCCTCTGCCCACAATGCAGTCCATAAAGAAACTCAAGATCTTGACCTTCTGCAGTAAGACCTCATTATCCAGTAATGCTAGAATGAGTAAGGGGACCAAAACACAGATAGCAGTCCACTCAGATAACACACACCATTTCTGAAATAGTGCTCCTTGCCATTATCAGAGAAGAAAATCAAAGTGAAGAGAAAATATAAATCAAGGAAAGCAAAATTATTTTAACATTTAAATGGTTTATTTTAGAATTTTGTAGGTATTATTATTGAATACAACCTAGTCCTCCCAAATTTGTTGGGTCAAACATCCCAATCATCTCAATATGAATTTCATCTAGGTAAGACTGGAAAAATAATGCATCAAATCTGCATGAATATCACAAGGGAGCAATGTCACCTTTGAGAGTTGTACCCTTCTCTATAGGCAGCAGGAAGGTTGCAAGAGGTCAGGTCTAGGAATCAGTACATGTATGGTCTGGTCTTAGCTCCACACTCTCTTTATTACCTGGAGCTATCACTTGACTTGTTAGCATTTCAGTATCCTTCCTTATCAGTAAAATGAATATATTCTTTGTAACTCCTTTACAGGTGGCTCTCACTGCCTTTGACTAAGGAAGAGACCAAGATGTGTGGCAGATCTGTATTGTATTGCATCAATTTAGCTAGACTGGAACCACATTTCCCAGAATCTCCTTCCCAGTATAGTTTCCCCTTAGTTTGGGCCACAAGAAGTTTAGGCAAGATTTGGAAGGTGGAAGTGATGTAGCACCATCTTCCCTTTTTATACCTGGAAGCTCAGGGAAGGACGTGAGGCACTGCTGCCTCTCACTCACAGTGTTGCTCGTCTGCCAGCTGGCCTCGATGGTGTGGAGCAGCAGCTAGGCCAGCCTCCAGAGCACCTACAGTCCCTGCTGGGTTGCCCTTTAGCTTTCTGGACTCCTGGGTCCGGAGCATGTTAAACTTTATGATGAAGAGTCTGGTTTCACCTAGAGATACTTTAACGTCAAAATTGGAGGCTTTTAGGGGAGACATTGACAAGAGTTTCAGTTTATCTTTTTTGGTTACAGGTCATCAGTTCCTTGCTTCCTCCATTTCACATCCATTTGCCCTGCCCAAATAGCTGCCCTGCAGACTCCAGGGTGCAGCTTCAGGTACAGAGGAAATAGCATCACACAGACTTAGATCCCACAGTTGCATAAGGTTGAATCTCTACAATATATTATTTATCATATATTATATATATATACACACACACAGAGAGAGAGAGAGAGACATAGTGATAGACAGATATGTATTCATGTATGTGTACTGTTGATTTTGCTTCTCCGATTGAATCCTGACAGATATAGTTATATCTGAAAAACATGGACCGTCGATCTGAATATTCTCAGCATCAAGGTTATTGCTTATCTTAGCAAGTACTCAACAAATTATTAAATCCAAAGTATTTATTTGGCAAACATCCAAACATTAAACAAACCTAGGGGTTTTTTTGTTTGTTTGAGACAGGGCATGTCACCCAGGCTAGAGTGCAGTGGCAAGATCTTGGTTCACTGCAACTTCCACCTCCTGGGCTCAGGTGATACTCCCACCTCAGCCTTCCAAGTAGTTGGGACTACAGATGTACGTCACCACACCTGACTAATTTTTATATTTTTAGTAGAGACAGTGTTTCTCCATGTTGCTCATGCATGCTGATCTCAAACTCCTGGGCTCGAGTGATCTGTCTCCCAAAGTGTTAGGATTATAGGCATGAGCCACTGTGCCTGGCCATGTATTTTTAAAAATGCAATGATCACCAAAAATAAATAGCAACTAGCTAATGAATGGTTTTCCTCGAGAATTTATTTGTCAGATAAATTACCTAAGAAAAGTTTTCTGCCTTAATCAGATCAACTTATATATAAGTTTGCTATGTCTTGTCTGGTTCTTTGATATAAAATTAAAACTTGTAAAATTTAAATATAAAAATACTTTATTTAATTTTTTATTTTTAATGAAACAAACAGGAAGCTGTTTGTAGCCAGTTAGTGGTGATTATTTCAGATTATAAATAAATATTTGTAATGAGATAAAAATAGCAAACACATTTGAAGTGGATAATATTCTTATTTATAAGTGGAATGTTACTACTTTTTTATTCTCAAAGATAAACATAGTTACTGGTTTCAATGGTGATTGCAAAGCTAAAACCAAGTTAATGTTAACTGAATTTTTACCAAAAAGAAAATACAGGCATATTTTTGAAATTTTTAAAAACTGTAGAGATCTTTATTGGCCTCAAAAATATTTCTCCCATTTAAAACCATCATGTCATATAATATAACTCCTCAAAAGAAATAACTCTAATGGAGTACCAATGACTTGGAAAGTCAAGGAACTGGAGCTAGATACAATCTTGGGAGTGGGGTAGCCACTGGGACCTTGAGGTACAGAAAGTCAAGGGACTTATAGCCAGGCAGGTAGGACATCACAAATAGAATGTTAGTAAGTAGGGCCCCAGTACTTGGAGGGATGTGAGAAGAAGACAATGTAAAATTGATGCAATTTCTGGACCAAGATTATAGGCCATGAGTTCAGGGACTGGATTATTCATTAATCTGTTCCCTATATTTTCCCTTCCTCTTGTTTCTCCCGAGTCATGTTTATATCTAAACCTGGCCTAAATCGCCAGTCACATTGTTATGTTTAGTTATGTTCCAGCCCATAGTTCTTTCCAGAATTAGAGTGAAAGGACCTTATACATTCACTACACATGGTGAGAGGTGACAATGTGCTAGCAGCCCTCACTCTTCGCGCGCACCATGCCTGAGCCTCCCCAACAAGCACCGCCCCCTGTGCTGTGGTGCCTGGTCCCATCAAACGTCCAAGGGCTGAGGAGTGCGGGCACACGGTTTGGGACTGGCCCTCAGCTCCACCTGCTTCCCAATGCGGGATCCACTAGGTGAAGCCAGCTGGGCTCCTGAGTCTAGTGGGGACTTGGAGAACTTTTACGTCTAGCTAGAGGATTGCAAATGCATCAATCAGCACTCTGTGTTTAGCTCAGGGATTGTAAACACACCAGTCAGCACCCTGTCAAAACGGTCCAATCAGCTCTCTGTAAAATGGACCAATCAGCAGGATGTGGGTGGGGCCAGATAAGGGAATAAAAGCAGGCTGCCAGAGCCAGCCCCAAGGGTTGCCTTCCACACTCTGGAAGGGTTGTTCTTTTGCCCTTTATAATAAATCTTGCTGCTGCTTTGTCTTTGTGTGCACGCAGCCTTTATGAGCTGTAACACTCACTGTGAAGGTCTGCAACTTCACTCCTGTCAGTGAGACCACGAACCCAATAGAAGGAAGAAGCTCCAGACATATCTGAACATCTGAAGGCGCAAACTCCAGACATACCATCTTTAAGAACTGTAACACTCACCACAACGTCCCGGCTTCATTCTTGAAGTCAGCAAGACCAAGAACTCACCAATTCTGGGCATAATGGCATCTCATGGATGTATCACAGCATCTCAAATTCAACATGTTCAGATCCTGTTTTGGCCAGATCCTCTTCCTCTTTTCTGCATTCCTTCACTCATCTATCGTTTCTATTAAACATTTGCTGAATGCCAACCAGGTGCCAAATCCTAGAAATGTAGCAACAAATTAGATGGTCCCAGGCCACAAGAAATTTAGTCTGGTGCAGCAGTTTGGAACTCTAGCTACAAAATGGGATCACCTGGAGAATCACTATGTTGATTTCTTTAAATAGAAATCCTGCTGGGACTTTGGTTGGAATTTAAATTAATCTATAGATAAGTTTGGAAAGAACTGGTAATTAACAATAGTCTTCCAATCTATGAACATGACATATCTCTTATTTAAATCTTTGATTTATTTCATGGGTGCTTTTTAGTTTCTGCATACCGATCTTGAATGTTTTTTGTTAGAGTTATTCATAAATATTTCACGGTTTTGGTTCTATTGCAACCAGACTTTTAAATTTTAACTTCTAAATATTTATTGATAATGCATGAAAATATTACTGGTTTTTAAATAGTAACCTTGTATACTGAAGCCTTTCTAAATTCACTTATTAGTTTTATTGACTTAGTTTATGGATTATTTGGGATTTTTTGTAGAGGAAGTCATATTGTCTGTGAATAAGGACAGTTTTATTTCATCTTTTTTATCTGTATGAATTTTATTTCCTTTTTCTTGCCTACTGCAAGGACCTTTATTACAATATTGCACAGGAGTGGGGAGCGTGGATAGCCTTACCTTGTTACACATGTAACATTGGTAACGGTTTTCAGGAAGATATCCTGTAGACGATTTTGAGTAATCAAATGAATATTTTAGGAGGGGGACTCCATTTGTAGGGTGAAAGGAGAGTGGAGTTTAGAGTGAGATATACTGGGCTTAAAAGCTGGCTCTCCCATTCACCAGATTTCTAGCCTTAAATGAATTAATTGTAAAATTGAGGAACTAATACTTATTTCACAGATTTTCATGAGACTTAACAGAGATAATGTATAGAAAGAACCTGGGATAGTGCCTAGCATCTAAGAATGTTCATACAATCCCATCTCTACCATACAAAGTCATCTCTACTTTGTGACTTTTTAACCCCTCCAGGCCTCAAGTTTCTCGTCAGTAAAAATAGATGTAAGTTATTATGCCCACTTCTAAGGGTCATTGTGGGGATTAAATTATGAATTTAAGCAGAGTAAATAATACACTGCCAAAACAGATGAGGTACTATATAGATGTTAACTACGATTATCAGCATCATTGTTGTTACCATTATTACAATGCTAGCTCACTTCAAGATTGGTTATTTATTGCCGCATAAGAAACCACTCTAAAAATCTGTGGCTGAAAAATAAAAATCATTTACTTGCTCATGATTTGGTAATGGGGAAAAGTCTGTGCTTTGCATAATATAGGCTGGAGAACCCATGATAACTTCACAGTCATGTCTGGGGCCTCCACTGGGTTGGTAAAGTGGCTATGGCAAAGCTGAGCTTTTCTTTCTTTGTAATCTCACATCATCCATGGCTTTTCTCCACATAGCCTTCCTCTTCAGTGCAGTAGTGTAAGATTTTTAAATAGTTGCTCTGGGCTCTGAGAGGGCAAACACAAAAGCTACAAGGCCTCTTAAGGTATATGCTTGAAAAATCTCGGAATGTGATTTCTACCACATTCTGTCATTTAAAATGAGTTACTAAAGCCAGTCAGATATAAGGAAAAGGAAATAAACCCATCTCTTGATGAAGGATAGCAAAGTCACCTTGTAAACTTATGTAACTCATGTGGCCATCTTTGGAAAAAATTTACCTCAATTTTTGCACACTCCTTTGGGAATAGTCTCAGTTAACTAAGGTCACAAGTATATTCGCATTGGACCAACAAATCTCAAAAATACCTTCCAAGTCAGTTGTTGACTCAAATTGTTATGTAGCAATGTGTAGGCAAGGGCCTCTCTGTGTCCTACTGCAGGGTCCTGCCAGGTGGGCTGGCTGCATCTTGGCAGGAAGGCCTCTGGATGTGGACTTTGAATTTTTTCCTACTGAGCACAACTACAGCCTCATTTATTTAGTGGCCATCAAAGTCTTTGTGTTAATTGACTGTCTTTGCTGGCCGTGAATAAAGGACTCACGCCTGAAGACAAGAGACTTCTTAAAAGAATGCAGACTTCTTAAATATACAATTGCAACCGTGGTTTCTCAGTACAATTATCAGTTTTTTGTTTATTTTTAAAGCATGTAAATTATCTGTATTTGCAAAACTATCTTGATTTATTAAAGTTGGCGATTTTACTACTAAAGTAATCATTTCAGGTCTGTCCACAGTTCTATTTTGATAAGCAAAACTTGGCATGCATACCCTTCCAGGCTCAAAATGTAATTCCTGCTGGGGAGCTAAAATAAGGTTTCCACCTGGCCACTTTAAAAATTAAATGATTTTTAAAGTGTTGTTTTTCTACGATGTCCAAGCAGATCTTGGCAAGACTCGGAAACGCAGCTGTTCTTTTCACCATGTCAATGTTACTTAATTAATCCATGAGGGCTAGACTTCCTGTAGTTACTACTGATCTTATCCAGCACCCTGTTTGAGGCCAACATCAGCATTTTGCAATATTACCCTCTTCTCTCCCCTCCTAATAAATCCAACTTCTAAAGTATTAGCAATGTCAGCAGGATTCACAGAATGTTACTTAACAGGTCAACAAAACTTTCAATTCCACCTCCTTAGACCTATGATCTCTTCTCTGTGAAAGTTCTCTCACTACCAGAACCCTATGTCTCCTCTCTGCTTTCTTGAAACCACTTTATTCTCACAAGCAATCCTAAACTTGGATACTATACTCAACTAAACCAAGCCTTCTATGACTGGTTTTCCTCATCCCCTTTCTCCTAGAAAAGCAGTTATGGGATTATAAATATTTATAGGGTGGGTTCAGTAAAAAGAAGTTCCTTCCTATCTATCCCCATTCACTTTATCGAAGATTTCACTGAACAAGGCAAATCTTGAGGCAGAGAGAGAAAAGTAGGGTGGGGAGTGTTAGGGAGCAATAAGGAGCTCTACTTGTAAGAAAAATAAAAAGCAACAATCTGTTATGGGAAAGAACTGTCTTTTTATCCTTGATTTTTCCATTCATCTATCAGACTCTTGCCCCTCAGATTATCAAGTACAAAAATAAAATGTACCGTTTCCTGGCCAAAACAACCAACATGAAGTTTGATTTAAACATGTCACCTTCTACCATGAATCCAGCACTAAGCAAGGCAGAGGAGGTGCAGCCGAATTCTCTTTCCATCTGAAAACTATCAACTTTCTAGAGACTCCCAGATATGTGATTTCTAGAGAGCAACACAGTACAGGAAAAAATTAGGCACATAACAGGTTATTAAAAGGTGAAAGCTATAAAATTCAGAAAAGCCAAGTGCTCAGAATCATCTGGGGCAGTCAGAAAAGGTTTCAAGATCTGACCATGCTGGAGTGGTGACATCATGGCCCAGACAATGTATTTTTAGTAGATAAAAAGTTTGGGGTTGGCAGGTATTTTTGTTTCTGTTTTTCATTATTTTGAAACCATCAACTCATTACCCTCTGGCTTGCAGAGTTTCTGAAGGAAGTCTGCTGTAATTCTAACCTTCATTCTTCTCTATGTATTTCTTCTCTATGTTTCTCTAAGTTTTTTTTTTTTTAAATTTCTGCCAGTTTTCAATTTTTTTGTCTATCCTTGGTTTTTAGGTGTTTGAGTATAGTGTATCTAAATGATTTTGGGGGGTATTCATCCTGAATGTGGTTAATATTCTTGGGTCTATGGTTTGATATATTCTATTATCCTTGAAAAAATCTCAACTATTATGCCTTCATGTATTATTGTACCCTATGCTCTCTCTTTTCTTCATTGTAGATTCCAATTACACCTATGTTAGCCTGTTTGATATTATCTCAAACTCCTGAATGCTCTGCTTTTATTTCTTTCACTCTTTTTTCTCTTTGAATTTCAGTTTGAGTAATTGATATTGGCCTATCTTCAAATTCACTAATTCTTTTCTAAGCTGTATCAAGGCTACTGATGAAAGCATTCTTCATCTCCATATGTTTTGTTCCTAGCATTTTCATTTGACTCTTTCCCATATGCTCCATCTCTTTACCAAAATTTCCAGTCTGCTACTGCATGTTTCTACCTTTTCCATATTAAAGCATCTAACATCTTAATCATACATATTTTAAACCTCCTGTCTGATAGTTTCAATATCTAGATCACCTGTGAATCTAGATGTGTTCATTGCTTTGTCTCTTCATGAGGGCTTTTGTTCCATTGATTTCTGTGTATCTCATAAATTTGTGATTGTGAGACATAGTGTGTTTAACAGTGAGCCTAAGGAAAATAATAGTTATGCCTGGAAAGTTGAATCAATTTAATTAAGAGCTGGGTTTTTAATTTATTATTATTGCCATGGTTACCTTCAGTGCATCATCAGCTTCAAATTCCTCTGGCATTATCTTTCATTTTTTATTAATATAATTGAGTTGCTTGCCATTTCTAAACCAATTACTAGCAAGGAAAATGGAATTACCATGACTGATTTAGACTAGCAAGTGGGAGCAATTCCCTGAGTCCATGGATGGATCCAGATTCCCAGCAGCATTTAGCTATCCAGTTTCCTAAGAATGCCATGGTTTTGTTAGTAAAAAGAAAGAGAGAAATGACTATTAGGTATACAGTCAACTTTTAAGTTCATGCCAAGACTAAAGCATGGTGACTTTTGTAGATCACCTTAACTCTTACGTTTACAACTGCATGTCTGGCTTTAAGAACTTGCCACTCTGATGACAAGATGGAGAGCTAAACCTTAATAAGAAGTTTTCTTCCTGCTTCGCCTCCATACCTCACATTATGGGACAGAGCCCCTGATCCACCAGCACCACCTGAGGGTCTAGAAACCACCCCAGCGATAGAAGAGGACCAGGAGCTGGAGAGAAAAATATCTGGATTGAAGACTTCAATGGCTGAAGGTGAGAGGAAGACAGCCCTGGAAATGGTCCAGGCAACTGGAACAGATAGACACTGTATGACACTTGTATTGCACGAGGAAGACCATACCCTAGGAAATTCTCTACATTACATGATCATGAAGAACCCAGAAGTGGAATTTTATGGTACACTACGACCCATCCTTCAGAGAGCAAAATTAATTTATGCATTCAGACTGGAGGTACCCTTCCAGCTGTTGAGCCATTTCAGAGAGGCCTGAATGAACTCATGAATGTCTGCAAACATGTGATTGACAAGTTTGAGGCCAGCATAAAGGACTATAAGTATCAAAAAGCAAGCAGAAACGAATCCACATTCTAGTCCCTTATGCAGTATACAAGGAGAACTGTCCTCTAGGATATTCTCTTCCTGATGGTGCAGAACCCAGAATTAGAAGTTTGTGGTTACAGCATACTCTGTTCTTCAGAAAGGCATGATTCTAGCTGTTGACCCCTTGCAGCCGTTGGAATCTCTGCAAGAACCTCTGTATTCTTCTAATAAATTCCCTCTTGTATTTTTTTTTTTTAAAGAAGTTTTGCAGAACCCAGGCCCATTTATATTTCTTACTCTAAAATGCCACCTTGTAATATCTGGTCCAGCTGTGTCCTTGAATATATGCTGAAGTCACAGATTCTTCTACAGTATATTGGACTGGGTGATGGTGAAAAGGGAGATTTGGTTTATGCTTTTCCTAGAATAGTAGCTCTCAAACTCTAATGATGCATCTGCGCAATCACTCTCTTCCTGGCATATTCTCAAAATAAAAATAACTAACATTCATATATTTACCAATCATGAAACTCTTTTGCATATTAAGCTCCCCCAAACACAACAACAACAAATGAGCCAGCTAACAATCAACTGCCCACGTTATTTATACCAAAACATCCTGCCTCTAATTTGTTGTACCTTCATCATCTAGGTGATGTCACCCTTTCCTTTTATTGATCCTTCTCTTTAAGTTTTTTCCCAGCATGTGCCTAGTACCTTCCTAATATTTATGGTTATCCAATCAGAATTTCTTAAAGTGCTGCAAATTATTTTCCCCACGATTCTTATTAAAGTTACTGTCTTAGTCCATTTTCTCTTATTATAGCAGACTACCACAAGTTGGGTAATGTAAAAAACATGAAAGTTTATTTAGCTCCTGACTCTGGAGGCTGGGAAGTCTAAGAGCATGGTGTCAATATATGCTGAGGGCCTTTTGCTGTATTGTAACATGGAAGAAGGAATCACATGGCAAGAAGGCAAAAGCAAGAGAGCCAGAGACAGCTTACTTTTATAACAGCCATTCTCAAACACAGCCACTTCCGTGATGATAAACCCACTCCCATTGATAGCAACATTAATCCATTAATGAGTGCAGAGGGATTACATTTTCAACACATGAATTTTTGCGGGACACATTCAAACATTACAAATTCCTATTTATGAGTGCCCTGGCTTCAAACTATTTGTAAGGAGGGAAATTCTTCTTCCCGACTCACATCAAGATGTAAATTATTGATAAAATGTAGTGATGGGATAAAAAATGAATTAGGTGTTTTCTTATATCTTTGTAAATGATTCAAACCTGAGTTAGGTATTATTTTACTGCAAGTTTTTGAGAAAACATAAAATTCTGTACATAGTCAGGTAAAATGCAATCACCACTTTGTCTTTTAAAGTCTAAAAGAGTTTTTAATTGATAGTGATTATGGAAAACATATATTGTTATTATAATAGATGTCTTAGTTCATATCATGCTTATGTTTACTTAAAATGGAATATTTCAAAGAAAAAATACAACTAGGCTTAAATTTTATATTATTTACTTCCATGACTGTATGTGTCCTGCAATTGTCAAAATGTTCTGTGGCTTTGGGGATGCAGCAGAGGAAAATTGAGGCTATGCCTTTGTCAAATGACATTAGTCCATAAAATACTCATAGTTCCTTATATTTCTTTTAATATTTTGTGACACATTATGGAGGTATAGACTGTTACACAGTTTCCCTTCAGCAAGGATTTAGAGGAAAAGCTGCTCTATCTATCTATGAAGCCAGTCCCCAGTTCTCAAACATTATTTGCACATTAATCTCATCAAAGAAAAATTTGAACTTTATGAGACCTTTTCAGAAACCTCAAAGGCTATCAATGTCTTTAAAAAGATAAGAAGGGGCTGAGCGCAGTGGCTCATGCCTGTAATCCCAACACTGGGAGGACAAAACGGGTGAACTGCTGAGCTCAGGAGTTTGAGACTAACCTGGGTGTTTTAACATGGTGAAACCCTGTCTCTATCAGCAATTCAAAAATTAGCTGGGTGTCATGGCCCCCATCTGTGCTCCCAGCTACTCAGAGGCTGAGGTGGGAGGATCATTGAAGCCCAGAAGTTGAGGCTGCAGTGAGCAGTCATTGTACCACTGCATGTCAGCCTGGGTGACAAAGTAAGACCCTGTCTAAAAAAAAAAAAAAAAAAAAAAAAAGATAAAGATAAGATAAGATGGGGGTGGTGAAGGAAGATCTTTGCCAGGAAACAAGAAATACCCTGGGGCACAAATGTTTGGCATCCTCTCCTCGCAAGCCATATTGGTCTAATATCTTACTATCTCTCATCTAACCAACAACAATAGTCTCTGAATGATCTTGATTCCACTCTTGAGCTTCCATGTCTGCTTTCCACACTGAAGTCAGAGAGGTCTTTAAACATTTTTAAATGATATAAATGATATGATATAACATTTTATTTTTACTACTTTTACTATTTTACTACTCTAGCCTTCTTTCTGCTACCTGAGCACATCAATCTGATTCTAATTTCAGGGACATTTCACTGCCACTCCCTTAACCCAGAATTCTATTTATGCTTTTCATGTTTAACTTTTGTGAGTACTATAAATATATATGTGTATACATGTGTGTGTGTATATATATATATATTTATGGGGTAGATGAGATGTTGTGACACAGGCATGCAATGCGTAATAATCACATCATGGAAAATGGGGTGTCCATCTCCTTAAATATTTATCATTGTGTTACAAACAATCCAATTATACTCTTCTAGTTATTTTTGAAATGTACAATTAAATTATTATTGAGTATAGTCATCCTGTTGTGCTATTGAATAGGTCTTATTCACTCTATTTTACACTCATTAACCATCCCCAACTCCCCTCCACGCCCACTCACCTCACCCTTCCACTACCCTTCACAGCCTCTGATAATGATCCTTCTATCCTCTATCTCCATGAGTTCAATTGTTTTTAATTTAGATCTCATAAATAAGTGAGAACATATGATGTTAGACTTTCTGTGCCTGGCTTAATTAACTTCACAGAAAGATCTCCAGTTCCATCTATGTTGTTGCAAATGACAGAATGTCATTCTTTTTATGACTGAATAGTACTCCATTGTGTTGATAAGTGAAAAAGTTCAGCCAAATTAAATTTAAAGGAGTTTAATAGAGCAACAAACAATTTGTGAATTGAGCAGCCTCCAGAGCTAGAGTAGGCTCGGAGATGCCAGTGCAGTCATGTGGTAGAAGAAGATTTATGGACAGGAAAAGAAAGTGACTTACAGAAAATGAAAGTGAGGTACAGAAACAGCTGGATTGGTTACAGCTTGGCTTTTGCCTCATTTAAACATGAGTTGAACAGTTGGCTACATTTGATTGGCTAAAAGTTGGTGATTGGCACAAGTGTAGGCTATGATGTATTTACACCTCCACTTGTTCACAATGTACAGAAAAGCCTTTAGATTGAAATTAAAATATGTAAGGAGGCAGCTTTAGGCTAAATTTGATTAAGCAATTCTTCCCTTTTGGTCATCTTCTCAATTTTGAGAGACTGACCAAAACTGTAGTCATTGATGTCACTATCACCATTGTAAATGTATTTATTTGGTCTTGAAACCCTCTTGGAAACAGTAGAACAGTGGGTTTTGCAAGGTGGGAACAAAGACTTCAGGCTATTATTTTTTTAAGGGTTAGAGTAGAAGGTACCTCCTTATGCTGGAATATCTTGTTAACAGGATAAAACAAACAAGGAAACAAAAAACAGGACCTGGTATGTTCTGGATATGTGTTTTCTCCAAGTCTTAGTGTGACTATGTCACATTTAACATGAGTGACTCCATTTTGGTTTGGTCTGACCCACTGGGGCCTAGTGCATTACCTCAGTCCAAAACAATAGCCTCCCATAATTTTGTTTAAAAATTCCCCCCACTTTGGTCAGGTTCTCACTTAGGCAAAAGTGTGTCCAAACCTTAAGGTCTTAGCAGCACTCTGTTACCATCATTTTGGGTTTTTGGTCTCAGCATGTCATTCATAGGGTACAGTGCTCTCATGGTCTCACATTTCCTTCAGCTCTTGTCATTCCAGTTAAAGAGAGACCATTTGATATTCTGGAGATGGCCGCATGCAAACATTTAAAACTTTTGAGAGGATATAGTGCACCAGGGAGACTACTGTTATGACTATCAGGAGGATAACCCAAGAGTTTGGAGTATGCTCCTTAGCCAGAATCCCCATAAACCAAACCACCTAAAATTAAATAGATCAGAGAATTAGCTAGATAAACAGTCTACTTGCTTAACTAAGCAGTCTCTTAGTTTATCCCCTACAACTGAATCTCTATAATCTACATTTGATGTATTTCTCCATAGACCACAAGTGCCAGCAGCTGCACAGATACTTCTGTTTAGCCAGTAAGTAATCTAGAGCAATTCTATTATTTACCATAACTTTCACAAGAGATTTTAAAGTCTGTTATGTACCATGGCCTTTCCAGTAGAATCTTCTATAGAGCATATAATGAGGTATTCATTTATAATCATTGCCTCTTTTACTCCAAACTATGGAACAAAAGACCTAACAAATGAAGTGCTTCTGGAAGAGTGAAGGCCTCCTGACAATGTTCTCTTTAACCCATGGTGTGGGTAAAGAGGAGTAAACCAACGTTTTGTTTCTGACTGATTATGGGACACTAAATCTACCATTAAAGTTTCTTACTTATGCTGAGTCTTCCTCTTTCATCTATCAAGTGTAAGGTTATCTATGTATAAGGCTGGCTGCAAAATCCTTCACAAATGAAAGTATACCCCATGAGTGCACACAATGGATCCCTTTTTCACTTCTATTTTCCATAAAGGCATAAACAAGGAAAAAATATTCAAAGATAAGAGTCTCATGACACTAGAAGTCTTAATCCATGATCCTGGGAAATGCTGTTCACATCAAGGATGCCATCTTTTTGGAGGGAGAAACATCCCTGATTAGCTTTACCTTAAGGAAATTTTGAAGTTCCAAGAGTGTGGAGGGAGCCTTCTCAGGGATTGTAAGATTATGAACCCAAGGTTCAAGGTCTTAAAGTCTTGCTGCAGTGTGGATGGCAAGGGCAGTCTTTCTCATATGTTCTCAGAAGATCCAATCTTCAGGTTCTGGATTGTGAGTCATCAGTCAGTGAATCGTCAAAAGCTTTCTTTACCTGGGGAAAATACACCGTGGCATAATGATATACTGTCATAACATCAGCCCCATGGGAAAACTTTTATATGACCAGAAAATATGCATTGAAAATCACAATTGAATGAGATACTTCTATAAATGTTTAAATGGCCCATCAGGTAGCTAAATGTACCTGAAACTGTCTTCCCAGGAATATGGGTTTCACAAACCAAACATTGGTCTTAAACTAATTTAGCAATTTAGAAGTTATCACACCAACATATACTTAATCTGGATAAATTTATCTTTTCCATGATGAGTCATGGAATATGGAACTTTTAATAACAAAAGCTTTAAGGACTCAGGAAGGACAAGGTGTCCATCCTGGTTCTTCACGAGCCCATGTTTAACATTAACTTATGCCCTTTTGAATACTGGTTATTTCTCCAATTTAGGTGCATAGCACTGATAATTGATGGGTTATCATAGGTAATTTGACTTAGACCATGGAGTTTATTTAAATTGTATGTATAAACAATTTCAGTATTGGCTGATTTAGCATGAAAATCTGGCAATGTATTTACTTTGTATTCAATTAATTTTTGTGCTACTTGGGGTGGCAGTTTTATAAAGTAGTGAGTCTTTTTTATTAAAATTCCAGGAATTTTTACCCACTTCAAATGATCTGATTCTAAATTTACCAGAAACCCGTATTCTAGCAATCTTTTTAGGATCCTTTCCATTCTTTCATGAAACTCCTGAAAGACACCACATTCTAGGATTTTGCATGCTTAAAGTTTTCAAAAACTGCATCAGCATTAAGCAATTAGCTGTGGAAATGACTTTAAATAGTCACAGTTAAAGATACAATTGACAAGGAAATTTGGTTATTTCTGTGGTCAACAATAACTTAACCATAATTATGATTGATGGATATACTCAAACATATTAGAATTTTAGAAATCCCATTCAATTTTGGAACGTGTATTAACATTCATTAAAATATAACCTGATGAAAATTAAACATTATTTTTTTTATTTTGACAATACTTTCCATGTAACTTAACATGTCAAATAATCCTGTTTACCTCTCTTTTTGATGTTTCAGGGGCACTCTGTAGCATCCCAAAGTTAGAGGTCATAAAAGACAATTTTGAAGCTGAAATTTGATTTGGGGAAGGCTGTCAATATGTTAGTGGTTTAAAACACTTGATATTATAAAATAGAGTTCCAGGTCACCATAAGTCATTCATTTAGCCAAAATTATGACTCAAAAATTTTATAAAGGCAAAACTCATTGACAGAGGGAAGACTTAGCTTTCCAAACAATCTGTCTCTTGTCTTTCTCTTATTTTTCCTGTAGTTTATTCAAAAGACAAATAAAAATATTGCATTGCCCTTTAATATTACATTAAAATCTTGTTCAAGAGAGAAAGCCCAATCTCACTCTTGCATTAGTGTACCATTAATGTCAATCCCAATCTTTAATAAAACCTTATAGAAAAATCTATTCAATCTTAATCAGTTTGATCATAAGGTGAAATACTCATAAATGTTTTATAACCCTTTAAAAATAAAAGCACATCAGTGCTCTAAGAAAACCCTGTTGTGCTATTATTCCAATGTTCAATGTATGGGAAAACTGGATAATACATATTTAAATATAGCCAATATGTTCACACACAGAGTTTTTTTTTTTTTTTTTTTTTTTTTTTTTTACAAAATTGTTCGCAAACCTTCTAAAACTTGATCAAACCTTCAGCTTTATTGTATTTAACTTAAAACAATCCTTTATCCTTTCAATCTAGACAAAAAAAATTACATTCCTATGTCTCCTTAAAATCTTTTACCAAAAGCACATTTCACTTTCCTCACACACCTTGCATGTAAAACTGTTTTTTCAGTAGTCTCAATTACATGGTACAATGTTAACTCTTAGCAATTTTTATTTTTGTTGAAAAACCTGGTAAGTAATTTTAATTATGTACTAGATGTGGAGCCTAGAGCACCAGACAGAAGTGCAGATAAAGTCTGACTCCAGCATAGCCAGGGCGTTTGGCTAACTCCACATGTCTCCTTACTTTACCTAGATTCTAATTCCCGGGGTTCCTTGAGGAAAACAAAGGTTTTTTTCAAAACCTGTGGTGTCTTTTTTTTTTCCAAGGAGTTCCCAGCCATTAGAAATGATCTTGGGTCCTCTCATATGGCCATCAAGAGTGGGAAGAAGACAAAATTGAGAAAAACAATTCAGTTGACTGAGAATAAAAAGATCTTTTTTTTCTAGAAAAACACCACCCAAGAAGAGAAAAAAAATATATATGAAGGTCTTTTAAATATATATATATGGAGATATATATATATATATATAAAAAAAAATAAAATCTTGGATATCCACTTTCAATTAAGCTGACTTTTAACTATTGCCCTCTTACTATGAGACTAGCCAGACCAAATGGCCAATATTTCTGGTTTTGAATTTTACCAAAAGTAACTTCCCAGGTTCTCAGAGAAAAGAAAATTCAAGACAGAAAGTAAGAAGTTGTTCACGGAAAGGAAGAAAATCAATAAATGACAAAAGTCACAGAGATATCAAACCAGAAAGGACTCATTCTTTAAGCCAGGAATTACCTCAGAACCTGGGCACAATTGTGAAAAAACAAAGCTTTAGCTACTGAGTCAAGTGTAGTCAATTTTGAGCTTGCGAAGTCTTTTAACTGTTCAAGATAATTTTTAAAGCTAACTATGACATGAATCCCCAGATTCCTGTTCCCTGGATGGCAGAGAACAAGAGAAAGTACTGTCTTGTGGTTACAAGGTCAAGCTCCCAAGGACATAAACAAGATGAGAGGGAAACCTCATCTAGTTTCAAGGATCTGCAGCAAAGTTAGTAACTGATAAGTTTGCTGGGCTGGCTTGAACAGCCAGCTTACAGGGGTCCTAATCCCACATTCTATTCTATGGTACCCCTCTTTATAACAGAATGACACAGAAAGAAAATTCATAGCACAAAGTACACTAGATTTGCTTCAGCTTTAGTGAGGTACAGTAACAGCTGGATTTGTTACAGCTCAGCATTTGCCTCATTTGAACATGATTCAAACAGTTGGCTCCATTTGATTGGCCAAAACTCAGTGACTGGCACAAATGTAGGCTACAGTCTGTTTACACTTTCATTTATTATAGTTCCTGATGTACAGAAAAACCTTTAGGAATGATATGATTTGGCTGTGTCTCCACCCAAATCTCATTTTAAATTGTAGTTCCCATAATTACTTTGTGTTGTGGGAGGGATCCAGTAGAAGATTATTGAATCATGGGGGCAGGTTCCCCCCTACTGTTCTCATGGTAGTGAATAAGTCTCAAGAGATCTGATGGTTTTATAAGGGGTTTCTCCTTTCACTTGACTCTCATTCTTTCCTTGCCTGCTGCCATGTAAAACTGACTTTCGTCTTCCATCATGATTGCGAGGCCTCACCAGCCACCTGGAACTATGAGTCCATTAAACCTCTTTTCCATTAAACCAGTCTTGAGTATATCCAGTCTTGGGTACGTATTTATTAGCAGCATGAAATCGACTAACATAAGGCAGAACTTAAAATATGTAAGCAGGCAGATTTAGGCTAAACTTGATTTAACAGTATATGTGTACCACATTTTCTTCCACATTTTCTTTATCCATTCATCTGTTGATGGACACTTAGGTTGCTTCCAAGTGTTCGCTATCATGAGCAGTGCTGCAACAAACATAGGAGTGCAGATATCTCTTTGATATACTGGTTTCTTTTAGTTGGGGTATATATCCAGCAGTAGAATTGCTGGATCACATGGTAGCTCTACTTTTATTTTTTCAGGAACCTTCAAATGCACTGTATTGTGGTTGTACTAATTTACATTTCCACCAACAGTGTACAGGATTCCCTGTACAGGATTCTCTTCACATCCTTGACAGAATTTGTTATTGCTTGTCTTTTGGATATAAACCATTTTCACTAGGGTGATATGAAATCTCATTATATTTTTAATTTGCATTATTCTGATGATCAGTGATGTTGAGTACCTTTTCATGTACCTGTTTGCTATTTGTCTTCTTTGAGAAATTTCTATTCAGATCTTTTGCCCATTTTTAAATCAGATTATTAGATTTTTTTCCATTGAATTATTTGAACTCCTTATATGTTCTGGTTATTAATCTCTTGTAAGCTTACAAATATTTTCTCCCATTCTGTCGGTTGTCTCTTTATTTTGTCGATTGTTTCCTTTGCTATACAGAAGCTTTTTAACTTGATGTGATTACATGTGTCAAATTTAGCTTTGGTTGCCTATACCTGTGGGATATTACTTAACAATTTTTTTTTTTTTTTTTTTTTTTTTTTTTTTTTTTTTTGCCAGTTCATTGCCTTGGAGAGTTTTTCCAATGTTTTCTTTTAGTAGTTTCATAGCTTGATGTTGTTAAGTATATAATCCATTTTTATTTTATTTTTTTATATGGCAAGAGATATGGGTCTAGTTTCATTCTTCTGCATATGGATATCCAATTTCCTAGCACCATTTATTGAAGAGATTGTTTTCCCCCCAGTGTATGTTTTTGGTATTGTTGTCAAAAATGAGTTCATTATAGGTGAATGGATTTGTTTCTGGGTTTTCTATTCTGTTCCTTTGGTCTATGTGTCTATTATTATGCCAGGATCATGCTGTTTTGGTTACTATAACTCTGTATTATAATTTAAAGTCAGGTAATGTGATTCCTCCAGTTGTGTTCTTTGGCTTAGGATAACTTTGGCTATTCTGGGTCTTTTGTAATTCCATATAAATTTTAGGACTGCGTTTTCTATTTCTGTGAAGAATGTCACTGATATTTTGATAGGTATTGTATTAAATCTGTAGACATCCTTGGGTAGTATGGACATTTTAATAATAATGATATTGCCAGTTCATAAATATGGAATATCTTTTGATTTTTTGTGTCCTTTTCAACTTCTTTCACCAATGTTTTATAGTTTTCATCATAGAGAGCATTCACTTCTTTGCGTTAGTTTATTCCTAGGTATTTTATTTTATTTATAGCTATCGTAAATGACCTCACTCATCTTTTGCTTGTTTGAGAAAGTCTTTATCTCTCCTTCATTTCTGTAGAATAGCTTTGGTGAGTAGAGTATTCTTGACTGGCAGTTTTTTTTTTTTTTTTTCCTTCAGCACTTTGAATATATCACCTCACTCCCCGCTGCCCTGTAAGATCTCTGATATAGCTTGAATGTGTGTTGCCACCCTAATCCCATATTAAAATATACCTCCCAATATTGGGGATGGGACGTGGTGGGAGGTAATTGGATCATGGGGTTGGATTTCTCTGATTTCTCTTGAATGGTTTAGCACCATCCCCTTGATACTGTCCTTATGATAATGAGTTGTTGCGAGATCTGATCACTTAAAAGCGTGCAGCACTTCCCCTCTCACTCTCATGCATCTGCTTTTGCCATGTGACATGCATGCTCCCCCTTTGCCTTTCACCATGATTAGAAGCTTCTTGAGGTCTCCTCAGAATCAGATGTCACCACGCTTCCTGTATGGCCTGTGAAGCCATGAGGCAATAAAACCTCTTTTCTTAATAAATTATCCAGTCTCAGGTATTTCTTTTTAGCAATATGAGAATGGATTAAAATTTATCTGCTCATAAATTTGCTGCAAGCGTTATTAAAATTTTCTTATATGTGACATGTTTCTTTCAGGACCACTTTTTGGTTTTGATTTCTGACCGTTTAATTATAATATATCTTAGCGTAGTCTTGTTTGGATTGATTCTCACTGGAGGCCTTTGATCCTCCTGTGACCTGAATACGTATATTTCCCCTTACATCTGGAAATTTATCTGCTATTATTACTTTAAATACACTTTCTGGACTTTTATCTCTTTTCTTGTTCTTAAACTCCTATAATTTGAATATTTTCTTTCTTAATGCTGTCCCATAAATCCTGTATTTTTAAAATTCCTTTTATTTTTTTCCCTCTGACAGTATATTTTCAAACAATCTGTCTTGGAGTTTACAGGTTCTTTCCTCTGGTGAATCAAACCTGCTGTTGATGCTCTCTGTTGGATTTTTTATTCCATTTATTGTATTTTTTCAGATCCAGAATTTCTTTTTTAAGATATAATTTTAATCTCTGTTAATTTTTTTGTTTCAGTCTTTTTTTATTCTATTGAATAGTTTCCATGCATTTTCTTGAAGTTTGCTAAGCTTTCTTAAGATGATTATTTGATTTTGTGTGTGTGTGTGAGAGAGTTCATATATCTCTCTTTCTTTAAGATCCACTATTGGCAAATTATTGTTTTCTTTTGGTAATAATATGTCTTTTTGATTTTTAGTTTTTCTTATTGCCTTACACTGATGTCTTTGCATTTGGTGAAGCAGTTACCTCTTCCAGATTTTACAGTCTAGTTTTGATGTGGAATGACCATTGCCTACAGGGGCATATGAGGGTACTTGATGGGTATGGTACAGCAGCTCTGGCACCACTGAGGGTGCAGCTGTGTAGTCTCTGTGCAGCTTTGACAGCTGAAATTGGTGTTGACAAAGACTGCAGGGATCCTCAGAAGCTAAGGATGTGGATGGCCACAGTGGCACTGAGGGTTATTGGGGTCTTAGTGGGGGATGGATGTTAAGGTCCTTCCAATCTCTTTTTCTTCTACTGGGGAAGTTGTGGCTGAGGGGATTCTTCTTGGCACTGGGTCTGGCTTGTGGACTCACTTTTGGTGGCCGTGGCATCAGTATCTCATGAGTGGTGCCCACGAGGTGCCACCAAACTGAGGCCTGAAGCATAGGCAATGTGGAGGCACTGAGGCAGTAATGGCATTTGTGTCCAGGGTACAGGCACCCCTGCTGCCATGTTGGTAACAGTATGCAAGGCATAGATGCTTATGAAGCAGCGCGGATCCAAGAACAAGGAGCATAGACATGAGAAGAATTACAGTGATTCAAAGGTCAGGGTAGGACCTACCTCTCTACGGCAGCTGAGCTAGTGAATAGAACATGGCCACGCTCAAAGATACTGTGGCTCTAGTTCCCAGAGTCCAAACCAGCTCACTACAGGGATGGCTCCAGGGTCTAAGGTGTGGAGGACACACTGTAGGCACAGAACCCAGGTCTGGAATGTGGGCAGTCACAGGCAGCTGTGGCTCAGGGGTCAGGGCATGCACAGGATTGGGAGAGATGACAGCCCCTTTCCTGAAATGGCTCAGCAGTAGCAGCTTCTTGGTGCAGGCTGGGGCGGGGTGCAACCATGCCTTCCTTTCTAGGGTTCCCTAGCAGGAATGGTCATTTTTTACCTCAGTGGCAGAAGGTGCTGCTGTCCTTTGCAGAGAAGTCACTGAGGACCATAGTAGTTCCCACCACATGGCTGATACAAAGACCTTTATTTTTCTTCTTTGTTTCAAGCCATTTCCTGTCATATCACGTGTGCCAATCTCACACGTGAGTATGGTATTTGTCCTTAAAAGAGTCCTTATGGTGGTAAAACTGCAGACTTTGGCAAAGTCACAATCATTGGACACTACCAGGAAAATCCTTCAATACATTTATTATGCTAAGTAAGAATGAGAATAGGGAAGAGTGAAGTGGAAGACAAAAAGGAAAACTACAAAGGATGAGTGGCAAGATGGTTGAATAGGAATAACTCTTGTCTGCAGCTACCAGCAACATCAATGCAGAAGGTAGGTGATTTCTACATTTCCAACTGAGGTACCAGCTCATCTCATTGGGGCTGGTTAGACAGTGGGTACAGCCCATGGATGGTGACTTGAAGCAGGGTGGGGTGTTGCCTCGCCCAGGAAGTGCAAGGGGTCAGGGAAGTCCCTCCCCTAGCCAAGCGAAGTCGTGAGGGACTGTGCCATGAGGAACTGTGTGTTCTGGCCCAGATACTATGCTTTTCCTGTGGTCTTAGCCCACCACAGACCAGGAGATTCCCTCAGGTGCCTATGCCACCAGGGCCCTGGGTTTCAAGCACAAAACTGGGGAGCCATTTGGGCAGACAATGAGCTAGCTGCAGGAGTTTTAATTTACACCCCAGTAGCATCTGGAATATCAGTGAGAGAGAATCATTTACACCACTGGAAAGAGGGCTGAAGCCAGGGAGCCAAGTGGTCGAGCTCAGTGGAGATCCCAACCCCATGGAGCTCAGAAAGATAAAATTCTTGCTGCCAGCACAGCACTCTGAAATCAACTTTGGACACTCCAGCTTGGCAGGGGGAGGAGCATCCACCATTACTGAGGTTCAGTAGACAATTTTCCCCTCACAGTGTAAACAAAGCCATTGTTAAGTTCAAACTGGGCATACCACACTGCAGAAAAGCTGCTGTAGCCAGACTGCCTCTCTAGATTCCTCCTCTCTGGGCAGGGTATCTCTGAAAGAAAGGCAGAAGCCCCAGTCAGGGGCTGACAGATAAAACTCCCATCTCCCTGGGACAGAGCACCTGGGGGAAGAGGCAGCTGTTGGCACAGCTTCAGCAGACTTAAACGTTCTTGCCTGCCAGCTCCGAAGAGAGCAGTGGATCTCCCAGCACAGTGCTTGAGCACTGCTGAGGAACAGGCTGCCTCCTCAAGTGTTTCTCTGATCCCCAGGCCTCCTGACTGGAAGAAATCTCACATCAGAGGTAGACAGATAACTCACACAGGAAAGCTCCAGCTGGCATCTGGCAGGTGACCCTCTGGCATGAAGCTTCCAGAGGAAGAAATAGGCAGAAACCTTTGCTGTTCTGCAGCCTCTGCTGGTTATACCCAGGCAAACAGGGTCTGCAGTGGGCCTCCAGCAAACTCCAGCAGACCTGCAACAGAGGGATCTGTTAGAAGGAATACTAACAAACAAAAAGGAATAGTATCAACATCAGCAACAGGGACGTCCACACAGAAACCCCATTTGAAGGTCACCAATATCAAAGAACAAAGGTAGATAAATCCACAAAGATAAGGAAAAACCACCACAAAAAGGCCAAAAACTACAAAAACCAGAATGCCTCTTCTTCCCCCAAAGCATCAGAACTCCTTGCCAGCAAGGGAAAAAAACTGGAGAGAGAATGAATTTGATGAATTGACAGAAGTAGGCTTCAGAAGGTGGGTAATAATGAACTTCTCTATGCTAAAGGAGCATGTTCTAACCCAATTCAAGGAAGCTAAGGACCTTGAGAAAACGTAACAGGAATTTCTAACAAAAATAACCAGTTTAGAGAAGAACATAAATGACCTGATGGAGCTGAAAATCACAGCATGAGAACTTTGTGAAACATACACACGTATCAATAGCCAAATCAATCAAGCACAAGAAAGGATATCAGAGGTTGAAGAGCAACTTAATGAAATAAAGCACAAAGAAAATATTAGAGAAACAAAAGAATGAAAAGGAATGAACAAAGCCTCCAAGAAATATGGGACTATATGAAAAGACCAAACCTACATTTGATTGGTGTACCTGAAAGTGACAGGGAGAATGGAACCAAGTTAGAAAACACTCTTCAGGGTATTATCCAGGAGAACTTCCCCAACCTAGAAAGATAGGCCAACATTCAATTCGGAAAATAGACAGAACACCACAAAGATACTCCTTGAGAAGAGCAATCCCAAGGCACATAATCATCAGATTCACCAATGTTGAAATGTAAGAAAAAATATATAAAGGGCAATCAGAGAGAAAGGTAGTGTTATCCACAAAGGGGAGCCTACCAGACTAACAGTGGATCTCTCTGAAGAAGTTCTACAAGCCAGAAGAGAGTGGGATCCCATATTCAACATTCTTATAGAAAATAATATTCAACCCAGTATTTCATAACCAGTCAAACTGAGTTTCATAAGTGAAGGAGAAGTAAAATTTTTTTACAGACAGACAAATGCTGAGAGATTTTGTCACCACCAAGCCTGCCTTACAATAGCTCCTGAAGGAAGCACTAAACATGGAAAGGAAAAACCAGTACCAGCTACTGCAAAAACAAGCCAAACTGTAAATACCACTGACACTATGAAGACACTGCATCAACTAGTGGGCAAAATAACCAGCTAGCATCATAAAGATAAGATCAGATTCACACATAACAATATTAACTTTAAATGTAAACATACTAAATGCCCGAGTTAAAAAATACAGACTGGCAAATTGGGTAAAGAGTCAAGACCCATCCGTGTGCTGTATTCAGGAGACCCATCTCACACATAAAGACACACATAGGCTCAAAATAAAGGGATGGAGGAATATTTACCAAGCAAATGGAAAGCAAAAAAGAAAAAGAAAAAAGGAAAAGAAAAGCAGGTGTTGAAATCCTAGTCTGATAAAACAGACTTTAAACCAAAAAAGATCAAAAAAGACAAAGAAGGGCATTACATAATGGTAAACTCATCAACATGAGAAGAGCTAACTATCCTAAATACATAGGCACCCAATACATGAGCACCCAGATTTATAAAGCAAGTTCTTAAAGACCTACAAAGAGACTCAGACTCCCACACAATAATAATGGGAGACTTTAACACCCCCTTGTCAATTTTAGACAGATCAACAAGACAGAAAATTAACAACGATATTCAGGACTTGAACTCAGCTCTGGACCAAGCAGACCTAATAGACATCTACAGAACTCTCCACCCCAAATCAACAGAATATAATTCTACTCAGCACCACATCACACTTTTTCTAAAATTGACCACATAAGTGGAAGTAAAACACTCCTCAGCAAAGGCAAAAGAACAAAAATCATAAGAGTCTCTCAGACCACAGTGCAATCAAATTGGAACTCAGGATTAAGAAACTCACTCAGAAGCACACAACTACATAAAAACTGAATGATCTGCACCTGAATGACTACTGGGTAAATAACAAAATTAAGGCAGAAATAAAAAATTTATTTGAAACCCATGAGAACAAAGACACAATGTACCAGACCACCTAAAGCAGTGTTTAGAGGGAAATTTATAGCACTAAATCCTCACTGGAGAAAGCAGGAAAGATCTAAAATTGACGCCCTAACATCACAATTAAAAGAACTAGAGAAGCAAGAGCAAACAAATTCAAAAGCTAGCAGAAGACAAGAAATAACTAAGATTAGAGCAGAACCAAAGGAGATAGCAACATGAAGAATCCTGCAAAAATCTATGAATCCAGGAGCTGTTTTTTTGAAAAGATTAACAAACTAGATAGACCACTAGTAAGACTAATAAAGAAGAAAAAAGAGAAGAGTCAAATAGACACAATAAAAAATCATGAAGGGAATATTACCACTGGTCCCAAAGGAATACAAACTACCATCAGAAAACATTATAAACACCTCTGTGCAAATAAACTAGAAAATCTAGAAAAAATGGATAAATTACGGGACACATACACATTTCTAAGACTAAACCCAGGAAGAAGTTGAATCCCTGAATACGCCAATAACAAGTTCTGAAGTTGAAGCAGTAATTAATAGCCTACCAACTGAAAAAAGCCCAGGACCAGACACATTCACAGCCAAATTCTACCTGAGGTACAAAGAGGAGATGGTACCATTTCTTCTGAAACTATTCTGAACAATAGAAAAAGAGGGACTCCTCCCTAACTCATTTTATGAGGCCAGCATCATCCTGATTCCCAAATATGGCAGAGACACAACAACAGTAAAAGAAAATTTCAGGCCAATATCCCTGATGAACATCGATGTGAAAATCCTCAATAAAATACTGGCAAACCGAATCCAGTAGCACATCAAAAAGCTTATCCACCATTATCGAGTTGCCTTCATCCGTGAGATGCAAGGCTGGTTCAACATAAGCAAATCAGTAAACGTAATTCATCACATAAACAGAACCAATGACATAAACCACATGATTATCTCAATAGATGTAGAAAAGGCCTTCAATAAAATTCAACACCTCTTCATGTTAAAAACTCTCAATAAACTAGGTATTGATGGGATGTATCTCAAAATAATAAGAGATATTTATGACAAACTCACAGACAATATCATACTGAATGGACAAAAGCTGGAAGCATTCCTTTTGAAAACTGGCACAAGACAAGAATGCCCTCTCTCATCACTCCTATTCAACATATTATTGGAATTTCTGGGCAGGGCAATCAGGTAAGAGAAAGAAATAAAATGTAGTCAAGTAGGAAGTCAGGAGGTCAAATTGTCTCTGTTTGCACATGACATGATTGCATATTTAGAAAACCCCATCATCTCAGCCCCAAATCTCCTTTAAGCTTATAGGCATCTTCAGCAAAGTCTCAGGATACAAAATCAGTGTGCAAAATTACAAGCAATCCTATGCACCAATAATAGACAAACAGGAAGCCAAATCATGAGTGAATTCCCATTCACAATTGCTACAAAGAGAATAAAATACCTAGGAACAGAACTTACAAGGGATGTGAAGGACCTCTTCAAGGAGAACTACAAACCACTGCTCAAGGAAATAAGAGAGGGCACAAACAAAGAGAAAAATATTTCATGCTCATGGATAGGAAGAATCAATATTGTGAAAATGACCACACTCCAAAGTAATTTATAGATTCAATGCTATCCCCATCAAGCTACCATTGACTTTCTTCAAAGAATTAGAAAAAACTACTTTAAATTTCAGATGGGACCAAAAAGGAGCCCGCATAGCCAAGACAATCCTAAGCCAAAAGAACAAAGCTTGAGGCATCATGCTACCTGACTTCAAACTATACTGCAAGGCTAGAGTAACCAAGACAGCATGGTACTGGTACCAAAACAGATATGTAGACCAATGGAACAGAAAAGAGGACTCGAAATAATGCCACACATCTACAACCAACTGATCTTTGACAAACCTGACAAAAACAAGCAGTGGGGAAAGGATTCCCTATTTAATAAATGGTGTTGGGAAAACTGGCTAGCCATATGCAGAAAACTGAAACTGGACCCCTTTCTTACACCTTATACAAAAATTAACTCAAGATGGATTAAAGAATTAAATGTTAGACCTAAATCCATAAAAACCCTAGAAGAAAACATAGGCAATACCATTCAGGATATAGGCATGGGCAAACACTTCATGACTAAAACACCAAAAGCAATGGCAACAAAAGCCAAAATTGACAAATGAGATCTAGTTGAACTAAAGAGCTTCTGCACAGCAAAAGGAACTATCATCAGACTGAACAGATAACCTATAGAATGGGAGAAAACCTTTTCAATCTATCCATCTGACAAAGGGCTAATATCAAAAATCTACAAAGAACTTAAACAAATTTATAAGAAAGAAACAAACAACCCCATCAAAAATTGGGCAAAGGATATGAATAGACACTTCTCAAAAGACATTTATGTAGCCCACAAATATATGGAAAAAATCTCATCATCACTAGTTACTAGAAAAAAGCAAATCAAAACCACAATGAAAGACCCTCTCATGCCAATTAGAATAGCAATCATTAAAAAGTCAGGAAAAAACAGATGCTGGAGAGGATGTGGAGGAATAGGCATGCTTTCACACTGTTGATGGGAGTGTAAATTAGTTTGACCATGTGGAAGACTGTGTGGTGATTGCTCAAGGATCTAGAACCAGAAATACCATTTGACCCAGCAATCCCATTACTGCGTATATACCCACAGGATTATAAATCATTATACTATAAAGACACATGCATGTGTATGTTTATTGCAGTACTATTCACAATGGCAAAGACTTGGATCCAACCCAAATGGCCATCAATGATAGACTAAATAATGAAAATGTTGCATATATACACATGGAATAGTATGCAGTCATAAAAAAGGATGAGCTCATGTCCTTTGTAGGGACATGGATGAAGCTGGAAATCTTCATTCTCAGGAAACTAAAACCAGAACAGAAAACCAAATACCACATATTCTCACTCTTAATTCTCACTCTTAGTTGAACAATGAGAATACATGGACACAGGGAGGGGAATATCACATACTAGGTCCTTTTGGTGGGTTGGGACCCAGGAGAAGAATAACATTAGGAGAAATACCTAATACAGATGACAGGTTAATGAGTGCAGCAAAACACCATAGCATGCGTATACCTATGTAACAAACCTGCACGTTCTGCATATGTATTCCAGACTTAAAGTATAATAATTATAATAAAGAAAATTCCATTTTATTTGAAGAGTATTTCATGGTGTTTTTCTATTAATTTCTGTAGTTTTTTTTTTTTTTTTTTTTACTACAGAAACCAAAATATTAAAACTAAATTTTAAAATAAAGTGTCCTACCATAAGGAGTCCTTTGAAGACAAACATGCTCACTCTCTCCTTTGTTTCCTCTCTCACTTTAGGAAAAGTGTGATAGAAATTAATCAGAAAAATTAGCCCCACCTAACTAATACTGCTTTCCAAAAAAAAAAAAGGAATTCTCTGTATGTGAACAATTTTTATCAGCAGCCCTAGCGAGAGGCACTTTTCAAATTACTTGGCTGATGCTGTCTTGGCCCAAAACTAGAGCTAATCCTCACTGAGTGTTTGACAGTAGCAGAACCTAATTCTGGGTCCTGCCTTCTTCTTGTTTTCATCTACTTTCTCCTATGTAATACAGTTAAGCACTCCAATCCCCACTAATTTAATCTTTATATAATTAGCTGAGGGCTTAGAAGGAATTATTGTATTTTTATAAGCCTCCTGTCTTAACCCTTATTAACCCTTTCTTAACCCTTATGTCCCTAACATACACACACATAAATTCACGTTCACATGTTTGGAGAGCAAGTACCCTCTGGTCTACACAAAATGATGTGCCAAACTTAATTTTTAGAAATTAAAGCCTTAGTTTAACTGACTAAACCTTAGTTTAACTGACTGAGGATTTGCCTCAAGGAAAAGTTGTAGAGCATTGGCCTTTTAAAGGCTTAAGAACAAAAATTTGATAAATTTGGAACCCAAATTGGCACGGTCTATAGCTATTTTTTTTCATTTTCTGGAATCTGTCTACTCTCTTCTTTATATAGAAGAAGGCTGAACATATTTCTGCTGTTAGACAATTTTAGAGATTTCCCCCTACTATTTACAATATGGAAACAAGAATTTATTATAAGAGATTTTCTCTTTGTTTCAAAGTCAAAAAGGAATATCAATAATTCTTCAAAAGTTTCCACCTTTGGAATACTTTCCAGGCGCAAGAAAAGGCCACCTAACCCACCCTTCCCCATTTACTCCACCTAAAACCCTAGCTTTCTGTATTGAACAGAAAGATGGAGGCTGATATTGGTGAGAACAAGATTGAAGAGAAAACCGTTCATGCCAGGAGTAAAAGCAACCTTTTGCAGAATTTAAAGTACTCAGTTTTAGAATGCCTGTTAAGATTGCTATTATGGCTGAACATGAGTTTGTTTTGTTTTGTTAAAGAGGGAGATTTAAAGTTCTGATTACAGTTCTTTTGGGCTAATGTTATTGGGAAACTTTCATCTAATTAAAGCAAGAAATTGCAGACAATGCAAAGAGGATAGCCATGTCTGTGATGAGAAAATTTCTGGACCAGGGCTTGTTGCAATGACCTGTATTCTTTGCTCTGCTGAGACAGTCACAGAGAAGCAGCTCTAAGCAAGGAGTTGCTAAAGTACTTAGAGTAGACCAGGAATTGTAAAACACAGTGGCACAGCCATTCATGGCAAAAGGCAACTCTCCACCTGAGAAAGCGACATGTTATTCTTAACGATTCTGTCAGGAATAAGGATCTCTTTTTTCCATAGGCATTTATTGAAATACAGCTGTGTTCACAGACTGGCACAGGGTGCAGGTTCTATTGATCCTGTGATTAGTGCTTAGAAAAATCAAGTTTTTAAAGTGCCCCGGCTTAAAGTGCCACTAAAGCATCTTGATTAGAATCCTATAAAATTAAGCCGGGCGTGGTGGCTTATGCCTGTAATCCCAGCATTTTGGGAGGCTGAGGCAGGCAGATCATGAGGTCAAGAGATGGAGACCATCCTGGCTAACACGGTGAAACCCCGTCTCTACTAAAAATACAAAAAATTAGCCAGGCGCGGTTGCGGGCGCCTGTAGTCCCACCTACTCGGGAGGCTGAGGCAGGAGAATGGCGTGAAACCAGGAGGCTGAGCTTGCAGTGAGCGGAGATCACGCCACTGCACTCCAGCCTGGGGAATAGAGCGAGACTCCGTCTCAAAAAAACAAACAAAAAAAAAGAATCCTATAAAATTAGAAACAAGGAAAAAAGTTCACTTACCCAAAAGCAATGAAAGCACAATTACTTACTAAATCAATGGAGATTATTATGGGAAAAATTAGTCGTTAGATAATCGTGCAAATACTTCTTTAGGTGGTGCCTCATGAAAATATTATTTTACCTTAATTCTTCTAGATCCAAACATATTTATGAAACAGCTGACTTATTTTGCTATTTTTAAAACACATTAGGAAACTTGTCTCATTTTGAAAAGGACGAGTGCTGAAATATAGGGGAAAAAATGGTTTATTATGGTTCTAACATCTATTACCTCATGTTGCTGAAAAAAAAGTCTCTTAAATGATCTGCATATGAATTTCTTCATTTCTTTTTAAATTTTTAAAACATATTTTATTTTATTTTGAAATGGAGTCTCACTCTATTACCCAGGCTGGAGTGCAGTGACCCAATTTCGACTCACTGCAACCTCTGCCTCCCAGGTTCAAGCGATTCTCCTGAGTAGCTGGGATTACAGGCACCCGCCACCATGCCCGGCTAAGTTTTGTATTTTTAGTAGAGATGGTGTTTCACCATGCTGGCCAGGCTGGTCTCAAACTCCTGACCTCAGGTGATCCACACACCTCAGTCTCCCAAAGTGCTGGGATTACAGGTATGAGACACAGCACCCAGCCCAATTTCCTCCTTTCAAAGCTGAATAATATATTTATGAAATAATATATCCATATCCTTATTGTAAAATTTAAAAGTTAGGCACCATATATAATATTAATATATACATAGTATATTAATAACAGATATAAGAAAAATATGAGATCAGACTATGTGACACAAGACAACGACAAATAATCTGTTTTCTCAGTTTAAAAATTAATTAGTATTTATTAGAACTAACACATCCAAATGTGTGCTGTCTTCACAGTAGAGACCATGAGAGGTACAATTATTTAATAGAATGCTGCTGCTCAAAACATACCTGGATTTTTTGAAACTATTATCAGAAATTATGTTATAAGCCACAATAAAAAACCTATCCTATTAGCTTGTCATTAAACCTTGTTAGGCACCAAAACCAGGATTTCTAGTTTGATCACTCAACAGATTCATCAGAATTAGGTCCATGTGGCTCACAGCACTTAAAAAGTTAATCACATTCAAGGATTTTCAAACTGTTACAAACTCTAAAAGCAAATTGCTAAATAACAGTTCCAGAAATTCATTTTTTTTGTAAGGCAGTGTCAGTGAAATCATTGTATAACTTCCCAAAATTATTTAGTGAGGAATGGCACTATTTACCTAAGTTTTCATCATGTTTTTCAAAAATCATTTCCTATGCTTAATAGTTCTGCTTCAAACATCTCAAGGTCCCTCATAGACTTTAGTTCCCATAAAGGGAGTAAAAGATTGACTGAATGTGAAGTCCATAATACCTGAGGTCATTTTATTGTGAAGTTGTGATGCTTACAAAATTCATCTTAGACTATAATACATTTTGAAATATTAATCCTATTAAATTACATTTATCAATTACATCTATAGTTTTAAATATCAGACTTTGTCAGCTGAAACATAATGAAGTCATACCAAATATCAAGTCAACTGCAAGAAACCAAAACTCTCCTGGATCTTTAAAGCAACAGTTGTCTCAGATCATTTTGTTTTGTTTGAATTATTCAATACTTATGGTGAAATAAAGACAGCCCAAATTCTTTGCTCCTTTTTTCAGTATCCCCTTCATTTGAATCTCAGCTGACCTTATGACTGCTTTGACCAATAAAATGCAGCAGAAGTAATGCTATTAATACACAAATGCAGAGGCTGAGCCTTAAGAAATCTTCAGCTTCTGCCTTCATGCTTAAGACATTTCCTCTGCCACCATACTAGTAGGAGCCCCATGAAGCAGCCATATGGAAAAGAATGAAGGTACTTTGTTGGTGCCAGCTGTGCTCCTAGTCAAAGCCAGAACACATTGGTAGTCTGTAAGGGAGCCCTCTTGGATGGTCCAGCTTTCAAGAGCCTCCAGTTGACTGCAGGCCCAACTAACACCACAGAGAATGTAATATGACTCCATTACATACTAGCATGTTTCTGGGGCCGATTATTTAATCCCTTGTATTTCAGTTTCCTCATTTCTAAGATGCAGCAATAATAATAGCTTCCTTACTGATTTGTTGGTGATAAAAGGAAATAAAACGTCTGAGACCTCTATGTGACAGTATGTTTCATCAAATGAACAAATAAATTTGTAATTTTTAAATTGTTTTTACTTTAATAAACCTGTCAACAATCTAGTGTAAGCTGGGGAGCACCCTCATACCCAAGACCTTACTCGAGGATCTCTCTCCACTACTCATTCTTTATTTTTATTTCTAGGAAATGTCACACACAGTGCTTAAAGGGACTGACTCATACCTGTTACTTGATGAAGACACTGGCAACAATTCAATGGAAGTTTCTTAATAGACTTTTCTTTAAGGGAGCATGTTCTGATTGTCACCATCAACATCATCATTGCTGTCACCTGCTCATTTGGCATGACTTCTGTAAGTTTTTTGTGAAAACTATCCATTCAAACTATATTTACCATATACAAGTACAGCTTCTCTCCTCCCTTGGATAGGACAAATGCCCTAGAACCTGAGGTCAAGTCATGTCCTGGGATACTACCCCACAATAAACATTACATACAGCACATATGCAATAACTTGGATGTATCTCAAGGGCATAATGCTGAATGAAAAACCACTAATCTCAAAAAGTCCCTACTATATGGTTCCACTTTAATTACATTCTTTAAGTGAAAATTATAGAGATGAAGAACAGATCAGTCATTGACAACAGTTAGGTATGGTGGGAAAAGGTGAGTAGATGTGACTATAAAGGGATAGCACAAGGAGAGCTTCATGGTGTTGGAGTAGTTCTGTATCTTGGCTGGAACATCGGTTATGCAAATCCATGTATATGATAATATGGCATAGAACTACACATGCATATTGTATCAATGTCAGCTCGCTGGTTGTGACCTTTTTCTATGGTTATATAACATGTAATCATTGAGGGAAATGGTTAAATCATACCCAGGACCCCTCCATACTATTTTTGCAATTCCCTATTAGTCTATAATTATTTTAAAATTAAAAAAGAAAAATACTAAGTGCTTAGTAATAATGGGGAGTGATTGAAAGGTTCAAACATTTTGGAAACTGTCAGTAACTAGTAAATTTAACCTGTACCTGTTATCCACCCAAGAGATATAAATCCTCATGTTCACTGAAAGATACGTACAAGAATGTTTTGAGCAAGTTCACTAACAAAAGTAAAAAATTGAGACAATCCAAATGTTTATCATCTGAAGAATAAATAAAATGTGGTAGATTCATACAGTAGAATGTGGCAAGACACATAAAAATGTCAAACTACCAATATATGCAACAACTTGATTGAATCTCACAGATACCTTGTTGAGAGAAAGAAGGCAGATATAAAAGAATTGATTCTGTGTGTAGAGAAATCAGAAGGATGGTTAGCTCTGGGACCATGGTACTAACTGGCAGGAGGCATGAGAGGACTTTCTAGAAATTTTCTATATTTAATCAGTGTAATGGTTACACAGGTGTCACTGTATATAAAATTTATTAAGCTGTACACTTCAGACTTACATATATCACTTTATACATTTTAGGCTTCAGTTAAAAAATAGGAAAAAATGCAGAATGCTGAACTTAGTGGCAATGGTGTAAATCATGATATATTAAACAAGGCAAGACTCCTAAAGCAGCTAAGCATCAGGATCTCCTTCCTTTGCCTCTTTTGTTTTGTGTGGCACTGATGATAGGAAGTAGACAAAACTGAGGAGAGATAAAAGAAGGCATTCTAACATTGGAGCTAATACGATCTTGAGAGATTTGCGAACCAAGCTTGAACCGGAACCCTGACTTCATTCTGCAGAATGGTAGATACACTATGTGATTCACAAAAGTACCTAATATGATACATATGGAGGTCTCTGTGTCCCTTTAATGTACTATTCGGGAGATAGGCATGGGCAAAGATTTCATAACTGAAATATCAAAAGCAATGGCAACAAAAGCCAAAATTGACAAATGGGATCTAATTAAAGAGCTCCTGTACAGCAAAAGAAACTATCATCAGACTGAACAGGCAACCTACAGAATGGGAGAAAGTTTTTGCAATCTATCCATCTGACAAGGAATTTAAACAAATTTATCCATCTATAAGGAATTTAAACACATTTACAAGAAAAAAAAATCTCCATCAAAAAGTGGGCAAAGGATATGAACAGACACTTCTCAAAGGAAGACATTAATGCAGCCAACGAACACATGAAGAAAAGCTCATCATCACTGGTCATTAGAGAAATGCAAATAAAAACCACAGGGAGATACCATCTCATGCCAGTTAGAATGGCAATGATTAAAAGGTCAGGAAACAACAGATGCTGAAGAGAATGTGGAAAAATAGGCATGCTTTTACACTGTCAATAGGAGTATAAATTAGTTCAAACACTGTGGAAGACAGTGTGGCGATTCCTCAAGGATCTAGAACCAGAAATACCATTTGACCCAGCAATCCCATTACTGGATATATACCCAAAGGATTATAAATCATTCTGCTATAAAGATACATGCACACGTATGTTTATTGCAGCACTATTCACAATAGCGAAGACTTGGAACCAACCCAAATGCCCATCAATGATAGACTGGACTAAGAAAATGTGGCACATATACACCATGGAATACTATACAGTCATAAAAAGAGATGAGTTCATGTCCTCTGCAGGGATATGGATGAAGCTGGAAACCATCATTCTCAGCAAACTAACACAGGAACAGAAAACCAAACACTGCATGTTCTCACTCTTAAGTGAGAAGCTGAGCAACGAGAAGTGGGAGTTGAGCAATGAGAACACATGGGCACAGGAGGGGAACATCACACACTGGGGCTGGTTGGGGGTTGGGAGGCTTGGGGAGGGATAGCATTAGGAGAAATACCTAATGTAGATGACGGTTTGATGGGTAGAGCAAACCATCATTGGCACATGTATACCTATGTAACAAACCTTCACGTTCTGCACATGTATCCCAGAACTTAAAGTATAAAAACAGAAAGAGAGGTCTTCTGAGGGAGGGAGCAAGATGGCCGAATAGGAACAGCTCCAGTCTCCAACTCCCAGCGCGAGCGACACAGAAGACCGGTGATTTCTGCATTTTCAACTGAGGTACTGGGTTCATCTCACTGGGGAATGCCAGACGATCGGTACTGGTCAGCTGCTGCAGCCCGAAAAGCAAGAGCTGAAGCAGGGCGAGGCATTGCCTCACCTGGAAAGCGCAAGGGGGAAGGGAATCCCTTTTCCTAGCCAGGGGAACTGAGACACACAACACCTGGAAAATCGGGTAACTCCCACCGCAAAACTGCGCTTTAAGCAAACAGGCACACCAGGAGATCATATCCCACACCTGGCCGGGAGGGTCCCACACCCACGGAGCCTCCCTCATTGCTAGCACAGCAGTCTGTGATCTACCGGCAAGGCAGAAGCGAGGCTGGGGGAGGGGCGCCCGCCATTGCTGAGGCTTAAGTAGGTAAACAAAGCTGCTGGGAAGCTCGAACTGGGTGGAGCTCACAGCAGCTCAAGGAAACCTGCCTGTCTCTGTAGACTCCACCTCTGGGGACAGGGCACAGTAAACAATAACAAACGCAGCAGCTCTGCAGACGAAAACGACTCTGTCTGTCTGACAGCTTTGAAGAGAGCAGTGGATCTCCCAACACGGAGGTTGAGATCTGAGAAGGGACAGACTCCCTGCTCAAGTGGGTCCCTGACCCCTGAGTAGCCTAACTGGAAGACATCCCCCACTAGGGGCAGTCTGACACCCCACACCTCACAGGGTGGAGTACACCCCTGAGAGGAAGATTCCAAAGCAAGAATCAGACAGGTACACTTGCTGTTCAGAAATATTCCATCTTCTGCAGCCTCTGCTGCTGATACCCAGGCAAACAGGGTCTGGAGTGGACCTCAAGCAATCTCCTACAGCTACAACCTACAGCTGAGGATCCTGACTGTTAGAAGGAAAGCTATCAAACAGGAAGGACACCTACACCAAAACCCCATCAGTACATCACCATCATCAAAGACCAGAGGCAGATAAAACCACAAAGATGGGGAAAAAGCAGGGCAGAAAAGCTGGAAATTCAAAAAATAAGAGCGCATCTCCCCCGGCAAAGGAGCGCAGCTCATCGCCAGCAACGGATCAAAGCTGGACGGAGAATGACTTCGACGAGATGAGAGAAGAAGGCTTCAGTCCATCAAATTTCTCAGAGCTAAAGGAGGAATTACGTACCCAGCGCAAAGAAACTAAAAATCTTGAAAAAAAAGTGGAAGAATTGATGGCTAGAGTAATTAATGCAGAGAAGCTCACAAACGAAATGAAAGAGACGAAAACCATGGCACGAGAAATACGTGACAAATGCACAAGCTTCAGTAACCGACTCGATCAACTGGAAGAAAGAATGTCAGCGATTGAGGATCAAATGAATGAAATGAAGCGAGAAGAGAAACCAAAAGAAAAAAGAAGAAAAAGAAATGAACAAAGCCTGCAAGAAGTATGGGATTATGTAAAAAGACCAAATCTACGTCTGATTGGGGTGCCTGAAAGTGAGGGGGAAAATGGAACCAAGTTGGAAAACACTCTTCAGGATATCATCCAGGAGAACTTCCCCAACCTAGTAGGGCAGGCCAACATTCAAATCCAGGAAATACAGAGAACGCCACAAAGATACTCCTCGAGAAGAGCAACTCCAAGACACATAATTGCCAGATTCACCAAAGTTGAAATGAAGGAAAAAATCTTAAGGGCAGCCAGAGAGAAAGGTCGGGTTACGCACAAAGGGAAGCCCATCAGACTAACAGCAGATCTCTCGGCAGAAACTCTTCAAGCCAGAAGAGAGTGGGGGCCAATATTCAACATTCTTAAAGAAAAGAATTTTAAACCCAGAATTTTATATCCAGCCAAACTAAGTTTCATAAGTGAAGGAGAAATAAAATCCTTTACAGATAAGCAAATGCTTAGAGATTTTGTCACCACTAGGCCTGCCTTACAAGAGACCCTGAAGGAAGCACTAAACATGGAAAGGAACAACCGGTACCAGCCATTGCAAAAACATGCCAAAATGTAAACACATCAAGGCTAGGAAGAAACTGCATCAACTAACGAGCAAAATAACCAGTTAATATCATCATGGCAGGATCAAGTTCACACATAACAATCTTAACCTTAAATGTAAATGGACTAAATGCTCCAATTAAAAGACACAGACTGGCAAACTGGATAAAGAGTCAAGACCCATCAGTCTGCTGTATTCAGGAGACCCATCTCACACGCAGAGACATACATAGGCTCAAAATAAAGGGATGGAGGAAGATTTACCAAGCAAATGGAGAACAAAAAAAAGCGGGGGTTGCAATACTAGTCTCTGATAAAACAGACTTTAAACCATCAAAGATCAAAAGAGACAAAGAAGGACATTACATAATGGTAAAGGGATCAATTCAACAGGAAGAGCTAACTATCCTAAATATATATGCACCCAATACAGGAGCACCCAGATTCATAAAGCAAGTCCTTAGAGACTTACAAAGAGACTTAGACTCCCATACAATAATCATGGGAGACTTCAACACTCCACTGTCAACATTAGACAGATCAACGAGACAGAAAGTTAACAAGGATATCCAGGAATTGAACTCATCTCTGCAGCAAGCAGACCTAATAGACATCTATAGAACTCTCCACCCCAAATCAACAGAATATACATTCTTCTCAGCACCACATCGTACTTACTCCAAAATTGACCACGTAATTGGAAGTAAAGCACTCCTCAGCAAATGTACAAGAACAGAAATTATAACAAACTGTGTCTCAGACCACAGTGCAATCAAACTAGAACTCAGGACTAAGAAACTCAATCAAAACCGCTCAACTACATGGAAACTGAACAACCAGCTCCTGAATGACTACTGGGTACATAACGAAATGAAGGCAGAAATAAAGATGTTCTTTGAAACCAATGAGAACAAAGATACAACATACCAGAATCTCTGGGACACATTTAAAGCAGTGTGTAGAGGGAAATTTATAGCACTAAATGCCCACAAGAGAAAGCAGGAAAGATCTAAAATTGACACTCTAACATCGCAATTAAAAGAACTAGAGAAGCAAGAGCAAACACATTCGAAAGCTAGCAGAAGGCAAGAAATAACTGAGATCAGAGCAGAACTGAAGGAGATAGAGACACAAAAATCCCTCCAAAAAATCAATGAATCCAGGAGTTGGTTTTTTGAAAAGATCAACAAAATTGACAGACCACTAGCAAGACTAATAAAGAAGAAAAGAGAGAAGAATCAAATCGACGCAATTAAAAATGATAAAGGGGATATCACCACCGACCCCACAGAAATACAAACTACCATCAGAGAATACTATAAACACCTCTACGCAAATAAACTGGAAAATCTAGAAGAAATGGATAATTTCCTGGACACTTACACTCTTCCAAGACTAAACCAGGAAGAAGTTGAATCCCTGAATAGACCAATAGTAGGCTCTGAAATTGAAGCAATAATTAATAGCCTACCAACCAAAAAAAGTCCAGGACCAGATGGATTCACAGCTGAATTCTACCAGAGGTACAAGGAGGAGCTGGTACCATTCCTTCTGAAACTATTCCAATCAATAGAAAAAGAGGGAATCCTCCCTAACTCATTTTATGAGGCAACATCATCCTGATACCAAAGCCTGGCAGAGACACAACAAAAAAAGAGAATTTTAGACCAATATCCCTGATGAACATCAATGCAAAAATCCTCAATAAAATACTGGCAAACCGGATTCAGCAGCACATCAAAAAGCTTATCCACCATGATCAAGTGGGCTTCATCCCTGGGATGCAAGGCTGGTTCAACATTCGCAAATCAATAAACATAATCCAGCATATAAACAGAACCAAAGACAAGAACCACATCATTATCTCAATAGATGCAGAAAAGGCTTTTGACAAAATTCAACAGCCCTTCATGCTAAAAACGCTCAATAAATTCGATATTGATGGAACGTACCTCAAAATCATAAGAGCTATTTATGACAAACCCACAGCCAATATCATACTGAATGGGCAAAAACTGGAAAAATTCCCTTTGAAAACTGGCACAAGACAGGGATGCCCTCTCTCACCACTTCTATTCAACATAGTGTTGGAAGTTCTGGCTAGGGCAATCAGGCAAGAGAAAGAAATCAAGGGGATTCAGTTAGGAAAAGAAGAAGTCAAATTGTCCCTGTTTGCAGACAACATGATTGTATATTTAGAAAACCCCATTGTCTCAGCCCAAAATCTCCTTAAGCTGATCAGCAACTTCAGCAAAGTCTCAGGATACAAAATTAATGTGCAAAAATCACAAGCATTCTTATACACCAGTGACAGTCAAACAGAGAGCCAAATCAGGAATGAACTTCCATTCACAATTGCTTCAAAGAGAATAAAATACCTAGGAATCCAACTTACAAGGGATGTAAAGGACCTCTTCAAGGAGAACTACAAACCACTGCTCAGTGAAATCAAAGAGGACACAAACAAATGGAAGAACATACCATGCTCATGGATAGGAAGAATCAATATCGTGAAAATGGCCATACTGCCCAAGGTAATTTATAGATTCAATGCCATCCCCATCAAGCTACCAATGAGCTTCTTCACAGAATTGGAAAAAACTGCTTTAAAGTTCATATGGAACCAAAAAAGAGCCCGTATCTCCAAGACAATCCTAAGTCAAAAGAACAAAGCTGGAGGCATCATGCTACCTGACTTCAAACTATACTACAAGGCTACAGTAACCAAAACAGCATGGTACTGGTACCAAAACAGAGATATAGACCAATGGAACAGAACAGAGTCCTCAGAAATAATACCACACATCTACAGCCATCTGATCTTTGACAAACCTGAGAGAAACAAGAAATGGGGAAAGGATTCCCTATTTAATAAATGGTGCTGGGAAAACTGGCTAGCCATAAGTAGAAAGCTGAAACTGGATCCTTTCCTTACTCCTTATACGAAAATTAATTCAAGATGGATTAGAGACTTAAATGTGAGACCTAATACCATAAAAATCCTAGAGGAAAACCTAGGTAGTACCATTCAGGACATAGGCATGGGCAAAGACTTCATGTCTAAAACACCAAAAGCAACGGCAGCAAAAGCCAAAATTGACAAATGGGATCTCATTAAACTAAAGAGCTTCTGCACAGCAAAAGAAACTACCATCAGAGTGAACAGGAAACCTACAGAATGGGAGAAAATTTTTGCAATCTACTCATCTGACAAAGGGCTAATATCCAGAACCTACAAAGAACTCAAACAAATTTACAAGAAAAAAACAAACAACCCCATCCAAAAGTGGGCAAACGATATGAACAGACATTTCTCAAAAGAAGACATTCATACAGCCAACAGACACATGAAAAAATGCTCATCATCACTGGCCATCAGAGAAATGCAAATCAAAACCACAATGAGATACCATCTCACACCAGTTAGAATGGCGATCATTAAAAAGTCAGGAAACAATAGGTGCTGGAGAGGATGTGGAGAAATAGGAACACTTTTACACTGTTGGTGGGATTGTAAACTAGTTCAACCATTATGGAAAACAGTATGGCGATTCCTCAAGGATCTAGAACTAGATGTACCATATGACCTAGCCATCCCATTACTAGGTATATACCCAAAGGATTATAAATTATGCTGCTATAAAGACACATGCACACGTATGTTTATTGCAGCACTATTCACAATAGCAAAGACTTGGAATCAACCCAAATGTCCATCAGTGACAGATTGGATTAAGAAAATGTGGCACATATACACCATGGAATACTATGCAGCCATAAAAAAGGATGAGTTTGTGTCCTTTGTAGGGACATGGATGCAGCTGGAAACCATCATTCTTAGCAAACTATCACAAGAACAGAAAACCAAACACTGCATGTTCTCACTCATAGGCGGGAACTGAACAATGAGATCACTTGGACTCGGGAAGGGGAACATCACACACCGGGGCCTATCATGGGGAGGGGGGAGGGGGGAGGGATTGCATTGGGAGTTATACCTGATGTAAATGACGAGTTGATGGGTGCAGCACACGAACATGGCACAAGTATACATATGTAGCAAACCTGCACGTTGTGCACATGTACCCTACAACTTGAAGTTTAATAATAATAAATAAATTAAAAAAAAAGAAAGAAAGAAAGGTCTTCTGACATCCACGTTTGATAACAAATAAAAAAATAAATAAATAAAAACAGAAAGAAAAAAAACAACAACAAAAAACAGAAATCCAACAAGCCACTAGCACTAGGTGAATGACCTCATACCAGCAGCATAGTATAGATCTAGCAGATTAAAAAATAAATCTTTAGGGAAAAAATCAAGTCAAAGCAGCATTATTTCAAAGTTGTGCTAATTCCACAAAAATAATCTATATTTAATTTAAAACATTACAATGAGGTTTCTTCAAAAGGCAAAATCTTTTCTTGTCAAGAGGCTTCAACATTAACAATTAAACAGGCTGAGTTTGAACTTCATAGGTTCACCTTATTTTTCAATTATGTTGTTATTTTTATTTGTGGTTCTTAATATGCTTCTGTCACCATCACAAAACACTGGGGAATCCTCTGGCATTTAACATAATACCAATTAATTCACTTAGTAACCCAGAACTGTAGGTCTAATGTCACAAACTGGGGATTACAAGCCTTTTGGAGGGGAATTGTTTTTATTAAAACTATTTTGTCACCTTGCTGAAAAAAGCAACAGGATTATGACATCATGGAGGAAACAATTAATAAGCTTGCATGGCAATTATCTGCTCTTTGCAGATTCCGGTTGTGTTTAATGTAAACAGATTCCGGTTGTGTTTAATGTAAACCAAACAGTATTTTTGTGACTCCAGTCTTCTCAAATTTTTGTAGGAGTCCCTAGAGGGTGTCTTTTCTGGGTACATGAAGTAGGTCTTTGAGTCTCCTTGTGGTGACTACTATTTCCTCCTTTCCCTCTGGATTACTGAAGGCCTCTTGCAGAAGGAAGTGAAGCCTGGCCCACCCATGCCCGTACCGTGGTGCCAGTTTGACACCCTTCCTACTTCTTTGCTATTCCACTTCTGTATTATTCTAGCCATATGTTACCTTGTGTCCCTTAATATGGTTCAATTGTACCCTTTTTTAATCTCTATGCCACAATATAGAGAATCTGAAGAAATGAGACCTATGCCTTAAAAATATCAGATAAATTAGTTAACAAAATAGTTGGGTAGGTTTTTGTTTTTGTTTTTTCTTTGTATTACTATTTCATTTTTACTATCACTTTTGTAAAAGCTTCTCTTCCAAGGGCTCACGTTGAAATAGGTGACAGTATGGTCTCCAGATAATCCAAAAAATCACTTTCTTTATATCTTAGTCTACTGTCCTTGAACCAAATTTGCATGTTTACTTTTCTTCCCTCAGGGTAAATTCTTCATAGAAATCTTCAGAATGCCATGGGCAAATAAGGCCCAAGTGAACCAATCCCTGTGATGACCACAACTATAAACAACACCCCCAAACACACCTCCTTGCTCAGCAGGCTCACAGACACTTTCCAAATCTCACCAAAGTGAAGGGAAACTGCCAGCTCCTGATCAACCAGCTTGGCACACAATTCACGTAGAAACAGTGAAGGAAATCTGCTTTGGGCCATTTGGCTCTTATTTCAGCATTCTATCTCAGAGTACAACATTTTCAAAGTGGGCAAAATTGGTCCCAATTTGGCACAATTTCACAAATATATTCTCTCAACACCTCCATCCTTGTGGCTTTTTGATATCATCGCCTATAGAAACGGTCACCTCCTTGTCATTTTTATTCTTTACTACTTAATCCCTACATTTTCCCCAAGTCTCACCTACAGGGACCAGTTAACTGTCTTTGTGACTGGGCCCTGCTGGCCAAGAGCTCACTAAAATAGTGAAGAAACGTCTTAGGTTAATTGGACAATGCATCGTGAGACAGAGAAAGGGAGTTTAATCAGTAACTTGAGTCACATTTTATTATAGAGTTATGAGACCATTTCTCTATCACACCATGTGTGCCAAGACTTGAAAACAAAAGTTACTGATTCGTTCTTCCCTGCAACTTTCTGTACCCCAGGAGAGACTGAAAATGTAGCTCCTACATGCCTATTTTTTTTCTCACTCAGTTGTATAGATGTGACCAGAAACTAGTAAATACTATTTCCATTTTGTAACTAATTCCAGAGGTGGTTTCAGTTTCAATAAGAGTTTATTTAGTTCTGTTTCTTGGGAGGAAGCATTTGGCATGGAGCATCATTTTGTGATTATATGGATCCTCTCTATCTAACACAAAGAAAAATCCCTGCAGGCTGCCATGTCAGCAGGCAACAAGGATGTCACAGATGTTAGTGGGTTTGTGATGTGGTATCTGTTGACATTTCAAATGTGTGCTGTCTCCTCCAGAAACTGCACCAAGGCTTTCAAAAAGTAAAATCTACTAATTCTTTTTCTCCAAGATAAATGTTTGATTTGTCCACACTTTTCAGAATACTTATGTTATTTAGTTTTCAGACACGCTCTTTGAAACCTCTTCATAGATTTAAGCATCCTTAGAACTGTGAAAAACTTTTAAAGTCTTCCAAATCATTTTATAGACTCAAGGAGTTTCAGTGACTGGCTTAAAGCCTCCAGGCTACTTGTGGCAAAGTTGGGACAAGTCCAGTGCACCTAATAAGCAGTCCTAAGTATAGTTGGCTTTTTTCCTATCCAACAAGAAGCATTACAGGATTAAACCTCACTCCTCTGAGATTGCACTTTAATGCATTGAAGGCAGTGGCTGATTTTGTGAGAACAACCTGTAGGAAGTGCCTAGAGTTAAATGTGAGGACCCTGAGATATCAACTTGTTTTGGTTAACTTTGATTCTATCCAAGTGATTTCAGCTCAGTTTTGTCCTTCATGAGAATGAGAATCAAGTTGGTGTAGTGGCTTATCTACAGGGCTATGTGAGGTCATCATTTTGAAAATAGATTACAAAGATAAAATGGTACACTTAGCATTTTATTATTATGGTGCATTTTTATTTCCTTACTTTGTGACAAAAATTAAAAGATTCCATTTAAAGGTATGCAACATTGATTTATTAAAATACCAATACTGCTTTCAGATCGCTTACCCATGTAAACATTGGGTTCTTAAGAAATCCCTAAGCTCATGAAGCCAAGAGAGGAGGACTATGTCTATTGGTTTAATTATAGTATCTGCATTTTTTGCAAGGGTTAGACCTTGTCCCGTGCTTTGTGAGATACTGTGTCTCTAGTTTCACTGTTCTTCACACATCTCACTCTGGTGCTATCTCCAAGGCTTGGTCTCACCATTTACCAGAGATGCAAAAAACTCATAGCCAGAAGCATGTCTCAGTTTTAGGTGTGGCCCACATTTGTTAAAACCTAACAATGGAACCTTCCAATTAAATAAAAGTAGGAAAAACACACACTATATATTTCAGTAAACATGTGAGATCTATGACATCTAAATCAAGTTTTCCAAGAAATATTTGAAGCAAGTCCAAGTCGAACAACAAATGAATGTCGATAACTAAATTAAAAAAGGAGACACTGAGGATCCACATATCCACATGTGACCCATTCTAGCAAATTGAGAAGTGGTCTCTCACAGAGCCTAAGGCACCACTTTTTAAAACTCGGATTTTCTTACCAGCAATTGGGTCATTCTGAAGTTGACCTAAGTGACCCTAAGCATTACGTCTAGGTGCCTCTTTCTTCATATCTAAGAGAAGGTTAATATCATTCAGTTTTGAAATACATGGACTGAAACATAAAGATGATTATTTGTTTAAATGATTATGGTATTTTAGCATTTCTGATACACACCGTACGTTCAGTTTGGATTTTGCAATGACTTCTATTCTCATTTAATATTTACTTGAATAAGATTTCTCTGGGGGCGGAGCAAGATGGCCGAATAGGAACAGCTCCAGTCTCCAACTCCCAGCGCGAGCGACACAGAAGACCGGTGATTTCTGCATTTTCAACTGAGGTACTGGGTTCATCTCACTGGGGAGTGCCAGACGATCGGTGCTGGTCAGCTGCTGCAGCCCGACCAGCGAGAGCTGAAGCAGGGCGAGGCATTGCCTCACCTGGAAAGCGCAAGGGGGAAGGGAATCCCTTTTCCTAGCCAGGGGAACTGAGACACACAACACCTGGAAAATCGGGTAACTCCCACCCCAATACTGCGCTTTAAGCAGACAGGCACACCAGGAGATCATATCCCACACCTGGCCGGGAGGGTCCCACACCCACGGAGCCTCCCTCATTGCTAGCACAGCAGTCTGTGATCTACCGGCAAGGCAGCAGCGAGGCTGGGGGAGGGGCGCCCGCCATTGCTGAGGCTTAAGTAGGTAAACAAAGCTGCTGGGAAGCTCGAACTGGGTGGAGCTCACAGCAGCTCAAGGAAACCTGCCTGTCTCTGTAGACTCCACCTCTGGGGACAGGGCACAGTAAATAATAACAAACGCAGCAGCTCTGCAGACGCAAATGACTCTGTCTGACAGCTTTGAAGAGAGCAGTGGATCTCCCAACACGGAGGTTGAGATCTGAGAAGGGACAGACTCCCTGCTCAAGTGGGTCCCTGACCCCTGAGTAGCCTAACTGGGAGACATCCCCCACTAGGGGCAGTCTGACACCCCACACCTCACAGGGTGGAGTACACCCCTGAGAGGAAGATTCCAAAGCAAGAATCAGACAGGTACACTCGCTGTTCAGAAATATTCTATCTTCTGCAGCCTCTGCTGCTGATACCCAGGCAAACAGGGTCTGGAGTGGACCTCAAGCAATCTCCTACAGCTACAACCTACAGCTGAGGATCCTGTCTGTTAGAAGGAAAGCTATCAAACAGGAAGGACACCTACACCAAAACCCCATCAATACATCACCATCATCAAAGACCAGAGGCAGATAAAACCACAAAGATGGGGAAAAAGCAGGGCAGAAAAGCTGGAAATTCAAAAAATAAGAGCGCATCTCCCCCGGCAAAGGAGCGCAGCTCATCGCCAGCAACGGATCAAAGCTGGACGGAGAATGACTTCGACGAGATGAGAGAAGAAGGCTTCAGTCCATCAAATTTCTCAGAGCTAAAGGAGGAATTACGTACCCAGTGCAAAGAAACTAAAAATCTTGAAAAAAAAGTGGAAGAATTGATGGCTAGAGTAATTAATGCAGAGAAGCTCACAAACGAAATGAAAGAGACGAAAACCATGGCACGAGAAATACGTGACAAATGCACAAGCTTCAGTAACCGTCTCGATCAACTGGAAGAAAGAATGTCAGCGATGGAGGATCAAATGAATGAAATGAAGCGAGAAGAGAAACCAAAAGAAAAAAGAAGAAAAAGAAATGAACAAAGCCTGCAAGAAGTATGGGATTATGTAAAAAGACCAAATCTACGTCTGATTGGGGTGCCTGAAAGTGAGGGGGAAAATGGAACCAAGTTGGAAAACACTCTTCAGGATATCATCCAGGAGAACTTCCCCAACCTAGTAGGGCAGGCCAACATTCAAATCCAGGAAATACAGAGAACGCCACAAAGATACTCCTCGAGAAGAGCAACTCCAAGACACATAATTGCCAGATTCACCAAAGTTGAAATGAAGGAAAAAATCTTAAGGGCAGCCAGAGAGAAAGGTCAGGTTACCCACAAAGGGAAGCCCATCAGACTAACAGCAGATCTCTCGGCAGAAACTCTTCAAGCCAGAAGAGAGTGGGGGCCAATATTCAACATTCTTAAAGAAAAGAATTTTAAACCCAGAATTTTATATCCAGCCAAACTAAGTTTCATAAGTGAAGGAGAAATAAAATCCTTTACAGATAAGCAAATGCTTAGAGATTTTGTCACCACTAGGCCTGCCTTACAAGAGACCCTGAAGGAAGCACTAAACATGGAAAGGAACAACCGGTACCAGCCATTGCAAAAACATGCCAAAATGTAAACACATCAAGGCTAGGAAGAAACTGCATCAACTAACGAGCAAAATAACCAGTTAATATCATCATGGCAGGATCAAGTTCACACATAACAATCTTAACCTTAAATGTAAATGGACTAAATGCTCCAATTAAAAGACACAGACTGGCAAACTGGATAAAGAGTCAAGACCCATCAGTCTGCTGTATTCAGGAGACCCATCTCACACGCAGAGACATACATAGGCTCAAAATAAAGGGATGGAGGAAGATTTACCAAGCAAATGGAGAACAAAAAAAAGCGGGGGTTGCAATACTAGTCTCTGATAAAACAGACTTTAAACCATCAAAGATCAAAAGAGACAAAGAAGGACATTACATAATGGTAAAGGGATCAATTCAACAGGAAGAGCTAACTATCCTAAATATATATGCACCCAATACAGGAGCACCCAGATTCATAAAGCAAGTCCTTAGAGACTTACAAAGAGACTTAGACTCCCATACAATAATAATGGGAGACTTCAACACTCCACTGTCAACATTAGACAGATCAACGAGACAGAAAGTTAACAAGGATATCCAGGAATTGAACTCATCTCTGCAGCAAGCAGACCTAATAGACATCTATAGAACTCTCCACCCCAAATCAACAGAATATACATTCTTCTCAGCACCACATCGTACTTACTCCAAAATTGACCACGTAATTGGAAGTAAAGCACTCCTCAGCAAATGTACAAGAACAGAAATTATAACAAACTGTCTCTCAGACCACAGTGCAATCAAATTAGAACTCAGTACTAAGAAACTCAATCAAAACCGCTCAACTACATGGAAACTGAACAACCTGCTCCTGAATGACTATTGGGTACATAACGAAATGAAGGCAGAAATAAAGATGTTCTTTGAAACCAATGAGAACAAAGATACAACATACCAGAATCTCTGGGACACATTTAAAGCAGTGTGTAGAGGGAAATTTATAGCACTAAATGCCCACAAGAGAAAGCAGGAAAGATCTAAAATTGACACTCTAACATCGCAATTAAAAGAACTAGAGAAGCAAGAGCAAACACATTCGAAAGCTAGCAGAAGGCAAGAAATAACTAAGATCAGAGCAGAACTGAAGGAGATAGAGACACAAAAAACCCTCCAAAAAATCAATGAATCCAGGAGTTGGTTTTTTGAAAAGATCAACAAAATTGACAGACCACTAGCAAGACTAATAAAGAAGAAAAGAGAGAAGAATCAAATCGACGCAATTAAAAATGATAAAGGGGATATCACCACCGACCCCACAGAAATACAAACTACCATTAGAGAATACTATAAACACCTCTACGCAAATAAACTGGAAAATCTAGAAGAAATGGATAATTTCCTGGACACTTACACTCTTCCAAGACTAAACCAGGAAGAAGTTGAATCCCTGAATAGACCAATAGTAGGCTCTGAAATTGAGGCAATAATTAATAGCCTACCAACCAAAAAAAGTCCAGGACCAGATGGATTCACAGCTGAATTCTACCAGAGGTACAAGGAGGAGCTGGTACCATTCCTTCTGAAACTATTCCAATCAATAGAAAAAGAGGGAATCCTCCCTAACTCATTTTATGAGGCCAACATCATCCTGATACCAAAGCCTGGCAGAGACACAACAAAAAAAGAGAATTTTAGACCAATATCCCTGATGAACATCGATGCAAATATCCTCAATAAAATACTGGCAAACCGGATTCAGCAGCACATCAAAAAGCTTATCCACCATGATCAAGTGGGCTTCATCCCTGGGATGCAAGGCTGGTTCAACATTCGCAAATCAATAAACATAATCCAGCATATAAACAGAACCAAAGACAAGAACCACATCATTATCTCAATAGATGCAGAAAAGGCTTTTGACAAAATTCAACAGCCCTTCATGCTAAAAACGCTCAATAAATTTGGTATTGATGGAACGTACCTCAAAATCATAAGAGCTATTTATGACAAACCCACAGCCAATATCATACTGAATGGGCAAAAACTGGAAAAATTCCCTTTGAAAACTGGCACAAGACAGGGATGCCCTCTCTCACCACTCCTATTCAACATAGTGTTGGAAGTTCTGGCTAGGGCAATCAGGCAAGAGAAAGAAATCAAGGGGATTCAGTTAGGAAAAGAAGAAGTCAAATTGTCCCTGTTTGCAGACGACATGATTGTATATTTAGAAAACCCCATTGTCTCAGCCCAAAATCTCCTTAAGCTGATCAGCAACTTCAGCAAAGTCTCAGGATACAAAATTAATGTGCAAAAATCACAAGCATTCTTATACACCAGTGACAGTCAAACAGAGAGCCAAATCAGGAATGAACTTCCATTCACAATTGCTTCAAAGAGAATAAAATACCTAGGAATCCAACTTACAAGGGATGTAAAGGACCTCTTCAAGGAGAACTACAAACCACTGCTCAGTGAAATCAAAGAGGACACAAACAAATGGAAGAACATACCATGCTCATGGATAGGAAGAATCAATATCGTGAAAATGGCCATACTGCCCAAGGTAATTTATAGATTCAATGCCATCCCCATCAAGCTACCAATGAGCTTCTTCACAGAATTGGAAAAAACTGCTTTAAAGTTCATATGGAACCAAAAAAGAGCCCGTATCTCCAAGACAATCCTAAGTCAAAAGAACAAAGCTGGAGGCATCATGCTACCTGACTTCAAACTATACTACAAGGCTACAGTAACCAAAACAGCATGGTACTGGTACCAAAACAGAGATATAGACCAATGGAACAGAACAGAGTCCTCAGAAATAATACCACACATCTACAGCCATCTGATCTTTGACAAACCTGAGAGAAACAAGAAATGGGGAAAGGATTCCCTATTTAATAAATGGTGCTGGGAAAACTGGCTAGCCATAAGTAGAAAGCTGAAACTGGATCCTTTCCTTACTCCTTATATGAAAATTAATTCAAGATGGATTAGAGACTTAAATGTTAGACCTAATACCATAAAAATCCTAGAGGAAATCCTAGGTAGTACCATTCAGGACATAGGCATGGGCAAAGACTTCATGTCTAAAACACCAAAAGCAACGGCAGCAAAAGCCAGAATTGACAAATGGGATCTCATCAAACTAAAGAGCTTCTGCACAGCAAAAGAAACTACCATCAGAGTGAGCAGGAAACCTACAGAATGGGAGAAAATTTTTGCAATCTACTCATCTGACAAAGGGCTAATATCCAGAACCTACAAAGAACTCAAACAAATTTACAAGAAAAAAACAAACAACCCCATCCAAAAGTGGGCAAAGGATATGAACAGACATTTCTCAAAAGAAGACATTCATACAGCCAACAGACACATGAAAAAATGCTCATCATCACTGGCCATCAGAGAAATGCAAATCAAAACCACAATGAGATACCATCTCACACCAGTTAGAATGGCGATCATTCAAAAGTCAGGAAACAACAGGTGCTGGAGAGGATGTGGAGAAATAGGAACACTTTTACACTGTTGGTGGGAGTGTAAACTAGTTCAACCATTATGGAAAACAGTATGGCGATTCCTCAAGGATCTAGAACTAGATGTACCATATGACCCAGCCATCCCATTACTGGGTATATACCCAAAGGATTATAAATTATGCTGCTATAAGGACACATGCACACGTATGTTTATTGCAGCACTATTCACAATAGCAAAGACTTGGAATCAACCCAAATGTCCATCAGTGACAGATTGGATTAAGAAAATGTGGCACATATACACCATGGAATACTATGCAGCCATAAAAAAGGATGAGTTTGTGTCCTTTGTAGGGACATGGATGCAGCTGGAAACCATCATTCTTAGCAAACTATCACAAGAACAGAAAACCAAACACCGCATGTTCTCACTCGTAGGTGGGAACTGAACAATGAGATCACTTGGACTCGGGAAGGGGAACATCACACACCGGGGCCTATCATGGGGAGGGGGGAGGGGGGAGGGATTGCATTGGGAGTTATACCTGATGTAAATGACGAGTTGATGGGTGCAGCACACCAACATGGCACAAGTATACATATGTAGCAAACCTGCACGTTGTGCACATGTACCCTACAACTTGAAGTTTAATAATAATAAATAAATTAAAAAAAAAAAAAGATTTCTCTGGAACATAGCTAGCAGTCAAACATATTCTGACTAGATTAGAATCTGATATGAAAAGACTTTGGCTAAATAACATTGTTCAGAATTCTTGGCTATATTAGCAGTAGTTTGCATTTTAATATGAATTTCAAGAAAATTGGTCTTGGCTATACTGAAGAAACATGATAATGCTCTAAAAAGCAATAGTTTAGCAGAAATATAATCTTAGATGGGGAGGGAAGACTCAGTAGTTCATATAACAATTTCAAATATCAGTCTTAGTATAAATCTGTCTTATGAAAAGTGTTATTCATTCATCTTAGGCTTCAGTCTTCTCAGAGCACCCATCTCTCTTCTAATACTTGTTGACCTGTTTGGGCACTACACAGACTCATTCAGAAACCCAAGGGGCTCATCCTCCTTTTATCTTTTCTGTATTTTTAGGTTTATCAGAGGCTTGAAACCCAAATCTTTTTGGGTATTTAATCCATATATATCCCTTTTGCCTTTCAAACAATCATATTTGGCATAGCAGGTTGTAAAATATGTAGTATTCAGGGGTTCCTGGGCAAAAAAATGTGAATATTAATGAAGAAAGCACAATGAAAATTATGTTAAGTTTAAAAGATCTGTTATAAATACTTAAAGAATGAGAACCACTATATTACCTAATTCTTTCTGTATAACAAAATCATCTCAAACTTAGTGGCTTAAAGCAACAAACATTTATAATCTCACAGTGTCTGTGGGCTAGGAATCTAGATACCTCTTAGTTGAGTCCTCTGGCTCAAGGTGTTTCACAAGGCTACAGTCAAGATGATAACTGCCTTCTTCTCATGGCTTGACTGCGTAAGGAACCACTTCCAAGTTCACTCATGTAGTTGTTGGCCGGATATAGTTCCTTGTGGGTTGTTGGACTAAAGGCTTCAGTTCTTCACTGGCTGTTGGTTAGAGATCATCCTCAATTCCTTGCCATGAGGCATCTCTAACATGACACTTTTTTCATCAAAGAGTACAAGCAAGAAAAACAGAGAAAGAAGATATCAAGAAAGATGGAAGTCAGTATCTTTTTAAATCTAATCTCAGAAATGACATCCTATCACTTTTGTCATCTTCTATTCATTAGAAGTAATTCCGTAGGTCCAGCCATACTCAGAGGTAAGGGGTTACACAAAGCCATGAATACCAGGAGGTGGGGATCACTGCCAGTCATTGAAGAAGTGGCCTACCACATCCCCATTGGAATCCCAGTGTAAACACCCAATGTGTTCGCCTTGCCTACTGCCTAGACAAAGCTGATTTATCAAGGCACGGAAATTGCAATAGAGAAAGAGCAATTTATACAAAGCCAGCTGTATAGGAGGCTGGAGTTTTATTATAACTCAAATCGGTCTCCCCAGTAATTTAGGAATTGGAGTTTTAAAGGATAATTTAATGGGTAGGGGGCCAGTGAATTGGGAGTTCTGACTGGTCAGGTTGGAGATGAAATCATAGGGAATTGAAGCTGTCCTCTTGCACTGAGTCAGTTCCTGGGTGGACGCCACAGGACCAGATGAGCCGGTTTATTGATCTGGGTGGTGTCAGCTGGTCCACTGAATGCAGGGTCTGCAAAATATCTCAAGCACTGATCTTAGGTTTTACAGTAATGATGTTATCCCCAGGAGCATCATTGGGGAAGTTTCGAATCTTGCAATCTCCAGCTGCATGACTCCTAAATCATAATTTCTAAATCTTCTGACTATTTTGTTAATCCTACAAAGGCAGCCTAGTCCCCAGGCAGGAAGAGGATTTGTTTTGGGAAAGGGCTGTTACCGTATTTGTTTCAAAGCTGAACCATAAACTGAGTTCCTTCCTAAGGTTAGTTTAGCCTATGCCCAGAAATAAACAAGGACAGCTTAAAGATTAGAAGCAAGATGGAGTCAGTTAGATCTGATCTTCACTGTCTCAGTTATATTCTGAATTATATTTTACCTTTGCCTTTTTTGACAAATAGGTGAGGTTTCCCTCATACCTATACTCACCACAAGAGGACAGCTTCAACTCCCTATGATTTAATCTCTGACCTAATCAATCAGAATCCCAATTTACTGGCTCCCTACCCAACAAATCATCCTTAAAAACTCCAATCCCCAAATTACTGGGGAGATAGAATTGAGTAATAATAAAAAGGGCTGTTACCATCTTTGTTCAAACCTGAACCATAAACTACGTTCCTCCTAAGGTAAGTTTGACCTATGCCCAGAAATGAACAAAGACTGCTTAAAGATTAGAAGCAAGAGGGAGTTAGTTAGGTCTGATCTCTTTCACTGTCTCAGTTATAATTTTGCAATGGTGTCTCACCAGCAGGCTCAGCTATAAAAGCTAACGCTTAAGAAAGGGTTCTAACAGCAAAGGAGACAGACATTCTAACACCTTTGCCCTTTTTGACAAATAGATGAAGTATCCTTCATACCTATAGAAAAAAAAAGCCAAGTTAACTCAAAAAAATGGTAAAAATTAAACTTCCAAATTTTATAAGTTTAGGTAAGCTTCCTAGGAAAAGTCTAGTTCTAGTTTTCAGAGATGATAGATTAAAGATAATGGGGATAAAAGGGATGCTTAAAGCTGACATATTGGACAGTGTTAGCTGTTTACAATGGAAGAACCTGCAGAGTTTACTTCAGTTACCAATGCTATTTCTAGCTGAGCCATTTAATATGGAGACAAATGGAAAAATTACCAGAGGGCATGAGGTCAGTGCATGAGGTCCCTCAGGGACCAAACCTTGGTACTGTAAGATGAAGGAACTCCTGCTTATTCTCTTGAATGACACAACAACAAATCAGAGGGTGAATAAGAGTAGCTACCCAGCAAGGCTATGCTGTCTGTGCTATTAAAGACTTTTACCCCATCTAGGATATGGGAAATAAATTCTCAGACAAGCCACAATTTTGATATTAATCTTGAGTTTCATTTCAGTTGCTTCATTGGCTGGACTTTCTACCAGACTTACCAAAAAGGCACAAAAATGAGAAGTGTGTGGAACATAGATACAACCAAGGGCCTGCCCTGAGAAAGTACAGTCTTTTGGGGGAGGAAGCTCTGTTTCCGGCAGACTCCAAGAAAAGGCAGAATGGTGAGAAATCCTGCATCTCAATAAATGCTGCTAACCTGATCCTTGAAGCAGGTCCACATGAAGCAGCATGGGAAACCCCTGGGAGCTCCACCTCAGAACTACGGAATTGGACTCTGAACTTCAACAAAATCCCCAGAGGATCCAATGCACAGTAAAGTCTAACAAGTGTTGCTATAATGAAATTTCAAAGAGCTTTGAGAGAACTGTGGGGAGGAAGACTAAGTTCAGCTGAAGGAATTAGAGAATGTTTCATAGAAAATGTATCATTTGAGCTGAATCTCATGAGATGTGTGCTGTAGTTTGGATATGGTTTGTTTCCCTTCCCTGAGTTTCATTTGAATTTTGATCCTCAGTGTTGGAGGTGGGGCCTGGTGGGAAGTGTTTGTGTCATGGGTCTGGATCTCTCCTGAATGACTTGGTCTCACCCTCATGGTAATGAATGAGTTTTTCTTGGTTTATAGTCCCCACAGCAATTTCCTCTAGGGCTGGTTGTTTAAAAGAGCCTGACACCTTCTTTCTCTTTCTTGCTTCCTCTCTTGCCATATGACTTTCACGCATCAACCTTCTGCTGTAAGTGTAAGCTTCTTAAGACTGCCATCAGAAGCAGATGTTGGTGCTATGCATCTTGTACAGCCTGCAGAATGGAGCCATATACACTTCTTTCCTTGTAAATTACCAAGTCTCATGTATTCCTTTATAATAATGCAAATGAAGTGAAAAATATGTATAATGTCAACAGACATGATTTCAAAAAGAAGAAAAAGTTTTCTTTGTGAGGAAAAAAAATGATAAAATCATAGACGATAGTCAAGTGCAGGAAAATGAACTGTTAGTTTTAGGAATGAAAAATGTACAGTTAAATTGAAGCCCAATTACAATGGCCTTTGAGTATTTCCTAAGGGTACCCTTTTTTTAAATTTATTCTCAACAGGGTGACTGGAATTTTTCAAACATTGATCAGTAGCAATAAGGATAAGTATCTGCTGGCAGTGTGGAAGATGTGTTGGTTTGAGGAGAGACCAATGACCCATCAATTAGTAGCAATTAACACAGACAGACATAGATTTAGGAACTGTAGTTCAGAGATGAGGTTGTGCAACATTGAAATTCTACAGCAGCAATGGAAATAAAGGAGAAGTGAGAGAAGTGAGAGGCATTTCATAGGCGGAATCCACAGCTATTGGTAAGCGATATAAGATTTGTGCCTGAGTAATGGGAAGAAAGGGGATGTTATTCAGGGAGAAGGAGTCATGAAAACATGAGCAGTTTTAGAGGAACAAGAATTTGTTCTTGGCCATGAGATAATTGATTAAAACTTGGAGACTGTGAGCCCCATTGTTGCTTTTCATGCCCCTTTCCTGCACTGCTACATTTTTTTCTGTTTTTACCACTCTCAGTCTTTTCAGTGTCCTCTTTTGAGGATTCCAGATGCCTGAAGAAGTCAGTGCACCTCAACCCAATCCACAAAGATTTTATCTTTTTATTCTGGCTCAAGGTACAACATGGAGGAAATTCTGATGAGCAAATTACATCCTTGTAATTGCCTAGACTGCTCTGGACTTTAATTTCATATTGAACAGAGTAAAAAGGACCCCCACTCAGTAGGGAGCCTGGAAAAATTAGTTATGTCAGATTTCAGGAAAGAATGGGAAAAGCATAAAAGAATGTTGGCTGTTACTCTAATTGAAAAGATCCACAGAATCTTCAGAGATAATTCTACAAGGAAAGAAATTAATAACTTCTTTTTAGGTAACCCAAAACTTTTTTACTGACTACAAATGATGAGGTAATCATGTTCTAATTGAAAAGAATATTTCCTTTCCTTTGTTCATGATCTCATTCTTTATGAATTACCTCATTCCTGTTATGAGCCAATAACAACGTTCTGGTCAACAATGTACCATATATAATGGCGTTCCTGTAAGATTATAAAGCCCTATTTTTAGTGTACTTTTTCTATGTTTAGATACACAAATACTTACCATTGTGTGACAATTGCCTGCATTATTCAGTACAGTAACATGTTATATAAGTTTGTGGCCAAGGAACAATAGGCTATACCATACAGCCTAAGTTTATAATAGGCTATCCCTTGGGTTTATGTAAATATACTATATACACTATTCTGTTCCCACAATGACAAAATGACCTAACAATGCACTTCTCAGAAGCATCTTGTCATTCAGCAATGCATTAATGTTGATGCATTTACAATACATTGAGCTGGGCAAGATGGCTGACTAGACACAGCCAGGTAGAACAGTTGCCACCAAGGGACCAGTAAACTGGTGCGCTCCTAACAGATCTTCAGAGAGAAGGCTTTGAGAGTGGACAGAGGGAGAACACAGAAGTTGGGCTGAAGGGCGAGGAAGCTGGGAACCCTTCATGAGGCTACCAACACTAGGACTCATTCCTGGCCCTCCATAACTCCAGGGAAACAGGTGAGTTGAACTGGAAAGGAGCAACCCACTCCTACTGCTAGTCTCAAGAATTCTGGGCCTCTGGAATCCTGGCAGGAGGAGACTCCTTGCCCACCACAGCCACTTGAGTTGGCAGGAAAAGCTGCTTAGAGAAGTGATAGGGGCAGCACTACAGAGCCCATAGGATTTGGTGTGGGACCATCTACAGTGGAGCACAGCCCCCTAGGCTTGACTTGCTTGCATAGGAGACTTTAGTCCTAGGAGAAGTGCCATATCTGAACTCTGCAGAGTGGTCTTGCCCATCAGATAGAGCTGGTCTGATCTGAGGACCCCTTGGTCTCTGGTCTCTCCTAAGGTTGCAGTCTGGCTGTGCCTGTTTGCAGTGCAGCCTCACCTGTGGGTCCACATCATAGTTCCTGTGCTGGAAGACCACAGCTGACTAGCAGAGAGCTCCAGCAGAGAGGCCATCATGGACACACATCAGCCCGTCCGCTCCCTCCCCACTCTGTAGCTTTCCCTGAGCCCACAATCATCTCCTAACCCCAATAGTGCTTTGCTGATGTGTGCATACATGATGGATCTTGCTTTCTTTGTCCTGCCAGCACACGTATGTGCATGCATCCTGCCCTGCCACTGATGCCAGCATGAGTGCACTCCTTACCCTTACCTCCACCTTACCACCATTACAATTGGAGCCTTGGTGGGCACAGAGCCTACCAGTCCCACCTCCACTAGCCCCCCACCCCTGCACCAACACTACTTTTGGAGTAAAACTGGGCATGGAGAACAGTGGACCCTTTCCCATCCTGAGCGGCCACCTTTGCCTTAATGCCAGCACTCCATCCCTGCACTAACAGCACCATCAGCATGATTGCATGCACAGTCGCCAGCAGGGACCCCCACACAAACCCCCAGAATGGAGTGCTGCCTCCACCACTGCTGCAACATTCATATCCTTGCACATCATCAGAGTTCTTGGGTGACCAGGTGTATTGTCAATGAGCAGCAATAATTTGAAAGGAATCATTTTTCTGAGCAGAGGGTCTCAACAGTGGGCTTAAAATATCCAAGAACCATGCTGTAAATAAAATTGTTATCATTCAGGCTTGGTTCTTTCATTTACAGAGCCAGACAGAAAAGATTTGGCATAATTCTTAAGGGCGCTAGGAGTTTTGGAATGGTAAATGAGCATTGGCTTCAACTTAGAGTTACCACTGGATTAACCTGTCCTCTGAAGTTTTGAAGCTAGGCATTGATTTCTCCTCTCTACCTATGAAAGTCCTAGATGACATCTTCTTCCAAAATAGGGGTGTTTCATCTCCACTGAAAATCTGTTATTTAGTGTAGCTATCTTCATCAATTATCCTAGCTACATCTTCTGGACCCTTGTTGCAACACCCACATCAGTACTTGTTGCATCACCTCACACTTGCACACACCAGGCAAGCAATCAGTTTTGAACTGGACACCAGCTTGGGTTCCTCTGATTCAATTTTCATACTGTCTATCTGGAGACAGCATCAGGTACTACAGATTGGGGGCTCAGCTCCACAAAACTGCCCAACTTCATAGGCTCTCAAGTCCTGGCCTCTGGAACTTCTGACCAATTATCTGCAGTTGGTGTTCATGTAATTTCCTCTTTGGGTTCAATTAATTTGCTAGAGTGACTCACAGAACTCAGGAAAGTACTTACATTTACTGGTTTATTATAAAGATTATTACAAAGGATATGGGTGAAGAGATGCATAGGATCAGGTATGGGGGAAGGAGTGCAAAGTTTCGATATTCATCCCAGGCATACCACCCTCCATTAACCTCCATGCGTTTGGCATTTCAAGAGCTCTCGGAACTGTTCTCTTGGGTTTCTATGAAGGCCTTGTTACACAGGTGTGATCGACTAAACCATTGGCCATTGGTGATTGGCCATCAAATTAATTAACTTCAGCCTCTCTCCTCTCCTGGGAAGTCAGGGGCAGGGCTGAAAGTTAGCAAACTTCTAATCATGCCTTCATTTTTCCAGTTATCAGCGCTTATTTTAAAGCTACCTAGGGACTGCCAACCATCAGTCAATCAATAGCACACAAAAAGATAACACTTTGGGGATTCTAAGGATTTCTGGTATTGTATGCCAGAAACAAGTCAAAGACCAAATATATATTTTACCATATCACAGGTCCCATCTCCAAATACCATCACATTGGGATAGGGTTTCAACATATGAATTTTTGGGGAAACAAAAATTCCATAACAAATAATACTTGATAGCAACCACAAAACCTTAATGGCATACAGCAATAAACATTTATTTTTGCCTTACAATTCTACAATCAGGTGATGTAGGTAGCTTGGCTAGATTTTCCCTGGGTCTCAGCAGGATCTACTCATGTGTCTGGCAGTTGGCTTGTTCTCTGCTGGGACAATAGGACCATGGGCCATTTGTTTTTTATTTTATTTTAGGATATATTTGGATTATTCTTCTAATGATGGCACAGAAGCAGGAGTAAGAAAACTCAGCAACATAAGTGTTTTATAAGGCTGTATTTACATTATTTATTGCTAAAATCCCTTTGGTGAAAACAAACTCACATGGCTGATTCCAGATTCAAAGTGAGAGGATGATACAAAATTATATGAGGATGAATGTAGATACAAAGACAGATGAAGAATTAGAGCCATTAACGTGACAATATATCACATACAGAAATAAGTGCATACATGCACTAAGAAACATGTGTGAAAACATATCTAACATTATGATTTGTGTAATGATTTCTTACCTCCCAAAAGTCCTTCAACAGAATAGATTGTAAAATAGTCATGAAAATGAATAAATAAAGCTGTATATATACACATACAAAATAGTATGTATGAATCTTCTAAGTATAATTTACTTACATAAATTCAAAACTATGCAAAACTAATCAATAATGCTTGGGAATACAAAGAATAAAACTATATTTTAAAGCAAGAAAATTATTAATAAAAATTACTACTTTTTAATCAATGATTAATAAAAATAAAAACCATGCACATGACTGTATCTCCCAGTGTAGTTTGGGGGAGGGTGGTATAGTAATTTTTGAGAGGGACTGCAAAGTAGATTTCCAAGGTGCAATCTTCTACTTCTTTAGAAGGGTTATGCTGCTTACATGGATGGTCGCACTGTAATAATTTATTGACCTGTAAATTTAGCAATTTTCCAGGTGTTATGTTTCATAGTAAAAAGTACTAAAGGAAAAAAAAGAAGGGCATGCACTTCCTTTATGGATTTTTTTTCTTCTGGATATTATACAAAAACAGCAACCTGAACAGAATAAAAAAACCTACCAGGTCAATTTTCATCGATATCAGAAAATAAATGTAATTGTCAGTCTCTAAAACTGCAGAGGAGCTTCTAAAAGAAGTAAAAAATGGCTAAAAAGTTGCACAAGTTGCCTGCTGGGAGTTAGAAGAGGTGGGAAAGGAAATGCTGATTTCATTTAAACCTCACAGAGTGAACTGACTTTTGAAACTATGTGTATGTATAACTTTAATTTTAAAAATTGTAAAAGTTTATAAAATCAGTGAAAGTGTTTTAATAAGTATAGTTGTAATGGTATTGGAAAAGACCAACACAGTGGTTCAGCTAAACCTGTCACTGTTTTTTCCTGTGTGTGGGTGTCTCTAAGGGAGAATGAAAGTATACCTCTCCATGTCACTTTCTGTTATTTCCTTCTAGAATATTCTTGAGGTTTCATGAATGACTTCATATTGTTCATAAACAATTCTTATTTTTGGTGATTGTCTAAATCAAATGGAAAAAGAAGGACTGTTATTACAATAAGAATCTAGCAATTCCAGGGGCATTCCAAGATGGCCAAATAGGAATAGCTGTGGTCTGCAGCATCCAGCGTGATCAACGCAAAAGACGGTTGATTTCTGCATTTCCAACTGAAGTACCTGGTTCATCTCACTGGGACTGGTTGGACAGTGGGTGCAGCCCACGAAGGGCGAGCCGAAGCAGAGCGGTGCATTGCCTCACCCGGGAAGTGCAAGGAGTCGGGGGATTTCCCTTTCCTAGCCAAGGGAAGCCATGACAGACCACCTGGAAAAACGGGACACTCTGTGCTTTTCTCAAGTACTGTGCTTTTCTCAAGTCTTAGCAACCTGCAGACAAGGTGATTCTCTCTTATGCCTAGCTCAGTGGCTCCCACACCCACGGAGCCTGACTCACTGCTAGCACAGCAGCCTGAGATTGATCTGTGAGATGGCAGCATGGCTGGGGGAGGGGTGTCCACCATTGCTGAGGCTTAAGTAGGTAAACAAAGCCACCGGGAAGCTCAAACTGGGCAGAGCCCACCATGGCTCAACAAGCCCTACTGCCTCTAGACTCCACCTCTATGGGCAGGGCATAGCTGAACAAAAGGCAGCAGACAACTTCTGCAGACTTAAACATCCCTGTCTAACAGCTCTGAAGAGAGCAACAATTCTCCCAGCATGGTGTTTGAGCTCTGAGAATGGACAGACTGCCTCCTCAAGTGGGTCCCTGACCCCCATGTAGCCTAACTGGGAGACACCTCCCAGTAGGGGCTGACAGACACCTCATATAGGCAGCTGCCCCTCTGGGACAAAGGTTCCAGAGAAATTGCTGTTCTGCAATATTTGCTGTTCTGCAGCCTCTGCTGGTGATACCCAGGCAAACAGGGTCTGGGTATCACCCAAAGATGGGGAGAAACCAGAGCAGAAAAGCTGAAAATTCTAAAAATAAGAGCACCTCTTCTCCTCCAAAGGATCATAGCTCCTCAACAGCAATGGAACAAAGCTGGATGGAGAATGACCTCAACAAGTTGACAGAAGTAGACTTCAGAAGGTCGGTAATAACAAACTTCTCCAAGCTAAATGAGGATGTTCGAACCCATTGCAAGGAACCTAAACACCTTGAAAAAATATTAGATGAATGGCCAGCTAGAATAAACTGTGTAGAGAAGACCTTAAATGACCTGATGGAGCTGAAAATCATGGCACCAGAACTTCGTGATGCATGCACAAGCTTCAGCCGATTTGATCAAGTGGAAGAAAGGGCGTCAGTGATGGAATATCAAATTAATGAAATAAAGCCTGAAGAGAAGTTTAGAGAAAAAAGAGTAAAAAGAAATGAACAAAGCCTCCAAGAAATATGGGAATATGTGAAAAGACCTAATCTGTGTTTGATTCGTGTACCTGAAAGGGATAGGGAGAATGGAACCAAGTTGGAAAACACTCTTCAGGATATTATCCAGGAGGACTTCCCCAACCTAGCAAGGCAGGCCAACATTCAAATTCAGGAAATACAGAGAACACCACAAAGAGACTCTTTGAGAAGAGCAACCTCAAGACACATAATTGTCAGATTCACCAAGGTCAAAATGAAGGAAAAAATGTTAAGGGCAGCCAGAGAGAAAGGTCAAGTTACCCACAAAGGAAAGTCCATCAGACTAACAGTGGATCTCTCAGCAGAAACTCTAGAGGCCAGAAGAGAGTGGGGGCCAATATTCAACATTCTTAAAGAAAAGAATTTTCAACCCAGAATTTCATATCCAGCCAAACTAAGCTTCATAAGTGAAGGAGATATAAAATCGTTTACAGACAAGCAAATGTTGAGAGATATTGTCACCACCAGGCCTGCCTTACAAGAGCTCCTGAAGGAAGCACTAAACCTGGAAAGAAACAACTGGTACTAACCACTGCAAAAATATGCCAAATTGTAAAGACCACTGATGCTATGAAGAAACTGTATCAATTAATGGGCAAAGTAACCAGTGAACATCATGATGACAGGAAAAAATTCACACATAACAATATTAACCTTAAATGTAAATGGGCTAAATGCCCCAATTAAAGGACACGGACTGGCAAATTGGATAAAAAGTTAAGACCCATCAATGTGCTGTATTCAGGAGACCCATTTCACGTGCAAAGATGCACACAGGCTCAAAATAAAGAGATAGAGGAAGATCTACCAAGCAAATGGAAAGCAAAAAAGAAGCAGGGGTTGCAATACTAGTCTCTGATAAAACAAACTTTAAACCAACAAAGATCAAAAGAGACAAAGAAGGCCATTACATAATGGTAAAGGGATCAATTCAACAAGAAGAGCTAACTATCCTAAATATATAGGCACCTAATATAGGAGCACCCAGATTCATAAAGCAAGTCCTTAGGGACCTACAAAGAGACTTGGACTCCCACACAATAATAATGGGAAACTTTAACACCCTACTGTCAACATTAGACAGATCAATGAGACAGAAAGTTAACAAGGATATCCAGGACCTGAACTAAGCTCTGCAACAAGCAGGCCTAATAGACACTTACAGAAGTCACCATTTAAATCAACAGAATATACATTCTTCTCAGCACCACATCACACTTACTCTAAAATTGACCACATTATTGGAAGTAAAACACTCCTCAGCAAATGTAAAAGTATAGAAATGACAACAAACTGTCAGACCACATGCAATCAAATTAGAACCCAGGATTAATAAACTCACTCAAAACTGCACAACTACATGGAAACTGAACAACTTGCTCCTGAGTGACTGCTGCGTAAGTAACAAAATTAAAGCAGAAATAAAGATGTTCTTTGAAACTAATAAGAACAAAGACACCTGGGACACATTTAAAGCAGTGTGTAGAGGGAAACTTATAGCACTAAATTCCCACAAGAGAAACTAGGGAAGATCTAAAATTGAAATCCTAACATCACAATTAAAAGAACTAAAGAATCAAGAGCAAAAAAATTCAACACCTAGCAGAAGGCAAGAAATAACTAATATCAGAGCAAAACTGAAAGAGATAGAGACACAAAAAAAACCTTCAAAAATCAATGAATGTAGGATCTGGTTTTTTGAAAAGATCAACAAAATTGATAGACCACTAGCAAGATTAATAAAGAAGAAAAGACAGAAGAATCAAATAGAAACAATAAAAAATGATAAAGGGGATCTCATCACTGATCCCACAGAAATACAAACTACCATTAGAGAATACTATAAACACCTCTATGCAAATAAACTAGAAATTGTAGAAGAAATGGATAAATTCCTGGATATATACACCCTCCCAAGACTAAACCAGGAAGAAGTTGAATCTCTGAGTAAATCAATAACAGACTCGGAAATTGAGGCAATAATTAGTAGCCTACCAACCAAAAAATCTCCAGGACCAGGACCAGACAGATTCACAGCCGAATTCCACCAGAGGTACAAAGAGGAGCTGGTTCCATTCCTTCTGAAACTATTCCAATCAATAGAAAAAGAGGGGATCCTTCCTAACTCATTTTATGAGGCCAACATCATCCTGATACCAAAGCCTGGCAGAGACACAACAAAAAAAGAAAAATTTAGGCCAATATCCCTGATGAACAGCTATGTGAAATTCTCAATAAAATACTGGCAAACCGAATCCAGCAGCACATCAACAAGCTTATCCATCATAATCAAGTTGGCTTCATCCCTGGAATGCAAGGCTGGTTCAACATAACACAAATCAATAAACGTAATCCATCACATAAACAGAACCAATGACAAAAACCACATGATTATCTCAAAGATGTATAAAAGGGCTTCAACAAAATTCAACAGCCCTTCATGCTAAAAACTCTCAATAAACTAGGTATTGATGGAACATATGTCAAAATAATAAGAGCTATTTATGACAACCCCACAGCCAATATCATACTGAACGGGCAAAAACTGGAAGCATTCTCTATGAAAACCAGCACAAGACAGGGATGCCCTCTCTCACCACTCCTATTAAACATAGTGTTGGAAGTTCTGGTCAGGGCAATCAGGCAAGAGAAAGAAATAAAGTGTATTTAATTAGGAAATGAGGAAGTCATATTGTCCCTGTTTGTAGATGACAACTGTATATTTAGAAAACCACATAATCTCAGCCCAAATTCTCCTTAAACTGATAAGCAACTTCAGTAAAGTCTCAGGATACAAAATCAGTGTGCAAAAATCACAAGCATTCCTATACACCATTAACAAACAAACCGAGAGTCAAATAATGAGTGAACTCCCATTCACTATTGCTACAAAGAGAATAAAATACCTAGAAATACAACTTACAAGGGATATGAAGGACCTCTTCAAGGAGAACTACAAACCACTGCTCAAGGAAATAAAGGAGGACACAAACAAATGGAAGAACATTCCATGCTCATGGATAAGAAGAATGAATACCATGAAAATGGCCATACTGCCCAAAGTTATTTATTGATTCAAAGCCATCCCCATTAAGCTACCAATGACTTTCTTCACAGAATTGGAAAAAACTACATTAAAGTTCATATGGAACCAAAAGAGAGCCTGCATTGCCAAGACAATCCTAAGCAAAAAGAACAAAACTGGAGGTATCATGCTACCTGACTTCAAACTATACTACAAGGTTACAGTAACCAAAACAGCATGGTACTGGTACCAAAACAGATACATAGACCAATGGAACAGAACAGAGGCCTCTGAAATAACACCACACATCTACAACCATCTGATCCTTGACAAGTCTGACAAAAACAAGAAATGAGGAAAGGATTACCTATTTAATAAATGGTGCTGGGAAAACTGGCTAGCCATATGTAGAAAGCTGAAACTGGATCCCTTCCTTACACCTTATACAAAAATTAATTCAAGATGGATTAAAGATGTAAATGTTAGACCTAAAACCATAAAAAACTCTAGAAGAAAACCTAGGCAATACCATTCAGGACATAGGCATGGGCAAGGACTTCATGACTAAAACACCAAAAGCAATGGCAACAAAAGGCAAAATTGACAAATGGGATCTAATTAAATTGAAGAGCTTCTGCACAGCAAAAGAAACTACCATCAGAGTGAACAGGCAACCTGTGAATGGGAGAAAATTTTTGCAATCTATCCATCTGACAAAGGGCTAATATCCAGAATCTACAAAAAACTCAAACAAATTTACAAGAAAAAAAAACAAACAACCCCATCAAAAAGTGGGCAAAGGATAGGAAAAGACACTTCTCAAAAGAAGACGTCTATGCAGCCAACAGACACATGAAAAAATGTTCATCATCACTGGTCATCAGAGAAATGCAAATCAAAACCACAATGAGATACCATCTCACACCACTTAGAATGGCAATCATTAAAAAGTCAGGAAACAACAGACGCTGGAGAGGATGTGCAGAAATAGAAACACTTTTACACTGTTGGTGGGAGTGTAAATTAGTTCAACCATTGTGGAAGATAGTGTGGCGATTCCTCAAGTATCTAGAACCAGAAATACCATTTGACCCAGCAATCCCATTACTGGCTATAAGCCCAAAGGATTATAAATCATGCTGCTATAAAGACACATGCACACGTATGTTTATTGTGGCACTATTCACAATAGCAAAGGCAAGGAACCAACCCAAATGCACATCAGTGATAGACTGGATTAAGAAAATGTGGCATATATACACCACAGAATACTATGCAGCCATAAAAAAGGATGAGTTCATGTCCTTTGCAGGGACATGAATGAAGCTGGAAATCAGCACTCTCAGCAAACTATCCCAAGGAAAGAATACCAACCACCCCATGTTCTCACTCATAGGTGGGAATTGAACAGTGAGATCACTTGGACACCAGGTGGGGAACATCGCACACTGGGACCTGTTGGGAGGTGGGGGGCTGGGGGAGGGATAGCATTAGGAGAAATACTTAATGTAAATGACGAGTTGATGGGTGCAGCAAACCAACATGTCACATGTATACCTATGTATCGAACCTGCACATTGTGCACATGTAACCTAGAACTTAAAGTATAATAATAATAAAAAGAAAGTAATGGTTCATAATTTTTTTAAAAAAGAAACTACCAATTCAAAGAAAAGTAGATATCAAATTTAAGAAATAATGATATGTTCTCAATCATGCAACTGCATCCAGTCATTACAAGGCCAGACACACCACAGACTGCGCTGGCTGACTACTAATAGGTTTCTAACTCTCACCTCCTCCAGATGCATAGAGGGCTGTGCAACTCTCCAGTAAGAACTTGGGTAGAAGAGAACTTACATGCTAAAAACAGTGAAATAGTGTTTTATTCTATCTGACCAAGCCCTCAGAGGAAGAAGGAACTATGAGAGGAATTGTGCCTGAATGAGGTAGGGGAAGTAGGGTGCAGGCCTCTGTAATGCAGCTTTTGTCCAAAGACAAGAATACCTTGTAGAAGTGCAAAGTCCAGTAGAACCTGCATGGCTGATTCCTCACTGGCTTTGCTTCCTGATGGAGGGAGGAGGGACACAGAGAGAGAGAGAGAGAGAGAGAGAGAGAGAGAGAGAGAGAGACCGACTGACCCAGGAACTCTTTCTCAGGTTCATTGTCTTGCATTCTTGCAGCCTGCCAAAAATACAAAAGCTTTTGTTCACAGTAAGAATACTAACAATTCCCATTACTCAAAATATGGTTTCAAATGGGAAAAAAGTTTTTTTATATATTCCCTTTTAGCCTTTAGGCTTTCCCAGATACATTTAGCTGGTGACAAATATGTAGGCACGTAACATTGGAAGAGCAACAAGTATGCCGGCAGTTGATTATTTTGCTCAAAATCTAAAATTTAGATAACATTTCTACACAATTAAACTATTGAAGTGAAGCAGACTGGGGAAGTAAAAAGGACTCTGCCAAGAACAGTTGAATATTGTTCACGAAGGATTCTGTTGCTACATGAAACAACTTTTCTTGTAATTGCTATTACCAGAAGACATTAGTCATTTTCTTTCAGAACAAAGACAGTGAAGCAAACAATGACAAAATTCATTTTATAGTCATATATGGAACTCATTCCAAAATAGATATAAATTTACTTAAAGACAGCATAATTAAGCCCATGCTGATTACCATGTTTAAATTTAAAGAGAGAATATACAAAATAAGTGCAAAAAATATGTAATCACCTTAGTTGTGCTATATTGTACATCTAGCTAAATCAAAATAATAAACTGTTTACCATACAGTGAAAGCTATTTCAAATGGGGTGAACTTTAGATTATGCTGCTATGAGAACATGAAATGTCTGCCTAGAAAAAAACATCAGCTTTTATCAAATGATATAAATGACTCATTTCATGCTTCACTGCTCATTGAAAATCACATCCACCAACCTCTTTCCTTCAGTCTCTAACTTTCAGAGTACCCACAGACACTGAAATGTATTGTCTTGCTCTTGAAACTAACTTTCTGGGACACAATGCTGGTTTATCTACAGGTTTGTTGACCACCTGGTGTTTCATGTTAGTCCCACACTAGGGATGGGAACAGTGTCTTGGCTGTCACTCTCAGCTCCTGTTGTCTTTACTGTTGTGAAATTACCTGACTAATGCATTATTCACAAACTATCCACCACTTTGAGCATTTATGATATTTTGCCATTCTTAGAAACACCAGACTCTTTCCATGAATACAAGTGCCTTTTCATGATTTCTTGACTCATTTTGATCTCCCTCCTAGTCAACAACCTCTAAAAAAAATCTGGAACTGAATTTGTGTAATTTCTGCAGAGTTGTGGTTCTCAGCCAGATATAATTTTGCCCACAAGGGGAATTTATTTGGTGAAATATAGAGACATCTTGATGTCTTTAGAGGAGAAGGAGGAAGAGCTACTGGCATCTAGTAGATGGACCCCAGGGATGCTGCTAATGCATAGGATATACAATGCACAGGATGGCTCTCTCAAGAAAGAATTATTAGGCTCAAAATATTCATAGTGCCAAGGTTAAGAACATGGTGGGGGTGGGGGAAGCAATAATGTTTCTGTTCAAAGTGAACAAAATAAGACATGTTATTCATCCAACATGCAGCCAAGACTCACCACAAAAGCCACTGGGAGCAAGATACTCCTGGAAATTACAATGGTGCAAAAGTTTTCTATGTATCTATTAGAAATGAGAAATGATGAACAAGTAAGTAGACATGCTTCCATGGAGAGAAATGGAAATAACGCAATGAGATGAAAATCAGTTGTGATATATAAGACTGCAAAGAAGCAAAGTGACAATAGCGAAATTAAACATTTACATTGAAAGCAAAAGATTTGGCAGGATGAATCAAAGCAAAATCTTGGCTAATGAAGTCAAACGAGATGCTTCTCAAGAATATGGAGGAAAAGGACAAAGATATTTAAATAATGACAGGGATGAAAAACATAAAAGTCAGAGAACATAAATCTCACATGAGAATTACAGGCACACTGAAAGAAAAAGTCATTACAGTTGGAACCAAGTAATATGTAATGACATGAGTTCAGAATAGCAGACAAAATAATGAAAAGAGACTCATATCAGGACATCTCCTATAATACTGTTGAATCATAAGGGTATAGGAGAAAAATCCTACAAACTATATACAAAAAATAGCATTTCCTCTCTGTTGCTGCATATCCGAAAACTGTGAAGCACACTTACTGAATTTTGAATTAAAAATGTCTTTGCCTTTGATGAAATAATTTGAATCCCAACTAATTTATTATTCACATGTATAAAGAAAACAGAAAGTCATTCTCATATTTGCAAGGCCAAAGAATAGAAACCACTCACATGTCTTTATTTTTTAAAAGTGACTTGAAGTTACTGTCCAGCTAGCTAAGATAGGAATAAAAAATAAAAACTCATTACAGATATTGTTTTTAATAAGACTATTTAATTCTAAATTATTTATGTAATGATGGTAACAAAAACTAAATTCAAATGTTAAAATAATCTCTGAAAGAGAAGATATATAAGATAAAAACAGTAATTTTTACATGATCATTTTGAAGAAAAAACTTCAAGATATTAAAAAAAGTTGGAACAATGAGGGTAATGAGAAGTTGGGATAAGTAAAAGCACACTAAATTTCTTATCTTACAAGGCAAGAAAGAATTTGAATATATATCCTTCATTTCTACAATACTAAAGATGTAGAATAAACACATTTTCTAAAGATTTCCAAGGTAATTGGTGGTAGAATTAAAAGTGGATAACATTTTAAATCTCCAAACATGAGTTTAATAGCAAAAAAACAAAAGTTAGAATTTAAAACATATATATAAAAACTTGACTTTTACAGTTCTTAAAAATAAATTTAATTTCTTCAACAAAGATTAAGAATGTACTGAACAAAAAAAGTAATACTCTACATAAGTTATTTAAAGGAGACACTGTAAAATTAAAGATATTTATAAATACCAGCTTGAACTGATAAAATGAATTGATGTTTTAAAGAGATATAAATATTAGATAAATTATAAAAATTAATATTAGAGTTGAGAAAGGAACCCTCAAAATTTTGTAAAATATTTCTGGAAATACCAGCCTGCATTAGGAGCTTGATATGGGTTCATAGTCTGTGATCAGCTAAATTGAATTCCTGAGAATTATCCTAAAAATATGACCTGGATTGTAGACACATGGAAATATCTAATTAGTTTTATTATAACATTTGAATTATAAAAACTTCAGACATTTCTTAATGTTCAGTTATTAAAAGGGGATAATTCAAATGAATCATCATTGTCTATATAACAAAATATTATTCAACCATTCAAATTATGATTGTTAAAATTATTTAATAGTACAGGTGCAAAATATATAATTCTAATTAAAAATTGAAGATAAAATTGTAATGTGATGTTACTTTAAAACAATGCATATAGATATACTTAAATTTTGGGAACTTCACCAAGATGGTAACATAATGTTTACTCAAAACAAACTAATGTTTACTCAATTTTTAGTCACCAAGGATTAAATCTATACTATGTTTTATTATTACTATACTATTAAATCTATATCGAGTATTAGCTAAGTAAGAATGAGTACTATTGATGCCAGGAGACTGTGTTTCTGGACTAGTATTTGTGCCTTTTAGTTTTTTACAACCATAAGTTGCCAGAAAGCAGAGCATGAGTTCAGTTATTTTTAATGGCAATGAAGTTTTCTGGCTGAAGTATGTTCATCTGGTCATTACATCTGCCCAAATATTGAAGACCTTTTGCTAAAGCCTAAAATGATAAAAAATGGTGTCCTTTCCAACTCCTGAGGCCACCAACAGAACCTACTGAAATTCTACCACATGGATTATAAATTTCAAATTATCTTTTCTTAAAAACGTTATTTTACATGGATCTTTCACAACTACTGTTTCAAGAATTGAAGAGGAACATAGAGCAAGCTATATAGACATATAGTGGCTAAACTACGTTCAATCTTGAAAATGATTAGCATAAATATATAATATACATTTTTCTTTTTATACAATTGCTCTTCAATAACTTTAGAGAGTTACTGCTAGCAAAGCAAGCTTTTATTTTAAACCTTCCTGTTGGATTTCTTTTTCTAGCATGTTGAAGTCTACCCAAATAAAAGACTCCAGTATCTACATAAGTAGGTGGTAAAATGAACAGCATGGTGTTGAATAATGAAGTGAAACACCTGAATCCATTCAGGTCATAATTTTGCTTCTATCTCTTGCTGGTTATGTGGCTTTAAGTGAGTGAGTTAGCCCTCTGTAAAATGAGGATAACAATATTGACATCAAGATTGCTGGGAGAACTAACTGAGATAATGTTAAAATATCTGTCACCTGAAAGTTACATGAGGTACACAAGCTACCATTACAATGTTAAGGTGAACAAAGAATACGCTTTTTAAAAACTGACAGTTAAAAGACTTGGGAAGAATCTCGAACTGTAGAGAATATTATTTCTTTAAATCTAAATTAAAAGGTAAGAAGCAATTCTTGACCCTCCATTTAGAAGTAATGACATTAATATTTCTTATGACAGAACAATCTGGCATTGTGAGAGATGACTCCAATGAAATTCAGAGTTGGGGAGTGGGGAATGGGAGGGAGGGCTGGGGAATGGGAGGGAGAGCCCTCAGGTGATAACTGAGAAAGAAACTAGAGGAGTGAGTAGAGCTGGTAAATGCTCATATCACTGAGCTCAGTGGATCACACCTCTGTTCTTGAATGAACTGAGAACTAAAGTACCCACCCAGAGAAGGAACCGAAGTTGCTGAAAAGTCAACATTGGGCACATATTGTGAAGTAAGGGAAAAAGTAGAAGCTGCTGGAGTTACTAGAGGCTATATTCATAAGGAAGTCCAAATGCTGTAACAATAACAAAACACTGTCATTTACAAAATACAGGTTTATTTCCACACTGTAGTCCACTGTGGGTGAACACTGTGGTAAAGAAGGGGAAAGCTCTGATCCAAGCAGTCATTTACAGACCCAGTGCCCTTCTATCCTGAGACTATGATTCTCTAGTTTACCACTGAGTCTTCTGTGAAGGTCTGGCTAGTTCAGGTAAGGAAGAATGTAAAGGATCTCATAGGAGTGAAAGAGAGGAGAAAAGGTGTGGGCTAGATGAACACTGAACATGTAACATTGTCACTTCCACAAAGGCAGATGCAAAAATGATGAGCTTGCCATCAGGTACTTGGACATGTATCAGAAGAAGCCATAAAACATTCACTTAGAATAGCATGTAGAGAAACCAAAGTCAGATAAGGAAAAAGCAGACCTTAAAACTGGCTTCTGGCTGTTGCAAATCAAAGGAGTCAACCTATGCCAGAGGCAGGGGCCCAGTGACTCCTAGCACTCAAAACTATCAAACATTAGAAAGAAAGCAATACTAAGTTATTCCAAATCAGCCTGACACTCAGGGAGAAAAGCAGGGAAAACAATGCAGGGTTGGGTTCTTCATGGGGGAAATGAAAAAAAAGAGTCAGAGATAGCCAGGACATGCAACAGAGAGGGCTGTGGGCAGACATCACAGTCTCAGGCTCCAGAAAGAATTCTAGGAGCTCAGCTGAGGAAGAGCCTTTCAGAGCCATGAAGTCTTCACAGATTTCAGGAAGGTGACTCTCTGAAAGGCACCCCCAACACACGCAGGCATGCAAACACACACACACTGGGAGGATGTGGTCCCAACACAGGATCTACCTTGGCCTAAGGACTGAGGAACCTAGACCAGGATAAACCTGATGTGATCAAGTGAGTTGACTTTGAAGGCGAAGACTCTGAATGGTATCATCAGTGATATTTCCACACTCTGTTCTTAGCGTTTCAAAATTCTCTAGGGAATAATGAGCATATAGGTGATTTCAGTGCCTTTAAAAATGTCACCAATGTATGGAAATGGTTACATGATCTAAGAAAGGGAACAAAGTGACCTAAGGAAGCAGACAAATATGCTTTTTTTTTTAAGGTTCTTTTACATTTCCGTGAGATCTTGAAGCAATTTTAGAATTTGTGAGCTATTCTAAGCACTCACCAGTGTTTGTCATTTTGGCCAACCCCTTGGTTTCCCTGGTGTGACCAGCAGTAAAAACACTTATCAAAACAGTTTTTTGTTTGTTTGTTTGTTTTGCATATTTCTGAAACAGCAGGGAGTTCATTTTTATAGCAAGGCTGGATGGAAAAGAAAGTTCCGAAAGTAAAACAAGATAACGGCATGAGAAGAGTGGCCGGTCAGGCAGCAGCCTGGGAGGAGTGAAGAGGGAGCCACAGCCCTGCGTATTCCCCCAAATAGCCACACACAAAAGATTCTGGCTTAAAGAATGAAATGAGCAACCCAAACCTGACCCTTCTTTCATCTCCTAAGATCACCAACACCGTCTGTACCCACGTATTCCATGTCGGCAAGAAGGACAGGAGAGGGGTGGCATTGAAAATAAAGGACACTGGATTGATTGATCTAAGACAGTTTGAGGAAAGTAAATTGGTAAATTATCTCAAGAATCATTAGACAGGGTATCCCCTTTAGCCTACTAGTGTTACCACTTATAATTTGACTAAATGAATTAATCACAAAAATGATAAAATGTGAATATAAAGTTTTGTGGTTTTTTTTGTTTGTTTGTTTGTTTTTTTTTGCTATATTAGTCACATATGTTTCTTTTTTCAGTAACTCATTTTTCTGGGAGCCACTCCTTACATTTGTATACTTTCCGTGAGAGGAATCCTTTTGTAGATGTGGACCTACTTCTACCCTCTACTGCCAAGGGTGGGGACCTCACCCTGCCCGGACTCCAGCTCCTCTATATGAGTTGGTCCAGAAATGAACATCTGATTTCACAATGGCCCTCTTCATCATCCCTTGCTGGTTGTTTAAAACTAGAACCAAGCAAGAGGTGGTTAAAACTGCAATGAGTAAAATTCTAGAATTTGTGGATAGCCATGATTCCTGTCATTTGGTCTAAGAAAAAAATAACAGGAAATCTAGCTGAAGCAGGAGAGGAAAATTAAACAGATACACAGGAAGAGACAGATCAGGCGAATGGGAAAAGAAACCTTCAAATTTCTGCAGTGATTCTAATGCTCAGTCCCATCCTTACCCTTTTTTAAGGGTTGATTACAGAAAGCCTTCTGAATTCTGTGAATTGGCTCAATAGCCATCTCACAAAGTCAACCTATTTTAAAAAGAATTCCTGTTGATCAAAACAAACAGAACCCAAATTAATAAGCTAGATTTGTTTTGCAAGGGAAACGCATTAAAAGTAACGAAAATAGATGTCAGTGGGAGAACTCTTAAGTAAAATATGTTTTTTATAATTATGCTTCTATTACAATCATAATCATGAAAATAACACAGCAACATAGCTCATAGCTATGAGCTCATAGCTAACACTTATATGAGAAAATCATAACATAAAACTATATGAACATTCTCATTGCAACCATGAAAAAGCCTGTATATCTCTAAATATTAGAAAAGAGGATGGAACAATTAAAATTTGGGATAATGTTATTAAAATAATATTTCAGCAATCAAGATTATGTATAATGAAAAATTAAGCAATTTTATATACATAGTCTAATTATTATTAATCAGTTAACCAAAGTTTCAGGGGTACTAGTAGAAAGAACATGTGCAATTCAAATGGAAAACCAGACCACAGCACAATGGAAAACAAGATCCATGTCTGTCCTATTATTAGCTAAAGCAAGTTTGTCCAACCCCTGACCCATGGGCCACATGTAGTCCAGGACAGCTTAGAATGCAGCCCAACACAAATTCATAAACTTTCTTAAAACATTAAGAGATATTTTGGGGATTCTTTATAGCTTATCAGCTATCATTAGTGTTAGTGTATTTTATGTGTGGCCCAAGACAATTCTTTTTCTTCCAGTGTGGTCCAGGGAAGCCAAAAGATTGGACACCCCTGGGCTAAAGCATCCTAGTATATTCTGACCACTTTCAAATGCTTTCCTGTAGTCTGTCCCCCTAAGAGTGTGAGAAGTGCCTGATACTTGTAGATTCCTGGCAGAAGTATTGAGTTTTATTACAGTCAGAGAGGAAATGGCCTCAGTCTTACTGCTTTGCAAGCAGGCAAGGCCAAAAAGCCATGATTCCCACCTCCAGCCCCAGCTCCTATCACTACCTGAATGAGTGAAAGCATGCTGCTTCTGTGTAGGAACTAATTATCAGTGCCCACATCACAGCCAAAGGAGAAAAATCAAAAGTTTAAAATGCTGTATCCTCTAATAAGAAAAAAAGAACTCTCATACTACTTTGGTTTGTTTTCTGAAATCCACCGAATTATCATTTCTAATATCCATGCACACTTCAATATGCCACTGTGAAAATAAAGGAAATGCTTGCAAACATTATCCCACATAATTCTCAGACAGTCCACTGATGCAGGCATCCTTATCCCCATTTTACAGATGATGATGAAGTACGTAGTTGAAGGTCACATAGCTTCTAAGTGGAGAACCAGAATTCATAACCCGAACTTCTCTCACTGCAAAGTTGATCTATTTCTGCTAAAGTCTGACATAGCACATATTTGATTGATGATGATTATAGCAAGTTTTCCTGTAAAATTGGGATTAAACTCCATTCCGTGTAATTTTTAAGAAGCAGCTGTTCGGAGGGACTGATGATGTCTGCTTGCCACAGAAAGGCAGTGCTTATTCAAGTCTCAGTGCTCAGAGCTGCCTGAGGACAGGGCATCTCAGAAACAGGAAGAGCCTAGTCACTATGAATATAAGTAGAGGCTGCAGCTCTCCTAAGCTGGAAGATGGAAGGGTTGGAATAATAAAAGACTTTCAAAGTGCCATTTAAACCTGAGCTTGTTTGACCCTGTGATTCTGAGATTCTTTGATAATAATGCGGCTTTTTTTTTTTCTTTTTTCAGCAAGTTACTTGATTCTCTTTCTTCTGTTCTACCCAGATCGAACACCACCCAGCACTCCCCTCCCCAGGTGCTTAGGTGGGGAGCCAGGTGGGATGCTGAGTAGAGGAGACACCAAAACCCCTGTCCCCTATTTTAACCACGATAGCTTTGCTTTTCTCTGTTTTACATATTGGACCTCTGTGTAGGATTATTTTTAGAGAAAATTTTCACTGCTTAAAAAAATATTTTAAGTAGAAACAGTTTTTGAAAACACTGAACTATATGATCTCTATACTTTTTAAAAGGAAAATTCCCCCACTTCCAATAACACTTGCCTAGGTGACAACAACATCGAATGCTTTGTTTCAACAAACTGAAGCTATTAAACCACCATGAACTTTGAGCCATCTGCCAGCCAAAGCTGATAACTGGTCAAGAACTCTGAATGCCCCAGTGTGCCAATATGCCTTCTGGACCCAACTGAAGAGTTTTACCTAAGCAGTGTGCAATGGAACTTATCTAATCCATCATGTGTAAATTCTGAACTCATTCTGTCCTATCCAGAGTACAAACTTTCCATCATTTTCTAGCACATAAACAGCCTGATTTTTTATCACTCAGTGAAAAGTTCAGTGGATTCTGTTTCCTTCCTCATCAAGCATATAAATTCAGCAAAAACTCTGTTATCTCTGAAGTGGTCATGGCTTTCCTTTGCCAGCCTCCTTTTAATTGGCATCCTGGGAAATTCTCGGACATACTGTGGAAGCAACTGCCAGGTTTTGCACGGCTCTTTCCTGGGGCATGTGTGCAGGAGTCGTCCACCCTCAACTGGAAGGCTCTCAAAGGACAATGAACACTCACAGATATAGCAGTGTGAGGCACATATTACTATCATGAGCTCTTCTTGCAGTCTATAGACAGGATTACTGACTGAGAATTTTTTACTTTTGAATTGACTTACTAATACAAAACCAACTAAGGAATAGAAGCGGTGCTTTATTTAAGATATATGGCTAGTTTGAATCAGAGTTTTAATCCAATTTTTGAAATGTTCCTCTGAAAATAAATTCTTATTGAAGCTTCCTCTTTAGAAGACAAGCAGGTTTAGTAGAAAAACTATAACAAGTTTTGAAGATTAGGAAGACTTTGCTGCTTCTCATCTCATCCCACCCCACCCTTGCCAAGGGCAGACAGCTCTCTTGCCTTCATAAAAGTCAGACTGATTCCTTTCTGTGAATTCAAATACTTTTATATGTTCTTTTTTTTTTTTTTTTTTTTTTTTTTTTGAGCTTGGACTCCATTAGTGGGAATTCAATAATCTGCCCTCCTTTCCACTCTGGCTATCTTTGGATCCCTTTTGTTAAACTCTTGGGCACCTACATGAGAAGAGCAACCTCCACAGGAATAAAAAGAAAACGTGTTGACGACCAGTAGGTCCCAGATTCTATTAATAGTAGCCAGGAGCAACTTCTGTGGATTAATGAGGAGACAACATAATGGACCAACAGTGAATCCAGGAAATGGTTAAAGGAATAGTCTCTGTAAAATGCTTTTGACTTGCTGAATGCTTGAAATTTTATGTATAGTATTTTAGAAAAGAAGTAAGTCCTTGTTCTATTGCTTAAATGATAGAAACTCCAAACTGCAGATCCACCTCAGAAATAAGAATTAGGGAAGGACAGACTTACAAAAATGAACCTATGGGTTCTCAGTTCCATGTAACTGCAATAAAGCTTGTTCTTAGGTGTGTTGAATGATGAGAACAATCCATCTCCTCTCCAGCCACACAGTCCATTTGGTACAGTGGAGATAAAGTGCCAGCTAGAGGTGAACTGTGGTATTCCTCTGGACACCCCGCCCTGTACCACTTCCAGCAGGGACTCAGTGCCCTCCAGTTTCTTGAAATTTCCCCACTAACAAAAAGTTTAAAGCTCCATACTCCATATTCTTAGAGTCTCCGGTATTTGTATCTTATATCCTTCACTTTTTATTTACATAACTAAACGTGCTTTCGCAGCCCAACAAGTGGGTGCTAAAGATCTGTGCATGAGTGTGTTAAGCATGGGGAAGATTTCCCTTAGACTTGATACCCACAAAAACCTAAGCTGCCATAGAGCAAAGAAAGTTATAGGTCAGACCTGCACGGCCCTTAGAGATTATACAAAACAACTGCCTAGTGTGTGCAACCCTCCAGAACAAACTTGAGCTATGAAAACCATAATATCCAAACTCTTTTGTGCATTGTACATTGAAGCCATAGACTGAGAATCTGATGAACTGTCTCTTTCTCACAAGCTATTCTAGTGAGATGTGGAGTTCCACTGGGTCTTGGAGGCACTATTTAGAACATTTGCAAATAAATTATTATAGAATATAATGTTAAATATCAAAATTATCCTACATAAGGCATTGGTCCTATAAAATGAAAAAAATAAAAACAAAAACAGAAATAACTTTTTGAAGAGCATTTATTTTAGATCGGGGTTACTTTGCTGGAGAATACTTTTAACTTCTCAGAAGCCTCTTGCATAATGTGTTTCAAGGTTTTCTCTGAATTTTTCATATTCAGCTTAGGCTGGAGTTCTGTCATGTCTGGACATGCATGAATAATGGGAGGGATGGCCAATTCATAAAACTGTTTGATTGAGGGACTGATGGATTCCAAGGAGGAATCTCTTCCCAAACAAGAAAGAGCAAGGCATCTTGCTCCAGTCACAGAGATTCATCTACTGTCTGGGAGTAGGAAATCTAGGTTTGACTGGATGCTCTGAATCTGCTCTGCCCAGAGTCAGGGACTTTTACTTTATAACCACATTCATAGTAAGCAGAGACCTTGAAAACCTAAAACCAGAGGGAAGAATCCTGTGTTTGAAGCAGTAACATGAGGGAGTTTGGGGCAGGTTAATATAAATTGCTGAGTTATAGTATTGATGATTCCCTGATGACTCCAGACGTCCCCCCAAAACAAAGCAGATGTCACACCTAGCTGTGTGATCTTGGATGTGTAATCCTTTTTATGCTTTCACTGCCTCATCTGTGAATTGGACTCATGGGGTGGTTGTGAGCATTAAAAATGCCTATACCCCTTAAACACTTCAGATCACTTTGTTTTCTGTCACAACAAGTTCCACCCTTTCTACTAGGGAGGAGCCTATGAGAGATGTTATAGGTCTGAGAAAATATCACCGGCCGGACGCGGTGACTCATGCCTGTAATCTCAGCACTTTGGGAGGCCCAGGCGGGTGGATTACGAGGTCAAGAGATCAAGACCATCCTGGCCAACATGGTGAAACCCTATCTCTACTAAAAATACAAAAATTAGATGGGTGTGGTGGTGCATGCCTATAGTCCCAGCTACTGGGGAGGCTGAGGCAGGAGAGTCGCTTGAACCTGGGAGGCGGAGGTTCCAGTGAGCCAAGATTGTGCCATTGCACTCCAGCCTGGTGACAGAGCAAGATTCTGTCTCAAAAAGAAAAAAAAAGAAAGAAAAAGAAAAAAGAAAATATACCATAATCATTTAAGGACTAAACCTAGCCCTTCTGATAACCTGTCTGCTTACCCCTAAAGATATGTCTCCAAATGAAGAATGTCTTCTAGGTCATTAGCAACATTCATCCATCCGTCCATTTATTCATATATGCATTTGTTCGCCTGTTTGACAAACATCCAAGCATCTACCATACTCTGGGTAGATTTAGTAGCAGATGTAATTACTGTCTTCTTTTCTCTGGTAGAGAAGCCTCAGGATAAACTTAGCTGGGCCAATTTCAACTGTGGCCATTAACTACCAATTTGATGTTGAGAAATGTTAAAATGGAAATATTATCTTTCTCCCAGGATTACTGTAAAAATGAAACAACATAAAATACTCCCAACACAGGGCCTGGCTCATTAGAGGCACACAAGTCTACTTAGTAATATTCTCCCTTAAGTGGTTCAGGGCATTCTTCATGGCCACTAATATGTTTTCCAAAAGTTTCACTTTTATTCTGCCACTGATTTATTAAGAAACTGTCTCTGTTTTCTCTGTCTTATTCAGTAATTTTACTTCGAAAGTAGGTTTAGTTTCCTGGCTGAGTAATTTCTTTACAGTTTTTCTACTGGTATCAGGGCCACTGCTGGCCTATACCATGTCTTTAAAAGAATACAAAAAGATGTTACTCCCACACTCATACTGACACAGTTCCACATCAAGCCACTCACAATTTAGCCACAAGTTTGATCTCTCAGCTAGGATCTCTTGATCAGTGTTCAACCTGCCTAGTATGGTCTGAAGTTTCTTGCAAATATTCCTGTTTATTCAGCCATTCCATCAAAATTTATCAAACTGGCCTAGCACAATCTAGTTGCTAAGTTGTAGAAATGAATGGTATAGAGTCCTAACCTTCAAGGACATTTTAATGGTATATGTTACGTGATATTTGTTTACTTATCCAATACTCATGTAAAATCATTACACAAGGTGATACCAGAATGCAGAGGAGGAAGGGTCTATCAGCTGAGGGAGAAGGAGGTTTTTAAGAAAGGCTTCCCAAGGGAAGTGATCTTTAGGCTGAAGCAGGAGTAAAGTGTTAGAGCTCTTCAAGCAGGGAATTGGGAGAATGGTTTGGAGATCCTCAATCAGACATGAGTTGATTTTGTGTAGCCAGAGCCTAGTGTGCCTAAAGAAGACTAAAGAAAGACAATGCAAATAAGTATGCAGGGACCAGTTGTGAAGCCTTGATGCTTCCTCTGTCACGTATTGTATGAAGAGGCTGTGAATGGATTTTGGCTAGATGTATAACACATTCATATTTGGATTTAGTAAAGATCGCTCCACAGCTAGAAAATTACAAGAAGGTGGGGCACAACTTGAGACAGGGAGGGCAATGATGGTGCTTTAACAATGGTCTTGATGATGACTGGAAAGAGTCTGAAACAAGAGAGGCATCTTGGGGATGCAGAGGAAAACAGAAATGTGTGTATATGATATTTAAAAGGTAGAAGCAACCGGATTTGGCTACTCACTGGATATGGGAACAAAGGTTCCAGTAATCATCTAGAATGACTTCCAGGTTTCTGATTGGGATGACTAAATGAGTGATGGAAAATATGTGGGTTCTTGCTTTTAAATTTTGTTATGTTTTAACATAAAGAAACATAAGCTCACTTGCAATGCCTGGGCCTGTATGGGGGTATCCAAGGAGAGGTCTCTGCAGGGGTGGTTAGGTTAGAGATAATTGGAAAGAGGTCTAAAACAGAACTGTATTAGTCTGTGTTGCTGTAAAGGAAAACCTGAGACTGGGTAATTTATAAAGAAAAGAGGTTTATTTTGGTTCATGGTTCTGAAGGCTGTACAGGAAATATGGCACTGGCATCTGCTCCTGGTGAGGCCTCAGGAAGCTTCTAATTATAGCAGAAGGTGGACAGGGAGCAAGCATATCACATGTCAAGAGAGAAAGCAAGAGAGAGATGTCAGGCTTCTTTCAACAACCAGCTTCCGTGTAAACTAACAAGAGTGGGAACTCACTAGTTACCACAGGGAGGGCACCAAACCATTCATGAAAGATCCGTTCCCATGATCAAACACCTCCCACTAGGTCCTACCTCCAACATTGAGTATCACATTTCAACATAAGATTTGGATGGGACAAATGTCCAAATTATATCAAGAACCCTAAGAAAGACCATATTTAAGGGTGGACCCTAGGAAGAAGATATTGAAAGCGGAACTCAATGAGTAGTCTGAAAGGTTAAGAAGAGATGACAAGCTGTGAAAAATGTCTTGTTCATCTAGCTACTACACATTTTGGAGGGAATGTATAGGATCATACAAATATTCAGTGGCAATCAGAAAACTGAAACATTGGCCTTAAATAATCTAACCCATTTCATTTCCTTCCTATAGAAAACTGACCTCTCAAAAGATATTCATAATTAGGTTACATGTTAAGAAAGGAACTTTTCGCTTGTTTGCTTTAACATTGTTGATTATAAAGGGCTAATTGCCTACAACATGTTATCTAACAATGAATAATAGTCTATGATAAATTCTGCCCATAGATGCTACTGTGAATTAATATTAATGACAAGGAAACTAACCATAGAATTATACAGCTCAGCATTAAGATCAATTATACAGAAAGCATTAAGATCATTCCAGCTGGGCACAGTGGCTCATGCCTATAATCCCAGCACACTGGGAGTCTGAGGTGGAAGGATCATTTGAGGCCAGAAGTTCAAGACCAGCCTGGCCAACACAGTGAAACCCCATCTCTACTAAAAACACAAACACACACATACAAAAATTAGCCAGGTGCAGTGGCGAATGCCTGTAGTCTCAGATACTCAGGAGCCTGAGGCACAAAAATTGCTTGAACCTGGGAGGTGGAAGTTGCAGTGAACCAAATTCACATCACTGTACTCTAGCTTGAGCAACAGAGCAAGACTCAGTCTCAAAAACAAACAAACAAACAAAAAAACAAAAAAGATTATTCCAGACTAATGTCTTCAATTTACAGTTGAATAGATGGGATCCAGAGATCATATGAATTGTCAAAGTGGCTTTGGAAAGTCATAGTACCAGGATAGGAAGGCACTTCTGAATCTGAGCCATTGTTTATTCCAGCATACCACCCAACACCTAAACAATAGGTTGTATATTAAAAAATCATCTACATGTTATGTCTAGAACTTTGCTTTTCAAAGCAGGGACTACAGACTACCATTACGAAGGCTTGTTCATATTGCAGAATCCCAAGTTCCTCTCCACACCTACTTAATTAAAATGTGCATTTAACTAGATCCCCAGTCATTTATTTATATATTGAAGCTTGAGGGCATTGCTAAAAATTCAGATTGCAATTTTTCCATAAAAATAGTGACTTATATTCAAAGATCAGTTAAAAATGGCCAGTTAAAATTATATAGAGATGCTAAGTACAGAAGATTGTTTTTCTCGAAATATGTGTTCCAGATACAGAGAGTGCAGAGGATGTGATCTTCCCAGACAAGTTCCAAGACCAAAATCATTACCCTCAACTCACATTCCTGATCTCACAACAACTTCATTCTCTGTTCTCTTTGGTAACAGACAGAGATGAGAGAAGTTTCTAGTAGGAGAGTCTGTAATGAAAAAGAGGGCTTCAGAAAAAAAAGGAAACATTGGAGCCTTTAGAGCTTTTTAGGGACAAGTGCTCCCTGACAATGGGCTAAATACACAGAACAAGGCTCTCTCATAATGACTGTTTCCACAGTGTGACAAAGGCTAGCAGTGATATCAGGTGAAAGAGGAGATGTCTGCAGAATCTGTGCAGAAGCCAGGGTGAGGAATCTTAAGAAAGTGAAAGAGAGCCAGAGCTTTCAGCTCCTCAGAGAGAAACAATAGTTATGGCTTCTGTAGCTAGAGAGGAGCTCCTCAAGGGCTAATAAAGTCCTGGCATGGACTGTAGACAGTGGAGTCATTTGCATGAAAGAAGCATTTCTAACTCTTCTCTCCCAGCTACCTCCACTCTAACATCCAATCATTGTACATATTATTTTATTTTCAATCTAAATTTATGTAGCAATGTGAGTGATCAAAATTTCTCTAAAAATCTAAGATTTTCTTAAAATGACAACATGCTTATCGCAGACCTTGCTCACAGTCATATGCAGAACCTGTTATCTATATGTATGTCTACAATTTTGCTTTTCAAAGCAAGGACTATAGACTACCATTATGAAAGCTTGTTCTGTTTAGAAACATGCATAGTGGGGCCATTCCAAAAGTAAGACACCTTTGAAACAGTTTTCTAGCTTTAGTATGCATAAGAATCACTAGGAATATTCTACCAATAACACTTTTCTGGCTTCTACCATTGAAGATTTTGATTTTGTAATCTAAGAAAGCCCTAGAATTGGAATTTTTAGGGAATACCAAACCCACCCCACCAAAGTGGTTCTGATGTACTACACTTTAAGAGACTCCCATGTAAGGGATTTTGAACAGAGTGTATATCTTTTTTCTCAAGAGAAAAGATACCTTGATTGAACGTTCTTGTAGAGGTGAGGTAGTTCCACAGTGATAAACACCTGAGTGGTGAGTTGCTGATAGGACACGAAGTGCCCACCAATGAGAATCAGTCATGGATGATGAGACCCCTAACCAGGCATGGAGGAAGGAGTTGAGTCTAAAAAAGGACATTCCAAAAGTAGTCATAAAAGGGTGTAGGTGCCCCAGGTCAACTTCACCCATACCCTATGGCTACCCCTGGCCAGGCTTGGAGGCAGGAATTGCTCTTTCTTGAAAATATGATTGCAGCAGGCAGCTGAAGAGTGTAGTCTCTGTGAGTCACAAAGAAAGGTTTGTGTGTAGCAGATGTTCTGGATTTTAATTCCTGCAATTAAACTGAAAAGAAGCAAATTAACCTTTATCTATCCATGCGCAAATCATTTCAGATACATATTTGATATAGCATCTGCAATCTGTGGAATATTTAATGATGTTATGACTCCTGCTTGGTGCTTTATAATACCCAGTATGCCAGTGTCTGTCTCCTATATAAGTCAGACAATCCCATTGACATCTAAGCAAAACTTATGACATTTGTACATATTTAACATTTATGATAAGCTAAATCTCTATTTAAAATACACTCTCTGGCAATAAAGCTAATAATATATATATACTTAAATTCAAGAAATATTTGCTATGTGTGAAGCACTGTATTCTAGTCCCTTTCTTCCTCTGGGACCTTGTAATATAGCAATGTAATTACAATAATTACATGGCAAAATATGTCAAGGGCTATGGTAGAGACACAGAATGCCACAAGAGGCAATGGAGAAAGAGCTTAGGAGAACTTCCTGGAGAAAGCTTCCTGAAGGGAGACTCCTCAGGGGTAAGGTGGGGCTGGCATTTCAGACAGGGGACAAATACATACAGATGGTGAAATACAGGGCAATTTCAGAGGGCAGGGAGTGATATGCAACTTTTAGGGAAAGAATGAGAAAATGAAACTGTAAATATGGATATAGCCCCAATGTTAAAGAATCTGAAATGCTAGGCTGGCCAGTAATTTCATACTTCCAGAAGCTTTTCTGAATGGAGGTGAGAAGGGCACAAGTGTGAGCTCTGCATTGAGAACATTGCTCTGGCAATAGTGTGTAGGATGAAGAGTATGTATGTGGAGACTGGGAGCAGGGAGACTAATTAGGAGGTTATTTGCTCCAGGCCAAAGAGAGGTGATGAGGCTTTAATTAAGAAGGGAAGAGGCAATGGGAGTGATTGCATGAGACATTGGAGAAGTAACATCTGGGTATTAAGCCTTCAGTTCCTAAGTTGCATTGACATTCGTGATTGAACGGATTAATGTGGGGTTTACAACACACACACACACACACACACACACACACAAGTTCAAGGTAAGGGAGGAAGTAAAATGAAGGAAAGAAGAAAGGTGAGATAAAGAAAATTTAATGCTGTAGACACTGTTGGTGCCCTTAGCACTCACCTCCCCCTTTACTCTGCATGGGTAGCTTCTTATTGCTAGTACCTGCCCTTGTATGCCTGAGAGTTGCTTCTAGCTGGCACAAGTACCAGGGAGTTAATACTCTGTGGGTGGCCCCCAAAAAAATGACAGGTAGAAGATGGTAAAGAAATACCCCAGAAAATGTAGTACAATATCTACCACGGAATACCATGAAGCCATTAGAAAGAATGAAATCATTCCTTTTGTAGCAAAAGATAGATAGAGCTGGAAGCCATTTTTCACATTGAAATAAATCAGAAAAATCAAATACCACATATTCTCACTTATAAATGGGAGTTAAACAATGGGTACACATGAACATACAGAGGAAAATAATAGGCACTGGGACTTCAAAAGAGGGGAGGTCAGAAGGAGGGGCGATTGAAAAATTACCTATTGGGCCAGGTGCGGTGGCTCATGCCTGTAATCCCAGCATGTTGGGAGGCTGAGACGGGCGGATCAAGAGGTCAGGAGAGCGAGACCATCTGGCTAACATGGTGAAACCCCGTCTCTATTAAAATACAAAAAAATTAGCCGGGCGTGGTGGCGGGCCCCTGTAGTCCCAGCTACTCGGGAGGCTGAGGCAGGAGAATGGCGTGAACCCGGGAGGCGGAGCTTGCAGTGAGCTGAGATCGCACCACTGCACTCCACCCTGGGCCACAGAGCGAGATGCCATCTCAAAAAACAAAAAAAAAAAAGAAAAGAAAAACGACCTCTTGGGCACAATGTTCACTATTCCAGTGATGAGCACACTGGAAGCCCAAACCCCACCATTACACAACATATCCATGTAAAAAACCTGCACATGTAACCTCTGAATCTATACAGATAATAAATTAATTAATAAAAATGTAAAAGTAAAATGTAAACAGTGCAGGGAAAACTGGATATTCATATACAGAAGAATGAAACTAGATCTCCATCTTTCACTGTATATGAAAATTGAATCAAAACAGATAAAAGACTTAAATGTAAGACCTGAAACTATAAAACTACTAAAACACCGAGGAAACACATAAAACATTGTTCTATGCAAAGATTTTTTTTTATAAGACCTCAAAAACACAGGAAACCAAAGCAAAATAGATAAATGGGATTATATCAAGTTAAAAAGTTTCTGCACAGAAAAGGAAACAATCAACAAAGTGAAGAGACAATCTTCAGAATGGGAGAAAGTATTTGCAAACTATTAATCTGACAAACAATTAATAACCGAGATATATAAGGATCTCAAACAACTCAGTAGAAAAAAAGACAAATAATCAAATTTAAAAATGGTCAAAAGCCTTGAATAGATGTTTCTCAAAATAATACATACAAATGGCAAACAGGTATACAAAAAAACTCAGCTGGGAGTGATAGTCCCAACACTTTGGGATGCTGAGATGGGAAGACTGCTTGAGGTCAGGAGTTTGAGACCAGCTGGGAAAACACAGTAAGACATAATCTCTACTAAAAATAAAAACAATTTTAAAAATCAGCCAGGTGTGGTGGCACACATCTGTAGACCAAGCTACTCAGGAGGCTAAGGTGGGAGGATTGCTTGAGCTGGGAGATCGAGGGTACAGTGATCCATGATCACTACGCTGCACCCTGGGGAACAGAGTGAGACCCTGTTTCAAAAAAAAAAAAAAAAAAAAAAAAAAAAAAAAAAAAGCTCAACATCATTACTCATCAGGGAATGCAAATCAAAACCACAATAAGACATCATCTCACCCCGGTTAGAATGGCTGTTATCAAGAAGACAACAAATAACAACTGATCATGAGAATGCAAAGAAAGGAGAATGCTCATACACTGCTGGTGAGAATGTAAAATATTACAACCATTATGGAACAGCGTGATGATTCTTCAAAAAACTAAAAATAGCCAAGTGCAGGGGCTTGCACCTGTAATCACAGTTGTTTGGAGGGTTGAGGTGGGAGGATCACTTGAGCCCAGGAGTTTCAGATGCAGGAAAACAAAACCCGCTTATTAAATTAGATTTGTTTCAGAATCTGCTTCTAAAGAAGCTAAACATTTTGAGAAGGAATCATTTCAAGTGGTAATTTAAGGAAAATGCTAACCAATGCTTGAGGTGAGAGATTAAAAAGAGAAAGAATAAAGTCATTGGAGAAAAGTCAACATTAATGCTGAAAATTTAGGATTATATCAAAAGAAAGAATGAAAGTGAGATATCAGAGACTGAATTAGAAGGGGTGGCGCAGAAGAAAGGGACAGAACATTCAGGCTTTGTACAAGAAGACTCGAGCAAGGTAAAAGAAAAGGATGCTACAAAGATCACACCAACTTCACAAGAAGGAAAGAATGCTATGTGAAAACAGTTGAATCAGACACTGGTCTGGTGGGACTAGATCTTCTCTCTCTAAAGCCATTCTCTTCACTTTGCATTACTTTCAGGACACAGTTTAGTTAGATTGTTGCTAGACTGGTTTTGGTTAAATTAATATTTTCAAATTGGTGAGTTATGTTTCCTGTGAAACAGATGTGAGCCACCTAATGCTTCACCAACCTAAAAGTCCCTCTCTACTTTCTTTACCTAGAAAACTCTGCTTATCTTTCAGGAAACAGCAGAGGTTTCATTGAACCCAAGGAGCCATCCATCTTGGGTATCCAGGCTCTCCTTATGTAATTGTCTCTCCCCATACTTTCATCTACTTTACCTTTTCCTCTAGATGGTGAGTTCTTTTAGGGCACAATCAATTCATTTGCCTCTGTACCCAATGCCTGGAACATAGAAGATGCCTAATAAATGTTTACACTTATAATTTGTCAAGTACTAAGCTATGGTCTTCCAAAGATGGCCTTGCTCAAACCTCATACCACCATAAAATGGATGATTTTATAATCACAGTTTTTCTGATGAAGAAATGGAAATGCGAAAAACTTAAAAACTTGGCCTAAGTTATTCAGCCAATAATTGGTAGAGCCTGAAATTAAACCCAGGCAAAAGTCTCTGACTCCAGAGTCTAGTTTCTTAAACACTGATCTTTCTTCCTTCTCTCTTCTCCTCTAGACTGAAAGATGTAATGCAATTTGTTATCTGATCTTGCATTAGAAAGAAAGAACCAGTGGCCTTACCGCAAACTTTCTAGACAAGACCACAAACACTCCAGGTTTTTTTTTATATATATATACTGTAAATTCTGGGATACATGTGCAGAACATGGAGCTTTGTTACATAGGTATACATGTGCCGTGGTGGTTTGCTGCACTCATCAACCCGTCATCTACATTATGTCTTTCTCCTAATGCTGTCCCTCCCCAGCCTCCCACCCTGCAACAGGCCCCGGTATGTCATGTTCCCCTCTCTGTGCCCATGTGTTCTCGTTGTTCAACTCCCACTTATGAGTGAGAACATGCGTTCGATGTTTGGTTTTCTGTTCCTGTGTTACTTTGTTGAGATTGATGGTTTCCAGCTTCATCCATGTCCCTGCAAAAGACATGAGCACATCCTTTTTATAGCTACATAGTATTCCATGGTGTATACATGCCACATTTTCTTTATCCACTGTATCATTGATGGGCATTTGGGTTTGTTCCAAATCATTGCCATTGTGAACAGTGCTGCAATAAACATATGGGCTCATGTGTCTTTATAGAAGAATGATTTATAATCCTTTGGGTATATACCCAGTAATGGGATTGCTGGGTCAAATGGTATTTCTGGTTCTAGATCCTTGAGGAATTGCCACACTGTCTTCCACAATGATTGAACTAATTTACACTCCCACCAACAGTGTAAAATTGTGCCTATTTCTACACATCCTCTCCAGCATCTGTTGTTTCCTGACTTAATGATCGCCATTCTAACTGGCATGAGCTGGTATCTCACTGTGGTTTTGATTTGCATTTCTCTAATGACCAGTCACGATTAGCTTTTTTTTCATATGCTTGTTGGCCACATAAATTTCTTATTTGGAGAAGTGTCTGTTTTTATCATTTGCCCACTTTTTGATGGGGTTTTTTTTTCTTGTAAATTTGTTTAAATTCTTCATAGATTCTGGATACTAACCTTTTGTCAGATGGATAGATTGCAAAAATTTTCTCCAATTCTGTAGGCTGCCTTTTCACTCTAATGATAGTTTCTTTTGCTGTGCAGAAGCTCTTTAATTAGATCCCATTTGTCAATTTTGGCTTTTGTTGCCATTGCTTTTGGTGTTTTAGTCATGACATCTTTGCCCATGTCTATGTCCTTAATAGTATTGTTTAGGTTTTCTTCCAGGGCTTTTATGGTATTAGGTCCTACATTTAAGTCTTTAATTGATCTTGAGTTAATTTTTGTGTAAGGTGTAATGAAGGGATCCAGTTTCAGTATGCTGCATATGGCTACCCAGTTTTCCCAACACCATTTATTAAATAGGGAATCCTCTCCCCATTGCTTGTTTTTGTCAGGTTTGTCAAAGATCAGATGATAATAGACGTGTGGTGTTATTTCTGAGGCCTCTGTTCTGTTCCATTGGTCTATATATCTCTTTGATACCAGTACAATGCTGTTTTGATTACTGTAGCCTTGCAGTATAGTTTGAAGTCAGGTAGCATGATGCCTCTAACTTTGTTCAATTTGCTTAGGATTCTCTTGGCTATAGAAACTCTTTTTTGTTTCCATATGAAATTTAAAGTAGTTTTTTCTAATTCTGTGAAGAAAGTCAATGGTAGCTTGATGGGGATAGCATTGAATCTATAAATTACTTTGGGCAGTATGGCCATTTTCACAATATTGATTCTTCCTATCCCTGAGCATGAAATATGTTTTCAATTATTTGTGTCCTGTCTTATTTCCTTGAGCAGTGGTTTATAGTTCTTCTTGAAGAGGTCCTTCACATCCCTTGTCAGTTGTATTTCTAGGTATTTTATTCTTTTTGTAGCAATTGTGAATGGGAGTTCAGTCATTATTTGGCTCTCTATTATTGGTGTATAGGAATGCTTGTGATTTTTGCACACTGATTTTGTATCCTGAGACTTTGCTGAAGTAGCTTATCAGCTTAAGGAGATTAAGGGGTTTTCTAAATATCCAATCATGTCATCTGCAAACAGAGACAATTTGACTTCCTCTCTTCCTATTTGAATACACCTCATTTCTTTCTATTGCCTGATTGCCCTGTCCTGAAATTCCAATACTAGGTTAAATAGGTGTGGTGAGAGAGGGCATCCTTGTCTTGTGCCAGTTTTCTAAGGGAATGTTTCCACCTTTTGCCCATTTAGTATGATATTGGTTGTGGGTTTGTCATAAATAGCTCTTATTATTTTGAGATACGTTCCATCAATACCAATTTATTGAGAGTTTTTAGCATGAAGGGTTGTTGAATTTTATTGAAGTGCTTTTCTGGATCTATTGAGATAATCATGTGGCTTTTGTCATTGGTTCTGTTTATATGATGGATTACATTTATTGATTTGCATGTGTTGAACCAGCCTTGCATCTCAGGGATGAAGCCAACTTGATTATGGTGGATAAGCTTTCTGGTGTTCTTCTAGATTCAGTTAGAGAGCGTTTTATTGAAGATATTCTCACTGATGTTCGTCAGAAGATATTCTCACTAATGTTCATCAGGGATATTGGCCTGAACTTTTCTTTTTTTGTTGTGTCTCTGCCAGCTTTTGGTATCAGGATGACGTTGGCCTCATAAAATGTGTTAGAGAGGAGTCCCTCTTTTTCTATTGTTTGAAATAGTTTCAGAAAGAGTGGCACCAGTCCCTCTTTGTACCTCTGGTATAATTCGGCTGTGAATCTGTCTGATCCTGGGGTTTTTTTAGATTGATGGGCTATTCGTTACTGCCTCAATTTTAGAACTTGTTATTGTTCTATTCAGGGATTTGACTTCTGCCTGGTTTAATCTTGGGAGGGTGTAGGCATCTAGGAATTTATCGATTTCTTTTAGGTTTTCTAGTTTATTTGTGTAGAGTTGTTTATAGTATTTTCTGATGGTAGTTTGTATTTCCATGGGATCAGTGGTGATATATCCTTTATCATTTTTTATTGTGTCTATTTGATTCTTCTCATTTTTCTTCTTTATTAGTCTGTCTATTGGTCTAGCTACTTTGTTAATCTTTTCAAAAAAACCAGCTCCTGGAATCTGATTTTTTTTTTTTTTTTTTTTTTTGAGGCGGAGTCTCGCTCTGTGGCCCAGGCTGGAGTGCAGTGGCCAGATCTCAGCTCACTGCAAGCTCCGCCTCCCGGATTTACGCCATTCTCCTGCCTCAGCCTCCCGAGTAGCTGGGACTACAGGCGCCCGCCACCTCGCCCGGCTAGTTTTTTGTATTTTTTACTAGAGACGGGGTTTCACTCTGTTAGCCAGGATGGTCTTGATCTCCTGACCTCGTGATCCGCCCGTCTCGGCCTCCCAAAGTGCTGGGATTACAGGCTTGAGCCACCGCGCCCGGCCGGAATCTGATTTTTTGAAGGGTTTTTTTTGTGTCTTTATCTCCTTCAGTTTTGCTCTGATCTTAGTTATTTCTTGTCTTCTGCTAGCTTTTGAATTTGTTTGCTTTTGCTTCTCTAGTTCTGTTCATTGAGATGTTAGGGTGTTGATTTTAGATCTTTCCTGCTTTGTCTTGTGGGCATTTAATGCTAATAATTTCCCTATAAACATTGCTGTATCTGTGTCCCAGATATTCTGGTATGTTGTGTCTTTTTTCTCATTGGTTTCAAAGAACTTATTTATTTCTGCCTTAATGTCATTACTTACCCAGTAGTCATTCAGGAGCAGGTTCCTTATTTTCCATGTAGTTGTGTGGTTTTGAGTGTGCTTCTTAAACCTTAGTTCTAATTTGATTGCACTGTGGTCTGAGGGACTGTTATGATTTCTGTGCTTTTGCATTTGCTAATGAGTGTTTTACTTTTGATTATGTGGTCAATCTTAGAATAAGGGCGATGAGGTGCTGAGAAGAATGTATAACCTGTTGATTTTGGGTGGAGAGTTCTGTAGATGTCTATCAGGTCTGCTTGGTCCAGAGCTGAGTTCAAGTCCTGGATATCCTTGTTAATTTTCTGTCTTGTTGATCTGTCTAATATTGACAGTGTGGTCTTAAAGTTTCCCACTATTATTGTGTGGGAGTCTAAGACTCTTTGTAGAACTTGCTTTATGAATCTGGGTGCTCCTGTATTGGTTGCTTATATATTTAGGATAGTTAGCTTTTCTTGTTGCGTTGATCCCTTTATTATTATGTAATGCCCTTCTTTGTCTTTTTTGATCTTTGTTGGTTTAAAGTCTGTTTTATCAGAGACTAGGATTGCAGGTCCTGCTTTTTTTGCTTTCCATTTGCTTGATAAATATTCCCTCCATCCCTTTATTTTGAGCCTATGTGTGTCTTTGCATGTTAGATGGGTCTCCTGAACACAGCATGCCAATGGATCTTGACTCTTTATCCAATTTGCCAGTCTTTGTCTTTTAATTGGGGCATTTAACCCATTTACATTTAAGTTTAATACTGTTATGTGTGAATATGATCCTGTCATTATGATGCTAGCTGGTTATTTTGCCTGTTAGTTGATGCAGTTTCTTCATAGTATTAATGGTCTTACAACTTGGTACATTTTTGCAGTGGCTGGTACTGGTTTATCCTTTCCATATTTAGTGCTTCATTCAGGAGCTCTTGTAAGGCAGGCCTGGTGGTGACAAAATCTCTAAGCATTTGCTTGTCTGTGAAGGATTTTATTTCTCCTTTACTGATGAAGCTTAGTTTGGCTGGATTTGAAATTCTGGGTTGAAAATTCTTTTCTTTAAGAATGTTGATTATTGGCCCCCACTCTCCTCTGGCTTGTAGGGTTTCTGCTGAGAGATCCACTGTTAGTCTGATGGGCTTCCCTTTGTGGGTAACCCAACCTTTTTCTCTGGTTGACCTTAACATATTTTCCTTCATTTCAACCTTGGTGAATCAGATGATTATGTATCTTGAGGTGGCTCTTCTCAAGGAGTATCTTTGTGGTGTTCTCTGTATCTCCTGAATTTGAATGTTGGCCTGCCTTGCTAGGTTGGGGAGATTCTCCTGGATAACATCCTGAAGAGTGTTTTCCAACTTGGTTCCATTCTCCCTGTCACTTTCAGGTACACCAATCAAATGTAGGTTTGGTCTTTTCACATAGTCCCATATTTCCTGGAGGTTTTGTTTGCTCCTTTTCATTCTTTTTTCTCTAATTTTGTCTTCATGCTTCATTTCATTAAGTTGATTTTCAATCTCTGAAATCCTTTCTTCCTCTTCATCAATTCAGCTATTGGTACTTGTGTTTGTCTCACAAAGTTCTCGTGCTGTTTTTCAGCTCCATCAGGTCATTTATGTTCTTCTCTAAACTGGTTATTCTAGTTAGCAATTCCTCTTACCTATTTTCAAAGCTCTTAGCTTCCTTGCACTGGGTTAGAACATGCTCCTTTAGCTTGGAAGAGTTTATTTTACCCACCTTCTGAAGCCTACTTCTGTCATTTCTTCAAACTCATTCTCCATCGAGTTTTGTCTCCTCGTTGGTGAGGAGTTGTGATCCTTTGGAGGAGAAGAGGTGCCTGGTTTTTGGAATTTTCAGCCTTTTTTGGGCTGGCTTTTTCTCATCTTCGTGGATTTATCTACCTTTGGTCTTTGATGCTGGTGACCTTCAGATGGCGTTTCTGTGTGGACTTCTTTTTTGTTGATATTGATGCTATTCCTTTCTGTTAGTTAGTTTTCCTTCTAACAGTCAGGCTCTTCTGCTGCAGGTCTGTTGGTGTTTGCTGGAGGTCCACTCCAGACCCTGTTTGCCTAGGTATCACCAGTGGAGGCTGCAGAACAGCAAAGATGGCTGCCTCTTCCTTTCTCTGGAAGCTTTGTCCCAGAGGGGCAACCGCAAGATGCCAGCCAGAGCTCTCCTATATGAGGTGTTTGTCGGCTCCTGCTGGGAGGTGTCTTTCAGTCAGAAGGCATGGGGGTCGGGGGCCCTCTTGAGGAGGCAGTCTGTCCCTTAGCAGAGCTCGAGCACTGTCCTGGGAGATCCCCTGCTCTCTTCAGAGCCAGCAAGCAGGAATGTTTAAGTGTGCTGAAGCTGCGCCAGCAGTCACCCCTTTCCCCATGTTCTCTGTCCTAGGGAGATGGGAGTTTTATCTATAAGCCCATTTCTGGGGCTGCTGCCTTTCTTTCAGAGATGCCCTGCCCAGAGAGGACAAATCTAGAGAGGGAGTCTGGCTACAGCGGCTTTGCCAAGCTGCAGTGTGCTCTGCCCAGTTTGAACTTTTCAGTGGCTTTGTTTACTCTTTGAGGGAAAAACTGCCTACTCAAGCCTCCTTCCATCAAGCTTGAGCATCTGAGGTCGACTTCAGACTGCTGTGCTGGCAGGGAGAATTTCAAGCCAGTGGATCTTAGCTTGCTGGGCTCATTGAGAGTAGGATCTTCTGAGCAAGACCTCTTGGCTCCCTAGCTTCAGCCCCCTTTCCAGCGGAGTGAACAGTTCTGTCTTGCTGGCGTTCCAGGCATCACTGAGGTATCAAAACAAACTCCTGCAGCTAGCTCACTGTCTGCCCAAATGCCAGCTCAGTTTTGTGCTTGAAACCCAGGGCCCTGATGGCATAGGTGCCTGAGGGAATCCCCTGGTCTGTGGGTTGCGAAGACTGTGGGAAAAGCATAGTATCTGGGCCAGAGTGTACCATTTCTCATGGCACAGTCCCTCATGGCTTCCCTTGGCTAGGAGAGGGAGCTCCCTGAACGCTTGCACTTCCTGGGTGAGGTGACTCCTCACTCTGCTTTGTCTTGCCCTCAGTGGGCTACACCCCACTGTATAACCCAATGAGATGAGCTGTGTACCTCAGTTGGAAATGCAGAAATCACCTGCCTTCTGCATTGATCTCACTGGGAGCTGCAGAACGGAGCTGTTTCTATTCGGCCATCTTGCCAGCCACTGCCACACTCGTTATTTAACTGACTGGTATCATGTTTCTACAAGATGCTAGGACTGAACAGGAGATTTATATTATTAGAATGATGCCCTCCCCAGGAACGGAGTCAAATTTATTCCCAAAATGCACAGTGCATTTTGTGAGATTCTGTCAAGGATTAAAATTTCTACCAGTGCCTCAGGAAAGAAGCGTTAGGATAAAGATGGCCTTTAAGATAGAATGCTTTACAACAGCGTTTTTAAATACAGAGGTTGTATTACCTAATTTGCAATGCAATTCATCCTCATCTCATTTATTAGCTATGCTATTTCCAAATAAGTGCCCTTAGAGTAGAGATGGAATTAAGTAAAGATATATAAGGCTGTTGTATCTGCCACAGATCATTGTTGCCTAACTGGCACCTGAACATCAACAATCTAAGTATACTCAGTGAGGACAAATTTATATTTTTTTATGATATAAGTAAGAGGACTGAATTATTTTTTTATTCTATTTAATATTTGTTAAGAGCATTAAATAAGGACCCCATTTCTGATCTGGGTTCTCTGTCTTACTGATTAAGCTTACTAAGCTAGTCAAGAGTGTGACTTGATCTTTTGTAAACTGGAAATTGTATCTGCGCATCCTTTCTCTCAGCTGTCCCAAAACTATAACAAGAAGATTATTTTTAGCCAATAATTTATGCAATTCTAACTTGATAAATATGTATGTTCCAGCCATCCTTCTGAGGTTTTATTTTCCTTGACATGAAAATACATTTATATCTAAACTGTTTATTTTTTGAAATAAATATTTATGTAAAATATTTAAGCATTTATGTAAAATATTTATCTTTGGAAAGTGTTTTATGACTCAATTCTCACTTATGTTCTGTAGGCTATTCTACTTATAAAAAATAAAAGTCTATAAATAGATCCCAGTTCAAGTGGCTGATTAAAGACATCAGACACTTGCTCTTTCCAGAAAGAAGAACTAGAATTGCAAATACGTAATTGTACCTCAAATCAAACTCTAAGAGAGAATATTAGGGTCAAACATAGAAGTCACAGGAAACACCTGAGTCACAGAGAGACAAGGAAGCAAGCATCAAGCTCAACCAAGATCAGCTGGAAGCATGTAGGGACTCACTCTTTTGTGGAGGGGGGAAGTGAAAGAACTTCAGCTGTCCACATTCCCATCACAAACTGTTGCAATCTGTATCACAGGACAGTTCCTCTGTCCATATGAACCCTGACACTAGCATGGACAGTGCTCTGGAAACCCCACAAGCATTCAATGTCTCTAGTCAACCATCTTGAGCTGGAATCTACCTATGGAGTTCCCTTCACCAGGCTGGGAACTTGTGCTGGATTACTCACTCACCCCTAAGACCTAAAAGGCTGCAGAAGGGCACCATTGTTAGGGCACAGCCATAATGGGATTGCATCCTTCCCTGGCAACTACAGCCCCCATATCTCCACATCCCAGGATCCCCAAATGACATCCCTCAGTGTCCACCTAGTGGACCACAGTGGCACAGAAATGGCTGGACCCAAAGGTACTACAGAGTCCCCAGTATTCTAGCTCATAGGCAGTACTACTCCCCAGTGAAAGGACAGTGCAGCACACCAAAACGGTGACCTCTGGGACAAAGGAAACCAAAGTATGTACTTTCCAGAGCCTGAGAGTTCCCTCTCTGCAGCTATAAGAAGCAACCCTATCCCCAGCAGTGACACAGACTCTGTGCTCCGGCTCACAAGCGGAGTATGTGATACCTCTGCCCCACCCACATAGTGTCATCTCAGTTGTTTCCATCAGGAACCCAGGCAGGTAAGCCTAAAGTCTGACTGCCTGGGGATGGGAGCAGTGACCCCACACCTCCTAGTGGAGCAGCCTGTGCTCCAGATCATGCATAAAGAGCAAGACCCCCTCTCTCCCTTTACACATTGTTGCAGCCACAACTGCTGCTGCTGCCACTGGGAACTGGGGTGGGTGAACCAGAGGGTTGTCTGTCTGGGGTTGTGAGTGGCATCTGTGTCCCTAGTGGCAGTGTGGTTCCCATGCTCAGGCTCATGCATGAAGGGTAGGGTCCCATTCCTTCTTATCCCTTCTCCATCTCTCTACAACACTGTAGTGCTGCTGCTGCCATGAGTGGACAAACCTGTGTCTAGGCCACAAGGGCTACAACTCCTAGGCAAGGACTAGTGATTTTTATTATTTTTTATTTTTATTTTTTTTGGAGATGGAGTCTTGCTTTGTTGCCCAGGCTGGAATGCAGTGGCATGCAGTGGAATGCAGGCTGGAAAGAGCGCAATCTCTGCTCACTGCAAGCTCGGCCTCCTGGGTTCACACCATTCTCCTACCTCAGCCTCCTGAGTAAGTGGGACTACAGGTGCCCGCCACCAAGCCTAGCTAATATTTTTGTATTTTTAGTAAGACGGGGTTAAACTGGGCCCAGAGACAGTGGGCTGGTGGGGCATGAGAGACACTAGCCAAGGTGGGTAAGGGAATGGTGACATCACCCCTCCCTTAGCCCCAGACTACACACCTCACAGCTCCAACAGAGACCCCTTCCCTCTGCTTGATGAGAGGAGAGGGAAGAGTGGGGAGGACTCTGTCTTGTATCCTGAGTACAAGCCTAGCAATAGCAGGATAGGGCACTGGTCAGAGTCATGAGACATTTTTACCAGGCCCTAACTCCTGGACAACATTTCTAGACACAGCCAGGGCCAGAAAGTAACCTGCAACCTTGAAGGGAAGGGTCTGGTCCTGGCAGGATTTACCATCTGCTAACTGAAGAGTCCTTGGGCCCTGAATAACCAGCAGCAATAGCCAGATACTATGTCAAGGCCTTGGGTGAGACTCTGAGACTTTCTGGCTTCAGGTGAGTATCACCACATTCCCAAATGTGGTGACTACAGGGTGAGATTCCTTCTACCTAGAAAAGCAGAGGGAAAAGTAAAGGGAACTTTGTCTTGCACCTTACGTACCAGATAAGCCACACTGGGGAAGAGCACCAAGTGAACTCTTGGGGTCCCCATTTCAAGGACTTGGCTTTTGACAGAACTTCTGGACCTGCCCTGGGTCAGAGGGAAGCCCACTCAGCAGAAGGATGAGTCCCAGGTCAGGCAGCATTCACCACAAGCTGCTTGAAGAGTGCTTGGTCCTTAAGGAAACATTGGTGGTAGTCTGGTGGTACTTCCTGTGAGCCAGTGGTGACAGTGGTCACAAAGTGAGGTTCGTCTCCCATTGGGAAAGAGAAGGAAGAGTGGTAAGGGCTGCATCTTGTGGTTTGAGTACCAGCTCAGCTGCAGTACAATAGAACACCAGGTAGATTTCTAAGGTTTTTCACTCTTGTCCCTAGCTCCCACATGACACCCCTGGACCTGCCTGGGGCCTGGAAGAACTCAGAACTCTGAAGGGAAGGACATAGGTCTGGCTGCCTTTGCCATCTGCTGACTGTAGAGCCAAAGTGACTTGAGCAAACATAGGCCATAGCTCGGGAGTGGTTACAGCAGGTCTGGGGCAAGACCCAGTGATGTATAAACCTCAGGTCTGATCCAGCATAGTCCTAATGGTAGTGGCTCCAGGAGTGCTTGTATAACCAGTTCCAGGTGGCTCAGAACAGAGAGAGAGACTTCATTGGTTTGGAAGAAAAAAAAGAAAGAAACAAGAGTCTCTTTCTGGTACTTCTTTTGAATCTTGTCCAAGACCCTCAAGGTGGTACTTCTATGAGTCTGTAAGAACCACAGCATTACTGGGCTTATGGTACCTCCTGAAGAAGATACAGCTTTGATCATAACACCCAAGTACGTTCAAATACCTAGAAAGTCTTTCCAAAAAGGAAGGGTACAGACAAGTCCAGACTAAGAACGCTAAAATAAATAGTTAACTCTTCCATGCCCAGTTACAGAAAAATATCTGCAAGTATCAAGACCATTCAGGAAAACATGACCTCACTGAGGCACCAGAAATCAATTGTGGAGAAACAGAGATATGTGACCTTTTAGGCAGTGAATTCAAAATACTTATGTTGAGGAAACTCAAAGAAATTCAAGACAACAAAGAGAAGGAATTAATAATTCTATCAGACAAATTTAACAAAGAAATTGAAATAATTTTTAAAAATCAATCAGCAATTCCAGCGCTGAAAAATGTAATTGGGGTACTGAAGAATGCATCAGAGTCCTTTAATAGTAGAACTGATCAAGCAGAAGAAAGGATTAGTGAGTTTGAAGAAATGGCTATTTGAAAATGCAAAGTCAGAGAAGGCAAAAGAAAAAAGAATAAAAAATGAGGAAGCATGCCATGTCTACAGGTTTAAAAAAAAAATGCCTCAAAAGGGCAAATCTAAGAGTTATTGGCCATAAAGAGGAGGTAGAGAAAAAAAAGAGGAGTAGAAAGTTTATTTAAAGAGATAATAACAGAGAACTTTCCAAACCTATAGAAAGATACCAATATCCAAGTACAAGAATGTTATAGAACATCAAGTAGATTTAACCCAAGGAAGACTACCTCTAGGCATTTAATAATTAAACTCCCAAAGCTCAAGCATTTTGTTGAGGATTTTTGCATTCATGTTTATCAAAGATATTGGCCCAAAGTTTTCTCTTTTGTTGTTGTTGTGCCTTTTCCAGGTTTTGTTATCAGGATAATGCTGGCCTCATAGAATGAGTTGTAAAGGCATTGTAAATAGTTTTAGTAGAAATAGTACCAGATCTTTTTTGTAAGTATGGTAGAATTTGGCTGTGGATCTTTCTGGTCCTGGGCTTTTTTGGTTGGTAGGCTATTTGTTGCTGATTCAATTTTGGAGTTCATTATTTGTTTGTTAAGGGATTCAATTTCTTCCCGGCTCCGTGTGGGAGAATCTATGTGTCCAGGAATTCATAAATTTCTTCTAGGTTTTCTAGTTTGTGTGCATAGAATTATTCATAGCAGTTTCTAATGGTTATTTTTATTTCTGTGGGGTCAGTGGTAATATCTTGTTCATCATTTCTAATTGTGTTTATTTGGATCTTCTCTCTTTCCTTTTTTATTAGTCTAGCTAGTGGCTTATCTATCTTATTTTTTTAAAGCAACTTCTATATTTGTTGATCTTTTGAATGGCTTTTCGTGTCTCAGTCTCCCTCGGTTCAACTCAGATTCTGGTTATTTCTTGTCTTCCGCTAGCTTTAGGGCTGATTTGCTCTTGCTTCTTAAATTATTTCAGTTGTGATGTTGGGTTGTTAATTTGAGATCTTTTTAACTTCTAGATATAGGAATTTTAGTGCTATTAATTTTCCTCTTAACACTGCTTTAGCTGTGTCCTGGATATTCTTGTATGTTATATCCTTGTTCTCATTAGTTTCAAAGAACATCTTGATTTCTGACTTAATTTCATTATTTACCCAAAAGTCATTCAGGAGCATGTTGTTGGCTTTTCAAAAATTTAAACAAAATCGACAAACCTTTAGCTAGATTACTTAAGAAAAAAAGGAGAAGATCCAAAAATAAAAAATAAAATCAGAAATAGAAAGAAGACATTACAACTGTTACTGCTGAAATTCAAAGGATCGTTAGTGGCTACTCTGAGCAACTATATGACAATAAATGGAAAAATTCAGATGAAATGGACAAATTCCTAGAGTTGTACAACCTACCAAGATTGAGCAATGAAGAAATCTAAAACCTGAACAAACAAATAACAAGTTACAAGATAGAAACCATAATAAAAAGTCTCCCAGTAAAGAAACGATCTCAAAAAATAGAGGAGGAAGTAATACTTCCAAACTCATTCTATGAAGCCAGGATTATCCCAATACCCAAACCAGACAAAGACATAAAAAAAAGAAAATCACAAGCCAAGATCTCTATTATTGATGCAAATATCCTCAACAAGGTACTAGCAAACAGAATCCAACACTACATTAAAATGATCATTCATTATGACAAAGTGGAATTTATCTCTGGGATAGAAGGGTGGTTCAACATACATAAATAAATCAATGTGATCCATCATATCAAGAGAATGAATGATAAAAGCCATATGATCATTTCAATTGATGCTGGCAAAGCATTTGATAAAATTCAACATCCCTTCATGATAAGTACCCTCAAAGAACTGGGGATAGTAAGAAGACCCTCAACTTAATAAAAGCCATATATGACAGACCCAATGTAATATGGAATGGGAAAAATCTGAAAGCCTTTCCTCTAGTATCTGGAACATGACAAAGATGCCCACTTCACCACTGTTATTTAAATAATACTGGAAGTCCTAGCTAGAGCAATGAAACAAGAGAAAGATATAAAGGGCATCCATTTTGGAATGGAAGAAGTCAAATTACCCTTGTTTGCAGATGACATAATCTTATGTTTGGAAAAACTAAAGACTTCACCACACAACTACTGGAACTGATAAATTCAGTAAAGTTGTAGGAGAAAAATAAAAATACAAAATTCAGTAGCATTTCTGTATGCCAATAGTGAACAATCTGAAAAAGGATTCAAAATAGTAATCCTATTTACAAAAATATTAATACCTAGGAATTAACTAAACCAATAAAAGTGACAGATCTCTACAAAGAAAACTATAAAAACAGATGAAAGAAATTTAAGAGACACCAAAAAATAGAAAGATATTCAGTGTTCATGGATTGGAAGAATCAATATTGTTAAAATGTCCCTACTACCCAAAGCGATCTACAGATTCAATGCAGTCCCTATCAAAATACCAATGATACTCTTCACAGTAATAGAGAAAACAACCCTAAAATTTCTATGGGACCACAAAAACTCAGAATACCAAAAGCTACCCTAAGCAAAAAGAACACAACCGAAAGAATCACATTAGTTGACTTCAAATCATACTACAGAGCTATAGTAACGAAAAACTGCAAGGTACTGGCATAAGAGCAGATACATAGAACAATGGAACAGAATAGAGAACCCAGAAACAAATCCACACAACTACAATGAACTTATCTTCACCTAATGTGCCAAGAACATACACTGGGGCAAAGACAGTCTTTTCAACAAACAGTGCTGGGAAAACTGCATATCTATATGCAGAAGAAAACAGAACCCTATCTGTCACTACTGAGTAAATACCCAACAAGGACAGGCAACCGAAGCACAAAACAAATGGGATCACATCAAATTAAAAAGCTTCTGCACAGCAAAGAATACAATCAGAAAAGTGAAGAGACAACCTACAGAATAGGAGAAAATATTTGAAGTCTACCCATCTGACAAAGGATTAGTAACGAGACTATATAATGAGCTCAAACAACTTTCTAGGAAAAAAATCTAATAATCTGATTTTAAAATGGGCAAAAGATTTGAATAGATATTTCTCATATAAGACATACAAATGGCCGGGTGCGGTGGCTCAAGCCTGTAATCCCAGCACTTTGGGAGGCCGAGGCGGGCGGATCACAAGGTCAGGAGATCGAGACCATCCTGGCTAACACCGTGAAACCCCGTCTCTACTAAAAAATACGAAAAACCAGCCGGGCGAGGTGGCGGCGCCTGTAGTCCCGGCTACTCGGGAGGCTGAGGCAGGGGAATAGCGTGAACCCGGGGGGCGGAGCTTGCAGTGAGCCGAGATAGCGCCACTGCACTCCAGCCTGGGGCACAGAGCAAGACTCCGTCTCAAAAAAAAAAAAAAAAAAAAAAAGACATACAAATGGCAAACAGGTATTTGAATAGGTCTCAAGATGATTGATCATCAAAGAAATGCAAATTAAAACTACAATGAGATTTTATATCACCCCAGTTAAAATGGCTTATATCCAAAATACAGGCAATAATGAATGTTGGTGAGGTGTGGAAAAAAGAGATCCCTATTACACTGTTGGTGGGAATGCAATTTAGTACAACCACTACAGAGAATAGTTTGTAGATTCCTCAAAAAATGAAATATAGAGCTACCACGTGACCCAGCAAAACCACTGCCAGGTATATACTGAAAAAGAAAGGAAATCAGTATACATTTAAAAAAAAAAAAAAAAGGCCGGGCGCGGTGGCTCACGCCTGTAATCCCAGCACTTTGGGAGGCCGAGGCGGGCGGATCACAAGGTCAGGAGATCGAGACCATGGTGAAACCCCGTCTCTACTAAAAAATAGAAAAAAATTAGCCCGGCGCAGTGGCGGGCGCCTGTAGTCCCAGCTACTCGGGAGGCTGAGGTAGGAGAATGGCGTGAACCCGGGAGGCGGAGCTTGCAGTGAGCCGAGATTGCGCCACTGCACTCCAGCCTGGGCGACAGAGCGAGACTCCGTCTCAAAAAAAATAAAAATAAAAATAAAAAATAAAAATAAAAAAATAAAAAAATAAAAAAAAAATCCATTAAGATGACCAAATAGAAACAGCTCCAGTCTGCAGCTCCCAGCAAGATCAGCACAGAAGGTGGGTGATTTCTACACTTTCAACTGAGATACCCAGCTCATCTCACTGGGACTGGTTAGACAGAGGGAACAGTCCATGGAGCACAAGCCAAAGCAGGGTGGGGCGTGGCCTCACCCAGGAAGTGCAAGTGTTCAGGAAATTCGCTCCCCTAGCCAAGGGAAGCCATGAGGCACTGTGCCATGAGGAAGAGTGCACTAAAGACCAGATACTACGCTTTTCCCATAGTCTTCACAACCCACAGACCAGGAGATTCCCTCAGGTGCCTATGCCATTAGGGCATGGGTTTCAAGCACAAAATTGGGAGGCCATTTGGGAAGACACCAAGCTAGCTGCAGGAGATTTTTTTGTTTTTTGGTTTTGTTTTTTTTTTTTTGTTTTTTTTTTTTCATACCTCAGTGGTGCCTGGAATGCCAGAGAGACAGAGCCATTTACTTCCCAGGAGAGGGGGCTGAAGCCAGGGAGACAAATGATCTAGCGCAGCAGGTCCCAGTCCCACTGAGCCCAGCAAGCTAAGATCTACTGACTTGAAAGTCTCCCTGCCAGCATAGTAGTATGAAGTCAACCTGGGATGCTTGAGTTTGGTCAAGGGAGGGATGCTCACCATTACTGAGGCTTGAGTAGGCAGTTTTCCCATCACAGTGTAAACAAAGCCACCTGGAAGTTCAAACTGGGCAAAGCTCACCTCAACTTGGCAAAGCCATCATAGCAAGACTGCCTCTTTAGATTCCTCCTCTCTGGGGAGGGCATCTCTGAAAGAAAGGCAGCAGCCCAGGTCAGGGGCTTATAGACAAAACTCCCACCTCACTGGGACAGAACACCTCGGGGAAAGGGTGGCTGTGGGTGCAGCTTCAGCAGACTTAAATGTTCCTGCCTGTCAGCTCTAAAGCGAACAGCAGATCCACCAGGACAGTGCTAGAGCTCTGCTAAAGGACAGACTGCCTCCTCAAGCGGGTCCCTGACCCCTGTGCCTTATTACTGAAAGACAGCTCCCAGCAGGGGTCAACAGACGTCTCCTACAGAAGAGCTCTGACTGGCATTTTGTAGGTGCCCCTCTGAAATGAAGCTTCCAGAGGAAGGAACAGGCAGTCATCTTTGCTGTTCTGCAGCCTCTGCTGGTAATGCCCAGGCAAACAGGGTCTGGAATGGACCTCCAGCAAACACCAGCAGTCCTGCAGCAGAGGGACCTGACTGTTAGAAGGAAAACTAACAAACAGAAAGGAACAGCATGAACATCAAAATAAAGGACATCCACACAGAAACCCCATACAAAGGTTACCCACATCAAAGACCAAAGGTAGATAAATCCACAATGATGAGGAAAAAACAGCCCAAAAAGGCTGAAAATTCCAAAACCCAGAATGCTTCTTCTCTTCCAAAGGATCACAACTCCTTGCCAGCAAGGGAACAAAACAGAACAGAGAAGGAGTTTGACGAACTGGCAGAAGTAGACTACAGAAGGTAGGTAATAACAAACTCCTCCAAGTGAAATAAGCATGTTCTAACCCAATGCAAGGAAACTAAGAACCTTGAAAAAATGTTAGAGGAATTGCTAACTAGAATAACCAGTTTGGAGAAGAACATAAATGACCTGATGGAACTGAAAAACACAGCACAAGAACTTTGTGAATCATACACAAGTATAAATAGCCAAATTGACCAAGGGGAAGAAAGAATATCAGACACTGAAGATCAACTAAATGAAATAAAACACGAAGACAAGGTTAGAGAAAAAAGGATGAAAAGGAACAAACAAAGCCTCAAAGAAATACTGGACTCTGTGAAAAGACCAAACCGACATTTCACTGGTGTACCTGAAAGTGATGGGGAGAACGGAACCAAGTTGGTAAACACTCTTCAGGACATTATGCAGGAGAAGCTCCCCAATCTAGAAAGACAGGCCAACATTCAAATTCAGGAAATACAGGGAATACCACAAAGATACTCCTCAGGAAGGGCAAACCCAAGACTCATAATTGTCAGATTAACCAAGGTTGAAATGAAAAAAACAAAAATGTCAAGGGCAGCCAGAGAGAAAGGTCAGGTTATCCATAAAGAGAAGCCAATTACACTAACAGTGGATTTATTTCCAGAAATCCTACAAGCCATAAGGGAGAGGGAGCCAATATTCAACATTCTTTAAAAAAAAGAATTTTCAACCCAGAATTTCATATCCAGCCAAACTAAGCTTCATAAGCAAAGAAAAAATAAAATCCTTTATAGACGAGCAAATGCTGAGAGATTTTGTCACCACCAGGCCTGCCTTACAAGTGCTTCTGAATGAAGCACTAAATAACGAAAGGATAAACCAGCACCAGCCACTGCAAAAACACACCAAATTGTAAAGACTATCGACACTATAAAGAAACTGCATCACCTGACAGGTAAAATAACCAGCTAGCATCATAATGACAGGATCAAATTCACATATAACAATATTAACCTTAAATGTAAACAGACTAAATGCCCCAATTAAAAGACAAAGACTGGCAAATTGGATAAAGAGTTAAGACCCATTGGTGTGCTGTATTCAGGAGACCCATCTCAGGTGCAAAGACACACAGAGGATCAAAATAAAGGGATGGAGGGATATTTACCAAGCAAATGGAAAGCAAAACAAACAAACAAGATAGAAAAGCAGGGCTTGCAATCCTAGTCTCCGATAAAACATACTTTAAACCAACAAAGATCAAAAAGGACAAAGAAGGGCATTACATAATGGTGAAGGGATCAATGCAACAAGAAAAGCTAACTATCTTAAATATATGTGCAACCAATACAGTAGCACCCAGGTTCATAAAGCAAGTTCTTAGAGGCCTACAAAGAGACTTAGACTCCCACATGATAGTAGTGGGAGACTTTAACACCTCACTGTCAATATTAGATCAACAAGATAGAAAATTAACAAGGATATTCAGGATGTGAACTCAGCTCTGGACCAAATGGACCTAATAGACATCTACAGAACTCTCCACCCCAAATCAACAGAATATACATTCTACTCAGCACCACATCACACTTATTATAAGATTGACCATATAATTGAAAGTAAAACACTCATCAGCAAATGCAAAAGAATGGAAATTATAACAAACAGTTCCTCAGACCACATTTGCAATCAAATTACAACTAAGGATTAAGAAACACAATAAAAACTGCACAGCTAAATGGAAACCGAGCAACCTGCCCCTGAATAACTACTAGGTAAATAATGAAATTAAGGCAGAAATAAATAAGTTCTTTGAAACCAACGAGAAAAAAGACACATTGTACCAGAATCTCTGGATACAGCTAAAGCAGTGTTTAGAGGGAAATTACTAGCACTAAATGCCCACAGAAGAGGGTGGGAAAGATCTAAAATTGACACCCTAACATCACAATTAAAAGAACTAGAGAAGTAAGAGCAAAAAAATTCAAAAGCTAGCAGAAGACAAGAAATAACTAAGATCAGAGCAGAAATGAAGGAGATAGAGAACAAAAAAACCCTTCAAAAAATCAGAGTCCAGGAGCTGGTTTTTTGAAAAGATTAACAAAATAGAGAGACTACTAGCCAGACTAATAAAGAAGAAAAGAGAGAAGAATCAAATAGATACAATACAAAATAATAAAGGGGATACCACCACTGATTCCATAGAAATACAAACTACCATCAGAGAATACTATTATCACCTCTATGCAAATAAACTAGAAAACCTAGTGCAAATGGATAAATTCCTGGACACCTATACCCTGCCAAGACAACCAGACAGAAGTCAAATCCCTGAATAGACCAATAACAAGTTCTAAAATTGAGGCAGTAATTAATAGCCTACTGACTGAAAAAAGTCCAGGAGCAGATGGATTCATAGCCAAATTCTACCGGAGGTACAAAGAGGGGCTGGCACCACTACTTCTGAAACTATTCCAAACAATAGAAAAAGAGCGACTCCTCCATACCTCATTTTATCAGGCCAGCATCATTCTGATACCAAAATCTGGCAGAGACGAACCAAAAAAGAAAATTTCAGGCCAATATCCCTGATGAACATCGATGCAAAAATCCTCAATAAAACACTCTCAAACTGAATCCAGAAGCATTATCTAAAAGCTTATGCACCACAATCAAGTTGGCTTCATCCCAGGGATGCAAGGCTGTTTCAGCATATGCAAATCAACAAACGTAATCCATCACATAAGCAGAACCAATGACAAAAACTACATGATTATCTCAACAGAGGCAAAAAAAGTCTTAATAAAATTCAACAACTTTCCATGCTAAAAGCTCTCAATAAGCTAGGTATTGTTGGAACGTAGTTCTAAATAATAAGAGCTATTTATGACAAACACACAGCCAATATAAAACCAAACAGGCAAAAGGTGGAAGCATTCCTTTTGAAAACTAGCACAAGACAAGGATGCCCTCTCTAGCCACTCCTATTCAACATAGTATTGGAAGTTCAGGACAGGGCAATCAGGCAAGAGAAAGAAATAAAGTGTATTAAAATAGGAAGAGAGGAAGTCAAATTGTCTCTGTTTGCAGATGACATGACTGTACATTTAGAAAACCCCATCATCTCAGCCCAAAATCTCCTTAAGCTGATAAGCAACTTCAGCAAAGTCTCAGGATACAAATTCAATGTGCAAAATCACAAGCATTCCTATACACCAAAAATAGACAGACAGATAGCCAAATCATGAGTGAACGCCCATTCATAATTGGTACAAAGAGAATAAAATACCTAGGAATACAATTTACAAGCTATATGAAGAACCACTTCAAGGAGAACTACAATCCACTGTTCAAGGAAATAAGAGAGGACACAAACAAATGGAAAAACATTTCATGCTCACAGATAAAAAGAATCAATATTGTGAAAATGGTCATAATACCCAAAGTAATTTATAGATTCAATACTATCCCCATAAAGCTACCATTGACTTTCCTCACAGAATTAGAAAAAAAAAAAAAAAATACGTTAAATTTCACATGGAACCAAAAAAGAGCCTGTATAGCCAAGAGAATCCTAAGCAAAAAGAACAAAGCTGGAGACATCACACTACCTGACTTCAAACTATACTATAAGGTTACAGTAACCAAAACAGCATGGTACTGGTACCAAAGAGATATATAGACCAATGGAACAGAAAAAAGGCCTCAGAAATAATGCCGCACATCTACAATGATCTGGTCTTTGACAAACCTGACAAAAACAAGCAATGGGGAAAGGATTCCCTATTTAATAAATGGTATTGGGAAAACTGGCTAGCCATATGCAGAAAACTGAAACTGGACCCCTTCTTTACACCTTATAAAAAAATTAACACAAGATCAATTAAAGACTTAAACGTAAGACCTAAAACCATAAAAACCCTAGAAGAAAACCAAGGCAATACCATTCAGGATATAGGCATAGGCAAAGACATCATGACTGAAACACAAAAAGCAATGGCAACAGAAGCCAAAATTGACAAATGGAATCTAATTAAAGTAAACAGCTTCTGCACAGCAAAAGAAACTTTAATCAGAGTGAACAGGCAACCTTCAAAATGGGAGAAAATTTTTGCAATCTATCTGACAAAGGGCTAATATCCAGAATCTACAAAGAACTCAAACAAATTTACAAGAAAAAAGCAAACAACCCCATCAAAAAGTGGGTGAAGGATATGAACAGGCATTTCTCAAAGGAAGACATTTATGCAGCCAACAAACATGAAAAAAATCTCATCATCACTGGTCATTAGAGAAATGCAAAGCAAAACCACAATGGGATACCATCTCCCACCAGTTAGAATGGTGATCATTAAAAAGTCAGGAAACAACAGATGCTGGAGAGGATTTGGAGAAACAGGAACACTTTTACACTGTTAGTGGGAGTGTAAATTAATTCAACCATTGTGGAAGACAGTATGGCAATTCCTCAAAGATCTAGAAATACCATTTGACCCAGAAATACCATCACTGGGTATATACTGAAAGGATTATAAATCATTCTACTATAAAGACACGTGCACATATATGTTTGTTGCATCACTGTTCACAATAGCAATGACTTGGAACCAACCCAAATGCCCATTGATGGTAGATTGAATAAAGAAAATCTGGCACATATATGCCATGGCATACTATGCACCCATAAAAAGGATGAGTTCATATCCTTTGCAGGGACGTGGATGAAGCTGGGAACCATCATTCCCAGCAAACTAACACAGGAACAGAAAACCAAATACTGTATGTTCTCACGCATAAGTTGGAGTTGAACAATGAGAACACATTGACACAGGGAGGGGAACATCACACAGCGGTGCTGTCGGGGGGTGCAGGGCTAGGGGAGGGATAGCATTGAGAGAAAAACCTAAAGTAGATAATGGGTTGATGAGTGCAGCAAACCACCATGGCACTTGTATATCTATGTAACAAACCTGCATATTCTGCACATGTATTCCAGAACTTAAATTATAACATAATAAAAACAATCTTCATTTCCATGTTTGTTGCAGCACTGTTCACAACAGCCAGATTTTGGAAGCAACCTAAGTGTCTATTAACAGATGAGTGAATAAAGAAAATGTGGTACATATACACAATGGAGTACTATTCAACCATAAAAAGAATGAGATCCTATCATTTACAACAACACAGATGGAACTGGAGGTCATTATGCTAAGTTAAATAAGCCAGGCACTGAAATACAGATATTGCATGTTCTCACTTATTTGTAAGACCTAATAATCAAAGCAGTTGAACTCGTGGAGATAAAGAGTTGAAAGATGGTTATCAGAGCTAGGAAGTATAGGTGGGGGCTGGCGGATAGGTGGGAATGGTTAATGGGTTCAACAATAATCGATAGAAAGAACGAATAAAACCTCGTATTTGATAGCACAACTGGGTGACTATAATAATAATTTCATTTTACATTTTCAAATAGCCAAGCGAGAATGGACCATTTGTCATACAATGGATAAATGCTGGAGGAGATGGATACTCCATTTACATGATGTGATTAGTATGCACTGCCTGTAGCAAAACATCTCACATATCCCATAAATATATACCTCTATTATGTACTCACAAAAATTAAAATAATTTTTTTAATTTTAAAAATATATGAAAGAAGAAACAGGAGAAAAAGGAAGGAAAAAAGAACATATGAAACAACTAGGAAACAAAATATAACAGGAACAAAGTCTCATGTATCAATAGGAACTCTGAATGGAAATAAATTAAATTCTCCACTTGAAAGATATAGATTGGCTATATATGTATTTTTTAAAAACAGTATCCAAATATATGCTGCCAATAGGAAACATTTTACCTCTAAAGGTACTTATAGACTGAATATGAAGAGATAGAAAAAGATATTCCATGCCAATGAAAACCAAAAGCAAGCAGGAGTAGATATACTCAGATAAAACAGAATTTACGTCAAAAACAGTCTTTAAAAAGCAAAAGTTATTGTATAATAATAAATGGACCAATTGAGTAAGAGGATATAATTCTAAATATACAGGCACCCAACACTGGAGCACCCAGATTAATAAAGAAAATATCACTTGATCTAAAGAAAGATATATGATCCCCACTCAGCATTAGACTGATCAACTACACACAAAATCAGCACTAAACATTGGACTTAAATTAGACTTCAAACCAAATGGACCTTACAGGTATTTATAGAACATTATATCCAACAGCTGCAGAATACATTTATCTCATCAGTCCATGGAACATTCTCCAGAATTGATCATGTATTAGGCCACTAAACAAGTCTCAAAATTTTTAAAATATCAAAGTCATATCATGTATCTTCTTAGACCACAATGGAACAAAACTAAAAATCATTACCAAGGAAGATTTTGAAAACTATACAAATATATGGAAATTAAACAACATTCCTAAAGAAATATTGGGTGAATAAAGAAAACGAAAATCAAAAAAATTATTGAAATAAATGAAAATGGAAACACAACATACTAATCTGTGGGACACAGCAAAAGCTGTGCTAAGAGGGAAGTTTATAGTAATAAACACCTATATCAACAAAACAGAAAGATTTTAAATAATCTAATGATGCACTTCAAAGAACTACAAAAGCAAGAACAAACCAAACCCAAAATTAACAGAAAAAAAAAATAAACAATAAAGATCAGAGCACAACTAAACAGAGACTTAAAAAAATACAAAAAGTTAATGAAGTGAAAAGTTGGTTTTTTAAAAATTTTAAAAAATTGAGAAACTTAAACTAGACTAACAAAAAGACAAACAAAATCAGAAATGAAAAAGGAGACACAACAATTGATAACACAGAAACACAAAAGATCATCAGAGACTGTGATAACTATACACTAACAAATAGAAAAACCTAGAGGAAATGGATAAATCCCTGGAAACATAACCTACCACGAATAAATCAAGAAGAGCTAGAAAACCTGAGAGCCCAATAACAAGTAGTGAGACTGACTCAGTAATAAAAATTCTCCAAACAAAGAAGAGCTCAATACTGGATAGATTCAATGCTGAATTCTAGCACATATTAAAAGAGTAAATATTAATTCTCCTCCTCAAAGTATTCTAAAAAATTGAAGAGGAAGGAATTCTCCCTAACTCATTCTACAAGGCCTGCATTATTCCAATACAGAAACCAGACAAGGATACAATTAAAAAGAAAACTACAAGTGAATACTTCTGATGAACATAGACACAAAAATCCTCAAAAAACTATTAACAAACCAAATCCAACAAATCAAAAAGATAATACAACATAATCAAGTAGAATTTAAAGGATGCAAGGAAGATTTCATATATAGAAATAAAAAAAATGTGATATATCACATCATCAGAATGAAGAACAAAAACTATATTGTCATCTTAATAGACATAGAAAAAGCATTTGATAAAATTCAATACCTCTTTATGATAAAAATTCTCAACAAACTAGGCATGGTTGAACCACACCTCAAAATAATAAAGGTCATATATGACAATTTCACAGCTAACATTATGCCAAATGGATAAAAGTTGAAAGCATTTTCTCTGGAACAAGACAAGAATGCTCACTTTCTTCATTCCTATTCAAGATGGTACTTGAACTCCTAGCTGAACAATCAAGCAAAATAAATAAATAAATAAATAAATGCATCCAGGTTGGAAGACAGGAAATCAAATTGTCTCCTTTTGAAGATGACATAATTGTATATCTAGAAAAACAAAGACTCCACCAAAAAATACTCTTAGAAGTGATTAAAAAAATTCAATAACTTTGCAGGATGTAAAATCAACATATAACAATCAGTAGCATTTTTATACAACAACAATTAAATAACCAAAAAATTAATCAAGAAGGCAATCCGATTTACAGTAGCTACAAATAACAATATAAGAACAAAATTTAATCAAGGAGGTGGGAGATCTCTACAATTAAAACTCAAAAAAAAAAAACTGATGAAAAATATTGAAGAAGACACACAAAAAAGGACATTTCATGTTCATAGATTGGAGGAATTAATATCATTGAAATTACCACACTGCAAATAGCAGTGTATGAATTCAATGCAGTCCTATAAAAACATTAATGTCACTTGTGACAAAAATAGTAAAAACAGTCCTAAATTTGCATGGAACCAAAGAAGAGCCCAAATAGCCAAAGCAATACTAAGCAGAAAGAACAAAGCTAGAGGCATCAAACTTATTGACTTCAAAATATATTACAAGGTAATAGTAAATAAAACAGCATGCTATTGGTATAAAAATAAATGCACAGACAAATGAAACAGAATGAAGAACCCAGAAATAAATCTACATTTTTACAGCCAGTCTTCAACAAAGTTGCCCAAAACAGTGTCCTTGAGGAAGGACACTCTTCAATAAATTGTGCTGGGAAAATTGGATAACTGTATACAGAATAATGAGACTGAACTCTTACCTCTCACCACATACAAAAGTCAACTCAAGATGGATTAAAGACTTAAACATAAGACCTGAAACTGTAAGACTACTAGAGGAAAATGTAGAGAAAACTCATCAGGACATTGGTCTAGGCAAAGATTTTATGGCTAAGACCTCAAAAGCACAGGCCAAAAAAAAAAAAAAAAAAGACAATGGGATTTAATTAAACTAAAATTCTTCTGCGCAGGAAAAAAAAAAAAAGAGTGAAGGAACAACCTCTTGAATGGGAGAAAATAATTGCAATTTACTCATACAACAGGTGACTAATATCCAGAATATACGAGTAACTCAAACAACTCAAGAGTAATAAATAATCTCATTTAAAAATGGGCCAATGACATGAATAGACATACCTTAAAAGAAGACATACAGATGGCCAACATGTATATTAAAAATGCTCATTATCACTAATCATTAGTGAAATGTAAATCAAAACCACAATGAGATATCATCTTATCCCAGTCAGAATGGCTGTGATTAAAAAGACAAATAACACATATTAATGAGGATGTGGAGAAAAGCTCTTATATGCTGTTGGTGGAAATGTGAATTAGTATATCAATATGAAAAATGGTATGGAGATTTCTCAAGAAAAGTAAAAATAGAACTGCCATATAATCTAGCAATCTCATTACTGGGCATCTATCCAAAGGAAACAAAATCCGCTATATCAAAGGGATGCCTGCACTCACATGTTTATTGCAGCACTATTCACAGTAGCCAAGATTTGGAAGCAATCTAAGTGCTCACCAACAGACTAATGGATGAAGAAAATGTGGTATATACACACAATGGAATACTATTAAGTCATTAAAAAAATTGTGTCATTTTCAGCAACATGGATGAAACTAGAGGTTATGTTAAGTAAAAGAAGCCAGTCACAGAAAGACAAATATCATATCTTCTCACTCATATGTGAAGGCTAGAAAATTTGATCTCATGGACATAGAGAATAGAATGATAGATACCAGAGACTGTGAAGAGTAGATGAGGAAGGGGGAATGAAGAGAGATTGATTATGAGTACTAACATACAGTTAGACAGCAGAAATTCTCATATTTAATAGCAGACTATGGGGACTCATACTTAGCAACAATATTACTTATATTTCATAGTAACCAGAAGAGAGAACTTAAAATCATACCAACAAATAAAAACGATAAACACTCGAGGTGGTGGCAACCTTAAAACCATGACTTGATGATTACACATTCTGTGCATGTAACACACACATGTACTCCATAAATATGTAAAATATTATGTATCAATAAAAGAGAAAAAATCCAAAAATAAATTCACTCCATATATTTTATTTAGTGGACTTTATCAGGAAATGAGACATCTTACATATATGAATTTTCTACAAATTCGAAACTTGGGTGTTAATCATTAAAATTTTGATCATATTGATGAAAATGTTTCTAAAATATATCATCCTACCAATTTTAAATTAGAGTTTTGAACACATTCACTGTCTTGCCCCAGGTTATGTGAAATTTTCCTGCTCTCTGCTTATAATATAGTCTATAAAACTTTTGGTCAGTCGAGCAAGCTGCTACATGTCCCACTGATGCACATATTGATGACATCATGCCAATTGGACCTGGGGGGCTGAGAAAATACATAAGTGCCAGGATACAATTGACCCTCCATATTTAGTATAACAATTATTTATATAGCATTTACATTGTGTCAGGTATTATAAGTAATACCTGATGGAGCAGAGGGATAGAGCATTCAGTAGAAAGGGCAAAGACACAAAAACCCTTTCCCAACTCCTGCAACTACCCATTTTACATTTATTTTCTTTTGCAGTTTACTACTGAATAGCGGGGTTGTGCCTTTCATTTGGAAGACCCCCTCAGCTCTAATGATTGAGTGGGATCAGGTTGGAGTTCTGGTGCCAGGAAGCATAATGGAATACTCAGACCAGCTCTTTCCTAATGTTTAAAGAAAGGAGGCAAAAGGATTCTTGAAGGGTACTTATTCCTCAGCTCCATATCATTATGGAAAGTGAGTACATAGAAATTATAGGCAGTGAGCCATAGCTAACAATAAATACTGCATTTGTCCAGAGCCTCCCAGCTGCATTCTATCTAGGCATTGCAAAGAAACCAGCATCTGACAAACCACAATTGTAGCAGCCTTTAGTTGTTGCCCAGTCCCTCTCCTTGGCTATCATTTTTTCCTTGAGTCATGGCAAGCAGGCCCTCACATAGCACTTCAGGCACATTGTTAGAGAAGCAGCAGAACACAGGGTACAAAAATTGAGCCTTAGAGTCAGACACTCCTGAGTTTAAATTCCAGTACCTATGTAGTCATACAGCATTTTCATATTTTGGCTAACAATTCCTTTACACTGATAAATGTTTTCTTTCCTGGTCAAGAACCAAGCATCTTCTATGCAGAAATATTTAATGCTACCGAGTCTGGAGAAGTCATAAAAATAGGATCTAGGATGAGGAATGCTATACACATCCAAAGAGACCCAACTTTGTCAGGTGTACTGGAACATGCTGACCAAGCTCTGTCATTATCTTGTTTCTTTCAGGAAGTCAAGGTAAACCCCAGTTCCTTCCTTCCTTCCTTCCTTCTTTCCTTCTTTCCTTCCTTCCTTCCTTCCTTCCTTCCTTCCTTCCTTCCTTCCAGACAGGGTCTCGCTCTATTACCCAGACTGGAGTGCAGTGATACAATCTCAGCTCACTGCAGGCTCCACCTCCAAGCTTCACGCCACTCTCCTGCCTCAGCCTCCTGAGTAGCTGGGACTACAGGTGCCCTCCACCACACCTGGCTAATTTTTTGTATTTTCAGTAGAGACAGGGTTTCACCATGTTAGCCAGGATGGTCTCTATCTCCTGACCTCATGATCCACCTGCCTCGGCCTCCCAAAGTGCTGGGATTACAGGCTTGAGCCACCGCACCCAGCCTCCAGTGCTAAATATTTTTCTGTCTTCATTGTCAACCTTTGAAATGGTCTTGATGCTTAACTTTTTTCAATTTTTTGGAATCTAGGGATTGATGATCATACATTAAAGGTTTGGGTGGTGAAAAACTACTATTGTCCTTCAGCTTTGGAAAAACATTTTACTGTCAACTTGGAGCACATATGTTTTAATTATTTAAAGCCTAGTAGCCTAAATATGATGCCCAGTGAGAATGGTATTAATATAATACTAGAGAAAGGTATATAGTATAGAAGAAAAATTAGTACTTGGGACAGGAAAATGTGAAAACCAGGTGTCTTTGTCTACATAGACAAATAGCTCTATATAGCTCTCTTATTCACAAAGTGCAATAGTGACAACATCATCAAGCGATGTAAATGATAGCTTTTCTGGGAGAAACCCATCAAGAACAATTACTATATTAGTAACAACAAAAACACCTTATGATCACTGTAAAAGCAGTAGGTCAACAGACATTAAGAAATGTAAAAGTTGTCATTTCATAGCAGGCACAGTTATGCAAACAATTTTCCAAATGGTACCCCAAAAGAAAAGCTATATTGGAAAATTAAACCTCATCTGCACCTTCTAAAAAAATCCAGTAATATCTATCTCTAACCATTTTCATAGTGACAGCTTCTCTGCATGTTGTATTATGAGTTTTAGAAAAGGGAGAAGAAAAAGGATTGGCATAGCCTCACAACTGCACAGACACTGAGCTTCTGATCTTCTGTATGTGCATACTTTAATCTATCACATTTTCAGTGGGTTTTATGTTCAACCATGGGGTTTAGCATTTGATTTCCTAGGTTACTGAACAGTAGGCACTCTCTCTATGTTGTTGGATAAATCATTTCAGGATCAGACTATACTGGTTCCTTCTCTAAAATGCATTGTCAGTCACCCAATAAGAAATGCTTCTAACCCTCTGTTAAAGCCTCCACCTCAGCCAGGGCCACTAGATGTCTGGTTCTTCCTTAGATTTCACTCTTAAGAAGCACTGATAGAAAGTATCTTAAAAATATAATCAATATACTTAATAATAGTATCAAACTTTTGCCCAATGTTGTAATCTGGTTAGAGGCTCATTCTCTAGTTCTGAGGGTGAAAGAGCTGGTTCTTTTTTCTAGTCTCTCTTTTTTCTCAGAGAGAAAACAGACTTACAGACTTGCCTCCCTGCCTCCTCAGAAAATGGGAAAATGGATTTTAACAAAGAAAGAAAGTATGAAAATGTGGTTGGAAATGTATTTGTACTTACCAGGTATACAACGATAGAGTTTTTGGATAGGGAGTAATGCTAACACTTGACAGAATAGGAGAATTATTTGGCCATATTTTTGAGGATCTGGTGTTGCCTTTGTTAGCCCCACTAGCTCTGAGAATCCACCTTTCTTCTCTAGAGACAACTTTTAGTCCAAAATTCCATGTCAGATTGTATAGGAGCACAACCACCTCCTACAAGTCACCTGTGATCTCCTGTGGGATGGTTTCTATAAGGTCTATACTGACAAACTTACCCAGTAAAACTGAGTTCTACAGCTCTGGTTAAAAGTTCTGTCATTATACATTATAACCCTTAGGCACCTTATATTCAAACTCTCACTACCTTCTGCTTGTTTAATTCCAAACGACAAGACATTCACCCACCAGTGCTCCTTGTTTGGGTCCACTCCAGCAGCTTGGAACCCTTCTTTCTTTTGGGATGACACAGTACCTTTAGTATCAAGTAAGATATGGGTCACATATTCCTTGCTTTGAAACATAACAGATACACACATACCTTTTTGTCTGTTTATTTTTTTTAAGAGTGATGCATGGATTAGACTTTCCTAGGCAAAATCCTGAAGCTTTTTAAGATGTGGAGTGCATAGAGTTCTCAAATGCTTGGTCATTTGAAAACTGCATCTCTGATGTCCTGGCTACTTGGTCAGACTCTTATCTTTGAAATGTAGCTTAGATCATCATAAGGACGTTTGATGGGTACTGCTGAGAGCGTTTTTTGCATATGCATAAGAAAAGATACATTTCTCTTATCACCATGAAACTGCATTGCTTCAAAAAGATGAACTAATCAGAAGCAGCTGGAATGAATTAGAGACATTGACAACTCAAAAATGAGACATAAGTGATCCTGTGGGGGAAAAGCACTTTTAAATTGTTTAAATGTGCTTGTCTAACATGTCACTAAAAGCTGTAATCTTCCATTTTCCATTAACAACTCCATCAATTTTCCTCTAATGTTTTAAATTAACTGTCTTCTCTCAAACATGATGCTGTTCAACATTTGAAGAAAATGGTCCCTGTTTTTTTTAATTCCAGATTTAGAAAACTGAAATATGCAGCACATTTTGATAAAAGTTTATTCATGCTAGAGGTTGGCATGTTTCCTATCACTTGAAATTTTAGAGTATTGCCCCCAAATACATGTGCCTATTCTTTTATAAATTTTATGATCCCTGTGATGGCAGCATTATAACTCTGCCAAACAGGAGAAAATTACATTGTTTTTATAAAATTTCCAAGAGATGACCTTGTTTTCACTTAACTAATTTTATGCTTGCATCCTTGTTCTCTTCTGACAATGACTTTTCTGGAGAATGAAAAACAAAAGGATAATATGAAAATATTTTAGCACCCTATATTGATGGGAGTAAGTGTACATCTATTGAAAGAGAGAAATCACCCCACCCCAATTAGTTGATATAGCACATTTGGCTAATTGGTAAAAGAAATGTTATATTCACAGATCAGATAAAAATTGAATTTCTATATCAATCTACCAAGCAACCACTAATTAAATGTTGAGTAGATTTCTGACATGTCCTATAAGCCCTACTATGGCTGTGATGTTTTGGTTTTTACTTTAGAATGTTTATTGATTCATTTCAATTTAACAGATATTTACTATCACTTTATGCAGGCATGAAGCTAGGCACTGGGATGCAAAGAGAAATTAAATATGGGACAAGTTGTGCCAAAGAAGACTACTGGTCCTGTAGGATTGGCTGCATGTGAGAATCCACATGAGAGGCTAAGAATACTGTACACAAAGATCCTTGATGTTCTTGAGCAAATCTCTAAAAATGCAGCATATAAAAAGTGTACAGAACAGATTACAAATGAGAAGTTGGCTATGCTTAAAGTGGAACCAGATGTTAAAAAATTAGAAGACCAACTTCAAGGTGGCCAGATAGAAGAGGGGATTAATCAGGCTGAAAATGAACTGAGTCTGGTGAGAAAAATAATGCAGTGGAAACCAGGGGAGGCATTAGTGGAAGAGCCTCCTGCCAATCAGTGGAAACAGCCAATATAATTATTAAATGACTTTGGTGGGTTGAGGGAAATAGATGTAATTAAATATTCTGTTACATTAAGAGTGTGTTCATATTATTGATATTTTATAATCAAGAAAACTGATACAGAAAATACTTAGGAGACTCGTTAAAATGAATGATTATGGTAACATCATCTTGTGAGTCAATTTTTGATTTGTAAATTTTTCACACAAATTATTTCCAAGATGATATTTCTTTGAATAAAGAGGATGTGGGAAGATCTGAAAATTAGAAAAATTCCTACCGATATTCAATGCAGAGACTATAATCAAAAAGTAGTTTCTTTAGTAGTATCTTCAATACACCATTTAATATTTTTATTATCCTAAAGAAGGAAAAGCCCTTAATTATTGTCTAAACAAATTTATAGATCACTGTTTGAAGTAAAGGCAATGATTATTTTCAAACGTGAAAAGCAGCACAAGTGGCTGGAATAACAATTTGAAATTATGTTTAACCTCCTTGGCTGTGATCTTATGTATATAAAGCCAAATTTAAATATATAATTATATAATAAAGCAAAAACAGCCACACTCACAAGGAGCTCAAAATTGTGAGGGGAAGGTAAAAATCATGTTTTAATTATTATGTTATAATGTGATGACATTGGATAGAAAAACTCTTTTCTTATTTTAAATCACGGGAGCACAGCAGAGTGATTAATTGTTCCTGACTTGGATGAGAGGAGGGATGGGGAAGACTTGAAGGAGGAGAGAACTTTTGAACTGCGTGTGGAATTATTAGAGTAAGAATAATAGAAGAATAGAAGAAAGAATAAGTGTCTTTCTCTCAGGCTTACATTAAGGCAAAAGACATGGATATGTACAAAATGTTCAGGGAAACACTGGACAGATAACTTGCCTTCTATAGCAATCTTACTTTTTTATGTGAAGAGTGATGAGAAACATGGGAAAGACACCTGGATTCAGCCTGTGAGTGATCTGACACGCCATTCCTAGGATTGTGGACCTTAAACCCTCATTATGAGAAATGATTGAAAGTTTTAAACAAAGTGTGATGACCAATATTAAATATCAGGAAGATTATTTTATCATGATTTCTTCACAGAGCTTCTTTATGTTTTGGCACCTAGATTTGCTCCCTCAAAATCCAGTGCCACACTGACACCCAACCTGAACTTTTGATGGTGACCTCATTTCTCATTTTGGTACCTAAAGGAGCCCTTATTTATTCTCAGTGTTTTGAAGTTTCATGATATATGCTTTAGAGTTTTTTTGTTATCTATTTTAGACTCAGTCATTTCATCATTGAAAACGCCCTCCATGACTTGTTTGCTAATTTCCATACTAATTTCCATAATTTCACCTGTTCCATCTTTCCAAAATTCCAGTGAGTCAGTATTTGAATACCTGTTCATTCTTCTTTTAGTTCTATTTTCTAAGTAATTTCTTTGACATTATCTTCTAATCGTTTCTAGAAAAGTGTTTGTTATTTGGAGGAAAAGCTTTTTCTTGAGAATAATTTTGATTATTTTTTTCTGTATAAACCAGGTCCTGTTTCAAAGAAGTAATATCTTCTTTTAATAAAGTTTACTCTGCTCTCAAATTTATCTCTTTTTTATTACATGCTGTATTAAGTATTAAGCTAGTTAGCTAGTTAGTTGCCTTTGTGCTTTTCACATGAGAAGCTTTCTCAAAATGGAGATAATTCTTGTCTGTCTGGTCTTATTTCCAACTAAGGCATGGAAAGCTGATTGAAAAGAGCAGAGCTTTGGAACATCTATAGAAGGCAACAAACCAGGCTGTTTTGGTGTTTTGATTGTTTTGGTTTGGTTTTGAGACAGAGTCTTTCTCTGTCACCCAGGCCTGAGTACAGTGGTGTGATTATAGCTTATTGCAGCCTCAAACTCCTAGGTTCAAGCAATCCTCCTACCTCAGCCTCCCACCCAGCAACAGGCCCTGGTATGTGTTGTTCCCCTCCCTGTGTCCACGTGTTCTCATTGTTCAACTCCCACTTATAAGTGAGAACATGCGGTGTTTGGTTTTCTGTTTCTGTGTTTGCAGAGAATGATGGCTTCTAGCTTCATCCATGTCCCTGAAAAGGACATGATCTCATTCTTTTTTATGGCTGCCTGTTTCTAAATGAGGTTTTATTTGAATATACCATGCTCATTCATTTATGTATTGTCTAAGGCTACTTTCATGCTACAACAGCAAAGTTGCATAGCAGACCATGTTGTCCACAAAGCTGAAAGTATTTGTTCTCTGGCCCTTTATAGAAAGTTTGCTGACCCCTGCTGTCATTTAAAGCCTATTATAATTTAATTAGAGAAGACTTTATAAAATACACTCAGACTTTCATACTTTACATTTCCAGTTGAAATTTCCAAAAAGTACACACTGACACATGAAAAAAGCAGAGAAAAGAGTCCTAGACAGAACCATCACAACCCAAACTTCTCCCAAGATAAGTAGTGTCTATTTTTCAATCTACTGAAGTATGTAATATATGCCAAGGACTATGCTAGTCACTGGGAGTACAAAGATGAATACCTGACCTTACCCTCAATGAGCCTAGAGTTCAGCAAAGAATGCAGGAAAACATGTAAACAGATGTTTATATAATGTCATGTAGCATATACTCAACAGGGGTTGTAAAGATCACTTAGAAAGCTCAGATGAAGAATTTTAAACTTTGAGCAAAATATGTTAAACTAAACATATTCGTTTATTCACTGCTACCTCCCAAAATGCCACTAAAGTTAGAGTAAAAGAACTATATGTACATACACAAATATACATATACTCCTAGATACACATATACACTAATACTTAGAAGTATGCATACACAGAGACATATATATATAGGTAAGGCAAGCCACAGATATGGACAAAATATTCATAATGTGCATGTTTTACAAAGGATTTGTACCCAGAATATATACAACCTGATAATAATAAGACAGCAACTGAATAAAAATGGGCACAAGATTTGAATAGATACTTCACAAATGAAGGTATATGAAGAACAAATAGGTACAGAAACGGTGCTCAATATAGTTAGTTATCAGTAAAATGCAAATTAAAATCACAGTAAGATACTACTATATACTCACTAGAATGGCTTAGATTAAAAACACTGACTTTACCAAGTATTTATGATTTGAAGCAACTGAAACTCTCATGTATTATTGATACTATGTGTGATGGTTAATTCTACGTGTCAATTTGAATGGGACATAGGGTGCCAGATATTTGGTCAAATATTATATGGGTGTGTCTCTGAAAGTGTCTTTGAATTAGATTAACATTTGAATTGTAGACCAAGTAAAGCAGATCGCCCTCCTTAACATGGGTGGGCTCCATAAAATCAAATGAAGGCTTGAATGAACACAACAAAAAGGCTGACCTTCCCAAGAGTGATAACGAACTACTGCCTGAGAGTTTTGAGCAGGAACATCAGCCTGCCTGTCTTTGGATCCCAACATCAGCTCTTCTTGGGTCTCAAGTTTGCTGGTTTTCATACGGAAATGTTCATACTAGAACCATCAGCTCTCCTGGGCCTCCATCTTCCTATATACATATATATATACACTATATATAAATATACATATAATATATAATACATTATATTATATATTATATACATCTACATATAATATAGATATCTATATATAATATATATTATATATTATAATATATTTATAATATATAAATATATAATTATATAATATAATATATTATATTTATTTATATATAATATAATATACATTATATTATTTATTTATTATAATAATAATAATAACAAAAAGGCTGACCTTCCCAAGAGTGATAACGAACTACTGCCTGAGAGTTTTGAGCAGGAACATCAGCCTGCCTGTCTTTGGATCCCAACATCAGCTCTTCTTGGGTCTCAAGTTTGTGGGAGTGGATATTAAAGGTGTGGGATAATGGTAGAGAAACATAAAGTTGGACCAGGATGAATTTATTGAAATGGGCTCACAAAGTAGAGATTCTGTATTATATATAATATATTATATATATTATATTATATCTAATATATTATTTATTATATATTATTTATTATATTATATATAGTATATTATTATATATTATGTATATAAATATAATATGTAAATAATATAAGTATATATCATATATAATATAATTTTTAATATAATATATTATATGTTATATAAATATATACAATTAATATATAATATATATTTATTTAATACATAACATATATTTATATATAAAATATCATATAATATATATTATATATTATATAATATATACTACCATATAATATATATTATATAATACATACTATCATATAATATATAATATTATAGCAAAATATGTATATATACAACAAAATATACACACACACACATACACACAGATATCATATTACTTCTGTTTCTCTGGATAACCCAGACTAGCACATATTTTGGAACCAAGAGTAGTCCTAGAGAAATAGAATCTTAAGTATGAGTTATCAAAATGGACTCTAGTGTTTCTGTGATTGGATCTATAACCTGATTAAAGACACTAAGGACTCTAAATTCAGTAGAAAAGAGAGCATTGATAGCCCATGGTGTGATCTGGCAAAAGAGATATGCAAAATATCTCCATTTGTTATCCTAATCAATCACCTACAAGAAGCAAAGAACCAGGAGACTGTGTATATAATATTTTTAACATATTTGGCAAACTAATAAAGGTAATGAGTCTAGTTATAGATCTAGAAGCAAAGATAGGTGGTGGATCTAGAAGCAAAGGCCGGTAATGTTACTATAAAAAAAAAGGGAAAAGAAAATCTCGGGCAAACTCAGAAATTCACATTGCCAGTTCACGCACTGCAAAAATGACCTGAAAGCTTCTATGGGAGCTCTGAAGAAGAACCATCTCTCCTATGGCCTCAGGACCAAAATTGGTGAAAAATCAAACTTAAAATGGCCTTCTACAACTGGCTGCATTACAATGTAAGTTGAACACCGAACCTCATAAAATGTCTACTTTTGAAGTAAGGACATTGATTAGGAAGAAGTGAGATCATGATAGTATGAGTGAGTGTAAGAAACCCCTAATAAAGCTAGGGATATTAACCCTCTGAATTCTGATGAACCTTTGCCAGTGGAAGAGTCCTCCCTATCCCCAAGAGGAGCTGGCCCTCTACCCCTAGTGGGAGCAACCACCCCACCTTCAATGACAGTGGCGTCTCTATCCCAGTCTGGGAGGATTAACCCTGCATTTCCAAGGAACTTGTAATGGCCTCCCCTGAGGCAGTTGCCATGCAAGATAGAGCTAAGTCTCAGAACCAAACACCACCATCCATCTTTGCTTCTAGATCTGTAATTAGACTCAAGTTCCAGCAAGAAGCTACAGGTAAGTGAGGTAGAAAATGCAACTCATGACAAGATGTGCTATACTCCAAAAGAATGACTTGAGTTTTCTAATTTATATAGATATAGGTTAGGTAACATATGTGGGAGTAGATATTAAAGGTGTGGGATAATGGTAGAGAAACATAAAGTTGGATCAGGATGAATTTATTGAAATGGGCTCACAAAGTAGAGATTCTGTATTTAGTGCTCTAGCTCAAGGAATTAGAAAGGGCTCTAACAGTTTGTTTGGTTGGCTGAAGCATGAATCAAAAGGTGGCCCAAAGTGAGTGAGTTGAAAATGCCAGACCTGCCTTTGTTTAATGTAAAGGAAAGCATTCAAAGGTATAGAAAGATTGGAATGTCAGCCTTGCTTTGTTTTAATTTACTGTATTTAAGATCTAATCATCCACCCGGGATGGGTCCAGAAGACTATTGTGAAAAATAAATTTGTGTGAGAAGCCCCAGTATCCCAGAAGAGCTCTATGTTCACTTTTTTCTGTAGGCCAGACCTTACAAGTGAGAACTGTGGTCACTGGATTGGGAAATTTAAATGTAACACATTTTTTTCTCCTGCGCCTGGTTGGTGGTGTTATCTTATTTTTACATTTTTGTTATAGAAAACCAAATATACAAAAGTAGGGAGAATAGTTCAATGGACCTCCAAGTCCTCATCACCCACCTTCAATAATTATCAATCCATGGCCAATCTTGTTTCCTCTAAATACCTCCACTTCCTCACCCGCACTATTTTGCAGCAAATTTCATATATCACTTCACCTGTAAGTATTTTAGTTTGTATCTTCCAAAGACATATAACCACAATACCATCATATCTTCCAAAATAAAAATAATTTTTAACATCGTATTGTTGATGTTAAGAATTGTCTTAACTATGGTTTTTATTCCTTACTTTCTCTTTTACGGTTTATTTGAATGAAGAGTAAACAAGGTTTACACATGCTAATTGTTTAACATTTCTTTTAAATATCTTTTAATCTATAGGTTCTCCCTACCATATTCTTTCTTACAATTTGTTTGTAAAAGCAACTGAGTTATTTGTCCTCTAGAGCATCCCACAGTTTGGATTATTTTTCAATTCCATTCTCATCATAACATTTGACATGTTCCTTTGTCCTCTGCATTTCCTATAAATTGGTAGTTAGATATAGATGAGGGATTGGATTTAGACTCAATTTTGGGGGCAAAACAATTTCTTATGTGGTAGTGAGTTCTTGCATCAGAAGGTACATATCTGATTGTCTCTATGATGTTTGCAGTTGTTGAAGAGTATTCATAAATTAATTCCTATATTCATAAATTAATGGTTGCAAAATGGTGATATTCTGATTCTATAATTCCTCCTTCATTTACTGGCTGGACTATTTCTAGAAAGAAAAACTTCCCTCATCAACCATTTGATTACCCTAGGGTATAGTTTGAATTAAAAATGCAAGGGAAATACTTGATTCTCTCCCTTAAAGAGGGTCGCTTTTGCCAATGTTCTGTTTATCTTGGACTAAATAATCTACAAAAAAGAAAACAGCCAGAAAGGCATAATTATAGGCCTTCCTTTTCAGATCTTTTCAGCTGGATTCAGGCACAAGCTATATAACTCAAGGTTTGTGGAGAACTTAAGTGCTCTGAAAACTGCCAGAGGCTCCCCCAAATTCTCATTTCCAGGATTCCTATTCTTATGTTTTAATCCCATCCAACCTGTTATTTACATTCACCACTATGTTTTCAGTTTGTCTCTTCACAGGAGCCAATCAAAGACAGCGACTATGCAAATTAGTTTGTCTTTTCCAACTGACTTCCTCTTTACTCCGCACACCTGAAGGGCACTCTACCGTGAGACAGCCCAGTGGAAAGAGTACATGTTTCTCTTTCTGCCTTTAAGCCTCTTTCAGCTTAAAGCTTCAGCCTCAGTCCAGTGGGGGAATCCACAGTTTCTGTAATTGGTACTTGACAGGACAGTTCTCTTCCACTGACTAGTGTCTCAGAGTGCGATAAACTCACACACAGCTAATCCTCACATTGCCTTTGTAAATCATGTTAAGCTGACTGCTTTGGTCTTTGGTGCTTAGAAGAAAATTAGAGTGGAATATTGGTCAGGAAAAAAAAAATTCCTCTGAAACTGAAATACCACCAAATGTGACCAAAGTCAAATTCTATTCTTAATAGAAACAAATTTGTTTCTCAAAGTGGTAGTAACTTTTATTTTCCAATTTCTAGGAATCTAACCTGGTTTTGTGAAAGTTGGACTTAGACTCTTGTGCATAGCAGGGAGTTTTCTAAGATATTTATTCAGAGTGAGGAATTCTGAAGGGTTCACGGACTAACCTTCTATTGGCCACACAATGCAATTCATGTTCCCAGAGATAGGCATGCAAGACAGCAACTAGAAATTAAAAGGAAAGTTCTGGAATTAAAGAAGCAAAGTATTTTTAAAACTCTAAATATATGCCTTTGTTACTCATACATTTTAAAAATTTCTAGTTTATCTCTAATTGGATTGTTGAGATATAGTTCACATACCCTATAATTCTCCCAAGTACAAGTCAATGTTTTCAGTATATTCACAGATATATGTTGGGCCACAGTCGATCTTGTAACATTTTCATCACCTCAGAAAGAAACTTTACCCTTTAGCTACCATCCTCTATTTCTCCATTGCCCTCAGCCATAAGTAACCATTAATATAATCTACTTTTTGTCTCTATTGATTTGCCTGTTCACAGAATTTCATATCATGCAATCATACAATGTGTTACCTCTTGTGTCTGGCTACTTTGACTTCATCTAATGCTTTTAAATTTCAGCCATGTTGTAGTATGTTTCGGCACCTCATTTGTTTTAATGACAATATTATTCTATTGTATGTATATACCACATTTTGTCTACTCATTCATTAGTTGATGAACATTTGAGTTGTTTTTACCTTTTGGCTATTGAAAAATGCTGCTATATACATTCTTATACAAATCTTTGTGTGGACAAGTGTTTTCATTTCTCTTGGATATACACATAGGAATGGAATTGCTAGATAAAATGGTAACTACGTGTTTAGCAGTTTGAAAAACTACAGACTGCCTTCCAAAGTGGTTGTACCATTTTCCATTCTCAGCAGCAGTGTATGAGGGTTCTGATTTCTCCACATTTTTGCCCAAACTAGTTTTTAGTCTCACTTTTTAATTTTAACCATCAGTGGATGAGAAGTAATATCTCCCTGTGGTATGATTTGCATTCCCCTGACAACTAATGTTGAATCTGCTTTCATGTGCTTAATGGCCATTTGTACATCTTAAAGAAGTATCTCCTCAGATCCATTGCATGTTTCTTAACTGAGTTGTCTTCTTATTATTCAGTTGTAAGAGTTCTTCAGTCTATTACAGGTATATAATTTGTAAATGTTCCCCCTTTCTGTAGGCTGTTTTTTCACTTTCTTGATAATATCCTTTGAAGAACAAACATTTTTTATTTTAATAAAGTCCAGTGTATCCATTTTTTTCTCTTATTGCTGTGCTTTTAATGTCATCTCAGAATCTACTGCCAAATCTGAGTTCAAAAAGATTTACCCCTATATTTTCTTCTAATAGTTTTATAGTTTTGGATCTTATATTTAGATTCTTGATTCACTTAGAATTAATTTTGTTTATATCATGAGGTAAGAGTTCAACTTCATTCTTTTGCCTGTGGCTATTTGGGTATCCCAGTAACATTTGTTGGAAAGACTATTCTCTACTCCATTTGATGATCTTAGAAAAAAAATAGTTGACCATAGACATGTGGACTTATTTCTGGACTTTCGATCTATTGCATTGATCTCTGTTTTTAACTTTGTGCCACACTATGTTAATTACTGTCACTTTGTAGTAAGTTTCAAAATCAGGAAAAGTGAGTCATTAAGCTTTGTTCTTCTTTTTCAACATTGCCTTTTTTTTTCTAGATATTAACTTTTCCAGTACTGCAAAACAGCAGTTGGAATTTTGAGAAAGGACTGCATTGAATCTATAGACAAATTTGGGTATTAACGACTTGTGTTAGTCCACTTTCACACTGCTGATAAAGACATACCTGAGCCTGGGCAATTTACGCAAGAAGGAGGTTTAATGCACTTACAGTTCCACATGGCTGGAGAAGTCTCACAATCATAGCAGAAGGCAAGGAGGTACAAAATCACATCTTAAACGGATGGCAGCAGGCCAAAAGGAAGTTTGTGTAGGGAAACTCCCCTTTTCAAAACCATCACATTCTGTGAGACTTATTCGCTATTATAAGAATAGCATTGAAAAGACCTGCTCCCATGATTTAATTAACTCCTACCAGGTCCTTCCCAAAACATGTATATTTATTTTATGTTAAGTTTATTGAGTTTCCTGAATGTGTAGATTAATGTTTTTTAATAAATTTGGAAATTTTCTGCTATCATTTTTATAAATATTTTTTCTGCTTCTTTCACTCTCTCCTTTCCTTCCAGTACTCTCATTATGTGTACATTGGTGCACTTGATGTCTCATATTTCTGTGAAGTTCTGTTCATTTTTATGCATCTTTTTTTCTCTCTACTTTAGATTGCATAATCTTCATCAATCTATTTTCAAGGTTGCTAATTATTTCTTCTGCCAATTCAAACCTAAATGAGATTTGAGTGGGGACATAGCCAAACCATAACATGTCTTAACAATATGAAGTCAATATCTGAACACAGGATTTCCTTCCATTTACTTAGGTCTTTAATTTCTATCAATGCTGTTATACAGTTTTCATTGCACAAGTCTTGCACTCCCTTGTTTAAATTTATTACTCCATTGTTCAGTATTCTACTTTAACATTTGTTTTGCAGTAGTAAATGTCTTCAAATACAGCATTTAATTTTTTAATAATTTTTACTATGCATATTTTAGTTTAGTTACTCGAGAGCTTATCATATACGTTTTATCAGATTTATACAAACTTAAAATTTATACAAACTTAATTCCAGTGAACCATAGAAACATTTCTTTATAGTTCCATTCCCTTTTTCCCTTTTCTGATATTGTTATAAATACTACATCTATAAATGTTACAAACCCAACATGAAATTGTTATAGTTATTATTTCATATAATTTTATATCTTTGACAGAAATTGAGAGAAGAAAAGACAACAAGTATATATTTATGGCTTTTGTTATATTTATTTTCTTTTTAATCACTTTTGGATCTCATTTGTTCTTGTGGATTCAATTTACCATTTGAGATTATTTCCTTAGACCAATATAGGGTTGTTCCTACTGAGCTCTTTTGTGCTGTTATTGGAAAATATATATTAGAAATATAATACATATAGATTTGGGACCTATATATTATATTAATCAGGGACCCTCCAAATATCTAACCTAATGTTGAAATTTGAAGGGGCCCAATAAATTATCACCTCCATTCTCTACGTTTTTTTGCCAAATGAACTATACAAGTGCAAGGCAGATAGAGAAGGAAATATATTATCTTTATTACTGGTCAGGAGATATTCAAGAATATGGCTTTCATCTGTAGTGCAAGCCTCAGAATTAGGCAAGGCCACATACTTGTCACCAGTGGTTTCCATGTATGACACCCGCATCTTTAAAATTTTATGTGTGATACTCGCATCTGTACACTCTACAAGTGGTGCTTGCATTCATAAAATTGTATGTATCATGCCTGCATCTTTACAACTCCAGTATAGTCCTTACATCTGTAAAACTTGCAGTCTGGAGAAGCAGCGCAAGGCACAGGCTTTGTGAGGAGGTCAGCTCTCAAGATGAGGAAGCGAGAGGAAATATCTGGACTACACTCTCCCAGTTTTTCCTTCCAAACTCAACAATCAAATTAAGGCACTTATCCTACTATGTTGTCTGAGCCAATCATGCACAGTTTAACAAAGTGACTGAGTTTCTATCCCAATGTTTTTCACAACTTCTTCAAGATCTGTAATCTATGACCCTCCCTAAAAGTACATCCTTTGCAATTCTCAACAAGAGAATGCAGTCTTCCTTCCTGTCTTTGGTGATAAAAACAGATTTTTCTAATTATTATAAACACTACTATTGTTAGCATGTTCTATACTATTTGACAAAATGTTCTTGTTTTCTTCAAGTGTAGGTTTTTGCTAGTGAGAGCTATGTTTGGCCATGTTCCTCTCTCAGGTGCCTCAGCAACCTGAACTCCTCCTTCAAGATGTATTCTATGTGGCTTGGCAAAATAGAATAAGCATAGAATTTGAAATTCTCACTTTAAATTTCACCTGCACAAGTTTCTAACTGTGTTTAAACATGTTATATGCACTTTGTAAATCTGTTTCTTCATGAATAAAGTATACATAATGATAAAAAAACAAATCTCAAGGGATAGTATCTATAGGATCAGATGAGATAATAAATTTTAGAAAGTGATAAGCACTATATAAGTTACAATAACCTAGCCCTGAATAACACTAATACTTGTTTTTGCCATTATTGCTATTGGATTCATAAAAATATGATTCACTATTGCTAGATTTAGGAATACGCCTAGCCAGTTCACATTTCTCAAATATAACAACTACACCTAGAAATATTACTTGTTATTATTAGAAATGAAAATAGTAGTAGTAAGCCTAAAAAGGTTTTGGGTTAGGCAAAATAACCTAAATAATTTATTTAAATTTTTAACTCTTAAATCTTGCCCAATTAAAGAGCTGTGTTGTGTTTATAGAAACTGTTTTTGTAAAGTCCAATATATATAAAGCTTTGTGCAACTGTATTTCTACAGAAGATGGGCATGAAATTGTCTTTTCATGAATTTAAGTTTGTTTTATTTAAGAGCTTCTCATAGTTCCCAATAATCTAGCTAGAAGACAGTGTGGCGATTCCTCAAGGATCTAGAACTAGAAATACCATTTGACCCAGCCATCTCTTTACTGGGGATATACCCAAAGGATTATAAGTCATGCTGCTATAAAGACACATGCACACGTATGTTTATTGTGGCACTATTCACAATAGCAAAGACTTGGAATCAACCCAAATGTCCATCAGTGACAGACTGGATTAAGAAAATGTGGCACATATATACCATGGAATACTATGCAGCCATAAAAAAGGATGAGTTCATGTCCTTTGTAGGGACATGGATGCAGCTGGAAACCATCATTCTCAGCAAACTATCGCAAGAACGGAAAACCAAATACCGCATGTTCTCATTCATAGGTGGGGATTGAACAATGAGAACACTTGGACACAGGAAGGGAATCATCACACACTGGCTCCTATTGTGGGGAGGGGGGAGGGATAGCATTAGGAGATATGCCTAATGTAAATGACGAGTTAATGGGTGCAGCAAACCAACATGGCACAAGTATACATATGTAACAAGCCTGCCTGTTGTGCACATGTACCCTAGAAGTTAAAGTATAATGAAAAAAAAAAAAAGAAAAAAAAAAAAAGGAAAGTTTGCAGGAAAGAGAACAGGTTAGAAAGTCTTGGTATGTCACCCATAATACTTATTATTATTATTATTTTTTTTTTTTTTTTTGAGACAGAGTCTCGCTCTGTCACCCAGGCTGGAGTGCTGTTGTGCAATCTCGGCTCACTGCAAGCTCCACCTCCCAGGTTCATGCCAATCTCCTGCCTCAGCCTCCAGAGTAGCTGGGACTACAGGTGCCTGCCACCACACCTGGCTAATTTTTTGTATTTTTAGTAGAGATGGGGTTTCACCATGTTAGCCAGGATGGTCTCCATCTCCTGACCTCGTGATCTGCCCGCCTTGGCCTCCCAAAGTGCTGGTATTACAGGCATGAGCCACCCTACCCGGCTGCCATAATACTTATTTTTAACAGATCGGAGTCTGATTTGGTATTCTGGATATATAGAGCCAAATGGTGAATAATTAATTACTCCATTCCTCTAGGACTATCCTATTTCCACAGTTAGCAATGCAGTTCTTTTGAGATCACACTAATTGGCATTTAATTCTACATTGAAAGCACAAAATGCTCTCACAAGCTGTCTCAGCCCATTTTGTGCTTCTATAACACAATACCACAGACTGGGGGTAATTTATAAACAACAGTTCATTTGGTTTATGATTCTGGAGGCTGAGAAGTCCAAGGCTGAGGGACTGCCTCTGGTGAGGGCTTTCATGCTGCATCATCCCATAATAGAAGGCAGAAGGCAAGCAAAAGGATGTGAGAGGGCAAAAGAGCTAACTCACAACCTCAAACCATTGTGTAACCAGCATTAATCTATTCATAAATGTTGAGCCCTTATGACCTAAATACATCCCATTAGGCCCCACCTTTCAATACTGTTACACTGGGGATTAAGTTTCCAACACATGAACTTTAGGGGACACATTCAAACCATAGCACAAGCCATCCCCCCTCACTGTGATTCTCATTTATGAAAACCAAAATGAAAGATTCTAATGCCCAATTTTTGTACCATACTGAGCACCTCAAGGGAATTGCCAAGAAACCTGACTTGTCATTGTGTTACCGGAGGTCCTTGCTCCCAGAGCTCCCAAGATGGTGGCAGGCTGCTTCCAAAATGGTGGCAGGCCACTTCCAAGATGGTGGCAAGCCTTGTGCTCTCTGACCTGGGGTTCTTGGCCTCACGGATTCCAAGGAATGGAATCTTGGGCAATGCAGTGAATGTTATAGCTCTATTAGAAGCCGTGGGTTACGGAAGAGAATGGTGGAACCCAGTGACTAGTTTTCAGCTCAATTAGGATGAACCCAGGCACTTAGCCATGCCGGAACAATGGCAAGCCTTTAGCCCAATCTGGAGTGGCAATGGGTGCCTCGCTGGATCAGGAGCACAGCAGACACCCTGCTGGATCTGAAGGGATGGAAGTCAGCGGCGGGTCTGTGACAGCGGCAAACAGCAGTGGTGGATGGTGAGTGAAAGCTCAGCTCCAGCTGTAACAAACACGGACCAGAAGAGTGCAGTTGCAAGATTTAACAGAGTGAAATAGAGTGAAAACAGAGCTCCCTTACAAAGGGAGGGGACCCAAAGAGGGTAGCCATTGCCAGCTCGAATGCCTGGGTTTATATCCTGATCCTTGTCCCTCCTGCTGTGCTCTCAGCCAACAGATTATTGGCTATTTCTTTACCTTCTGTTTTTGCCTAATTAGCATTTTAGTGAGCTCTCTTTACTATCTGATTGGCCGGGTATGAGCTAAGTTGCAAGCCCCGTGTTTAAAGGTGGCAGCGGTCACCTTCCCAGTTAGGCTTAGGGATTCTTAGTCAGCCTAAGAAATACAGCTAGTCCTGTCTCTCAGTTGCACCAGAGGAAAATGCAAATTGCTCAAGTGAGCTAAGCAAAACACAAATCTGTATATTAGGTAGTGGTTTATCATGTAGGAACTCAGATGTTCCACAGCAATCCTGAATTGTATGGTTTATGATTTTTCGGTCTGGAAGTAAGATGGAACATTCATATCCATCTATTATCACAGATATACTCCACCAAAAAAAGATGACAATAAAAATGATTCTTTAAGACTTGTATTTCTTTTCCCCATACAAGTCTGAGAACAGAGAATTTAGTCATCTTCTGGTATTTACCCAGCTCAATAGCTCAGACATAGACCGTGGCCCTTGCGGCATAATAACTTAAGACTTCTACACAGAAAACCAGATAGTCATTCAGCGAAAGTCTACTTTCTCCCCTAGCCTCTCACATACTTAAATCACCATCATGTAGCCCACAAACTTTCCCTTCTCCAGGCTTAGCATCCCAATTTCTTTTAGTTCTTCATCTTGTGGCATGTTCTCAAGCTTCCTTCTCCTTCTTTATTGCTGTCTTCTGGGCCTCATTAAATTTGTTGATGTTAAAGCATGCTACACAGGAAATTTAGACAATGCTTTTGGCATGGCCATCATCATGGGGTGCAATAATTGATAATAATAAAACTTCCTTTGCTTGAGACATCATCTATTTCTATTAATGTAACTAGTATATCAGCTTTGTTATAGCTATCTCCGACTACTAACTTATATAAAACTTAATCTCAACTAAATTTTTTTTTCACAGGTGCTGCCTTATTTAAATTTTTACTTTTAATTGAGAAGTAATAATTCCATAGCCCAGGCATGGTGGTCCACGCCTGTAACTATAGCACTTTGGGAGGCTGAGGTGGGAAGATCACTCGAGGTCAGGAGTTTGAAATCAGCCTGGCCAACATGGTAAAAACCTGTTTCTACCAAAAATACAAAAATTAGCTGGGCTTGGTGACATGCACCTATAATCCCAGCTACTTGGCAGGCTGAGGCAGGAGAATCACTTGAACCCAGGAGGTGGAGGTTGCAGTGAGCAGAGATTGCACCACTACACTCCAGCCTGGGTGACAGAGTGAGACTCTGTCTCAATAAATAAATACATAAATAATAAATAAGTAAATAAATAAAAATAATTGCATATATTTATGAAGTACAACACGATGTTTTCATATATATATACTTGTGGAATAATTAAATCAAGCTAATTTACATATCCATCACCTCATATGCTTTTGTTTTTTTTATAGTGAGAATATTTAAAATCTATTATTTTAGCAATTTTTAAATATAAAATACATTATTATCAACTATGGTTAGTTTGCTGTGCATAGATCTTGAAATCTTATTCCTCCTGTCTAGCTGGAATTTTGTACCCTGTGGTCAACTTCTCCTCATCAGGCCTCTAGTAACAACCATCTACTTTCTACTTTAATAAGTTTGACTTTTTAAATGTGGAATCCAAAAAGTCACTTTCACTTACTCCATAAGTGAATTGTGCGGTATTTGTCTTTGTGTGCTTCGCTTACTTCACTTAGCATAATGTTCTCCAGGTTCATCTATGTCGTTGAAACGACAGGGTTTTCTTTCCTAAGGCTGAATAGTATTCCACTGTGTAAATGTGTCACATTTTAAAAAATTCATTCATACATTTTTGGACCCTTGGGTTGATTTCATATCTTGGCTATTGTGAATAATATTGCAATAAACATGGAAATGTAGATAGCTCTTTAACATACTGATTACCATTCTTTTGGATATATAGCCAGAAGTGAGATTGCTGGATCATATGATAATTCTCTTTTTGTTTTTTTGAGGGTCCTCCATACTTTTCTCCATAATGACTGTGCTAATTTACATATCTACAAACAGCGTACAGGGTTCCCTTTTCTCCACATATGCACCAACACTTATTATCTTTTATCTTTTTTATCTTAGCCACTCTAACAGGTGTGAGGTGATAGCTCATTGGGATTTTAATAAGCATTTTCCTGACAATTCGTGATGCTCTGCATTTTTTTAATATACCCTTTGGTCATTTGTTTGTCTTCTTATAAGACATGTCTCTTCTATTACTTTGCCTGTGTTTTAATTTGTTATTTGTTTCCATACTATTGAGTTATTTGAGTTCCTTATATACTTTAGATACTTACTCTTTATTAGCTGAATGGTTTGCAAATATATTCTCCCATTTTGTAGAGTGTCTCTTTACTCTGTTGATTGAATCCTTTACTATGCAGAAATTTTTTAGTTTGATGCCATTTCACTTATCTATTTTTGTTTTTGTTGTCTGTGCTTTGGAGTTATATGCAAAAAATCATTCCCCAGATCAGTGTTGTGGAAATTTTCCCCTATGTTGTCTTCTAGTAGTTTTACAGTTTCAGGTGTTACATGTAGGTCTTTAATTCATTTTGAGTTTATTTTCATATATTGTGTGAGATACACCCTTAAAATTTAAGTACAGCCCTTAAAATTATTCCTATTAAAATTTATCTTTTCTGAAATACTGAGAATGCTATAAAGTCAGGATACCTGTCTGCCTGGTTACCACTGAATCATCTCTTAATTCCTGGCATACACTAAGTACTAAATACATTTTTTTTTAAATGGCTGAATAAATAAACCCATCCCATTATCTCAGGCTATGCAGATCCTTTTAGATTTTGGTTTTAATGACAAAGGTATTATGTTTTGTTTTTAAACTGTGTAATCTACAAATCTGATCAATATTCTGAGTTCTTACTCAAGCGACTAACAATAAACCCCACCAGTACCTAGTCAAGGACAGAGTCTTCAGATACATTTTTAAAAACCTCCCTCCAGGTCAGGGTAAGACTATTAATTAACAAACTGAAATGACATAATTGAGATTTCCCTTTGATAATTAAACCATAAGTTAACATCCATATGCAGAGCAGGTACAGCAAAGTTGCCTTTAAAAAAAACAAAAAACAAAAAACAAAGAAAATGTTTCAGACCTGTATCACGTGCCTAAAACCTGGTCGAATGCACTAACTTAAGAATATGACAGTCAGAAGTGAGTTGGAGAAAAGACAATGTGTTGAAGATCCCATCCAGCCTTTGTCCAGGTTGTAGGGCCTAGTCAGACCAACTACAGAATGTCTGCTTTGGAGATGGACAACACCAGCCTTTAAGAGCTTAATGCCATTAAACATTGGCACCATCTAACTAACTCTCGCTGCTCTGATTCCATCATGACTAAGACACCTGCTTCACCACCTATTCACTGTGTTATTTTGGGTCATTATATTAGCTTTGTGTTTTGTTTGTTCCCCCTCTGTAAAATAGAAATACTCATAATACCTACTCCATATGATTGAGAATTAAATGGTGGTAAATATATACATAAAACTTCGCTATAATAACCACTCTGAAAATAGAAGAGAAAGTGTGTGCTAGACCTATTTGATCATCCAGGCTACTCGATTGATATTTCACATTGTAAATTAATAAAATGGTATGAAGAGCTTTGTTGACATGAGACAGATTCCTTTAGTTAAAACTGAATATGAAAAATAGTACATTTGTAAGTTTCATAGGCCTGCACATTCAAAGTCTTCTGGATACCCAGTGAATAGGGTCCTCTCTGACAGGCCTTTCCCTTACCGGACACTTTTCTTTTCAAATTTCTACAGAGTAGAGATTAATTTTGTGTTTTGACACAATCTAAGAATCTTTGTATTTCTGAGGGATTAACTCATGGATTAACTATCAGAATTTCTGAGGGATTAAGTATCAAAATTAATCTAGTATTAATTATATGGGATTACTTTATGTTTTTTGACTTTTATGATTTCTTACTATTTTGTTATGTCTTTCCCCATAGAGAGCATGATTTCCTGGTTTGTTTTTGTTTGTCTTCAAGTCATGTAAAATATAAGTAATACTGTTTTAAGTTCTACTAGATTTTACTTGGATAAGTATGAGGAAAGATTTAGTTTATTTAATTCTTAAACAAGGAGCGATCTACTGAGGCTTGATGTTTGCCAGCAAACAGGTGGGAGTTTCTCCTTGGCACCCACACTGTCATTTGTTTATTGGTAAAATCCCAGAAGAAATATTTTATTTTATTCTTGCACACACAGTGCATGACAAACAAGAACCCTAGAGTGCCTCCAGTCCTCATTTCACTCGGGGCTGGTCTCTCATCTCACCCTTAATGTTTTCTGCTACTCCATTGACCATATTGCATTATTAGGCTGGAGTCTCCAAAGAAATGTAGAAAGAACAGAGAACTGGGTAGAAAAAATGTGGAATAGCCCTGGCCACCTCAAAATGCAACTCAAATGTAGAGAGATAACTTTCTTCCATTAGCCTACAAATGTACTCTATCTACTGGGCAGAAATGCCCCTGCCATTTCATGACTTCTACTACTTACTCTAGATCTGTATCAAGTCACACAAATACTTCTTAAGAGGTGGCATGTGATCAACCATATACCCAATTTTTATCATGGCTAGTTTTCTGCATATCTTTCCTCATTTCCTAAGTTTTGCAATAGGAAGAGCAGGAGGGGAAAATTATAAGAGGCACCTATTGTGCATTGCCTAATTCCTTTTTGTTTTCTGACATTTTGAGGATATCGTCTGGTGAAAACTGGGTAGTTTCTTATTAGTCCACGAGCAGTGCCTTCAACTGTTTTGTGTTGCTATAAAGGAATACTTATGTCTGAGTAATTTATAAAGAAAGAAAGTTAATTTAACTCACAGTTCTGCTGACTGGAAGGTTCAAGATTGCGCATCTAATGAGGGCCTCCGGTTGCTTCCACTCTTGGAAGAAGGTGAAAGGCAGTGGGCATGTGACAAGATAACATGGCAAGAGAGGAAGTAAGAGAAAGGTGTGGGGAGGTGCCAGGTTCTTTTTAACCACTAGGTCTCAGAATAACTAATAGAGTAAGAAGTCACTACCCCAAGGATGGCACCAAGATATTCATGAGGGTTCTGCTCACATGACCTTCCATGAGGCCCCACCTCCAAAATAGGGGATCATATTTCAACATGAGATTTGGAGCAGATGAATATCCAAATCCTAGCAGGCAGCAACATGACATAGTGGTAAAAAGCATATGTTTTGGAATCAGACAAGAACTGGCTCAAATTCTAGACATTGAGATGTATGATCTCCAGCAACTCAAGTCACTTCTATGAGTCTCAGTTCACTCACCTGTAAAATGGACCTCATAATGCCTAATTCATAGGATTTTGTAAGTAATAGAGAAAACACACATAAAGGGTTTATATTTAAAAGTCATTCAAAAAATAGTATTTACAAAAATAGCATTAATAGTTTCCTAGAGGTTCCCCAACACCCCTCTCTCTGGTCAGCAAGAGATCTGGGAAAATATGGAATAAACAGAGCTCAGCCCTCCTGCTCCCACTTCAGTCAAAGAAGCCCTGCTTCTATCTGTTCTGCTTCTATATGAAATTTCTCCTTAGTGAAAACAAAAGTTCTCCTTAGTGAAAACAAATTTTTAAATCACAATTGGACAATCAGTGACTTGCATAGACTAGGAAACCAAGAAATGAATGAAGGCTTTATTACCTGAGTCACAGCCTATCCACTCATGCTGGCACTGTCATCTGACAGTCTTTTACCCACCAAGAAAAGGATGGCACCTTTCTACCCTATCCCTATGCAGTTATTAAGCCTACAGTCATAAACCAGTTGCTTCCTAATTTTACTATATCTTTCTCATTTTATTAAACATTTAATGTGTTAAATTTATTTTTTTCTAGAAAACTTGAAAAATTACATGAAAATAGAAAACTATTTAAGCTCATTTCTGATCCCATCATCCAAACATAACCAGTATAATGTGTTTTTACAGGGTCTTACACATAGATTTTGGTTTCATTGCTTTAACTGAGTTACAATTGCACATCTCTTACCACTTTTTATTCTATTGTTGTTCTGTAGTATCCTAGATATTTTTCTATATTTCTATACTCTCTTTTAAAGGATAGTGTATTATTACATCCAGTGGGTGTCCTATAGTTACTTAGCCTTTCCTCTATAGTTGGACATTGATGTTGCTTCTAATTTTCTTATATCCTAAATAACATTATGATAAATATCATTGTACATGGAGTATTTACAAATTATTTTTAGGGTGATTTCTTTTATATACATTCATAAAGCAAAATCACTGCATCAAATAGTATGAACAATTCAAATATGTCAAGATACATTGCTTTCTAAAAGACTAGCATAAATTTTCACTATCACCCTTATAGTGTGCAACCTTCTTGCCCCAACCAGCTTTGGTAGCCCACAATATATTTTCTTATGACTAAAAAATAAAACCCAAAGAAGACTAGAAAAAAACACAAACTACCTTCAGATCTTCTTTACATTTGTAATAATATCAGCCTTTATAAGGTAAAATTAGATAACGAACATAAGAGAAACTCTGAATGTGATTACATTGTTGAGAATTTTAGCTTCTCTGTGTAAAAAGCTAATGAAGATTTATCTACTGTTTAAACATAAGCAGTTTGAGGAAAATGACCATATTACCCACATTACAAACTAGTGCTCTAAAATCTCTTGCCATTTTCTTATATTGGAGCACATTGAAAAAATGAATACTCGAAAGATTATGTACAATAATATTGCCTTGCATTCAAAGGTTATGCTTTTAAGATTACATCTATAAAGCCATGAAAAACCTCCAGGGATTTAAATAGCAATATATGAACCACCTAAAATGTGGACTAAAACATAAGTGTTAAGGAATATTGCTGCATTATTCTTTATTTCTAATGGAATATAAAAAATTTCTGATTTTCTTCAGAACAAGACTTGAGCTTAGCTGGAAACTAATTGCTATGAAAGAGTAATAAAAGTTTCTTGTACTCTAGAATATTTTTAATTGCTAAGTCTTTCCCCCCACTATGAGAATACTCAAATGACATTGGAACTTTTTCTGCCTTAAGTACTCAGGTGGAAAAGAGCTGTACATGCAATGAGAACACACGGACACAAGGAGAGGAACATCACACACATGGGCCTGTCGGGGGGTGTGGAGGAAAAGGAGGGAGAGCATTAGGACAAGTACCTAATGCATGTGGGGCTTAAAACCTAGATGACAGATTGACAGGTGCAGCAATCCACCATGGCACATGTATACAACTGTAACGAACCTGCACTTTCTGCACACGTATCCCAGAACATGAAGTAAAAGAAAAAAAAAAAAAAAGACAAGAGTTGTACACAAAAGCAAAAATGTAACAGATCAGATCCAAGCTTCCTACCCATAAAGTGAAAAGGAGAGTGCCAGACATACCAGTCACCAAAACCTCAGCTACTGTGCCAACAATTTCCAGTGATGTTCCAAGGAGAGTTTACCTTAATTTATTTAATTTAAAGCAAGTCTATGCTATGCAGCATGTTTGAGAGCAGGATTGGTGGGACAAGTAATGATACCAAATATCTATTGGGTATTTTTAATTCTAAAAAGAGGAAGAATTGTTGCTTTATGATTTCAATTCTAAATTAAGCTGGAAAACGTGGAAGACGAGAAAGCATAACAAAGCTTTCCTATCCATCATGTTTGTTCAAAATATAGGTCAATCAAATTCATACCCTATCTTCTAATCCGGCATAAGTTAATAGTTTCTAATTTTGGCCACTCAAACATTTTACTCAAACAAGCAGCAAAATAGACTCTCATGACTTTATTCACTCATCTTCTTTTAAAGGTGCTGAAGAAAATGAAATGTCCCAAAGGCAAACCACCAAAGAGAAAAAGACAAGAAAGAAAGAGCCTGGGTAATTCATAAGCTGAAGGATCAGAGGTAGGAAAACCAAGAAACAAAACAAGATGAACAAGATATATCTTTCTCTTTTATTTTCTTTTCAATTCCTTTGATCATTATTGGTGATTTTAGAATCTTGTTCAATAGGCTAGGCTGTGTCCCATTTAAATGGACACAGATGTTATAAAAGAGGGTTTTCTGAAAACTACAAAAATGAGCTAAAGCCCTTACTACAGCAGTTCATAGCCTTGGTTATGCGTTAGAATAACCAGGGAAGCTTTTGAAAACAATGTCTCAACCAAGTTTAATCAGAATCTCTGGGAAGGAGGCCTGGGCATCAGCATATTTTTAAGCTCCCTGGCATCGAACTATGCCACCAGAGTAAGAAGCACAGCATTCCTATGGCATAGGTAAAGTGACAATCTCATAAAACTTTTATTGGTTAAAGTTGTTTATGTCCAGATTGGAAAAAAAGAGAGAGAGAGAGAGAGAGAGAGAAACCTAATTTCTCATCTTCATTTTAAGTGTTAGTAGGAAGTCACTTTTTCTGTAATATGCAAATTCTAATGATTTTGTAACCACCCATGCGCTTTGAAGTTTATTTACCAGATTTCTCTTTCCCCAGACAATTCTCACACGTTCCCCAAGTCCACTGTTCATATTTTCCTGAAGTCTCTTTCCACCTCAGCTGGGCATTTGGCTTTAGTCTGCTTGTCTTGCTTTTCCTATGGGCAGTCCCCTCCAAATAGTCCCTATTGTTTTCAAAAGGTTCCCCGAACTCCAACACAGACTCAGTCTTTATATTTTCCATCTGAAACTTTCAATACAATTTCAAAGATGATTTGGACTTAGAGCAGACATACAACAGAAAAGTCAACTATCATTGCTACTTGAGAGGCCACCATGAAAAGCCAAGTCCTGCCTCCTACAGCTCCTTCTTTCCCTCCCTTCTTTCTCCTCTGGTGCCTCTTATTATGCCATGGCATGAGAGAAGTTACTGGTTCCAAGCCATTGTCCCCCTTCTACACTATCTAATGCTCATAGTCTGGATTATCTTCCCCACCACTCATGTCCTCTCACCTACCCTGTGAAGAGCCTTTAGTTCTACCAGCTTTGCTCAGGCACTTCTGTGTCCTTTGAGATTATTTCCAGTCACTTGGGCACTATGGTAGTCTGAGGACTGCCTCCAGCCCTGTGTGTCTAGACACTCTAGGCAGCACATCATTCTGCCCATGCAGTGCAAGGATCTCTAGAGCCTCGGTTTGTTTGTCTGGGCCACACCCAGATATCAAGCACAGATCCCCTCTGACCTCAGGTCATCAAAATTATATAAGATTGGCCAAGGGATGGTGACAGAGAGGGCAGGGCATAAGCTAATTTTCAGCAATCTATCGTCTTTTATCTCCTCTCCATCTCTCTTCTCTCTTCAACTCATTACACTTGGACAAATTTAGTTCAGGAAACTGACTCTGAAAACATCATGCTTCCCAAATGTATTATTTATACCACAAACTGACTTTCGCAGGTTGAAAACATTGGGTTGGGTTCAAAAGTCTACTTAGAAGCTCAAAAAACTGCCTGCCTTTTCCTTGTGTATACCTGCTATAACTGCACATGAGAGGGTATGCCAAAGTCAGAGCTTCCTCTAAATGGTGGGGGAAGAAAAAGGAAATTAACAGAAAAAAAATCTCAGTAATCAATATTGAGACATCTTTTCACACCCTGGAAAGGGTAGAAATACTCTGCCAAAGACAGGACAAGAAGTTGAGAGGCCCAGGAAGATGTAAAGGATGCAGGTAAGATTTGGAGAAATGTGAGATATGGCAGCTGACCCCTCAAAAGAGAGACTTGGGAGAGGAGACTAGCCCATAAAGATGTTGTAGTGAGATACAGCATGTTTTGTCCTCCCATAATCCCCAGGAAATCCTCCTTGCTAAATTTGTTAGAGTGAATGCAAAAATTGTGTTTTGCATTAAGGTTGGTGTGAGGAGAAAATGAAATAGAAATAGGTCATAGTTAGAAAACAACTTACCCTAAAGGAAAATAATTGGCAGCCATGCCACTCTGCATTGACTATTGGTTATATTTCCTAAGGTAACAGATTAATTCACTGGAACTACATCTCCAATATCTTCATCCATGCAAAGGCCCATTTATTCAAAACTCCATGATCTTAATGACAAAATCTATCCAAACTATTCAACCTTAAAGAGATGTTTATTGGAAGAGTAACAAGTAACAGAGGCATTTATTTCATATGAGGACTGGAATCAGGATCTGGAAAATCAGGACCCCAAGTAATTTTCTCTATTTGTTTAGGACCATATGGCTCTTATCTCTTCTTCTTTCTATGCACAAAAACACAAGGAGCATAATGAATTTGGGGGACTCCATAGTGCCATATAACTGTAGGACAGGGCATCAGCTGAGGGGTAGACTAGAGATGGGATGGAAGAAATAGGCATAGCCTGGTCTATTGGAGGCACCCAATCAATGTACATGAAATACATGCTTGATGATGACTTTTGTTTTGGAGATGTTGTGGGTCATTTGAGTGGAAAACACCAGGAAATTGATTGGTAAATTTGAAGAATAGGAGAAACTTCTGCCAGGCAAAGGAGATATACATTACCAGCCTTAAGTACTGTCATTGTTTACACACGGAATGGATAAATTACCCAGAGAGACTGTGTAGAGTAAATAAAAAAGGAGACTAAGGACATAAGCCTGGGGGCCACTGGCATTTAAAGGACGAGCAATGAAAGAGGAGCTTTAGAAGAACAATGAACAGGACTAGTCAGAACATTAAGAGGAAAACACAGTGAGTAGCACTGCACCAACAACGGCAAAGGGATCTTCAAGAAGGAGGGATTGGAGAAAAGAACCAAAGACTTTCTGAAATCGGTGTTGGTAACAAAGAAGCTCGCTCTCTGTTCTTGATGAACCTGGTTTCTAGGGATGGGCTTGGCAGAGGCAAGAGTGTACTAGCTTGAGGAGCAAATGTGCCACGTGGGTGCAGGCAACAGGAAAGACCACTCCTTAGCTGGTGCCCTACTTGCTATTTTTATACAATCTGCTTTATCTAATCTTCATAGCAATCCTGTGAACCAGGGATCATTCTCCCCACCTTACAGATAAGAAAAAAAGGACTCAGAAAAAAATTTCAAGAACCCAACTTCCATTTCTGATAATACAGCAGACAGATAATCTGAACAACCCTTGTGTGGAAAATCAACTAACAGTGTTCATTTTATCATAATATTTTATGTCATTCACATATGTTAGTTATAAATATTTTTATATAGTTTATATTAACTTTTAAAATTAAATTAAATTCACAGAGCTAAAGGAGGCATTGCCTATATTCAAACTACAATCTGTCAAACCAAAAATTTGCATTTTTTGTTAATTATTTGCTTTGAGGGGAATGGTTTTAAAAACTAAAATAGTAAGAGTACCAATTTAAAATGCCAGAATATGTCAGGCTTTTCTTCTCTGGACCTATTTCATGTCATTTTTCAAGTGTTGAAATCACAACTGAACACTGTTCTCTAACCATAATCTGAGCAACATCAATTACAGTTGCTCCAGATGACTGCAAATCTACTGTGAGTCTTTTTGTCTAGCATTTTTTTGGAAATGAAGTGAGCCAATTCCTTAATGTTCAGGGTATGTATAACTATAAGATTGAGGCTACAGTTGCATTGAAAAATTGATGTGAAGTTCAACTAACTTCACTCTCTGAGAAGCCATACCCTCAATTAATGGTGGCATTCTCATATCTTCTCTGTATCTTTGCAATAGCTATACATAATTAGGATAGGCCTAAAGGTTGCCTAGGCATCCCAGAAAATTTTACTTTAGTTCAAATTACAGGTTGTAGAGGGCCATGTATTGATTAAAACATTTGTATAGGAGTACAGAAAAGAGAGAATGGTTCTTTACCTCATTTACACTACATAGAAAAATGCTGGTTAATATACAACAGATTCACCCAAAGCATTGGCCATGACTGCCTGCTAACTACCTAAACTATAATTAATCCAGAACCTGCCTGCCTAGTCCCATACTGGTCAGGGAGCGAGGTTCTGGAATTTGTCAGATATGTTATTGTGAGAGAATGAAATAAATAAACAGAAATTTCCTTTGCTATGTTTGGAAATAATCACTTCTCACTGCTTGCCTCTCCATCCAAGCAGAAAGAATGAATGTCAAAAATTCCAAGCCTGCCTCAGGAAGAGCAGTAAACAAGGTTTTCTTCTGAAACAGACTAACATTTGGTACAGGTCTATAGCAAAACCATTTTCCAAATTCCTCACCATGCATTTTATAGAAAGGCTATGATATTGAGTAGTATCATAAAATTTTACCCAACTAATGTAAGTACTAATCACTAGCATTTGTAAGGTGTGGAATAGGTGTATTATCAGATTATTTCAATAAAGAGACTGAATTTGCAAACTCACTTCTTATTTAGAAAATGTGATTTAAAACTTTACATACAATATTTTACAACTAAATGAACACACATAGAAGGAGAAAAACATACCAAATGCAAATGAATATTTGGGGGTGGTAAAAGAATAGATTACTTTTAGTTTATCATTTATATATCTCTATCTTCCAAATACTAAACAATAGGCATGTTGTTTTTACAATCATTACAAATTAATTTTTTAACCTTCATGTTTCACATTCGTTATTTGAAATAACAGACTATAGGGGATTATTATGGTGGATGGGAAGCAGGACTAGATTGCAGTTCTGACTGGAATGGACAGAGTAGCATGTGGAGGCTCGCATTGTGAATTGTCACTCCAGAACGACTGCAAGAACAAACCAGCAATCCCAAGAGAACCCACAAGCCCTCTGAAGGAAGCAGACTGCTCCCGAAGGACCTGAGAGACACCCTAAACATTTGCAGAAGTGGGAAAGGGAGATCCTTGTATCACAAACGCATACCCCCACTAAACAAACTGAAGGTCTCTTTGAGAGAGAAGTTTCCAACCTTACCTGGAGCTGAGTCAATTTAGAGAGCCAAGCAAAATACAAGGATAGAGGAAGCAGCAAGAAAGGATCTGGGAGGTTGCTGGGTCCCCAAGTAGGCATTCATGCCTGGCACTGAGAGGTGACAATGTGCTAGTAGCCCTCACTCTTGGCGTCTCCTCGGCTTCAGCGTCCACTCTGGCAGCACTTGAGGAGTCCTTCAGCCCACCAATGCACTGTGAGAGCCCCTCTCTGAGCTGACCCAGGCCTGAGCAGGCTCCCTCTGCTTGCCAGGAGGTGTAGAGGGAGAGACACCGGCGGGAACCGGGGCTGTGCATGGCGCTCACAGGCCAGCACAAGTTCCAGCAGACACAGGCGCAGGCTCGGTGGGCCCCGCACTGGGAGCGGCCACCGGCCCAGGGCAGTGAGGGGCTTAGCACCTAGGCCAGCAGTTGTGGAGGCTGCGCTGGGTCCCCCAGCACTGCTGTCCCACATGCACCACACTCAAATTCTCACCGGGCCTCAGCCACCTCCCCTGGGGGCAGGGCTGGGGATCTGCAGCCCACCATGTCTAAACACCCCCCTCCGTGGTGGGTTACCCTGAGGCGGAGCCTCCCCTAAGGGCGCCGGACCCTGCTCCGTGGCGCCGGGTCCCATCCTCCGCCCAAGGGCTGAGGAGTGCAGGCACTCTGCCTGCAGCCCTGGTGCAGGATCCACTAGGTGAAGCCAGCCCAGTTCCTGAGTTTAGTGGGGACTCAGAGAACTTTTCTGCTTAGCACTGTGTCTAGCTAAAGGATTGTAAACTCACCAATCAGCACTCTGTGTCTAGCTCAGGGTTTGTAAATACACCAATGGGTACTCTGTATCTAGCTCAAGGTTTGTAAATACACCAATGGGTACTCTGTATCTAGCTAACCTAGTGGGGACTTGGAGAACATTTCTATCTAGCACTCTGTGTCTAGCTCAGGGATTGTAAATGCACCAATCAGCACCCTGTCAAAATGGTCCAATCAGCTCTCTGCAAAATGGACCAATCAGCAGGATGTGGGTGGGGCCAGATAAGGGAATAAAAGCAGGCTGCCCAAGCCAGGCAGCCGCAACCCATTGGGGTCCCTTTCTGCAGGGTGGAAGGTTTGTTCTTTTGCTCTTTGCAATACATTTTGCTGCCTCTAACTTTTTGGGTCCACGTTGCTTTTATGAGCTGTAACACTAACACTCACCGTGAAGGTCTGCAGCTTCACTCCTGAGGTCAGCAAGACCATGAACCCACCAGGAGGAATGAACAACTCCAGATGCACTGCATTATGAGCTGTAATGCTCACCGTGAAGGTCTGTAGCTTCACTACTGAAGCCAGCAAGACCACGAACCCACCAGAAGGAAGAAACTGCAGACACATCTGAACAGCTGAAGGAAGAAACTCTGGACTATCATATTTAAGAGCTGTAACACTGACCACGAGGGTCCACGGCTTCATTCTTCAAGTCAGCGAGACCAAGGACCCACCAGTTCTGGACAAAGCACACAGGGACCCACTGGGAGGGCAGCCAGAGAAGCAGGGGAAAACACCACAGGGAGAAGGAAATCTCCAGCTGAACTTTGTAACTTGAACCAGGCAAGAACACTCCTGGCCAAAATGGGGGAGGGCATGAGTGTGGTGTACAGACTCCACAGGTAGAGGAAAAACCAAACCCTTTTCATTCACAGCTGGGAGGTGGGTAGCCTTGAGAAAGTTCTCAAGCCCAGCTCACCTACCATCTGGAAACAGACTCAGGGCTGTTAGTGGGGGCACAGAGAGAGTGAGACCAGTTCTTTGGTTTGTGTGGGAGCCAGGTGAGGCCTGTGACTGCTGGTTTTCCTCCACTTCCCTGACAACCTGCTTATCTCAGCAGAGGCAGCCCTAATGCTCCTAGGTACACAACTCCACTGACCTGGGAACCTCGACCCCATCCCCCACAGCACCAGCATCGAGAGCCACCCAAGAAGAGTCTGAGCTCAGACACCACTAGCCCTTCCCCAACCTGATGGACCATCCCTAACCACCCTGGTACCAGAAGACAAAGGGCATATAATTTTGAGAGTTCTAGGGCCCTGCCCACTGCCGATCCCTGGCCACACTACCACAGCTGATGCTCTCTGTAAAATGCCACCTCCTGGCAGGAGACCAACCAGCACAAAATAGAGTTAACCACCAAAGCTAAGAACCCTCACAGAGTCCATTTCACCCTCCTGTCATCTGCACCACAAAGGCACTGTATCCACAGCTCAACGACCAATAAATGGTTCACTTCACAGGACTCTGTGCAGACAACCCCCAGTATCAGCCCAGAGCCAGGTAGACTTGCTGGGTGGCTAGACCCAGAAGAAAGACAACAGTCACTGAAGTTTGGCTCACAGGAAGTCACATCCATAGGAAAGTGGGGAGAGTATTACATGAAGGGAACACCCCGTGGGACAAAAGAATGTGAATAAAAGCCTTCAGCCCTAGACTTTCCCTCCGACACAGTCTACTCAAATAAAAAGGAACCAGAAAACCAACTCTAGTAATATCACAAAACAAGGCTCCTCAACACCCCCCAAAAAATCACACTAGTTCACCAGCAATGGATCTAAACCAAGAAGAAATCCCTGATTTACCTGTAAAAGAATTCAGGAACTTAGTTATTAAGCCAATCAGGCAGGCACCAGAGAAATGCAAAGCCCAATGCAAGGAAATCCAAAAAAAAAAGAAAAAAAAAAATGATACAAGAGGTGAAGGGAGAAATATTCAAGGAAATAGCACAAAGGAAAAACAATCAAAACTTCAGGAATGATTGCAAACACAGAAATGCAAAATGCTCTGGAAAGTCTCAGCTATAGGATTTAACAAGTGGAAGAAAGAAATTCAGAGCTTGAAGACACGGTCTTTGAGTTAAACCAATCCAACAAAGACAAAGAAAAAAATAAAATATGAACATAGGTTACAAGAATTGTGGGATTATGTTAAATGACCAAACATAAGAATAATCAATATTCCTGAGGAAGAAGAGAAAACTAAAATTTGGAAAATATATTTTGGTGAATAATCAAGGAAACTTCCCCTCCCTTGTTAGACACCTAGAAATACAAATACAAGAAGCATAAAGAAAACCTGGGAAATTCATTGCAAAAGATCAATACCTAGGCACATTGTCATCAGGTTATCTAAACTTAAGAAAAAGGAAAGAATATAAAGAGCTGTGAGACAGAGGTATCAGGTAACATATAAAGGGAAACCTATCAGATTAACAGCAGATTTCTCAGCAGAAACCCTACAGACTAGAAGGGATTGGCACCCTATCTTCAGCCTCGTGAAACAAAACAATTATCAGCCAAGAATTTTGTATCCAGCAAAATTAAGCATCATATATGAGGGAAAGATACAGTATTTTCAGGCAAACAACTGCTGAGAAAATTCACCGTTACCAAGCCACCACTACAAGAACTGCCAAAAGGAGCTCTAAATCTTGAAACAAGTCCGTGAACCACATCAAAATGATACCTCTTTAAAGCATAAATCATACAGAACCTATAAAACAAAAATACAACTTAAAAGCAAAAAAAAAAAAAAAAAAAAAAAACAAAGTACACAGGCAACAAATAGCATGAAGAATGCAAGGGTACCTCACATTTTAATACAAATAATGAATGTAAATGGCCTAAAAGTTCCACTTAAAAGACACAGAACTACAGAATGGATTAAAAACTCACCAAACAACTATCTGCTGTGTTCAGAAGACTCACCTAATACATAAGGACTCACATAAACTTAAAGTACAGGGATGGAAACAGGCATTTCATGAAAATGGACACCAAAATTGAGCAGGGATCGTTATTCTTATACCAGACAAAACAAACTTTAAAGCAACAGTAGTTAAAACAGACAAAGGGGGACATTATATAATGGTAAAAGGCCTTGTCAAACAGGAAAATAATCACCCAATATATATCCATCTAACACTGAAACTTCCAAATTTATAAAACAATTACTAATAGACCTAAGACATGAGACAGACAGCAACACAATAATAGTGTGGGACTTCAGTACTCCACTGACAGTACTACACAGGTCATCAAGACAGAAAATCAACAAAGAAACAATGGATTTAAACTATACCTTGGAACAAATGGACTTAACAGATATATAGATATATAAAGAAGCTGTCATCCAACAACCATAGAATACACATTCTATTCAACAGTGCATGGAACTTTCTCCAAAATAGACCATATGATAGGCTATAAAACAAGCCTTAATAACTTTAAGAAAACTGAAATTATATCAAGTACTCTCTCAGACCACAGTGGAATAAAAATCAACTCAAAAGGAAGCTTCAAAATCATTTAAATACTAGGAAATTAAATAAACTGCTCCTGAATGAGCACTGGGTCAAAAACAAAATCAAGATGGAAATTAAACACTTCTTCAAACTGAATGACAATACAAAAACTATCAAAACTTCTGGGATACAGCAATGGCAGTGCTAAGAGGAAAGTTCATAGCCCTAAACACCTACATCAAAGAGACTGAAAGAGCACAAACTGACATTCTAAGGTCACATCTCAAAGAGCTAGAGAAAGAAAAATCAAACCTAAACCCAACAGAAGAAAGCAAATAACCAAGATCAGAGCAGAACTAAATGAAATTGAAACAACAATAACAACAACAAAAATACAAAAGATACAAAACTCTGTTTCTTTAAAAAGATACATAAAATTGATAGACCACTGGCAAGATGAACCAAGAAAAGAAGAGAGAAAATCCAAATAACCTAAGAAATGAAACAGGAGATATTACAACTGACACCACTGAAATTGAAAAGTTCATTCAAGGCTACTACGAACAGCTTTATCCACATAAACTAAACAACCTAGAAGAGATAGATAAATTCCTTGAAAACTACAACCGTCTTAGTTTAAATCAGGAACAATTAGATGCCCTAAACAGATCAATAAGAAGCAGTGAGATTGAAATGGTAATAAAAAATCACCAATAAAAATACTCTAGGGCCAGACAGATTCACAGCAGAATTCTACCAGACATTCAAAAAAGAATTAATACCAATCATTTTGACACTACTCCATAAGACAGAGAAAGAAGGCACCCTCCCTAATTCATTCTATGATGCCAGTACCACACTAATACCCAAACCAGGAAAGGACATAACCAACAAAGAAAACTACAGATCGATATCCTTGATGAACATAGATACTAAAATCCTAAATAAAATACTAGCAAACCAAATCTAACAACATATCAAAAAGATAATCTACCATGATCAAGTGGGTTTCATACTAGGAATGCAGGGATGATTTAACATATGCAAGTTAATAAATGTGATACATGGGAGGTTCCAAGATGTCTGAATAGGAACAGCTCCAGTCTGCAGCTCCCAGAGTGAGCAATGCAGAAGATGGCTGATTTCTGCATTTCCAACTGAGGTACCAGGTTCATCTCACAGGGGCTTGTCAGACAGTCAGTACAGCAAATGGAACAGGGTGGGGCATCACCTCACCCAGAAGCACAAGGGGTAGCGGAATTCACTTTCCTAGCAAGGGGAAGCCGTCTCAGATGGTACCTGGAAAGTCGGGACACTCCCACCCTAATACTATGCTTTTCCAACAACCTTAGCAAATGGCACACCAGATTATATCCCACGCCTGGCTCAAAGGGTCCCATGCCCATGGAGCCTCACTCACTGCTAGCACAGCAGTCTGAGATCGAACTGCGAGGCAGCAGTGAGGCTGGAGGAAGGGAGCCCACCATTGCTGAGGCTTGAGTAAGTAAACAAAGCAGCAGGGAAGCTCAAACTGGGTGGAGCCCACTGCAGCTCAAGGAGGCCTGCCTGCCTCTGTAGACACCACCTCTGGGGGCAGGGCATAGCTGAACAAAGGGCAGCAGAAACTTCTGTAGATTTAAATGTCCCTGTCTGAAGCTTTGAAGAGAGTAGTGGTTCTCACAGCATGGAGTATGAGATCTGAGAAGGGAGAGACTGCCTCCTCAAGTGGGTCCCTGACCCCTGATTAGCTTAACTGGGAGGCACCTCCCAGTAGGGGGCAACTGGCACTTCATATGGCCTGGTGTCCCTCTGAGATGAAGCTTCCAGAGGAAGGATCAGGCAGCAATATTTACCGTTCTGCAGCCTCTGCTGGTGATACCCAGGCAAACAGGGTCTGGAGTGGACCACCAGCAAACTCCAACAGACCTGCAGCTGAGAGTCCTGACTGTTAGAAGGAAAACTAACAAACAGAAAGGATATCCACACCAAAACCCCATCAGTACATCACCATCATCAAAGACCAAAGGTATATAAAACCACAAAGATGGGGAGAAAACAGAGCAGAAAAGCTGAAAATTCTAAAAATCAGAGAGTCTCTTCTCCTCCAAAGAACACAGCTCCTCGCCAGCAATGGAACAAAGCAGGTTGGAGAATGACTTTGACGAGTCAAGAGAAGAAGGCTTCAGACGAACGGTAATAACAAACTTCTCTGAGCTAAAGGAGGATGTTCGAACCCATCGCAAAAAAGCTAAAAACATTGAAAAAAGATTAGACGAATGGCTAACTAGAATAACCAGTGTAGAGAAGTCCTTAAATTACCAGATGGAACTGAAAACAATGGCACAAGAACTACATGATGCATGCACAAGCTTCAGTAGGCAATTTGATCAAGTGGAAGAAAGGGTATCAGTGATTGAAGATCAAATTAATGAAATGAAGTGAGAAGAGAAGTTTAGAGAAAAAAGAGTAAAAAGAAATGAACAAAGTCTCCAAGAAATATGGGACTATGTGAAAAGACCAAATCTACATTGTAGATGTAGATCTACCAATCAGATGTAGATGTAATCACTTTCACTACACCTGAAAGTGGCAGGGAGAATGGAACCAAGTTGGAAAACACTCTGCAGGATATTATCCAGGAGAACTTCCCCAAATTCACAAAGCATATCCATCACAATCAAGTTGACTTCCTCCCTGGGAAGCAAGGTTGATTCAACATATGCAAATCAATAAACGTAATCCAGCACATAAACAGAACCAAAGACAAAAACCACATGATTATCTCAATAGATGCAGAAAAGGCCTTTGAAAAAATTCAACAGCATTTCATGCTAAAAACTCTCAATAAACTAGGTATTGATGGAATGTATCTCAAAAAAAATAAGAGCTATTTATGACAAACCCACAGCCCACATCATGCTGAATGGGCAAAAACTGGGAGCATTCCCTTTGAAAACCAGCACAACACAAGGATGCCGTCTCTCACCACTCCTATTGAACATAGTGTTGGAAGTTCCGGCCAGGGAAATCAGGCAAGAGAAAGAAATCAAGGGGATTCAGTTAGGAAAAGAAGAGGTCAAATTGTCCCTGTTTGTAGATGACATGATTGTATATTTAGAAAACCCCATTGTCTCAGCCCAAAATCTCCTTAAGCTGATAAGAAACTTCAGCAAAGTCTCAGGATACAAAATCAATGTGCAAAAATGATAAGCATTCCTATACACCAACAACAGACAAACAGAGAGCCAAATCATGAGTGAACTCCCATTCACAATTCCTTCAAAGAGAATAAAATACCTGAGAATCCAACTTACAAGGGATGTGAAGGACCTCTTCGAGGAGAACTACTAACCACTGCTCAATGAAATAAAAGAGGACACAAACAAATGGAAGAACATTCCATGCTCATGGATAGGAAGAATCAATATTGTGAAAATGGCCATACTGCCCAAGGTGATTTATAGATTCAATGCCATCACCATCAAGCTATCAATGACTTTCTTCACAAAATTGGCAAAAAGTACTTTAAAGTTCATATGGAAACAAAAAAGAGCCCACATTGCCAAGACAATCCTAAGTCAAAAGAACAAAGCTGGAGGCATCACGCTACCTGACTTCAAACTATACTACAAGGTTACAGTTAAAACAGCATGGTACTGGTACCAAAACAGAGATAACAGACCAACGGAACAGAATAGAGCCCTCAGAAATAATACCACACATCTAAAACCATCTGATCTTTGACAAACCTGACAAAAACAAGCAATGGGCAAAGGATTCCCTATTTAATAAATAGTGCTGGGAAAACTGACTAGCCATATGTAGAAAGTTGAAACTGGATCCCTTCCTTACACCTTATACAAAAATTAATTCAAGATGGATTAAAAACTTAAATGTTAGATCTAAAACCATAAAAACCCTAGAAGAAAACCTAGGTAATACCATTCTGGCCATAGGCATGGGCAAGGACTTCATGATTAAAACACCAAAAGCAATGGCAAAAAGCCAAAATTGACAAATGGGATCTAATTAAACTAAAGAGCTCTGCACAACAAGAGAAACTGTCATCAGAGTGAACAGGCAACATATAGAATGGGAGAAAATTTCTGCAATCTATCCATCTGACAAAGGGCTAATATCCAAAATCTACACAGAACTTAAACAAATTTACAAGAAGAAAACAACCCCATCAAAAAGTGAGCAAAGAATATGAACAGACATCTCTCAAAAGAAGACACTTATGCAGCCAAAAGACACATGAAAAAATGCTCATCATCACTGGCCATGAGAGAAATGCAAATCAAAACCACAATGAGATACCATCTCACACCAATTAGAATGGTGATCATTAGTAAGTCAGAAAACAACAGCTGCTGGAGAGGATGTGGAGAAATAGGAACACTTTTACACTGTTGGGACTGTAAATTAGTTCAACCATTGTGGAAGACAGTGTGGCGATTCCTCAAGGACCTAGAACTAGAAATACCATTTGACCCAGTGATCCCATTACTGGGCATATACCCAAAGGATGTAAATCGTGTTGCTATAAAGACACATGCACACATATGTTTATTGCGGCACTATTCACAATAGTAAAGACTTGAAATCAACCCATATGTCCATCAATGATAGACTGGACTAAGAAAATGTGGCACATATACACCATGGAATACTATGCACCCATAAAAAAGGATGAGTTCACGTCCTTTGTAGGGACATGGATGTAGCTGGAAACCATCATTCTGAGCAAACTATTGCAAGGACAGAAAACCAAACACCCCATGTTCTCACTCATAGGTGGTAATTCAGCAATGGGAACACTTGGACACAGGGTAGGGAATATCACACACTAGGGCCTGTCGTGGGGTGATGGGAGGGGGATAGCATTAGGAGATAAACCTAATGTAAATAAGTTAGCAGGTGCAGCACATCAACATGGCACATGTATACATATGTAACAAACCTGCACGTTGTGCGCATGTACCATAGAACTCAAAGTATAATAATAATAAAATAAAAAAGAAAAAATAGTTAAAAAAAAGTGATACACTACGTAAACAGAATTAAAAATAAAAATCATGTGATAATCTCTATGGATGCAGAAAAAGCATTGAACAAAATCCAGCTTTCCTTTAAGATTAAAACTCTCAGCAAAACTGGCCTTCAAGCGACATCCCTCAATGTAATAAAAGCCATCTATGAAAAACTCGCAGCCAATATAATACTGAATGGGAAAAAGTTGAAAGCATTCCTTCTGAGAACTGAAATAAGACAAGGATGCCCACTCTCACCACTCCCCTTCAACATACTACTGGAAGTCCTAGCCAGAGCAATCAGACAAGAGAAAGAAATAAAAGGCAACCAAATCATTAAAAAGGAAGTCAAACTGTCCCTGTTTGTTGATGATATGATCACTCACTTTGAAAATCCTAAAGATTTCCAGAAAGCTCCTAGAATTAATTAAAGAGTTCAGAGAAGTTTCTGGACACAAGATTAATGTACACAAATCAGTAGCTCTTCTATACACCAACAGTGATCAAGTGGAGAATCAAATCACGAACTCTATCCCTTTTAGAACAGCTGCAAGAAAAATAAAATACTTAGTAGTATGCCTAACCAAGGAGGGAAAAGATCTCTACAAGGAAAACCACAAAACACTGTAAAAGAAATCACAGATGACACAAGTGGAAACACATCCCAGTCTCATGGATGCATAGAATAAATATTGTGAAAATGACCATACTGCCAAAAGCAATATACAAATTCAGTGCAATCCCCATGAAAATGCCACCATCATTCTTCACCGAATTAGCAAGAAACAATTCCAAAATTCATATGAAACCAAAAAAGAGCCTATATAGCCAAAGTAAGACTAAGCAAAAAGAGTACAAAATCTGGAGGCATTACATTACCTGATTTCAAACTATACTATAATGACATTGTCACCAAAACAGCATGGTACTGGTATAGAAACAGGCACATTGATCAATGGAACAGAATAGAGAACCCAGAAATAAACCCAAATACTTATAGCCAACTGATCTTTGACCAAGCAAACAGAAACATAAAATGAGGAAAGGACACCCTTTTCCACAAATGGTGCTGGGATAATTGGCTAGCCACATGTAGGAGAATGAAACTGGATCCTCATCTCCTACCTTACGCAAAAATCAACTCAAGATGGATTAAGGACTTAAATCTAAGACCTAAAACTATAAAAATTCTAGAAGATAACATTAGAAAAACTCTTCTAGACATTGGCTTAGGCAAGAATTTCATGACCAAAACCCCAAAAGCAAATGCAATAAAAACAAAGATAAATAACTGGGATCTAATTAAAAGAGCTTTTGCATAGCAAAGGGATCAGTTAGCAGAATAAATAAACAACCCACAGAGTGGGAGAAAATCTTCACAATCTACTCATCTGACAAAGGATAATATCCAGAATCTACTACAAATTCAAACAGTAAGAAAAAAACAAACAATCCATCAAAAAGAGGGCTAAAGATAGGAATAGACAATTCTTAACAGATGATATACAAATGGCCAACAAACATATGAAAAAAGCCGAACATCACGAATTATCTGGAAAATAGAAATCAAAACCACAATGCGATACCACCTTACTCCTTCAAGAACGGCCGTAATCAAAAAATTTAAAAAACGGTAGATGTTGGCTTGGATGCAGTGAAGAGGGAACACCTCTATGCTGCTAGTGGAAATGTAAACTAGTACAATCTTTATGGAAAACAATGTGAAGATTCCTTAAAGAACTACAAGTAGAACTACCATTTGATCAAACAATCCCACTACTGAGTATCTACCCAGACAAAAAGAGATCATTATATGAAAAAAGATACTTGCACATGCATGTTTATAGCAACACAATTCGCAATTGCAAAATCATGGAACCAACCCAAATGCCTATAAATCAATGAGTGGATAAAGAAACTGGTATATTTATACAAATGGAATACTATTGAGCCATAAAAAGGAATTAATTGACTGCATTTGCAGTGACCTGGATGAGACTGGAGACTATTACTCTCAGTGATGTAACTCAGGAATGGAAAACCAAACATTGTATGTTTCACTGATATGTGGGAGCTAAGCTATGAGGATGCAAAAGCATAAGAATGATACAATAGACTTTAGGGACTTGGGAGGAAGGGTAGGCAGGAGGTGAGGGATAAAAGACTACAAATATGGTGCAGTGTGTAATGCTCGAGTGGTGGGTGCACCAAAATCTCACATCACAACGAAAGAACTTACTCATGTAACCAAATACCACCTGTATCTCAATAACTTATGGCAAAATATAAAATAAATAAAATTAAAATAAATAATTACTGCTAATAAGCTAAAAAAAAGTCTCTAATGCTATAAAAGTGGTTAGATGTAATGTGTGTGATTCAATGAGAACTGAGACTAGTCATAATTTCAGAAGATAGATCTGGGATCAGTAGAATGCTAAAGTTCCTAATATGAAAAGCTTTTTATAAACAGCTAAATATACCTTGGGAAACCCAGTCTCTTTTCTCACTACTCACTTTCCATGCCCACAAATGGACAGAGGATGGAGATGCTGCAGCCAGGAGCTAGCATGATACAGAGAACCCCATTTAGAGGACCTGCAGCCAGAAAAGATATTCCTATGTTCATAGAGAATTAGTAGCAAATATTTTATACATGGGAGAATATGGGAGAAAATAACACTCATTAGCAATGCAATGCATTAGAATTATTCTAATGTGAACTTTAAACATTTTCAGATTATAATTTAAAAATTAGTAAATAGTAGAAAGAGCATGAATTATGAAAGCAATACTTCTGCCTGAAAACCCATGACAAGAATGATATGGAGTAAAAGAAGAAAGTTGGCAAAATCTGGACAATACAGCAAAGAAAGTCATTCTGGGCTGGGGCAGAGGTAACCTGGTTGAGCATTTCCACTGATTTTTTCAGTAGGAATAAACTGGAAGTTAATATCAGAACTCCGATATGGGATTGATAAATTTAAAGTCTGCTAAAGCAAATGCTTTAGTAAAACATGTTAAACTTCTGGTCCTTGTCGCAGTTGTGGTCATTCTCCACAAATCTTTCCTGTTATTTTCAAAATGCTAAACAATCATTATAGGAAGCTTGGTAGACAACTATCCAAACTGTGTAGCTTGAGATTCTGGTCAATACACAGCGGGAAAAAACAAACAAACAAAATAAAACAAAGGATAGAATTAGAAAAAAAAAATGCTTCCCAGAATGTCGGTTTCTGACTCAAGTTAGAATACGTTTAGTAAAGTATCAATCACACTTTTAAAAACTCCAGTAAAGGACATTTCAGACCATGACTTTAGAAGATATTATTTTTAAAATGGCATTTCTGGGTGAGTTAGTACATGATCTGACACTTGTTTAAACAAGATAAATCAAAAATCTATTCAATCACAGTGTTCAACAGTCAATGGTTTCTAATGGCCCTTGGAGCACTGAAAATTCTGTTTATAAACCTAATGCACATTTCTAATTCATTGACACATCTACGTAATAGGATAGATGTAGAACTTAACCGGGGTTCTGCATAATGGTGCCTGTTATACTTCCACATGTAACAGCGCTTTTACTGATCCTGAAAGCCTGAAACATAATATATCAGTTCTCTCCAATTACCTACCCAGATGCTCTGAAAACCTCAGAGGTTTTCAAAATGAAAGTTATTTTAAAGCAATTTATTTTGTAAAGATACACATCTCTAGAATTTTTTTTTTAATCTGTCACTTGCAAGAAAATTTACAATTTGAGAAAGACTGAGAGTCACCTTTTAAAAGTTTCACACCACTGAAGGTTAATTAACCTTGTGCCATGCATATGAGGAAATTGTAAACAGATAAGCACTTTCTGCCTTGAATGAAGCCAACCTCTCTGGAGTAATTGGACACCATGTGACCGGGAGCTCATGGACCACTCTGTGGTGGACTACAGTGTCAGCTGCATGTGGCAGATGACCACTAGAAGGATGCAGTCTCAGCCTCAGATGAGAAACAGCCTTTTAGAATGCTGATAGTTTTTTTTTAGTTCAACTAACTTCTCTAGGAAATAATTATGTAGAATCAATAACTTTAAATTAAAGAATAAAGGTCATGAGCGAAATTCTACAAAGGAAACTCCTCCTGCCCCATTGCTTTGTAAAACATTTTTATTTTAGGATATTTTGGGGTGGACATGAGACAGTGAGTGGAGAAAGGATACACATTTAAAATTCAATTGTCCTATCCCTTGCTGCAAGGTTCTGAACTTTCTAAGAACACTTTCTAAATATAGGAAGATTTGATATGTTTATAACTACATACTTCCTAGGGAGAAAGTATAAGGTTAATTACACTCTCAAAAAAATTAACATTCCGCAAATGTCAATAATCACTACAATGTGTGGATAATTTGTGATTTCAAGGTTTGCAAAGTGTAATTCTGCTCAATGAGAAAGACTATTAAAAAAAAAAAAAAAACCAAAAGACATGTGATCAACGTGACACAGGCACTTGGTCCCAGAAAAATGTGCTCATCTTGTAGATCAACTACATATTTCAGGTTTCTGCAGGTGTGGATAGTAAGGGTTGTGAGGTTATGTCAGAGGCAAGCCCATGGCCAGACATTCCTTTTCTAAGTACAGGGTAACAACACAGCAGTACCCTTATGCCCTGAGAGATTCTCCAACAAAATGCCTTTCACAAGCATGGGGCCACAGCTCTGAGCAGAGCAATCTCATTGACTCAACCCTTCACATAGTAGAAAACATTTTCTGGTTGTCTTTCCTCATGCCACTCATGGATCCTCAAAAGCAATTTTTGAGCACTTAATGAGATCATTGATGGGGAATTGTTTGGAAAAGTTGAAAGTTCTAAAGAAATGTCAACAATCAGTCCACCAGGTAGATGGTAAAAACAGAAGGTTTACATTGCACAGAACAAGGCTCAAATTTCACCTCAGCCTCTTACTTAATGTGTGAACCTGGATTCCTTAAATTTCTACTTCCTCATCTTCAAAATAAGTCTCATAGCTTCCTTGTCATGCTTCCAGACTTATTTAATAAATAACCATTTGTATTAGTGCTCTTCATATAAATGGACTTTCTACCTTTTCTGCAATGACCTGTTCTGCATTGAAGCTAGTAATCAACCACCCAGAGGCCTAGAAGTCAGGCTTCCCTGAGCCAATAGGCTTACATGTGACCATTCATCAGAAAACAATGGACAGGCAGAAGAGGACAGGAAGAAAATAATGCTATAGATACACTTAAAAGTTACACCCATTTAGAATAGCTAGGCTAAGAATGAAATCTTCTTTCATAATAGTGAGTTTGAAAGAAAATTTGCTTTCATTTATGAACACCAGACTAATAGATGCCCTTACAAAAATAGTATTTGACATTTAAAAACTATTACAGCTTTTGTTAATGAACTCAGGATTCTTTGTATAACAGAGATAACACTGTGCCGGCCTAATAGGGAGCCAGTTAGAAGGCAAGTCTCATTCTTGCTCTATTCAGTCCAACCCAAGCATAGATGGAGGTAGGGGGCTTTGCCTTACACGCACACAACCTAGACTCCACTCTTTATCTCAGGTGGCTTGGAAAGTCCGGAGATAATAAAGAGTAATAAAAATTCTCTTAAGTATTCATCCATTCCAAAATATTTCTTGAACATTCACTGTATGTGAGACACTGCTCCATATGTTTGGATACATTTGTGAATAAAGCAGAAATCCCTTCCTCTGTGGAGCTTGTAATCTATTAGAGGGAGAGAAACAATAAACAACAGACTTAATACACGAGTAAAGCAAATGATTTGTTAGAGTATGGGAAGTGTTATGGGAAACAGAACAAGGTGAGCAGGGTAGGAGGGGGTCAGGCATGGGTTGGGGCTGGGCTGTAATTTCAGGCAGGACAGTCAGTGAAGATCTCTTTGAGAAGTCACATTTGAGAAAAGCCAGGTGAATTTCTGGGGGAAGAACCCCTCTATGCATGAGAAACAGCCAGTGCAAAGGCAATGTGCCTGGGATTCCCAAGGAAGAGCAAGAAGCCAGTGTGACTACAGTATAGTGAGCAAGGGGAAGCTGTAGGCAATAAGGTCAGAGAAGTAGAAAAGCCTGAACCTTCAGGACCCTGTAGGCCACTGGAATGGACTTGTGACTCAGACAGCATCCCTGCAAATCTTATGGCACAAATGGGTCCAAATACCTCTGCATAATCAGTGGTGACCTACTGGGACTGATGTGGAAGGATAGCCTCACTTGAACAGACAGGAAGTATAAAAAATACAGGTCTTCTGTAGACAAGACATGACTGGACATTTCACAAGACCAGCTAGGTGTCTGGATTCTGGTGTTGCTCTTTCCCAGCCTGTTCCTCCTGGAACCTGGTCACTGGTCTCACCAGCCCAGAGAATCCCTTCTAATCTCAGCAGAGGGGAAGAAGCTGGCTGTTTCTCATGAGGTTTTTCTTCTATGCATCAAGATCTCTCCTCTTCCCCCTTCTTCAGGTATAGGTTTTGTGAAACTCAGATGGCAAAATATTGACTCAGGACTTTTTTTCCCCTATTTCCCTGTGTTACCCCATCTCCAAATAAGTGAAGACAATAAATGCAGAACATCTGGCTAAGTAGAGAAAGTGAGGAGCCACAGGTTAGAAATATATATCAATAACTAAAGACTCACCAATTAATATTTTTCAACACTCTCTGTATTAGTCAGGGTTCTTTAGAGGGACAGGACTAATAGTATAGATGGATATATAAAAGGGAGTTTATTAAGGAGTATTGACTCACGTGATAACAAGGTGAAGTTCCACAATAAGCCATCTGCAAGCCGAGGAGCAAGGGAGCCAGTCTGAATCCCAAAACCTCAAAAGTAGAGAAGCCAACAGTACAGTCTGCAGTCTGTGGCCAAAGGACCGAGAGCCCCTGGCAAACCACTGGTGTAAGTCCAAGAGTCCAAAAGCTGAAGAACTTGGAGTCCAATGTCAGAGGGCAGGAAGCACCCAGCATGGGAGAACGATGAAGGCCAGAAGACTCAGCAAGTCTAGTCCTTCCACATTCCTCTGTCTCCTTTATTCTAGCTGTGCTGGCAGCTGATTAGATGATGCCCACCCAGATTGAGGGTGGATCTGCCTTTCCCAGTCCACTAACTCAAATGTTAATCTCCTTTGGCAACACACTCACAGATACACCCAAGAACAATACTTTGCATGCTTGAATCCAATCAAGTTAACACTCAAAATTAATCATCACAAGCTCCAATCCTACTTGTTTCAGACTAAGCACTTGGTCAACGAACATTTACTGAACACTTTCCATGAGCCAAGAAATTTGCTAAGTGTGAAGAGACAGCTAAGATGGGAGCTTCATCCCTACTGCCCAGGACACACAGGCTGGTAGAAAACGAAGACAGGTAACACCAAGAAACAGCCACATAAATGTCAGAGAATAAAATGGAGCATGCACACACAGAAACTTGTTTCATGAAGACAGCATGGGATAAGGTGCACTGACAGCTTAATTTTTCCCTCTCCAGGGACTGCTAGTGCTGCTTATAGGGGTGAAGAGAAAGAGAAGAGATTTAAGAAAGAGGCACTTAGGCAGTTCTAACCAAAATAGAAAAGTGCTATATTTTCACCACTGAAGTGTGGAATATCACATTTCTCAGGGACTCAGATCTGTGACATGAATAAGCTCTCTTTATGCTCTAAATGGAGACTAAAAAAATTGTTTTTTCATGAAACTCTTTCAACATGCATTTATCTAGTGCAAATTTTGCTCCTAAAGTGAGGAAGAAATCGATAATGAATTGAAAAGTCAGTTAAGATTTTGAATTTTTGGGTGGAAGCAATAGCTGAGTGGCGACAGCTGCCAATTGATTGTATTGTAGGGGATAGAGTGGGGAAAGATGTTTGCTCTCCCAGAACAGCCTATCTTATTCCTTTCCTTCGGTTACCCATGGCCTAGAGTCACGTGGCACAGGCAGCAGCTGCAATGCCATCACCAGCAGAAATCTCTAATATGGTTAATTATTCAAGTTACTTCTGATTGGCAACTCTGGGGCTAGAAAGTCTTGCTTCCTTCTTAGGTTTGGTGAAACGTGTGATACATATACAGAAAACTACATCAGCATAGTAAGTGTGGATTTCAAAATAAGAAATGTAATATTACATGGCAAAATAATCAAGCTTCAACTAGGGGACACAACAGGCCAGGAAAGATTTTGATCACCTCCAGTTATTACACAGGAGCCCAAGGCATCATAGTTGTGTATGATATGACAGATCAGTAGTCCTTCAATAATGTTAAATAGTGGTTGCAGGAAATTGATCATTATGCCAGTGAAAATGTCAACAAATTGTTGGTAGGAAACACATGTGATTGGACCACAAAGAAAGTAGACTACACAACAACAAAGGAATTTGCTGATTCCCTTGGAATTCCATTTTTGGAAACCCATTTGCTAAGAACACAGCAAATGTAGAACAACTTTCATGACGATAGCATCTGATATTAAAAAGCAAATGGGACTAGGGCAACAGCTGGCGATGCAAAGAAGTCTAATTTTAAAATTTACACCACTTTGGTCAAGGAGTCAGGTGAAAGTTGATGCTAAAATTTGCTTCCATCTTTTTCTCATGACAATAAATTTGCAATCTAAACCCAAATGAAAAAAACAAAATTGCCTGAATTTTACTGTATGTAGCTGCACTATAACAGATTCTTATCATATCCACAAATGTCAGATGTTGTAAATAGTCAATATGGACTTTTTTTTTATTACCTTGACTCAAGATAGCTAATTTCAGTTTCAGAAAAGTTTGATACTTTTGTGTGCTGCTTTATAAAATACTGCGTGTAATCCTTGCCACTTTCCTGGTACCAGACTATGTCCCGTGATTTCTCTTGTAAAGTTAGAATATATATTTTTTGATGTTTACATTGACATGTTTAGATGTCAGCGTTAATCTTCTGAAGTTCAGCCATTTTGTATTAAACAGCAAAAGCAGTCTGTCACTTCCATGTATACAGGTGTCACATGTAAGATCTGATTTGCTAGTTCTTCCTTGTCGTTATAAATGGAAAGATTATACCATTTAATTAATGGTTTCTTTACACCCTGCATGTAATTTGTGGATGCAGGATGTTGTGATTTGTTGCATATGACATGCAAAACAACTAAAGATATGTTTAACAAATAATGTACTTATAATGGGATCTAATTAAACCAAAGAACTTCTGCTCAGGAAAATAAACTATCAACAGAGTGAATAGACAACCAACAAAATGGGAGAAAACTTTTGCAAACTATACATCTGAAAAAGGTCTTATATCCAGCATCTATAAGGAGCTTAAACAAATTTACAAAAAAAAAAACACATTAAAAAGTAGGCAAAGGACATAAACAGACATTTTTCAAAAAAGGATATGTATGATGCCAATAAGCACATGAAAAAAAGCTCAACATCACTAATCATTAGAGAAATGCAAATCAAAACCACAATGAGATACCATCTCACACCAGTCAGAATGACTATTACTAAAAAGTCAAAAAATAACGGATGCTGACAAGTTTGAAAGAAAAAGGAATGCTTATATACTGTCGGTGGGGTATAAATTAGTTCAGCCATTGTGGAAAGCAGTGTGACAATCCTCAAGGACCTAAAGACAGAACTACCATTCAATCCAGCAATCCCATTACTGTGTATATATCCAAAGGAATATAAATCATTCTATCATAAAGACGCATGTGTATGTCCACTGCAGCACTATTCACATATATAGGACAGAATTCAATATTTGCTTTCTAGATAAAATACCCAATAAATGACTTAAGGTTTTGATGCTGTGTATGGATTTAACCAACCTTAGTAGTTCTGGGAGCTCCAACTGTATGGAACACAAGTTTAGGATGTCTGCTATCTGATCTTTCTGAACACCATTCGTTAATCAACAGTTCACCAATACATCTGTGGTAGAGGTAGAAAGCAGCACACTTTTACTAACTAGCAAATAGACTAACTTGTGTGCGAATGTTTTTCTTTCATGCTTTCTGTAAAATTCAGTTATTTTATCCTTCACAATTGTATTCCTTATATTGGAGGAGAGTTTAAGCACTGAGGCAGAAAGCAGGAAATTTGATTGCCCTAAGTTTAGAAATTATACCCCTAAAAATTAACTGAAAACATAAATACTGTGTGGTAATGATAAATGAAGAAAATGTATTTATTTCAGTGAAATTTTGCATGTATAAAGATTTTGCATGAAGAACCTTCAAGATCCTAGGGGTTTTGTGTGTGGAAAAAGTAATCTTCTGTTAATACCAGCATTTTTAAGGTGACTGAGGTCAAAGTTGTTTTCTTAGGTTGAAGTGGCAACCAAGATATTCTTCACACAAAGGGTTGTGATATATCTGCTGGCAACACAATTTACTATAGGGTCCTTAATTTAATTTTTAAAAATGTAGGCTAAAACAAGCCAAAAATTAATAGGTTTTTACATTTTTCACTAACAGACAACTGAAATACATGGTACAAAAATAAGTGGTAAGATTACTGTAAAATAAAAGTACAAAATAAACATTAAATTTTCTTTTTTCTTTTTTTTTTTTTGACAGAGTCTCACTGTGTTGCCCAGGCTGGAGTACAGTGGCATGATCTCTGCTCACTGCAACCTCCACTTCCTGGGGTAAAGTGATTCTCCTGCCTCAGCCTTCCAAGTAGAAGGGATTACAGGTACCCACAACCATGTATGGCTAATTTTTGCATTTTTAGTAGAGATGGGTTTTCACCAGACTGGTCTTGAACTCCTGGCCCCGAGTGACCCACCCGCCTTGGCTTCCCCAAGTGCTATGATTACAGGCGTGAGCCACAGTGCCTAGCCTTAATTTTCCATCTAAGAGAATTTCACAACAAAATTGTAGTTTACTTTGTAAAAAGAAAAAAAATATATTTGGTGGAAGAATATACACAGGACATAGAAAACTGTCAACAGAAACGCCAGGAGAACATCAGCACCCTTATCAGCTCTTTGGAATTTAAGCCATCACCATCAAAAAGGCCAAGATTCTATACTTCTAGGGTTCATCATATGCGTATTTATTTACTTATTTTTATTTTTTCATAAGTTATTGGGGTACAGGTGGTATTTGGTTACATAGGTAAGTTCTTTAGTGCTGATTTATGAGACTTTGGTGCACCCATCCCTCAAGCAGTATACACTGCACCATATTTGTAGTCTTTTACCCTCTCCCTGCTCTCACTCTTCCCCTCAAGTCCCTAAAGTCTACTGTATCATTCTTATGCCTTTGCATCCTCATAGATAAGCTGCCACATATCAGTAAGAACATACGATGATTTTCCATTTCTGAGCTACCTCACATAGAATAATAATCTCCAGTCTCATCCAGGTCACTGCAAATGCCATTAATTCATTCCCTTTTATGGCTGCATTGCATTCCATTGTGTATATATAATATATACATTATATTATATATTATACATTATATGTTATGTTATATATTATACATTACATATGTTAAATTATATATTATATATCTATATTACGTATAGACATATAATATAAAATATTAATTATATATTATATATATATAATTGTGCTGGCAACACAATTTATTGCAGGGTCCTTAATTTAATTTAAAAAAATTTAAGCTAAAACAAGCCAAAAATTAATAGGTTTAATTAATAGGTTTTATTAACAATATATTATAATATATAATATATAATTATATATCTGTATATTTTATATTATATATTTTATATTTTATAATAATTATATATCAATATATTTTATATTATATATTATATCATGTATAATTATTATATATCATAATTCTTAATATATAATCTATATATAATATATAGACACAGAGATATATATAATTATATTATGTATATAATACATTATATATATTGCAATTGTGAATCGTGCTGCTGTAAACATACATGTGCAAGTGTCTTTTTCGAATAATGACTTCTTTTCCTCTGGGTAGATACTCAGTAGTGGGATTGGTAGATCAAATGGTAGTTCTACTTGCAGTTCTTTAAGGAATCTCCCTACTGTTTTCCATAGTGGCTGCAGTAGTTTACATTCCCGTCAGCAACATAGAAGTGCTCCCTGCTCACCGCATTCACACCAACATCAACTATTTTTTGATTTTTTGGTAATAGCCATTCTTGTAGGAGTAAGGTGGTGTGCCATTGTGGTTTTGATTTCCATTTCCCTGTTCATTAGTGATGTTGAGCATTTTTCATGTTTGTTGGCCATTCGTATATCTTTGGTTAAGAATTGTCTATTCATGTCCTTAGCTCACTTTTTGATGGGATTTTTTTCCCCCCACTGGTTTGAATTTGTTGTAGGTTCTGGATGTTAGTCCTTTGTCAGATGTATAGATTATGAAGGTTTTCTCCCACTCTGTGGGTTATCTGTTTACTCCACTGACTGTTCCTTTTACCGTGCAAAAGCTCTTTTGTTTAATTAGGTCCCAGCTATTTATCTGTTTTTATTACATTAGTTTTTGGGATCTTGGTCATGAAATCCTTGCCTAAGCCAATGTCTAGAAGGGTTTTTCTGTTATCTTCTAGAATTTTTATAGTTTCAGGTCTTAGATTTAAGTCCTTAATCCATATTGAGTTGATTTTTGTAAGGTGAGAGATGAGGATCCAGTTTCATTCTCCTACATGTGGCTAGCCAATTATCCCAGCACCACTTGTGGAAAAGGGTGTCTTTTCCCCAGTTTATGTTTTGTTTGCTTTGTTGGAGATCAGTTGGTTGTAAGTATTGGGGTTTATTTCTGGGTTCTCTATTCTGTTCCATTGGTCAATGTGCCTACTTCTATACCAGTACCATGCTGTTTTAATGACTATGACCTTATACTATAGTTTGAAATTAGGTAATGTGATGCCTCCAGATTTGTTCTTTTTGCTTAGTTTTGCTTTGGCTATGTAGGCTCTTTGTTGGTTCCATATGAATTTTAGAATTTTTTCTACTTATGTGAAGAATGATGGTGTTATTTTGATGGGGATTGCATTGAATTTGTATATTGCTTTTGACAGTATGGTCATTTTCACAATATTGATTCTATGCATCCATGAGAATGGGATGTGTTTCCATTTGTTTATGTTGCCTATGATTTCTTTCAGCAGTATTTTGTAGTTTTCTCCTGTAGATGTATTTGTATTCCTTGGTTAGGTTTTTAATACGTATTTTATTTTTTATTTTTTTGTAGTTATTGTAAAAGGGATTGGGTTCTTGATTTGATTCTCCACTCAGTCACTAGTGGTGTATAGAAGAGCTATTGATTTGTGTACATTAATCTTGTATCAGAAAACTTTGCTGAATTCTTATTCAAGGTAAACAATCATATTGTCAGCAAACAGTGACAATTTGACTTCCTCTTTACAGATTTAATGCCTTTTCTTTCTTTCTCTTGTCTGATTGCTCTGGCTAGAACTTCCAATACTGTATTGAAGAAGTGTGGTGAGAGTAGGTATCCTGGTCTTTTTCCAGTTCTCAGAAAGAATACATTCAACTTTTCCCCATTCAGTATTATATTGGCTGTGAATTTGTCATAGATGGCTTTTATTACACTGAAGAATGTCCCTTGTATGCCAGTTTTGCTGAGAGTTTTAATCATAAAGGAATGCTGGAGTTTCTTGAAAGCTTTTCCTATATCTATTGAAATGATGTGATTTTTGTTTTTAATTGTGTTTACACGGTGTATCACAACTATTGACTTGCCTGTGTTAAACCATCCCTGCATTTCTGGTATGAAACCCACTTGATCATGGTGGACTATCTTTTTGATATATTGTTGGATTCAGTTAGCTAGTAGATTGTTAAGGATTTTAGAATCTGTGTTCATCAATGATATCGGTCTGTAGTTTTCACTTACGGCTATGTCCTTTCCTGGTTTTGGTATTAGGGTGATGCTTGTTTCATGGAATGAATTAGAGAGCATTCCTTCTTTCTCTATCTTTTGGAATAGTGTCAAAAGGATTGGTATCAATGCTTCTTTGAATGTCTGGTAGAATTCTGCTGTGAATCCATCCAGTCCTGGGCTTATTTTGTTGGTAATTTTTATTACTATTTCAATCTCACTGCTTGTTATGGTCTGTATAGGACATCTAATTCTTCCTTATTTAAGCTAGGAGGGTTGTATTTTTCAAGGAATGTATCCATCTCCTCTAGGTTTTCTAGTTTATGTGCATAAAGGTGCTCATAGTAGCCTTGAATGATCTTTTACATTTCAATGGTGTCAGTTGTAATATCTCTGTTGCATTTCTTAGTGGGGTTATTTGGATTTCCTTCTTTTCTTGGTTCGTCTTGCCAATAGTCTACCAATTTTATTTATCTTTTCAAAGAATCAGCTTTTTGTTTGTATTTTGTGGTTTTTTGTTTGTTTCAACTTCATTTAGTTCTGCTCTGATCTTGGTTGTTTCCTTTCTTCTGCTGGGTTTGGGTTTGGTTTTCTCTTTTTTCTCTAGTTCCTTGAGGTGTGATCTTAGAGTGTCAGTTTGTGCTCTTTCAGTCTTTTTCATGCAGCCCTTTAGGGCTATGAACTTTCCTCTTAGTGTTGTCTTTGCTGTATCTCAGAGGTTTGGGTTGGTTGTGTCATGATTGTCGTTCAGTTCAAAGAACTTTTTAATTTTCATCTTGATTCAATTTTTGATGAAATGCTCATTCAGGAGCAGATTATTTAATTTCCATGTATTTTCATGGTTTTGAAGGTTCCTTTTGGAGTTGATTTTCAGTTTTATTCCACTGTGGTCTGAGAGAGTGCTTGATACAATTTCAATTTTCTTAAATTTATTAAGGCTTGTTTTATGGTCTATCATATGGTCTATCCTGAGAAAGTTTCATGTGCTGTTGAATAGAATGTGTATTCTGCAGTTGTTGGATGAAGTGTTCTGTATATATCTGTTAAGTTCATTTGTTCCAAGGTGTAGTTTAAATCTATTGTTTCTTTGTTGACTTTGGTGCATATATGTTAGGAGTATATTTTCCTGTTGGACAAAGTCTTTTACCATTATATATTTGTCCCTTTTAATTGCTGTTGCTTTAAAGTTTGTTTTCTCTAATATAAGAATATCTACCCCTGTTCATTTTTGGTGTCCATTTGCATGAAATACCTTTCCCCACCCCTATGCTTTAAGTTTATATGAGTTCTTATGTGTTAGGAGAGTCTCTTGAAGGCAGCAGATAGTTGGTTGATAAGTTCTTATCCATTGTTCTGTTCTGTATCTTTTAAGTGGAGCACATAGGACATGTACATTTATTGTTAGTATTGAAATGTGAGGTCCCGTTGCATTCATCGTGCTCTTTGTTGCCTATGTACTTTGGTGTTTATGTTTTTGTTTTGCTTTTAACTTGTAATGGAGAATTTTCTCAGCAATTTTTTTTGTCTGGAAAAGATCACATCTTTCCTTCATATATGATGTTTAGTCTTGCTGGATACAAAATTCTTGGCTGATAATTGTTTTGGTTAAGGAGGCTGAAGATAACCCCACTCCCTTCTAGCTTGTGGTGTTTCTGCTGAGAAATCCATTAATCTTATAGGTTTTCCTTTATAGGTTACCTGGTGCTTCTGTCTCAGAACCCTTAAGATTCTTTCCTTCTTCTGAACTTTGGATAATCTGATGACAACATGCCTAGGTGAAGATCTTTCTGTGAATTTTCTACGTGTTCTTTGTGCTTCTTGTATTTGGATGTCTATGTCACCAGCAAGGTCAGGCAAGTTTTCTTCAATTATTCCCTCAGACATGTTTTCCAAGCTTGTAGAATTCTCTTTTTCCTCAAGAACACCGATTATTCTTAGGTTTGGTCATTTAACATAATTCCCAACTTCTCGTATGCTTTGTTCTTATTTTTTCTTTGTCTTTGTTTTATTGGGTTAATTCAAAGACCTTGTTTTTGAGCTCTGAATTTCTTGCTTCTACTTGTTCAATTCCGTTGCTGAGACTGTCCAGAGCATTTTACATTTTAAAAAGTGTGTCCAAAGTTTCCCAAAGTTTTGTTTTTTCTTTAAACTAGCTATTTCCTTGAATATTTCTCCCCTCACTCTTCTTTTTTATTTCCTTGCACTGGGTTTCACTTTTCTCTGGTGCCTCTCTGATTAGCTTAATAACTAGCCCTAACTGGTGTGGTAAGGCAATAGTTCTGTTCCCCATCTATGTAACCCATGCCACCCCTCCCTGACTCCTACACAGAGATGCCTGCTTTCTTCCTCCCCTTTCTTTTTACTGGTCCAAAACATCTCTATCTTTGCTAATGAATTTTCCTAAAGTATAATATTTAAGTACTGAATTACTATCAGGCAACTCCTTTGGTTTTAGTTATCTTCCCCTACAGTAAGCTACCATCTCTACTTGGCAACTGAGGACTTGCTGTAGGATGCTGCAGCTCTCTGCTTTTTTGGTATGACTTCCTGTCTCTTGGCCGATGAGTCTCAGCCAAAAAAAAAATCTTTTCCTTTTCTACATTGATAAGATAAAGGGTATAAACTTTTTTCTCGGGAAAAGGCACTTTCTGACTGGAGTCTGATCTGAAAATAAACTTTCATTGCATACCCTAACCCTCTCCTTGGAAATAGGCGCTTGGTGCCTTACTGCTAATCATGTAATTTTTGATATCTTGGTGGTTGCTTGGAGATACAGGCAGCCTTATAAAAAACACTCTAAGAGAGCACAGGGGGAAGCATTTAAATCAGCTTTGTAGGATCAGCTAAGTATGTCCCAAGAGAAGAATCTTGAGCTGAGTTTTGAGAAATGGGAATGTGCTTTCATTAGAAGGTTATGAGACCAAAAAATAACAATAACTGAAATGTAAAAAGCTTCCAAGACTTCTGAAAGATGTTAGTGAGTGGTCAGACATCAAATAAGAAAAGTAAATAATACAATAATATACCACAGCAGGAGTTTATAAGCTATATTTGTGTTATGATAACTACACAGATGGTTAAATATTTGAGGAAGAAGTGAGGGGATGACCAAAAAGATGGAGTTGGTTATACATGCTGAAATTCCATCATTTTAAAAGTTCTATTTGAAAAACAAAAGGAGAATTGTGTGTGTGTGTGTGTATACATATATGTGTGTGTGTGTGTGTATATATATATATTTGGAAAACATAGTGTTGAAAAATTTATTCTTGGGCTTTAAAAAAACACAGCACAGTGGTAAGCCATAGAGATATTTGCTCTGTGAATACTGTACTGTGAAAAGGAATTCATATCTCTACACCCTGAATTCTTGTTCATTGTGACATTGTGGCTCTGTCATTCTTTGATTCTTCTGTGGAATATAAAACTCCTGAGCCCAAACACAAAGTGTGTGATTTTCAAGGAATGGGAAGGGAAGGCAGTGAACAGTCAGACTGAGATGTGTGTGGGTGGTTAGTGCCTGGCACAGATTGTTCAGGCCAGTTTCCACTAGCCAAGGTATATTAGCAATGAATGTCCACCCCAACCTTCCTTCTCCCTCTGCTGTGACTTCATGTTTAGTTAACATTTCAGATCTAATGTTAGCCAAAGACTCTCTAGGTTGTATTTGGCATTTCTATGAGCCAAGTTGTAGAGTCCATATGATAAGGAATTTGAACTTTCTTGAAGAGTGAAGTTTCTCCTTGAAAAGATATGTTCTCACCTCACAGGAGGCCTTTTTAAAAAAATATGTACAACTGAAGTAACATCCATTTGATTCCTAAAATATGCCCTATAATCATCAGATCAGTGATGTTTCCTGAATACTAAAGGAATTTCTAAATAAAAAGAGATTCTGCTGAAAAGCCTTAAAAAATAAAAAACTATTTCTCAATGATAAAATTGAAAAATGAGGTGTCCTGCCTTTCTCCATCCAAAACAAATGCAAGGCACAGAACTTGGACTGGTATAAGGAATGTATTATTTTCAGGAACATTAATCAAAATGCATTCTAAATGTCATCCTTGCCAAGTAAATATTAATGCACTTGAGTCTCCTCAGAGGCAACAGAGGTCTATTTCAGCTTGGTGCAATGTGATTATTCTTACCACAGTAATGTTAGTGCTGAACTTAGAAATTAATTAAATTGTAAGATTTAGAGATGAGAAGGTAGATCCAGGTCTTCCTAGAATCCCAAAGTAGATTTTAGGACAAGGAACTTCAGTTCAACCCTGTTGTTCTACAGTTAAGGAAACCAGAAAGGTTTAGCAGCTTGCTTATGGTCACTAGCATGTTTTAGCTCCTTACACCTTGTCTGTCAAATAGTAACACTTCTGGCCAAAAATTAATTCAAACCATGGGACAGCTGGAACTAGACCCTGGTGTGGAGTTCTTTCTACCATTCTACACAAAACACAAAAGTAGAAGAATGTGAGACCTACCAGGAAAGTAAGAGTTCAGGAAGTCATGTGAGAATTCAAGTTATGTTTATATTTCTAGTGATTTCCCTAATTAGCCTCTGTTCTATTCTGAAACTACTTAAAGATTTAACACCTGAAGAGGCAAATAAGTAGGAATAGTGTCTCCAGAAAACAACACTAAAGCCAATAGAGACAGCCAGGTTATCACTGAGCAATGACTCATGCAAGCCATGGGCCAAGCAAAGTGAGATGGTCTATGTGCAACACACACTCACACACACACAAACACATGCACACACACCCTCAGGCCCTTGAGTAACTTTGCTCCAAAATCCCAGGTCACAGAAGTGTATGCTTGTTCATAAGGTGAGGAAGACCTGCCATCCCTTTGGGTCACAACAACATGGTTTGTCCCAACTCCATGAGCTCCACCACTGTTTGTTGTTACTCTAAGTAAATGTGCAGCTATTTTACAGAGGTTAGAGAAGCAATACAAGCATTCTGTCTCATCTGGATCTTCCAGCTCTTTTACAAATCCCACATTATAAACATAACACAGTGAAAACAGTCCCCTTCCAGGTATTTTTCTATGGAAGAAACTCCTTGCATGCAAAGTTAATGCATTGCTTGAACAATTGAGTGAGTGCTAATCAGAGTCTCAGAAAAAATAGAAAGCCATTCTCAACCAGAATAAGGGGAGAGAATATTTATATTTATATTCTCTATTATTTATTTTGTGGTCTTCATGTCTTGCTTTATTGAACTAGCAAAGAGAATCAAGCATAACCCTGAGTCCATTAAGTGCTTAATAAATACTTAAAAATTGATGAAATTATTTATTGATATTAAGGTTAAAATTTCTTCAGATTATTTTTTATTTTATATGTTTAACTTTTATTTTAGATTCAGGGGATATAAGTACAGGTTTGTTACATAGGTATATTGTGTCTCACTGGGGTTTGGGATATGACTAAACCTGTCACCCAGGTAGTGAGTCTAGTACCCAAACTTTACTTTTTAATCCTTGCCCCCCTCTCTCCTTCCTCTAATAGTGTCCAGTATCTATTGTTACCATCTTCATCTCCATGAGTACCCAATATTTAACTCCTACTTACAAGGGAGAATATGCAGTATTTCATTTTCTGTTCCTGCATTAATTCCCTTAGGATAATAGCCTCTAGCTGAATCCATGTTGTACAAAGGACATGATTTCATTTTTATGGCTACAGAGTATCCCATGATATATATGTACCACATTTTCTTTATCCAATACACTGGTGATGGTCACCTCACTGATTCCATAAGACTTTTTTATTATTTGTTCCCCAAAAAAGTTTTCAGTAAAAAGAAGCAAAAATAGGGAGAGTAAAAATCAGTAAAGATTCAATGTATTATATGCAGCAGTTATTATCAACTGCCCACCAAAGGTATCCTTCCTTTTCCTGACTAATAAATTCTAATTTAATTTAGGATTCAGTAGAGATCATTTGATTTCCAGGAAGATGGTGGTCCTAGTGCAGGGGATAAATCAGATTAAGCCAGACATGCTGCCATTTGAGGACATGAGATTTGGAGTTGATGCCACAATCTTTGTGACAATAAGGCAAAAGACTTATCCAAATGTTTTGACATCATCATTGAACACTGAGCCAATCATGGAATAGGCTGCCTCTTAGTTCCTTGTTTACAGAAGAAAGACAAAGACCAGTTATTTAAGCCACCTTAACTGGTGCATTCCACTAGTTGCAGCTGAGAGTATATTACTAATATAGTATGCCTTTCCTTTCCTTATTTGTATATGTATACTTTAAAATCTAATATAAACTTCCCAAAAGGAACAACTAATCAATGGTGATAATCACTTACTGGTTTAGATGATAAACTTTATGTTATAAATTGACACATATGAAAGTGTTAGCCATACCTAGATATCTACCATGAAATGTAGGGGAAAAGTTGAACTGGATTCAATAGAGGTAATTATTTGCTAATTCATTCATTCAACAAATATTTATCTGGTGTATCCTAGGTAAAGGAGCTATTGTAGGTACTGGAAAGAGTTGTGCACAGTCAAATTCCTTTCCTTCATGAAGCTTACATTCAAGTGGGGCAGAGAGAAAATGAACATGAATATTAATACTGAGGAGAAAAACAGAATGACATGTAAGAGTAACTACAGTGATATCTTTAAATAAGGTAGCTGGGGAGGCTGAGATGTAGGAGGATAAAAATCCAGTAGGCTGTTATCAATACAAAGGGATATCCAGAAGAATAATTATCAATAAAACCAATTGTTGAGGGTCAAAGAATGTCTCAGCTTATACTACAGTAACAAATTATCATAAAGTGGGTGGCTTAAACAACACGTGTTTATTTCTCCTGGTTCTGGAGGCTGGAAGTCTAACATCAGGGTGCGAACATGCTTGGATTCCTGATAAGGGCTCTCTTCCTGGTTATGTCTTCACAAAGATTTTCCCTTGGTGCATGCACAAGAGAAAGAGATCTTGTGTCTCTCTTCCTACTGAGGAAAGAAAAAGACCCTTTCACACTGTTTTATATTGTTTTACACTCAGTACCTGTTTTAAGGAAAAAAACAAGGAAGTAAAATCAAAGACAGGCAGCCTGGCACCAGGCCCAAAACCAGGCCTGGGCCTGCCTGGCCTAAACCCAGCAGTTAAAAATCAACTCATAACTTAGAAACTGATGTTATTCATAGACTCCAGACATTGTATAGAAGAACACTGTGAAACTCCCTGCCCTGTTCTGTTTCTCTCTGACTACCAGTGCATGAAACCCCTGTCACATATCCCCTAGATTGCTTAATTGATCATGACCCTTTCATGTGAAATCTTTAGTGTTGTGAGCCCTTAAAAGGGATAGAAATTGTGCACTTCGGGAGCTCGAATTTTAAGGCAGTAGCTTGCCGATACTCCCAGCTGAATAAAGCCCTTCCTTTATGGTGTCTAAGAGGTTTTGTCTGCGGCTCGTCCTGCTACACTACAGAGGCATTAATCCCATCATGGAGTTCCACTCTCATGACCTAATCTAACCCTAATTACTTCCTAAAGACCCCACCTGCAAATACCATCTCACCGAGGATTAGGGTTTCAATGTATGAATTTTTAGGGAACACATTCAGTCCATAGCAGAGACATTCGGGGCTGATTAAGGAAAAAGCACATGACCACAAGAGGCAGTAACCACAACAAGCCTTACTGGGTGGCATTTGGACGGGGTTGCAGGAGGAAGAATGTCTCTCACAGTAGGATTATTTCCAGAAGTTCTGGTATAGGGATCCTACAGCTAGGTCATACCCCTGCACCATAAAGAAAACAGCAGGATGGCTAAGGAACTCCCAGGAGACAGGGGATCAGAGAGGTATATGTGTTAAGGTAATGTCACTCAGCAGCATAACAGAAACTCACAGGATCAGCTTGGGCCTTATAACTGCTAGGCCCTATGCTATAATAAATAACAGCTATCGAGTGAGGTTTTGCAGGGTACACAAAGTGGGCAATTTCTAAATGACTAAAAACTATGCTGGTTTGAGATCAGTCTGAGTTTGGTGTCTGCAGACTTTTGAGCTAACGAGTCGGCCTTCAGTGAAGAAATAAACAACTTAGGCGTTTAACACACAGAGGCCATCTTTAGCTCATTTATATAACACCAACCTATTTTTTCCAGGGCAGGGCTGGTAAATCATAACTGAAACTTGCCATACAGCTTCTGAATAAAGCCAGCATGCCTTAAGGAATAGTGTTTATCAACTAAAAGAGATAGAGACTTAAAAACTTTCCTGATTATACAAGAAAACAAGATGAAGAAACATAAAATTGGCTAGCTTTTCAAGTTTTCTATTTAACTACTAAAGGATGTCAGAAAACCGGTGGAAGTCAGGCACTTTCATCTCCAGATGTGGCAGAGACAGCATGTTTAAAGGAACAAATGTTTAATCCACAAAGTACAGTTTCAGCAAGGTTCTTAGAGAATTTTGCTTTTAATTAAAGCTTGGATGCTAAGGAACAATAGGCAATGAAAACGACACCTTATCCAAGTGATTCCACTCAACACAGAGGTAAAAGGAACCTTGGAGATTATATATCAGTGAGAAACTGATGCTCAGAAAGGCATATGACTTATCCAAGATCACACTGTTAATTAGGGAAAGCCTAACCTCCCACTCCTTGGATTCCCAGTCTAAGCCTTGTCCCTTTACGTTACGGCATTCCCCAGCAAACCTTTGTGGATTATACCATATAATCTACTAACTTCTTGGTTTAGAGAGGTTAAAGTGCATCAGGTGTCATTTTTGAATTGGAAATATTTCTAAAGAAAAACTTTAGATATTTAACTTCTATAAGATTTTTTTCCAATGCTAACAATTAATATAGAGTTAATTTCTTAAGAACTATGGCTATATTTTTTAATGTTTTTCATAAATGCCCATTTTCTTGAAAAAAAGCAAGGATAGCTCAATTATCAGACAGACAGATGCTCTTCTGGAGGCCATTTAATAGCAAAACAGAGCTTTTGTTCTTAGCTTGAGAGTCTGGGACTAAGCACTCTGTAAGAAAAAATATTTAAAAGACAACTAGAGCATGTGTTTCATGTTTTAATTTTCTCCTGACCACAAAGGAGCTCAAGGTAAACCATAAGACAATTCTCCACCTTTGAAAGTCAATCCTTAAAAATACAGGTGTAAGCAGAATTCTATTAGAAGAATGCATTAATCTTTCTTATTACAGCACTACTTCCTTTTGAAAGGTTTGATTTATTTTCACTGTTTATAGACACAAATCTCACATTGAGACCTTAGTCGTAAGACAGGACAGATCCTTCCACCTCTAAATTACAGCAGATTAGTTAAGGCAGTTCTAGTAGTTATAAAGGTAAATCCCCAAAATCTCAATCCCTAGCACAATCAAATTTACTCTGGTAAAATCTAATAGGGCATGCAGTGGATGGTTTTTCACAAAGTGATACAGCAATCCAAAGATCCTTCCATTCACCATCCCCTTTAACAGACATCAGCAAACTTTTGCTGTGAAGCAGAACTAGAAATATTTTAGGCATAATGAGCCAGCCCATGCCTGTTGAAACCACTCAAGTTTACTGTTGTCATTTGAAAACAGTCATAGATAATACCTAAATTAACAAGCAGGACTATGTTTCAGGGTAAGTTTATTTATGAAAGCAGGTGGTAGATTGGATTTCACCCACAGGCTACAGTTTGCCAACCACCACCCTAGCCCCTAAAACCCTAGAACCTCAGAGTGCTTTGCTTCTAACCAACTGGAAAGGAAAGAGACAGCATAAATTGTGAGTGTGTGTGTGTGTGTACCAGGTGGACCTGGACCTGGCCTGGAAGAGGCAGACATAATGTGGCCAGACTTCAGTCACACAGCCATACAAAGCAGCAGAGGAAAATGTAGACTTGCTGCTTGCCAAGAGATATATACAAGTAATGACACTGTTAACACATAACAAGTATTCATGGTCCACCCTTCTGGTCACCAAATGTCTATTTTATCCTTATCTCTTATCTATAGAACACATTTACCAGCACTCCCTATCCCCAGCTGAAATGTACATCCAAAGCCCCATGAAGTCACCACATCCAGTTTCAAAAGCGAACTCTCCACTTGATGCAGTCTGTCAAGTCCAAAGGTGGCTCCTTGTAGCCTGGTAACTAGGATATAAAACAACTAGTGATTTTAGAATGAAATATCAAGTTATCTTTCCACCTTTCACAAATATCCAATATACAATGGTGAAGTAGGAACAGGATAATTATAATAAAATATTCTGTTCAAAACAGGAAAGACTAGCAGCCCCTAGTCAATGGAAACAATGCATTCCTGTCGGTTATCCTCTGTGAAGGAGGATATCCTCTGTGAAGGATACCCAACCCTGGGGAGTTGTGAAGTACTTTGCTTACATACTGATTCTGCTACCTGGAAGGTACCTGTTTGTCCATTAGTTTCCACAGTCACAGATACTACCTTCTGAGAGTGTCTTCCTTGTTCATTAACCTCCAAGGTCATATCCGAAATGGACATTTGTAGGCTTTTTACAGCACATTCCCTGCCAAAGCTTCTTTTAAGATCTCTAAATGGTCCCAAACTTATAGCTGTTTTGTACTTACCCTGGCAATAGATTTCCCCCAATATTTTTCAGGCCAAAAGCCACTTCCAGTCAGTTGCAAGTGCCAATAACCACATCCAAAATTCTTTATCAGATATAGTTTCTAAATTTGTTTTCCTTCCTAACGTCTTTATTTCATGCCCCTGTCTACCTGTCTCTTTCTTTCTCTCTCCCCATCCCTTTCTTTCAATTTTACTGTGGCTACATTCATGCTGTCTCGAAACAAGAGAATTTGATGGAATGGTAACACTGTTAATCTGAGTTATTGTGTTTTGCTGAGAGATTTTATTCATCTTTTCCAAACCAGCCTTTTAAGTCTTAAATCTCACTATTCAGAGTCCAGAGGTGGTTGACTTCTCCAACCTGTAAGGCCCTTGAAAAACCGAGAAATTCTCTGTTCCCTTGATCCTCTGCTCAAAAACTGGCCAAATCTTTGTCTCTTTATTATAATACTTTTCTCAAAATAACAATAACAGTCAACATAATCACAGTGACTGTCATTCTGGTAAAGTTGATATAGGAATGCTGGGAAAGGAAGGGCATAGTCTCTCTAAATTATATGGAATGGGAGAAGGAAAGTGTGGGATAGAGGAAGCCATGGTCCCCATGAATCTAGGTGAGGACAGGCATTTCCTGCCCAAATGCTGCATTTCTCAAGACCACCCTAGCATGCCACACCCCCATCCTGGGCCTATAGAAACCCGAGAACCTAGCAAGCAGACACACAGGTGGCTGGACATTGTGAGGAACACATCAATGGAATAAGACATAAGCGGTTGGTCATCGAGAGGACGTTGAGAGGAGCATGCCAGCAAAAGTGCACACCCATAGGGATGGGCATGCCAGCAGGCCATCGACCTGCTAGATGAGGTGGAGTTTGGTCAGGGCAGTTGGAGGAGACCTAAGGCAGCTGAATGGCCCAACTGCAGGGGAAAACTACCTCCCATCTAGCTCCACATCAGCTGAGAGCTACTTCCATTCAATAAAACTTGGCACTCATTCTCCAAATCCACATGTGATCTGATTTTTCTACTGCACCAAGGCAAAAACCCAGGCTACAGAAATCCCTCTGTCCTTGTGATAAGGAAGGGATCTAATTGAGCTGGTTAACACAATCCACCCATAGGCAAACTAAAAGAGCATCCTGTAACACACAACGACTGGGGCTTCAGGGCCTGTAAACATTCACCCCTAGATACTGCCATGGGGTGGGTTGAAGCCCCACAGCCTGCATATCTGTATGCTCCCCTAAAGGTTTGAGCAGTGGGGCACTGAACAAGTGAGCCACATCCTCACTGCATGCCCTGGGAGGGGAACAAAGGAACCTTTCAACTGGGCCTTGCCCCAGATCCGGGAAGGCGAGTGTGAATGAATGCAAAACTGTTGGGTCTGCCTCTCTTCCAAAACCCTGCCACCTCTCTCTTTCCTGTAAGAGTCTCTGTTTTACTTCATGGAGTTTTAAACCTCCACAACTGGGCCTGTCAAAACCCCCAGACTTTGTCCCTTTTCTCTCACAGGGTTTGAAATGGTTCTTATCTCTTTCTGTATAATGTTAACAGTTTTGCTACAGACTACAGGAATGTTACTAAGTAAAATGAACATTTACCTCAGTCACAAAACGTACAGTTCAGACCAATTTTTCCTAGAAGTGCCATGTATGCCTCCATCTCAACAACTGCAGGCATGCATGGCTCAGGATACCTCTTCTTACCCTTTCCCTTCCCAGCTCGGGCCCTAGGCATGCCCGCAGCAGGCAAAGGCTGCACCCAACAGACATGAAGGCAGGTGGGAGAAATCTACAGTGGTAGCCTACATTCCACAGGGCTAATGGATGGGCACTTCTTGCCTGCTACCCCATTGGAAACTTTCTTTCCCTGGCCAAGGAATTAAACCTGGTCTGAACCAGGAGAAAGACAAAAGGATTAGGGGGGCCCACTTGCACTAAGCAAGGTGTTCTTCCACAAGAATCTTCCCCTTTTTGCCCCTTATACTGTTATTCTCTTCTTTTCTTTTTCTTAGTGAGAGGGCCCCCCTCCCAACTATCTTTCTGATAGGGAAGTTAATGGAGGAAGGGACCCCTCTGGCTGAGAACTGCAAATTCAACAGGGCACATTTGAGACACTGTACATGTATATAAACAGCCTCTTAAATGCCTTTTCAGTTCCAAACTCAATTCCAAACTTCAGACAAAGGTGTTAGAAAGAAAAACCAGGTCTGAGGGATCCAAAACCAGGCAACAGGCACTATGTAAATGGGCAGGACCAATTCCTGCTCACTAAACCCTCTGCCCCATGGAAGGAGGCCATGCTCCATGGCATAAACAGGCCCAGGAAGTTTGCTGACAGCAGGAAGAAATGGAAGCATAGGTGAGGGTGGTTAATTCCTATTCTCCAGGTTTTCCCTGCTTCACGGATACATACCACAGTAGTATGTATGGCCGGGGATAAAGGGTGGAAAGTGAAAGAAAAACACTTGCTTTCTCTCTCCATCACACCCTGAGTTTTCACTGAAAGAAGGAAGGGAATAAGGGACACTGCTATACCCTGTCTTTCAGAATGGGCAGCCAGTTCTCTTCACCACCCCCAGTCTATACTCCTTTGGAGTGTATCTTGTACCGTTGGGACTGCTTTGACCCTCAGAATCTGGAGGAAAAACACTACATAGCTCTCTGCACAAAGGTTTGGCAAAATTATGAAGGACTGGCTTGGCCTCAGGAAGAAACCATTTATTTCAATACCATCCGGCAATTGGACCTTTTCTGTAGATGTGAGGACAGATGGTCTGGGGCCCCATAGGTACAGGCTTTCTATACTTTGCAAGGCAATCCAGACCTTTGCTGACAATATAAGATTGATCCAATCCCCCTGTTTGCCATCTTAGGCAAGGGGCAAGCCCAGGAAAGTAAACATATGAGTCCCAGAGGCGCTCCCAGCAAAGAAGCCAGCTCTCTCAAGCCCTTCTCCTCCAGGTCCACCCCAACCTTCCTATACAGTTTCAGCCTCTCACTTGCTCCCTCCTAAAAATCCTCCATCTAAACAAGTCCCAGTCTCACTCCTGCCCCTCCAACAAATACCCAGTGAAACTGGGTCCAATGAGGTCCAGGTTCTCTTCTCTCTACAGGATTTAAAGAAAATTATGGGGATCTTGGCAAGCTTTCAGATGACCCTGATAGACATATAGAGGTTTTCCAGAATTTCACCCAGATATTTGAAGTCTCCTGGAGAGATGCTATGTTATCTTTGAATCAGACCCTGATGGCCAGTGAGAAGTAGGCTGCTCTGCAAGCAGCAGAGATCTGTATCTCATATAGCACCAGGGAAGGGGGTGAACATTATCCAACTAGAAGAGAAGCAGTACCAATAGATGACCATAAATGGGATCCCAATGGTTTGGTAGAAGACTGGAGGAGAACACACTTTCAGGTGTGCTTAATGGAACATAGATTCATAGAACTATGTTTCATAGAACTAGGACCAAGCCTCTCAATTATACTAAGTTGTCCATGATCCACAAGGGATTTCATGAAAATCCCACTGCCTTCCTGGAATGTCTAAGAGAGGCCTTGGGAAAAGCACACCTCTCTATCTCCTGATTTAGCCAAAGGACAGCTAATCCTAAAGGATAAATTTGCTACCCAGACAGCTCCTCACATAAGGAAGAAACAACAAAAACAGGCCCTGGGACCAGAAAGTACATTAGGGGACATCCTGAAAGTGGCTACCTTGGTCTTTCATAATAGATAGAGGAAAGAGAGAGGAAATACAGGAAAGAGACAGAAGTTTAATGGCAATTAGGCAAGTTCAAGTTCACAAACCCCAGAATTCCCAAGTGCCCCTGTTAACTGCTAAAGATATGGCAAGAACAGCTATCTCTCTTCCAAAAGTTTACTTGCTCCAACACAAGGTTTAATTTCTTTCACCAGGGTGAAAAACGTCTCCAGGTACAATGTTATTGTTAGTGTATTTCATTTCTTATCTCTGTAATCTTTGGCACTAAATTCTTTCCTTGTATAATATACATGTTTAACCCATGCATATTAACCTTATAAAACTTGTTTTTTCTCTCATGCCTAGAAGCCATCAAACTCCAAATGGTCAGACAACTGGAGCCTCAGATAATAACTCCCCTTTTCTAGTAACCTTTAGATAGACCTCTGGGAGGAATCTGACTGCTGTTTTCCCCAAAACAATGCCCCCCATCAGTAGGAGGCAGCTAAAACCAGTCATCATCCATATTCTAAAGGCAGTTAGATGTACCTCTTTAAAGGGGAAAAATGATACGAGAGTGCTGGGAAGAGTGTGTTCCCTTTAAATGATACAGATTTGGGGAAGAGACATGCTGGGTAGAGGAGGGCATGGTCCCTGGCTAGGGCTTCACCCCCATAGACCTAGGTAAAGACACGCATTTCTTGCCCAAATTCTGCATTTCCCAAAACCACTCTGGCCTGCCATGCCCCCATCCTGGGCCTATAAAAACCTGAGACCCTAGTGGGCAGACACACAAGCAGCTGGATGTCATGAGGAACACATCAGCAGAAGAACATGTAAGTGGCTGGTCATAGAGAGGACACCAAAAGGAGCACTCCAGCAAAAGAGCACACCAACAGAGATGGCACTCTAGCAGGCCATCGACCTGTGAGATAAGGTGGTGTTTGGCTGGGACAGTTGGAGGAGAGCCAGGGCCACTGAGTGGCCCAACTCCAGGGAAAAAACACCTCCTTTCTGGCTCCCTCATTGACTGAGAGCTACTTCCACTCAATAAAACTTTGCACTCATTCTCCAAGGCCACATATGATCCAATCTTTCCAGCACACCAAGACAAGAACCTAGGCTACAGAAATTCCTCTGTCTTTGTGATAAGGAAGGGGGTCTAATTGAGCTGGTTAACACAAGCCCCCTATAGGCAAACTAAAAGAACACCCTGTGTCTGAGTGCAGTGTCTCATGCCTATAATCCCAGCACTTTGGGAGGCTGAGGCAGGCAGATTACCTGAGGTCAGGAGTTTGAGACCAGCCTGACTGACATGGTGAAACCCCATTGATACTAAAAATACAAAATTAGTCAGGCATGGTGGTGCATGCCTGTAATCCCACCTACTTGGGAGGCTGAGGCAGGAGAATCACTTAAACCCGGGAGGCAGAGGTTGGGAAGAGCCAAGATCATGACATTGCACTCCAACCTTGGCAACAAGTGTGAAAGTCTGTCTCAAAAGAAAAAAAAAAAAAAAAAAAGATAGAACACCTTGTAACACACACTCACTGGGGCTTCAGGAACTGTAAACATTCACTTCTAGATACTGCCATGGGGTTAGAGCCCCATAGCCTGCCTGTCTGTATGCTCCCCTAGAGGTTTTGAGCAGTGGGACTCTGAAGAAGTGAGCTATACCCTTATCACATGCCCTGGGAGGAGGATGAGGGAACCTTTCCCATTTCAAAGCTATAGGGTCCTAGGCATATACATGTATGTTTTATAACTTGTCACAGATGATATTTTCACCAAATATTTTGGCATGGCACAACAGAGGTCTTCAGCCTTTTATATAGCTAGGTTTTTGTTGTTGTTGTTGTTGTTTTGTTTTTTCTACCACGTGATCACCTAGACAATGATGCATATGTTTACTTTCTATATTATGACAGGATTCCACTCTGTTACTGGCTGCAGTAAAAGATAATCTCAGTGGACTTGTAGAAATTTATTTCTACATCTACATGTAATCTAATCATACATTTAGCAGGTGAACTTCCATACAGAGATTCTCTCCTTCTACCTTGTGTCTCCTCTATTACCTAGGACAAGGAAGTCCCTAGCTTCTAGCCAAAAGTCAGGAAAAGAGAAAGATATGGTTATGTGGAAGTGGTTTTAAATCATACTTTAAAGTGTCCACATTCTGCCCACATTTCAGAGGCCAGAACTCAATCACCTGCTGGTGCCTGCTATGTACCAGGAGATAAAAGAAATGAGTTTTGGTAAACACATAGCAGCCTGCCACACACAACTCTCACATTGCTCCCATTATGTAATTAGAAGAATATAAATTCCATCATCCTATTAAATAAAACATCAATGAGTTTATTAGGATATTGGGGTGATCAGAACCAACACCAGGTCATGGGGGCTACTATGTCCAGCGGAGCCAAAGGAATGAGACAAGACAAGAGTGCATAAAGTGGGACCAGGGGGCCAATGCTTGTATGGAGGCTGCAAGGCCCCAAGACCTGGAAGCCCGCACTATTTATTGGTGATCAAACAAAGAAGCAGGTGGTAAGGATGTGGGGGTTGAAAGAAAGCAGTGTATCAAGTGCATGAGCTGTAGTTGTGATGGTTTAGTATTTCCTTTGAAGCATATGGAACATGTTCTGCTACTTGAGATAATGTGAAACATGTTCTTCTAGTTTAAGATACAACCAATCTATGAGCCTGGGAGTGCTAGAAGCAAGGAGCCAGCAAGTCTAGACACATTCCAGAGGCCATGAGGGGTTTTATACCCTGAGCCCTGGATTCCATCCAAGCCACGAGGGGTTTTATGCCCTGGGCTTAGATTCTAGTGCAGCAGGGCAGCCTTCCACCCTTTGGCACAGAGCTTGGCCATGAGGGATTTTAGACCCTGGACTCTTGACATGTTCCAAGACTCTTTCACATTATGTCAGACATGCAAGCCCTGCCTCAGCTTTTTTCCCAAGACTCAGCTTTTCCCAAATATTAGGAGAAGACAGATTGGGAGATTCTGGCATAATCAAAATCAGCAATTTGATGTTTAGGACCTTCTAACATTATAGGCAGCAAGGGGAACCTCAAAGATCAGCCAGTCTTACTATCTCATGTTACAAACTAATAAACTGAGGCTCAGATGGGCATAAGGAATCAGTGGTAGACATGGAACTGGAATGCTGGTCTCCTCTCACTTAGGTCAGGGCTGTTTGCTCTATGCCTCACTGGCCTTAATTCTTCCTAAATCTGTAAAGTTGCTGTATGCTGATAAACCCAAAAAGAATTTTTTTAAAAACAAATTTTACATGTAACTTTTAGTAAATACAGGAAATAAAAAGCATCCAAATAGAAGACAAATAAAAATCTTTGGTCAGAATTGCAGTGGGAATAAGTTATATGGTTTATGTGATCCTAAAGGACATATATTTTTTCCTCCAAATATGGGATAAATTTCACCTGAATGCTGTTTCTCAGACCTTTTCAAACTGCTTGAACCTGGAGGATCAATCAGATCAAAGCAGAGAAAAACTATCACTTTTGTAAAAATAAACAAAAATGAAATAGAGAAATGTTTGCAAAAAGTTCAGAAAGCAGCAATGGGTGATTAGTAGGACACAAATTAATAGTTGAAAGAAATTTGAACCAATTACACTCTTCCACTATGAGTTTTTGTCCTTTGGATAGGTGATTATCCTCTTCAGATCTAGAAATAATGGTTTCTTCTCTGCCTCATTTCTGAGGTTGTGGTCAAGACAAAATGAGATCATGTATAGAAAAGCAATTTGCAAGTTAGAAATCACTATCAAAGAGAATATTGTTATCATCTTCAAATAATCAGCAACAAATCTACTTTATCCTGTAAACAGCTATTAAAATCTGTTGTGTCTATGCACTCCTCATAGAACAATATGAATATAAGTAATTTACTACATTAGTTGTTATTCTGTTTCATAATTATTTTTGCTATAAAACTGTAACTACACTAAATTTCCAATGCTTTCTTCATTTATACAATTATGTGGAAAACATCATCAGAAATTAAAAATACAAAACATGGTTTTAGAAAGGCATTTATAAAATGCAAAATGTAGTGAGCTGTTATAAGTTTCTTTCAGCAACTAACAAGATTAATTAAATACTAGTAAACTGATAATGAGAAAGATTATTTAAGAATTGGGTCTTTGTAAGTCAAATACTGAGGAAAGAAATATTTGATGATAAATGTCCAAGAGTAGGAGAGGGGTGTGATAACCTGGCATAAAGTGTCAAACACAATAAGGGGTATAATCAATGAAAGTAAACCTAAGATAATAGCAATTTCTTTTTATTGGGAGTTGTGTGGGTGCAGAAAATAACCCCTCTAGAGAATTAATCTACATGTCTGTATGGATTGGGTTTCTTCTTTTCAGTAGCTCATAGAAAATGCTAAAGAGTATTCTGGAGAACTGACTTTCATTATTGGAAGCACATTTTACATAGTTTTAAAGGTCTTTATCTTCTAGTACAGATTTCATAATAAAACATAATTTATTATGTAGAAATGGTTTCCATCTACAGACTGACTCAGAAGGGCTAAGGAGAAACCTGCTATTGTCAAGTCTCCTACTTGTTCTCCAGTAAGGCAACCTCCATCTGCACCTCCATTCCTTCTTCTAATCCAAAACCTAGAGGGTTTTATGAGTTTCTAGACTTACAACCTGGAAGAATCCAGGGCCCTGATATATACTCATATATAGGCCTAAGTTTCTACAGAAAGATTGGTTGTGGTAATGCTGGTGACCAGTGGAGACACCCTCCTGAACTGTGGCTCCTGAAGTCAGGCTGCTTATTTTTATTCAGAGAAATAGTAGATAGCTACAACTCAAAATAATTTTCAAGGTCTCTAAAAAATTAGGGCCTCAATGCAATCAGAATACCAATATATGAATGCATTTTTCTTTAAAAATAAAAATGCTAAAGGACCAATTAGCATTATGAATATTTCCACCTAGTTCCCCAATCATTGGTGGGCCTCCAGTTGTCCATTCACTAGCCTCTTTGTGTGCCTACATAATAGTGAGCCATTTGCTAATTCTTTTTGGTAATATTACTAGGAACTCTGGAAGACATTTTTAGTATGATAATTATGGTTGCCAAAGCTTCTAGAAAATAACACAAGATCATACTTGTTACACCTAAAAGATAAAGGAAAGACAGAGAAAAAAAACAAGCCTATTGAGATAGAATTCCCATTTTATCAAGGATTCAGACCGAAATAATGCAATTTTGCTCAACTTTTGTTTAGGGTATATTCCGACATTTCAGCAGTTTTCAATTCAATGATTTGAGGGAAAAAATATAAACAGGCTCAGTTCTGGCTCAAACTGGTTCTTTTTTTGGGGGAAGAAAACTGATGTTTTTAATTTAATACAAGATTAATACTTGAGTTCAGTTCAAGATTCAGAAAATTAGTATGGTTAATTCCAGTTTAAAGTTTGATTCAGGTCTCTATTTTTCAACTGCTCATTGTGTCAGTCATGGCTCAAAGAAAAATATATATTTTTTAATTTTATAAATATATAAATATATATATTATCTAGTGCCAGAGAAAAATAGAATCATATCATTAATGGCTTTGAAAAGAAACAAGAATCTCATTAGGGTCAAAACTAAGCACAGATTTTCTGTTGTCACATGAGTTAGAATATACAAATGTATCTGTTTCTAAGAATAATCCCTTAGAATAAAACCCAGATATCTTTTTACTAAATATTAACTCTATGCCTCTTTTCCCAGAGCAACCAAAAATATCTGATATTTTCTAGAAAACTCTAAATAAAAAAATCTAAATCTTCATTTATTTTTATGAATTAATGTGATACATAATTTTATAAATTTTATATATAGTAATATATAGTAATTTGACATATACATACATACACACGCAAGCATACACATATAAAGGGTAGTAGATAAGGAGTTTTTAGTTCACTGGAGAGCAAGAGAAAGGCAAGAAGTAAATCAACAAAAGTTGATCAGTCCAACAGTTGAGAGTCTCTAAGATTCTTTTCTGAATCAAAACACACAGCTTAGAAATTATTATTCTGTAAGTACATTTGATAGGATGATTTATTGAGCTATTAATGTATGATTTATTCAAACAGAATTTTCCCTCCTCCATTTCAAGTAGGCCTCTCCTTATAAGTTTGAGATGAATAAAGAGATCTTATTCTGAAATGAGAACAGTGAGAAGAGGTAGAATTGGAGAGGGGGAAAATGGAAAAGCATCATTGTAGATTCATAGAGCAGTGCCTGTTCCAAGCAATATCTCAGAGATAAGGCAAAGAGCAGTGGCACCATAGGACAATCTCAGGCCCACCCTACACCCATGTTTAGAAAGAAAATACCAGAACAAAAGCTTCAAGATACTGAAAGCCCATATTAGTTTCCCTATTGCTGCTATAACAAATTACCAGAAACTTCGTAGTTTAAAAGACAAATATCAGCCAGGAGCGGTGTCTCATGCCTGTAATCCCAGCACTTTCAGAGGCTGAGGAGGACAGATCACTTGAGGTCAGGAGTTTGAAACCAGCCTGCCCAACATGATGAAACCCTGTCTCTATGAAAAATCCAAAAATTACCTGGGCAGAGTGACACGCACTTGTAATCCCACCTACTTGGCAGGCTGAGGTGGAAGAATTGCTTAACATCAGGAGGTGGAGGTTGCAGTGAGCCAAGATCATGCCACTGCACTCCAGCCTGGGTAACAAAGTGAGACTCTTTCTCAAAACGTACACATGCGTGCGCACGCACACACGTATTATCTTACAGTTCTGGAGATCAGAAATTCAAAACGGGTTTTACTTGCCTAAAATCAAGGTGTTGTCAGGAAAGAAATGCATTTTTTTCTAGAGGCTCTAGAAGGGAATCTATTTCCTTGTCCTTTCCAGCTATTAAATGTCATCTTTATTCCTTGGCTCATGGCCCCTTCCTCCATATTCAAAGGTAGCAGCATAGCATTCTCAATCCTCCGTCTTTCTCCAACCTCTGCTTCCCTTGTCACATCTCCCCCTCTAACTCCTACCTTCTTACCTCTCTTTTAAGGACGCTTCTGATAACATTTCACTCATCTGGACAATCCAGTCTTGCAAATGAGGGCATCAGGGGTTATCATGATGAACTGGAGATTCGAGATCCTTCCTCCGATCTCCGTATATCTAGTAAGTCAAGGGATTCTTACGTAGCACCAAAAGAGGAAGGAAGCCACATTAATAAGCTAATAACTGAACTCATAGTCCAAATTATCTTGATATTAAGAAAAATTTAAAATATGACATTTTCTGCAAGACCAGGTATGAAAGGAAAAAAAAAATTAATTTGACATTTCTTTTATGTGGAGTAATTTTTGTGCCTACAACATATACCTTTGTTTTGCTTTCCTAAATTCATTACCCCTGAGTCATCTCCATTGAAACTGCTCTACCAAAGTCACACAGACAATTAACAAGTATCCACTAAGCATCTATTATGTGTAGAGCACTGTACTAGAAACTACAAGTAATATGAAAGAAATAGAAAACAGGCCTCTCAGGCATAAATTTGTACAAAATCCATAGATGAGACTACTTATGGAAAAAAGAAGATAATAAGAGTACATACCACACTAAAGTATATCTTATAAATAAGTTTTTCAGCCACCCAGATTCTTCCTACATTTTATCCTCACTGATTTGGTATCTTTCCCTCAGTTAGAACTGCTTTACAGAATCCTCGTAAGAAACTTTATAAAAGGGAGCTTTTCTGGTCAAAGAAGCTTAGGAATATACTAACATCTCATTTTTAATTATTGTAACAATGGCTCAGAGAAGTTTGACACCAAATAAATTATTTTTACTTTAACTCAGTGTTTCCAAACATATTTTTGCCTATAGTCATTTTCCTCATAATTCTTACTACTATCCCTCTTTGCCAAATGCTGATTTATTGAAATGATCACCTTCTTATTTAGACCACTTATTAAAGGCAGAAACAGAAAATCAAACGTTCTCACTTATAAGTGGGAGCTAAATGGTAAGAACTCAGGAACACAAAGAAGGGAACAACAGACACTGGGGTCTACTCGAGAATGGAGGGTGAGAGGAGGGAGAGGAACAGAAAAGATAACAATTGGGTACTGGGCTTAATACCTAGGTGATGAAATAATCTTACAACAAACTCCCATGATGTGAGTTTATATGTACCCTTAAATATAAAATAGAAGTTAAAAAATAAATTTTAAAAAATGTTTCTATTTAAAAAGCCCAGCTACAACAAGGCCTACTGGGCATTTAATAGATATCTACTAAATAATGTAAATATTTACTATGATAAATGTCCATCTATCTTTTAATTCTTGTATTTTTTTATTATTTAGTACAATAAAACTTACCCCCTGAAGCTCTATGTTTTAGTAACATTAGGATTAAAAGTTGACAGACACTTTTTGTAAGTCTAAATAAATTACATCCACCAGTCCTCCTTATTCATCAGTGTGTTTAGAGGTAGCATATTATGGAAGCATAAGTGGTTGCAACCTCTTCTCAACTCTGCCTGTAACCAGCTGTGTGGCCCCATGCAAAGCCCATGGCCTCCTAGAATCGAACCCACTCACTGGAAAAAACAAGAGGATGAACTAGATGATCTTCAAGGCTCCATGCAACTCTGTTACTTATGTACATTCTTTATCTACGTATTCATTTCTTCAAAGGATGTCAATATATTAGATAATGATTTATCCTGAAGAAACCATGCTATCATCCAACCCCACTACCATCCCAATAGTTTGTTTGTGTTCAGTGACTATCCTTTATTATAGATTCTACCAGCATTCCTAGTGTGGCTGCAAAGAAAATATATATTCTTGGTGCAGCTTATAATCTTACAGAGTATTATGGACTGAATTGTGTCCCCCCCAAAAAACACATATATTGAAGCCCTAATTCCCAATATGACTGCCTTTGGAGATGGGGTCTTTAAGAAGATAAAGTAAAACAAGGTTATAAGAGTGAAGCCTTAATCCAACAGAACTGGTCCTTAATCCAATAGAACTGGTCCATATAGGAAGAAGTGACACCAGGATTGGGCACACACATATAAAGTGCTATATGAGGATACAATGAAAATGCAATCATCCACAAACCAAGGAGAGAGAACTCAGGGGAAACCAGGAGTGGAGCAACCAAGTCTGCTGATGCCTTGATCTTGGATTTCTAGTTTGTAGAACTGTGAGAAAATAAATTTCTGTTGTTTAAACCACCTAATCTGTAGTACTTTGTTATGGCAGACCTAGCAAACTGATACACTAAGCAAATATAATCTATATGTAGACACAAAAAACAAAGGGTAAACAATATGTGACTGGATATAATCAAATGAAAATATGCATACTTTCAATGCAGACTACAGTCAGCAATAAGTTGTTGTACATTTTAGAATAACTGAGGAAGTATAATTGCAATGTTCCTACCACAAAGAAATGACGAATGCTTGAGGTAATGGATATCTAATTTACCCTGATGTGATTGTTACATATTGTATGCCTGTATTAAAATATCTCATGTACCCCATAAATATGCACACTACTGTGAACAAATAAAAATTAAAAATTAGGGGGGAAAAGTGAGTTTTAGCTCAGTAGCTTCCAAATAAAACTAGTTTGATTGTCTTGTATATTTAAATACTGGAACTTTAAAAGAGATTATACTAGGTCAGTATTTTCCAGGGTTTAAAAAATTTTTTATTTCCATAGGTTTTGGGGGAACAGGTAGTGTTTGGTTACATGAGTAACTTCTTTAGTGGTGATTTGTGAGATTTTTGTGCACCTATCAACCGAGCAGTATACACTGAACCCAATTTGTAGTCTTTTATCCCTCACTCTCTTCCCACCCTTTCCTCCTGATTCCCTGAAGTCCATTGTGTCATTCTTATGCCTTTGCATCCTCATAGCTTAGCTCCCACTTATGAGTGAGAACATACGGTATTTGGTTTTCCATTCCTGAGTTACTTCACTTAGAATAATAGTCTCCAATCTCATTCAGGTTGCTGCGAATGCCATTAATTCATTCCTTTTTATGACTGAGTAGTATTCCATCATATAGATATACACACACACACACACACACATAAATACACACACACACACATATATATACATATCAATATATATACATCACAGTTTCTTTATCCACTCATTGATTAATAGGCATTTGGGTTGCCTCCACAATTTTGCAACTGTGAATTGTGCTGCTGTAAACATGCATGTGCAAGTATCTTTTTCATATAATGACTTCTTTTCCTCTGGGTAAATACCAAGTAGTGGGATTGCTGGATCAAATGGTAGTTCTACTTGTAGTTCTTTAAGGAATCTTCACACTATTTCCCATACTGGTTGTACTACTTTACATTCGCACCAGCAGTGTAGAAGTGTTCCCTTTTCACTGCATCCATGCCAACATCTATTACTTTTTGATTTTTTGATCATGGCTATTCTTGTGGGAGTAAGGTGGTATCACACTGTGGTTTTGACTTGCATTTCCCAGATAATTAGTGATGTTGAGCATTTTTTCATATGGTTGTTGGTCATTTCTATATCTTCTGTTGAGAATTGTCTATTCATGTTCTTAGCACACTTTTGGATGGAATTGTTTGTTTTCTTGCTAATTTGTTTGAGTTTATTATAGATTCTGGATATTAGTCCCTTGTTAGATGTGTAGATTGTGAACATTTTCTCCCACTCTGTGGGTGGTCTGTTTACTCTGTTGACCTGTTACTTTTGCGTGCAAAAGCTCTTTTGTTTAGTTAAGTCCCAGCTATTTGTTTTTGTTTTTATTGCATTTGCTTTTAGATTCTTCATCACGACATTCTTGCCTAAGCCAATGTCTAAAAGAAACTTTTTTTATGTTATCTTCTAGCATTTTTGTAGTTTCAGTTTTAGACTTAAGTCTTTGATCCATCTTGAGTTGTTCTTTGTATAAGGCGAGAGATGAAAATCCAGTGTCATTCTCCTACACGTCTCTAGCCACTTATCCCAGCACCATTTGTTGAAAAGGGTTTCCTTTCCCTATTTCCAATCATAGCAGAAGGCAAAGGGGAGCACAGTGTCTCACATGGTAGAAGCAGGAGCAAGATAGAGGAGGGGGTGCTACATACTTTTAAACAGTCAAATCCCATGAGAGCTCTCTCACTGTCATAGGAACAGCACAAGAGGATGGTGCTAAACCATTCATGAGAAACACCTTCATGATCTAGTCACCTCCCACCGGGCCCTGCCTCCAACATCAGAGATCACAATTTGACATGAGATTTTGGTGGGGATACAGATCCAAAGCTTATTAGCCATTTATACAATATTAATTCTTCCAATCTATGAGCACAAAATATCTTTCCATTTTTGTATGTTCCTCAATTTCTTTTATCCATGTTTTTCAGTTTTCATTGTAGATATCTTTCACCTCCTTTGTTAAATTTATTCATGGGTGGGTTTTTTTTATAGCTATTGTAAATGGAGTTACTTTCTTGATTTCTTTTTCAGCTTGGTGTGTAGAAATGCTACTGATTTTTATATATTAATTTTGTATCCTTCAAATTTACTGAATTTGCTTATCAGCTCAAATAATTTTTTGATAGAGTCTTTACGTTTTTCTCTATATAAGATCATGTCACCTGAAGAGGAACAATTTGAGATTCTCTTTTGAAATTTGTATGTCCTTTGTTTTTTTTTTTTTTTTCCTCTTGCATAATTGTTTTGGCTAGGATATCAGGTACTGTGTTAAATAAGAGTGGATTTAGAAAATGTGGCACATATACACCATGGAATACTATGCAGCCATAAAAAAGGATGAGTTTGTGTCCTTTGTAGGGACATGGATGCAGCTGGAAACCATCATTCTTAGCAAACTATCACAAGAAAAGAAAACCAAACATCGCATGTTCTCACTCATAGGTGGGAACTGAACAATGGCATCACTTGGACTCGGGAAGGGGGACATCACACACTGGGGCCTATCATGGGGAGGGGGGAGGGGGGAGGGGGGAGGGATTGCATTGGGAGTTATACCTGATGTAAATGACGAGTTGATGGGTGCTGACGAGTTGATGGGTGCAGCACACCAACATGGCACAAGTATACATATGTAACAAACCTGCACGTTATGCACATGTACCCTAGAACTTAAAGTATAATAATAATAATAAATAAATAAATAAATAAATAAATAAATAAATAAAATAAAAAATAAAGAGAGTGATACAAGTTGGCAGGCTGGTCTTTTTCCAGTTTTCACAGGAAATGCTTTCAGCTTTTTTCCCATTAGGTATGATGTTAGCTGTGGGCTTTTTATTTATGGCCTTTGTTGTGTTGAGGCACATTTCTTCTATACCTAATTTGTTCAGATTTTTATCACAAAGAGATGTTGGATTTTATCAAATACTTTTCCTTCATATGTTGAAATGATTATAGGGCATTTGTCCTCATGAATGTGATTTATCACATTCATTGATTTACATGTGTTGAACCATCATGCATCTCACTTTATCATGGTTTAATCTTTTTGACATGCTGTTGGAGTCATATTGCTAGTATTTTGTTGAAGATTTCTGCATTTATTTTCATCAGAAATATTGACCTGTAGTTTGTGTGTGTGTGTGTGTGTGTGTGTGTGTGTGTGTGTGTGTATCTTTGTCTCATCTTGGCATCTTGGTAATGCTGGTTTGGTAAAATGAGTTAGACAGAATTCTCTCCTCCTCAATTTTTGGAATAGTTTAAGAAGAATTGGTATCCGCTCTTTAAAAGTTTGTTAAAATTTAGCATTATAGCCATCTAATCCTGTGCTCTTTGTTGATGAAAGAATTTTTATTAATACTGATTCAATCTCATTAATCATTACTGATTTGTTTAGGTTTTGTATTTCTTCTTGGTTAAATCTTGGTAGATCATTTGTGTACAGAAACATTCATTTCCTCTAGATTTTTCAATTTGCCAGCATATAGTTGCTCGTAATAGTCTCAAATGATTCTTACTATTTCTGTGGTATCAGTTGTATTGTCTCTTTAACCATTTCTGATTTTATTTATTTGAATCTTTCCTATTTTTTCTTAGACTAAAGGGTTTTTTATTTTCTTTATCATTTTAGGAAATCACTTTTTATTTCATTACCTTTTGTACTTTTTAGTTTCTATTTTATTTATGTCTGCCCTGATCTTTGTTATTTCTTTCTTTCTACTAACGTAGGGGTTAGTTTGTTCTTGCTTTCTAGCTCCTTGAGGTGAATTGTTAAGTCACTTATCTGAAATCTTTCTACTTTTATGATATAGTCACTTATTGCTATAAACTTTTCTCCTAGTACTGCTTTTGCTATAACCCACAGGTTTTGGAATGTTGTGTTTCAAATTACATTCATTTCCAAAAATATTTTTTATTTCTCTCTTAATTTCTTCATTGATCCAGTGGTTGTTCAGAGGCATGTTATTTAATTTTTCATGTATTTGCATAGTTTCTAGAGTTCCCCTTGTTATAAATTTTTAGTTTTATTCAATTGTGGTCTAAGAAGATACTTAAGTTGATTTGAATTTCTTTATAATTGTTGAGATTTGTTGTGTGTCCTAACATATTGTTCATCTTAGAGAATGTTCCATGTGCTGATGAGGAAAATTGTATTTTGGAGCTGTGGCTGAAATGTTCTGTAAATATCTGTTAGGTCTACTTCGTCCAGAGTGCAGTTTCAGTCTGATGTTTCTGTGTTGCATTTATGCCTCGATTATTTATTCAATGCTGAAAGTGGGATGTTGAAGTCCCTGCTGTAATTTGAATGTTTGTCCTCTCCAAAACTCATGTTGCCACTTAATTCTCAATATGGCAGTATTGAGAGGTGCAGCCTTTATAAAGTGATTGAGTCATGCAGGTTTTGTTGTCATTATGAATTCATCCATTCTTGCATTAATAGTTAATGGATTAATGGATTTTTACTGACATGGGACTATTGGCTTTAAAACAAGAGGAAGAAAAACCTGAGTAGCAGTCTCTACACCATATATAACCTGCATCCCTACGGGACCCCGCAGAGTCCCCGCCAGCAAGAAGGCCTTCACTAGATTCTCCTCTCAACCTTGAATGCCCCCACTTCCAGAAATAAATTTTCTGGCCAGGTGCGGTGGCTCACGCCACCCCAAAGTGGGATTCCAGAATTTTGGGAGGCCAAGATGGGTGGATCACCTGAGGTCTGGAGTTCGAGACCAGCCTGGCCAACATGGTGAAACCTTGACTCTACCAAAAATACAAAAATTAGCCAAGTGTAGTGGCATGTGCCTATACTCCCAGCTACTAGTGGGGCTGAGGCAGGAGGAGATTGCATGAACCTGAGAGGCAGAGGTTGTAGTGAGCCAAGATCATGCCACTGCACTCCAGCCTGGGCAACAGAGCAAGACTCCATCTAAAAAAAAGAAAAGAAAAAAAAAGAAAAGAAAAGAAAAGAGGAAAGGAGGGAAGGAAAGAGGGAAGGAAAGAAGGAAGGAAGGAAGGAAGGAAGGAAGGAAGGAAGGAAGGAAGGAAGGAAGGAAAGAAGGAAGGAAGGAATTTTTCTTTACAAATTATTCAGTTTTATGTATCTTGTAAAAATAAAAAAGGAAATAAATGAAGACAGTCCCCAACTCTTTTTATATTGAAGTCTCTCTCTCTCATTAGCTCTGATAATATTTGCTTTATATATCTAAGTGCTCCAGTGTTGGGTGCATATATATTTGCAATTATTAAATCCTCTTGCCGAATCAATTCCTTTATCATTATATGATAACTTTTTTGGCCAATTTTTATGTTTTTGCCCCTAAAATATATCTTATCTGAAGTAAGTATAGCGACACTTGCATGCTTTAGGTTTTCATTTGTGTAGAATATCTTTTTCCATTCCTTCACTTTCAGTCAATGTGTGTCATTACAGACAAAGTGAGTTTCTTGTACACAGTTTATAGTTGGGTCTTATTTTTTATCCATGTAACCTCTGTGTGTGTGTGTGTGTGTGTGTGTGTGTGTGTGTGTGTGTATTAGACATGGGAGCACAATCATAAAGCACTACATGCCAGAACTCCTAGGCACAACTGGAATAACTTGTGGGACCACAGCTGTACACTACCACATCCAGCTATTATTCTGTTACATTGGGGGATTTAAACTGTTTACATTCAAAATTGCTACTGATAGATGAGGACTTACTCCTGTCATTTTCTTAACTGATTTATGATTGCTTTAAATATCCTTTGTTACTTTCTTTTCTCATATTGGTTATCTTTGTGGCTTGTTGATTTTCTAAAATAATAACATTTGAGGGGATGGGGCGGAGCAAGATGGCCGAATAGGAACAGCTCCAGTCTCCAACTCCCAGCGCAAGCGACACAGAAGACCGCTGATTTCTGCATTTTCAACTGAGGTACTGGGTTCATCTCACTGGGGAGTGCCAGACGATCGGTGCTGGTCAGCTGCTGCAGCCTGACCAGCGAGAGCTGAAGCAGGGCGAGGCATTGCCTCACCTGGAAAGCGCAAGGGGGAAGGGAATCCCTTTTCCTAGCCAGGGGAACTGAGACACACAACACCTGGAAAATCGGGTAACTCCCACCCCAAAACTGCGCTTTCAGCAAACAGGCACACCAGGAGATCATATCCCACACCTGGCCGGGAGGGTCCCACACCCATGGAGCCTCCCTCATTGCTAGCACAGCAGTCTGTGATCTACCGGCAAGGCAGCAGCGAGGCTGGTGGAGGGGCGCCCGCCATTGCTGAGGCTTAAGTGGGTAAACAAAGCTGCTGGGAAGCTCGAACTGGGTGGAGCTCACAGCAGCTCAAGGAAACCTGCCTGTCTCTGTAGACTCCACCTCTGGGGACAGGGCACAGTAAACAATAACAAACGCAGCAGCTCTGCAGACGCAAACGACTCTGTCTGACAGCTTTGAAGAGAGCAGTGGATCTCCCAACACGGAGGTTGAGATCTGAGAAGGGACAGACTCCCTGCTCAAGTGGGTCCCTGACCCCTGAGTAGCCTAACTGGGAGACATCCCCCACTAGGGGCAGTCTGACACCCCACACCTCACAGGGTGGAGTACACCCCTGAGAGGAAGCTTCCAAAGCAAGAATCAGACAAGTACACTCGCTGTTCAGAAATATTCTATCTTCTGCAGCCTCTGCTGCTGATACCCAGGCAAACAGGGTCTGGAGTGGACCTCAAGAAATCTCCTACAGCTACAACCTACAGCTGAGGATCCTGACTGTTAGAAGGAAAGCTATCAAACAGGAAGGACACCTACACCAAAACCCCATCAGTACATCACCATCATCAAAGACCAGAGGCAGATAAAACCACAAAGATGGGGAAAAAGCAGGGCAGAAAAGCTGGAAATTCAAAAAAAAGAGCGCATCTCCCCCGGCAAAGGAGCGCAGCTCATCGCCAGGAACGGATCAAAGCTGGACGGAGAATGACTTTGACGACATGAGAGAAGAAGGCTTCAGTCCATCAAATTTCTCAGAGCTAAAGGAGGAATTACGTACCCAGCGCAAAGAAACTAAAAATCTTGAAAAAAAAAAGTGGAAGAATTGATGGCTAGAGTAATTAATGCAGAGAAGCTCACAAACGAAATGAAACAGACGAAAACCATGGCACGAGAAATACGTGACAAATGCACAAGCTTCAGTAACCAACTCGATCAACTGGAAGAAAGAATGTCAGCGATGGAGGATCAAATGAATGAAATGAAGCGAGAAGAGAAACCAAAAGAAAAAAGAAGAAAAAGAAATGAACAAAGCCTGCAAGAAGTATGGGATTATGTAAAAAGACCAAATCTACGTCTGATTGGGGTGCCTGAAAGTGAGGGGGAAAATGGAACCAAGTTGGAAAACACTCTTCAGGATATCATCCAGGAGAACTTCCCTAACCTAGTAGGGCAGGCCAACATTCAAATCCAGGAAATACAGAGAACGCCACAAAGATACTCCTCGAGAAGAGCAACTCCAGAACACATAATTGCCAGATTCACCAAAGTTGAAATGAAGGAAAAAATATTAGGGGCAGCCAGAGAGAAAGGTCGGGTTACCCACAAAGGGAAACCCATCAGACTAACAGCAGATCTCTCGGCAGAAACTCTTCAAGCCAGAAGAGAGTGGGGGCCAATATTCAACATTCTTAAAGAAAAGAATTTTAAACCCAGAATTTTATATCCAGCCAAACTAAGTTTCATAAGTGAAGGAGAAATAAAATCCTTTACAGATAAGCAAATGCTTAGAGATTTTGTCACCACTAGGCCTGCCTTACAAGAGACCCTGAAGGAAGCACTAAACATGGAAAGGAACAACCGGTACCAGCCATTGCAAAAACATGCCAAAAGGTAAAGACTATCAAGGCTAGGAAGAAACTGCATCAACTAACGAGCAAAATAACCAGTTAATATCATAATGGCAGGATCAAGTTCACACATAACAATCTTAACCTTAAATGTAAATGGACTAAATGCTCCAATTAAAAGACACAGACTGGCAAACTGGATAAAGAGTCAAGAACCATCAGTCTGCTGTATTCAGGAGACCCATCTCACACTCAGAGACATACATAGGCTCAAAATAAAGGGATGGAGGAAGATTTACCAAGCAAATGGAGAACAAAAAAAAGCGGGGGTTGCAATACTAGTCTCTGATAAAACAGACTTTAAACCATCAAAGATCAAAAGAGACAAAGAAGGCCATTACATAATGGTAAAGGGATCCATTCAACAGGAAGAGCTAACTATCCTAAATATATATGCACCCAATACAGGAGCACCCAGATTCATAAAGCAAGTCCTTAGAGACTTACAAAGAGACTGAGACTCCCATACAATAATAATGGGAGACTTCAACACTCCACTGTCAACATTAGACAGATCAACGAGACAGAAAGTTAACAAGGATATCCAGGAATTGAACTCATCTCTGCAGCAAGCAGACCTAATAGACATCTATAGAACTCTCCACCCCAAATCAACAGAATATGCATTCTTCTCTGCACCACATCGTACTTACTCCAAAATTGACCACGTAATTGGAAGTAAAGCACTCCTCAGCAAATGTACAAGAACAGAAATTATAACAAACTGTCTCTCAGACCACAGTGCAATCAAACTAGAACTCAGGACTAAGAAACTCAATCAAAACCGCTCAACTACATGGAAACTGAACAACCTGCTCCGGAATGACTACTGGGTACATAACGATATGAAGGCAGAAATAAAGATGTTCTTTGAAACCAATGAGAACAAAGATACAACATACCAGAATCTCTGGGACACATTTAAAGCAGTGTGTAGAGGGAAATTTATAGCACTAAATGCCCACAAGAGAAAGCAGGAAAGATCTAAAATTGACACTCTAACATCGCAATTAAAAGAACTAGAGAAGCAAGAGCAAACACATTCGAAAGCTAGCAGAAGGCAAGAAATAACTAAGATCAGAGCAGAACTGAAGGAGATAGAGACACAAAAAACCCTCCAAAAAATCAATGAATACAGGAGTTGGTTTTTTGAAAAGATCAACAAAATTGACAGACCGCTAGCAAGACTAATAAAGAAGAAAAGAGAGAAGAATCAAATCGATGCAATTAAAAATGTTAAAGGGGATATCACCACCGACCCCACAGAAATACAAACTACCATCAGAGAATACTATAAACACCTCTACACAAATAAACTGGAAAATCTAGAAGAAATGGATAATTTCCTGGACACTTACACTCTTCCAAGACTAAACCAGGAAGAAGTTGAATCCCTGAATAGACCAATAGTAGGCTCTGAAATTGAGGCAATAATTAATAGCCTACCAACCAAAAAAAGTCCAGGACCAGATGGATTCACAGCTGAATTCTACCAGAGGTACAAGGAGGAGTTGGTACCATTCCTTCTGAAACTATTCCAATCAATAGAAAAAGAGGGAATCCTCCCTAACTCATTTTATGAGGCCAACATCATCCTGATACCAAAGCCTGGCAGAGACACAACAAAAAAAGAGAATTTTAGACCAATATCCCTGATGAACATCGATGCAAAAATCCTCAATAAAATACTGGCAAACCGGATTCAGCAGCACATCAAAAAGCTTATCCACCATGATCAAGTGGGCTTCATCCCTGGGATGCAAGGCTGGTTCAACATTCGCAAATCAATAAACATAATCCAGCATATAAACAGAACCAAAGACAAGAACCACATCATTATCTCAATAGATGCAGAAAAGGCTTTTGACAAAATTCAACATCCCTTCATGCTAAAAACCCTCAATAAATTCGGTATTGATGGAACGTACCTCAAATAATAAGAGCTATTTATGACAAACTCACAGCCAATATCATACTGAATGGGCAAAAACTGGAAAAATTCCCTTTGAAAACTGGCACAAGACAGGGATGCCCTCTCTCACCACTCCTATTCAACATAGTGTTGGAAGTTCTGGCTAGGGCAATCAGGCAAGAGAAAGAAATCAAGGGGATTCAGTTAGGAAAAGAAGAAGTCAAATTGTCCCTGTTTGCAGACGACATGATTGTATATTTAGAAAACCCCATTGTCTCAGCCCAAAATCTCCTTAAGCTGATAAGCAACTTCAGCAAAGTCTCAGGATACAAAATTAATGTGCAAAAATCACAAGCATTCTTATACACCATTGACAGTCAAACAGAGAGCCAAATCAGGAATGAACTTCCATTCACAATTGCTTCAAAGAGAATAAAATACCTAGGAATCCAACTTACAAGGGATGTAAAGGACCTCTTCAAGGAGAACTACAAACCACTGCTCAGTGAAATCAAAGAGGACACAAACAAATGGAAGAACATACCATGCTCATGGATAGGAAGAATCAATATCGTGAAAATGGCCATACTGCCCAAGGTAATTTATAGATTCAATGCCATCCCCATCAAGCTACCAATGAGCTTCTTCACAGAATTGGAAAAAACTGCTTTAAAGTTCATATGGAACCAAAAAAGAGCCCGCATCTCCAAGACAATCCTAAGTCAAAAGAACAAAGCTGGAGGCATCACGCTACCTGACTTCAAACTATACTCCAAGGCTACAGTAACCAAAACAGCATGGTACTGGTACCAAAACAGAGATATAGACCAATGGAACAGAACAGAGTCCTCAGAAATAATACCACACATCTACAGCCATCTGATCTTTGACAAACCTGAGAGAAACAAGAAATGGGGAAAGGATTCCCTATTTAATAAATGGTGCTGAGAAAACTGGCTAGCCATAAGTAGAAAGCTGAAACTGGATCCTTTCCTTACTCCTTATACGAAAATTAATTCAAGATGGATTAGAGACTTAAATGTTAGACCTAATACCATAAAAATCCTAGAGGAAAACCTAGGTAGTACCATTCAGGACATAGGCATGGGCAAAGACTTCATGTCTAAAACACCAAAAGCAACGGCAGCAAAAGCCAAAATTGACACATGGGATCTCATTAAACTAAAGAGCTTCTGCACAGCAAAAGAAACTTCCATCAGAGTGAACAGGCAACCTAGAGAATGGGAGAAAATTTTTGCAATCTACTCATCTGACAAAGGGCTAATATCCAGAACCTACAAAGAACTCAAACAAATTTACAAGAAAAAAACAAACAACCCCATCCAAAAGTGGGCAAAGGATATGAACAGACATTTCTCAAAAGAAGACATTCATACAGCCAACAGACACATGAAAAAATGCTCATCATCACTAGCCATCAGAGAAATGCAAATCAAAACCACAATGAGATACCATCTCACACCAGTTAGAATGGCGATCATTCAAAAGTCAGGAAACAACAGGTGCTTGAGAGGATGTGGAGAAATAGGAACACTTTTTCACTGTTGGTGGGATTGTAAACTAGTTCAACCATTATGGAAAACAGTATGGCGATTCCTCAAGGATCTAGAACTAGATGTACCATATGACCCAGCCATCCCATTACTAGGTATATACCCAAAGGATTATAAATTATGCTGCTATAAAGACACATGCACACGTATGTTTATTGCGGCACTATTCACAATAGCAAAGACTTGGAATCAACCCAAATGTCCATCAGTGACAGATTGGATTAAGAAAATGTGGCACATATACACCATGGAATACTATGCAGCCATAAAAAAGGATGAGTTTGTGTCCTTTGTAGGGACATGGATGCAGCTGGAAACCATCATTCTCAGCAAACTATCACAAGAACAGAAAACCAAACACCGCATGTTCTCACTCATAGGCGGGAACTGAACAATGAGATCACTTGGACTCGGGAAGGGGAACATCACACACCGGGGCCTATCATGGGGAGGGGGGAGGGGGGAGGGATTGCATTGGGAGTTATACCTGATGTAAATGACGAGTTGATGGGTGCAGCACACCAACATGGCACAAGTATACATATGTAGCAAACCTGCACGTTGTGCACATGTACCCTACAACTTGAAGTTTAATAATAATAAATAAATTTAAAAAAATAAATAAAAATAAAGTTAAGCTTGCATTTAAAAAAAATAATAACATTTGATTCTTTTCTCTTTCTCATTTGTATATTTGCTCTACCAGTGAGTTTTACACTTAACATGTGTTTTCATAAATGGTACACATTATTCTTTTGCTTCCAGATGTAGAATTCCCTTAAGCATGTTTGTAGAGTCCACGTAGGGGTGATGAAGTTTTTCCATTTTTGCTTGTCTGGAAAGACTTTATTTCTCCTTCATTTCCAAAGGATAGCTTTGCTGGGTGTAGTATTCTTGAGTGAAAAGTTTGTTTTTCATTCATCACTTTGACTATATCATCTCATTCTCTTCTGGCCTGTAAGGTTTCTGCTCAGAAATCTGCTGTTAGACTGATAGGAATTCCTTTATATGTGACTTGATGCCTTTCTCTTGCTATATTTAGAATTCTGTGTTTGTCTTTGACTTCTGGCAGTTTGACTATAATGTACCTCAGAGAGGATCTTTTTGAGTTGAATCTATTTGGCGCTTTTTGAGCTTCCTGAGTCTGACTGACTCTATTTCTTTAAAGACTTGGGGAGTTCTCAGCTATTATTTCATTAAATATGTTTTCTATGCTGTCATGGTTAAGTGTTAACTTGATTGGATTGAAGGATATGACATATTATTTCTGGGTGCGTCTTTGAGGGTGTTGCAAGAGAAAAGTGACATTTGAGTCAGTGGACTAGAAAAGGAAGACCCATCCTCACTGTGAGGTTGGCACCATCCAATTGGCTTCTAGCATGGCTAGAAAAAGCAGATGGAGGAAGTGGAATAAACTGGCTTGCTGAGTTTTCTGGTTTTCACCTTTCTCCCATGGTGGATGCTTCCTGCCTTTGAACATCAGACTCCAGATTTTTCAGCCTTTGGACTCTCGGACTTATACCAGTGGTTTGCCAGGGACTCTCAGACCTTTGGCCACAGACTGATGGCTGAACTGTCAGCTTCCCTACTTTTGAGGCTTTGGGACTCAAACTGAGCCACTACTGGCTTCCTTGCTCCTCAGCTTTCAGATGGCCTATTATGTATGGGACTTCACCTTGTGATCATGTGAGTCAATTCTCTTTAATAAACTCCCTTTCATATATACACATATCCTATCAGTTTTGTCTCTCTAAAGAACCCTAACTAATATATATGCCTTTTTTCATCTTTTCTCCTTCTGGAACTCTCAATATATCAATATTTCTTCACTGATGGTGTCCCATGTCTCACTGGCTTTCTTCATTCTTCTTTTTTCTTCTTCTTTCTTTCTTTTTTTAATCTGGCTTGGTTATTCGAAAGACCTCTCTTTTAGTTCAGAAATTCTTTCTTCTGTTGGGTGTAGTCTACTGTTAAAACTCTCAATTGTATTTTTTTATTTGATTCACTGAATTCTTTATTTCCAGGATTTTTAATTTGGTCCTTTTTTATAACTATATCTTTGTTGAATTTCTCATTCAGATCATAAATTATTTTCTTGATTTCTTTGTATTGTCTATCTGTGTTCTTTTGTATTTCCTGAGTTTCCTTAAGATCATTATTTAACACAATCAGAAATGACAAGGGGGATATTACCACTGACCCTTCAGAAACACAAACAACCATCAGAGAGTATTGTGAACATCTCTATGCATATAAACTAGAAAATTTAGAAGATATTCATAAATTCCTGGACATATACACCCTCCAAAGACTAAACCACAATGAAATTAAATCCCCGAGTAGACCAATAACAAGCTCTGAAATTGAGGAAGTAATAAATAGCCTTCCAACCAAAAAAGGACCATGTAGATTCACAGCTGAATTCTATCAAATGTACAAAAAAAGAGCTTGTACCATTTATACTGAAACTACTCCAAAAAATTGAGGAGGAGTGACTTCTTCCTAACTCATTCTATGAAGCCAGCATCATTCCAATACCAAAACCTGGAAGAATTACAAAAAAAAAAAAAAAAAAAAAGAAAGAAAGAAAATTTCAGGCCAATATCCTGGGTGAACATCAATGTAAAAATCCTCAACAAAATACTAGAAAACCAAATACTGCAGCACTTCAAGTGCTTATCTACCATGATCAAGTAAGCTTTATCTCTGGGATGCAAGGTTGGTTCAACATAGGCAAATCAATCAATCAATCATCTAAAGATAAAAACTACATGATTATCTCAAAAGATGTAGAAAAGGCTTTCAATAAAATTCAGCATCCATTTATGTTAAAAACTTTCATTAAACTAGGTATTGAAGGAATATACCTCAAAATAATAAGAGCCATATATGAAAAACCCACAGCCAACATCATACTAAATGGGCAAAAGCTGAACTCATTCCCCTTGAAAACCCACCAAGAAATGGATGCCCACTCTCACCACTTTCATTCAAAATAGTACTGGGAGTTCTAACCAGAGCAATCAGGTAAGAGAAAGACATAAAGGACATTCAAATAGGACGAGAGGAAGTCAAAGTATTACTGTTTGCAGATGACATGATCCTGTATCTGGAAAACCCTATAGTCTCAGCCAAAAAGCTTCTTAAGCTGATAAACAACTTCAGCAAAATCTCAGGATGCAAAATCAATGTGTGAAAATCACTAGGATTCCTATACACCAACAACAGTCAAGTTGAGAACCAAATCAGAAACAAACTCCCATTTACAGTTGTTACAAAAAGAATAAAATACCTAGAAATATAGCTAAGTATGGAGGCAAAAGATCTCTACAAACAGAACTACAAACCACTGCTCAGAGAAATCAGAGATGGCACAAATGGAAAAGCATTCCATGTTCATGGACAGAAGAATCAGTATCATTAAAATGGTCACACTGGCCAATTTATATATAGCTATAGCTATTCCTATTAAACTACCATTGATTTTCTTCACAGAACTAGAAGAAACTATTTTAAAATTCTTAGGGAACCAAAAATGAGTCCAAATATCCAAGGTACACCTGAGCAAAAAGAACAAAGCTGGAGGCATCACACTACCCACCTTCAAACTATAGTACAATACTACAGTAACTAAAACAGCATGGTACTTGTGGAAAAACAGACCCATAGACCAATGGAATAGAATAGAGAACTCAGAAATAAGACCATACACCTACAACTATTTGATCTTTGACAAACATGACAAAGACAAGCAATGGGGAGAGAATTTTCTACTGAATAGATGGTGCTGGGATAACTGGCTAGCCATATGCAAAAGATTAAAACTGGACCCCTTCCTTACACCATATACAAAAGTTAACACAAAGGTGGATTACAGACTTAAATGTAAAAACCGGAAACTATAAAAACACTGGAAGAAAACCTTGGCCATACCATTCAGAACGTAGGCACAAGTGAAGATTTCAAGATAAAAACACCAAAAGCAATTGCAACAAAATCAAAAATTGGCAGATGGGACGTAGTTGGACTAAAGAGCTTCTACACAGCAAAAGAAACTATCAACAGAGTAAATAGACAACCTACAGAATGGGAGATATTTTTTTATAAACTATGCATCTGACAAAGGTCTAATATTCAAAATCTATAAGGAACTTTAAAAAAATTACAAGAAAAAACAACCCCATTAAAAAGTGGGAAAAGAACATGAATAGACAATTTTCAAAAGAAGACATGCATATAGCCAACAATCACACAAAAAAACTAAAAGCTCAACATCACTGATCATTAGATAAATACAAATCAGAAGTACAATGAGATACCATCTTATGTCAGTCATAATGGCTATTACTAAAAAGTCAAAAAATAGCAGATGCTTGCAAGCTTGCAAAGTAAAGGAAGTGCTTAAACACAGTTGGTAGGAGTGTAAATTAGTTCAACCATTATGGAAGACAGTGTGGTGATTCCTCAAATAGCTAAAAACAGAAATACTGTTTGACCCAGCAAACCCGTTACTGGGTATACACCCAAAGGAATATAAATCATTCTATTATAAAGACACATGCATGCAGATATTCATTGCATCACTATTCACAATAACAAAGACATGAAATCAATCTAAATGTCAATTAATGATAGACTGAATAAAGAAAACGTAGTTACATATACACCATGGAATACCATGCAGCCATAAAAAAGAACAAGATCATGTCCTTTGCAGGGACATGGATGGAGCTGGAGGTCATTCCCATTAGCAAACTAATGCAGGAACAGAAAAAAAAAAAATACTGTGTGTTTTCTCCTATAAATGGGAGATAAATGAACAAAACACCTGGACACATAGAGAGGAAAATTATACATTGAGTCCTATCGGAGGGTAGAGGGTAGGGGGAGAGAGAGGATCAGGAAAAATAACTAATGGATTCTAGGTTTAATACCTGGGTGATGAAATAATCTGTACAAGAAACCTACATGACACAAGTTTACCTGTGTAACAAACCTGCACATGTACTCCTAAACTTAAAAGTAAAAAAAGATCATTATGTTGAATTCCTTTTCAGGCTTTTAATAGATTTTCTTTTGTGAGGGAGGTCTGTTATTAGAGAATTATTATGTGCCTTTGGAGGTGTCATGTTTCCTCACTTTTTCATGTTTCTTATATCCTTACATTAATATCTGCATATCTGGTCTAACAGGCACTTCTTCCATATGTATGTAGTAGCTTTCACAGGGAAAGACTTTTTCCTGTAGATGTATGTTTAGTCTTGGTTGGGTAGGGTACTTCAGTCTTAGTTCTGGGTGGGTATCATAGCGTAATCTCTGTATGGTGTCTTTAGCTGTAATCAACACTAGCAGTGTCTATGTGTTGTTCAGTGGCTTCAACTATGGTTTTTTATGGAAGCTGTGGTGAGGCTTTGCTGGCAATTGTGGTGCTGGGTGGGTTGGTCCTGAAGTCCCTGGGTGGTATGCATGGGTACCAGCTCTGGTGACAGTTGGCCTAAAGTGGACTGGTTCTTGGTGCCCCAGGTGGTGCACATGGTGCCAGTGGTAGCAGTCACAGCTCTGGATGGACAAGTCTTTGGCTGCACAGACGCCATGTGCAGGCACCAGAATTGGCAGTGGAAGGCTGGTACTTGGGTCCCCAGACAACACACACAGGCGCTGGTACTGGCAACGGCAGTCACAGGCATACAGAAGTCTTCATGGTGGTGGCAGTGGGGCCTAAGAGAACCAATCCCTGGATCCCCAAGCAGCTTGTGCAGACACCTGTGGTGGCAGCAGCAGCCCAGGCAGGTCTTCAGGTGTCATGTTTGAGTGTGCAGTGGCCCCACTGCTAAAGAGGGCAAGATGTCTGTATGTGGTGGTGGCCCAAGGCAGAAAGCTCTCAGGCTTTAGGGAACGCATGCTTGTTTCCTATGTCTTAGGGCAGACTCCCTAATGTGCTGGACTGCCTATTTTCTGAGTTGTAGGGCACTCAGGTGCCAGGGATGTGGCCATGCTTCTGAATTCAATTGATGTCTCAATGCTGCAGCCTTTGGGGTGTATTTGGGGGATGTCAGCACCTTAGGAATGTGCGGATGCAGTTTTTGAGTCCCCGGAAAGCATGCAAGCTGCTATTTGTTCTGTTCTCAACATGGTACTGTCCTGCAGCAGCTTGGGTCCTAGGAAGTGTGTGGGATTCACTGTAAACTCTCTTTCTGGGACAATGTAGTCACATGAACTCCAGGCAACTTCCTGTATTAGGGTCAGGGCCTGTAAGGGCAGAGGGGTTCTCCTGTAGCTAGGACTGCAGGCTTCTGTGGTGGGAATGTGGACTGTTGGAGATCTCTGTCTTTCCCTTTCCCTACAGTGAGGAGTTCCTCCTGGCTCCATACCAACTCCATCTGGCTATTTCACTTCTCTCTATTCTGCCAACTCAAGTTGCCATGACTCAGAGGGTCCCTGTCTCTGTTATACTGAATTCTAGTACACTCCTTTATATGCTCTATTTGACATGTGGTTATTTACTCACTGTTTTTGTCCTTCTTCATGGAGGGGGTAAGTGCTGGGCACCTCTAGTCTGTCATCTGAATGGCATCTCTGAGACTCTAAACCTCCTTTTTTAAATCAAGCTGACTCTCCAGATAATTTTATACTTCATACCAATTCCTAGTCTTTTATTCTCTAAGTATGTCTGGCTCCTTTCAGGAAGTTTTGCTAATACTAAATTACTTTAATTATGTAACTTCTAGGAAAGGTTTCAAAATTTTAGATAAATTTACAACTTTACTTAAAGGAGAGGAACACGAATAAAAGTATTGTGTTCCCTCTAATATCAAGCACCTTAAGATACTGCTCAATCCATTCTACCTCCTTAATTCACAGGCATAGAATATGCAGGCATTCTAGCCATTAGAGATCAGATCACAATTCTGAATATAGGCTGACAGAAAGGTCTAGTGGCACATTACACTTAGTTCACCTCAGAGGGATGATGACTCACTAATTTAACTCATTGGCATTAAATTTATCAGAATCAGTTTTTCTTGCAATATGTAAAAGAAAAGCTAACATTGACCTAAATGTCCTCTTAAATAAAACTCTCAGAGATTGATCCTAATAGTTTGTATGTTATTACTGGCTCACAAATCACAAACCTACAACTATCAATGTACAAACCTCATCTGTTAAGTGAAGGGGACCCATATAGCTGAAGAGTCAACACTGAAGACTGAGTGGTGGAGTAAGAACCCTTTTATCTCTCAAACATGCCGACTGCTGAGCTGACCCTGTAAAGCAAATGTCAGACCGACACTGTCCAATGGGAACAAAATGCAAGCCACACATTTGAGTCACATATGTAACTTTAAAATTTCTAGTAGCTTTGTTTAAAAACAAGAAACAGTGAAATAATTCTAATAATATATCTTATTCAACACAATATATTCAAAGTATTATTTCAATGTGCAGTCAACATAAAAAATTATTAATGAGACATATTACATCCTTTTTTGTACTAAGTGTTCAAAATTCAAAAAAGCATGTCTCAGACTAGGACAGCCTAGGTTCTACACCCTGGAGGGCTTTCCTGTTCCTTTCCTGGAATCAGAGATCTCAGAGCAGGCTGTTTCACAAAGTTATTGCCTTTATTCTCCTGAACATGCAATTATTCTGCATTATGAGGATAAGAAGTACGACATTTCACTTATACAGGACTTCCTAACTTTCCTTGAGCTCATAGGTAAGGGTCACAGGATTCTACTAAAGCTACAAGGGTCACCATTTCAGGTCCTACGCCAAGAGTAAAATGCAAAGTCTGGCAACCAGCAATGGGAAGAAATCTAACTGCCTCAGTTACTCATTCTCAGGGTGCACAAATCCCAGGACTTGCTTCTCTAACTAGTCCTGCCCTATCTTTCTCTGTTGGCCAACTGGCTTGCTTGCTAAAAAGAATTTAATATTTATTATATGTTTAATGTGCAAGATTTAACTTGTTCAGTCTTTTTAATAAGACTTTTTCTGTGCTATTATTAACCCTATTTGATAGATATGCATACAAAGACTACTTATGCCCATTGAGTGACTTGGCCAAGGTCACACACACAGGATGAAGCTGGGATTCAGTTCCAGCTCAGAAGTACTAGAGTCTATAATGACCTGCTCTCTGGCTTCTGGATTCTCCTATTTTCTGCATGATTCACATTTTGTCTTCACTTCTCAACTTCAGTTCATTCCGGTTAGCAAACGACCAGCAACCTCCCATGGGGATAAATTATAGATTTTATCTGCCATGGCTCTCTTCTTAGCAGCTTATTAGAACCTTACAGGAGGTCTGTCTCCTATATCTGCCTTAATCAGTATTTCCCAGCACCTGCAAGACTCAGAGTTTTCATTGGCTCTAAATACCAGACTAAAAACCCTTGGCCATCCATCTACACATCAGAAAAATTTTAAAAAGTACACAGAGCAGCATTTATTGAACATTTAGGTATTGAGCACTTTTTGCATGCTGAGAAAGTTTCTAAAAGGTCAGGCTACGGCAGGAAATAAGACAAACTCTCTGCCTTCGGAGAGCTTATATTCTAGAGACGGGAAAAAGACAATAAGTAAATGAAATAAAAAACTAAATATGCTTTCATATAATGATAAGTACTATGAAAAAATAAAAGAGAGGATTATGGCAGATCTTCAGGAAAATCATCTACATGTGCCTAGAACCCCTAATACCATGCATGTAATAATCTCTTTATATATCCTAGAAAATTGGTAGGCTTAACAAACTTCAACCATTTTTATTGTTCCTAAGCAAAGAAGGTTAAAATAGGTTATCCATCTGCCCCAATGAAAGCCCCAGCTTACAGCTTTTTGGTTTCAAGAGCTTTCTTCCTTGATATATATGTCTATTAATAATTATGAAAAAAAAATTTCTCTTTGTAACCCTACTAAGGAAAGGAAAATGGAGACTACATGTTCCCATAGGCTCATAACTTCTATTTTGCTATATGAAATGGTTTGTAATAAGATGGCCCAGAAACAAACACTGAAATGGAGATTTGTACACACAAATTATTTGACATGCACTTGGATATAGCACCTATGAGGGAGTGAGGAAGTAGAAGACGGCAGAGGGAGTTTAACTGCAATGTAGTTGCCTAGCCCATAAAGAGTGGTGAAGCTGACGGTCTTTTAGAGAAGTCCCAAATTCAGACAATGAAACAAGATCTTTGTAACTCCCAAGCTCTAATAATCGATCTTTGAATTAGAGCTCCCATGGTTAGGGTGAGTATATTTGAGCAAGGCAGCTGCCTTTGGTGGAGGACAGTTTTTGGAGAAAGAGTCTGCCATGACTGTTGGCAGTAGACCTTCTAGCAGCTGAGAGAATGAAGGTTAGGTACTGAAGGGTAGATCCATGTGGCACTTTCCAGCATCTACTACAGGTTCAGAGCATCTACCTTCTTTCTTTGAATAGTTGCTGAGTTTTCTCACAAAGGCTTGAATATGAGCTGTGCCTGGTACCCTAACCTGTCACTAAGTGAACCACCTAGAAATAATCCTAGTCCAGGACTGTTTATCCAGAATATCAAAAAAATCCAACCTTGACAGCAAATGGTGAATGAAATCCTTTAATTATTTTCTTTCTCTGAGTACCATGCAATTTATATGTCATTACAGTCTATTCCAGGAAAGAGGGAGCATCTCTAATTTTTTTGGCATACCTAAATACAGAGGTAATATAATAGAGACTGAAAGAAATGGAGGGAAGTCAGGGTAGGCTGAGAAGGCAGCACTTGAGATGAGAACTAAATGGTAAGAAAGAGTCAGTCATGCAAATATATAGGGAAGTGAGTTCCTTTTAGAAATAACAGCAAGTGCAAAGGCCCTGAGGCAGAAGTATTTCATATGTTCTGAGCGGGGGGAGAAAAGGCAAGCATGGCTACAGGTTCATTAATTGAAAATAGTATGAAATGAAGTTAAAAAGGTAAATAAAGAACAGCTCTATTATCTACTCAACAATGATTTGTTGACTGTCTATTATGTGCTGGGCACTGTACTAAACTCTGGAGAGTATCATGATACAGATATAAACAGAACAAAGTGTTTCAAGGAAAAAAAAAAAAAGAAGTGCTTACTGTATGGCATGCTTCTGAACATTTGTTAAGATAAGAAACAAATGAACACTGAATGTCACAAGATGGGGTGACAAGGGCAAGATCCCTTTCATCGGCAGAAGGAATGGAAAACAGATTAGAGTGAGTTGAAGAGAACAACAGGAGAGGACATGGGAACTGTGAATACAAACACGTCTGTTCAATTGGTTTACTGCAAAGGAGAACAGAGAAATGGGCCAGTAGCTGAAGACGGTTATGGGATGGGAACAGAGAGAGCTAACAGCTTCTGCCCCAAGGTAGAAGGGCATAGTTCTAATGTCTTGGTTTATCCTCTTTTGCTCCACTCACTTGAGTGGACTTTCCTTGAGACCACACTCTTCTTATCTATGTGATACCACAATCTCCTATCATTTCTGCTACTTTTCTAGTAGCACAGCATAGTCATCAGAAGCCCAGACCATTGAGCCAGAATCTTAGTCCTAACACTTACTTGCTGTATGGCTATGGGAAAGTAACTTAACCTGTCGGAGCCTTTCACTTTTCACTTATAAAATAGAGTTAATAATTATATAGTAGTGTCATCCACAGAGTTTAATTATAGAGATTAAATCAGTTAACAGATGTCAAGTGGATACAACAGCACATGGGACATAGCAAATGCCATATGACCGCTGGTACAATAAATAAATTTATACTTTACAAGAAAATTATTTATTTTACTGGAATTTCAGGTAGTGTGCAACATTGAAACTAGTTTAGAGAACAGGCTGGCATTTTAGTGGGTGAAAGTAGCTCTGCCCAGGGCATGTGTTATAGTAATATAGGTATTATCTGGTGTAGAATTTCAAACCACTTAATCTAAAGCAGCTCCTGGGCTTCAACAAATCCTATGTCTTACAAACCGATTTTACCATAATAATATTTAATTCCTGAAAATCAACTGGCATGAGGCAATTTTAAATGTCTTATAATAATAATCTCACTATAACCCCATTGCTGAGGCTTAAAATGGACACTGTGTCTATTACTTCTTTATTCATACTATGGAATAAAATACTCTTAAGTACCTTGTTCTGCAAGATACTTTATCAAGGTTCTGTTACCAAGAGTTTACCTTCCTTTTTCTATTTATAATATTTTATGACTCTTGATACATTTCCATGTGTATAAATCTGTTACCTGTGTTTAGTGTCAAAATAATACACCAAAATAAAATCTTATTTCATGTTTTCCCTATGCTATTAATGAAGCCAAAGTTTAAAGAAGTACACCAATTCATATCTACTTGAAATATTTTAATCCAGATGCCTTATCCTGAATCATGCTGTTATGGTCTGAATTGTATCTTCTCCAAATTCATATTAAGGTACAGTACCTCAGATTGTGACTGCATTTAGAAATAGGATTTTAAAGAGGTAATTGATGTAAAATAAGGTCACTGGGGTGAGCCCTAGTCCAATATGACTAGTATTGTTAGAAGAAGAGATTAGGACACAGACACACATGGAGGAAAGAGCAAGAAAAGACCTAAGGAGAAGATGGCATTAACAAGCCAAGGAGAAAAGCCTGGAATGAATCCTTCCCTCACAGTCCTCATAAGAAACAAACCTTGCTAACACATTGATCTTGGACTTCTAATCTCCAGAATTGTAAGAAGATAAATTTCTATTGTTCAAACCACCCAGTCTGTGATACTTTGTTGTGGAAGCCTTAACAAATTAATATATGCATGATAGGATGGAACTGCAAGTAGGTACAAGTTATGACTTAGACATTAGAAAGCCTAAATAGCATACCCAAGACAAAACCATGAGTCAAAGACTTGATTTCTTAAGTAGTTCCAATATGCTGATGAGGAGTTCCCTGCTTATTACTAATATGATTCTGACCAGAAATTGAAGAACTATCAAAAATTAGTAATTTTCAGGAAGGGCTCTTCTATTTCAATAGAAGCCCAGCTAACACTACCCCTATATTTTGAAGGATGAGAATTCATGTCTGTTAAGAGTGACATTGCAGGATAAATTTAATCATCTTTAGAACATAAAGCAGGCATTTGTTACAGGTTATCTTTTCTCTAAAATGAAGGAAACTATCTAATAATACTAAAATAATAGTACCTTGAAGAAAGTCTATGCATTGAGCATTCTGATGTATCACGAATTCCATGTGTTTTTCCAGTGGTTATGCAGACTGTCCGAATATAATGGGCCACTTATCATTCAAATTGAATCCAGATTGGATGTCCATACTTTCTAAATGCTCGCATACAAATTTTCCTGCACTGCCCCCAGAAAATATTTGACTCAAATCCAGCTTGCTGAGGAAACATCAAGCTAGAAAACATTTAAAACTGGAATCTTTCATCCAACTTATAGATTCAACCCTGTTCTCTTGGCAACACTCAGGTGAGCTCAGGAAGGCATTGCCTTCTTCCTCGCTTTGCTGGTTTTGTCTTTAACTATGTCCTGAATGAAGAGTATTGTCCTTCAGCCTAACCTATCTGAGAAGTAAGGCTGCTGACATAGGAATGGATAGACAATAAAGCCAAACTTTACCTCATTTGCATCACCACAGGATTAGTGTAGACAACAAAAGTACTCAATCTAAATATCTAATCCATTATTCTCAAAGTTCCCTCCCCTTACATTTACTCCAAACTCACACATAAAGGGTAAGGACAGGCACCACATGTCATTTATGTTTGTGCCCCTAGCACAAAGCACAAAGCCTGACACATGAGAGGAACTCCATAAATATATACTGAATAAAAGAATATTGAACCAATGTTTATCAAACTGAACTGAATCCACACCACATGCCTGTGGCCACTCACAAGGCATCCTTTGCCTGTTTTTCCATAAAGAGAAAAAACAAATAAGTTTAAGGCAAGAGGAGAGAGAAGATAAGAAGGGATAAAACAGAAATATTTTTAAAATGCTGTCTAATCTAAACTTTTTAAATCTGAAATAATTTTTTTAAATAAAATCTTTATGGAATCCTAGTGCCTAAGATGAATGAAAGCAATGTTACTCTGATCTAAGGTGGTGGAGGATTCATCAGCTCAGACCTCTCTTCACACACTCTCCCTTTTCATTTCCCCATTACCACACAACACACTGCCTGCTGTGACAGCCCAAGGCACCTCAGTGGAATGCGGTTTGAAAATGACAAGATGTAGTAGAAAGAGCTTTAGATCAGTCAGAAGACCCATTTGTCCGTTATGAGGCCTTACTGACATCTGTTAACATCTTCCTTACGTTCATCATCAGCAAAGCAAAACAAACAAACAACAAAAAAAAAAAAAAAAGAAAAGAAAAGAAAGAAAAAAACGTATCCAGGTTGCTTGCTGTATTAGTCCATTCTCACACTGCTATAAAGAAATACCTGAGACTGGGTAATTCATAAAGAAAGGAGGTTTAAATGCCTCATGATTCTGATTTTGCAGGTTTTATAGGAAGTACAATACTGGCATCTACTTGCCTTTGGGGAGGCCTCAGGAATCTTACAATCATGGTGGAAGGTGAAGGGGAGCACACACATCACATGGCTGGAGTAAGAGGAGAGAGAGAGAGGGAGGGGGTGCTATACACTTTTAAACAACCAGGTCTCACAAGAACTCACTATCTTGAGGACACCGCCAATGGGATGGCACTATACCATTCATGAGAAACCATCCCCATGATCCAATCATGTCACACCAGGCCCCATCTGCAACATTAGGGATTATGATTTGACATGAGATTTGGACAGGAACACAGATCCATACCATATTACTAGCCAAAAGTTAATATCATAGTCATGGTGCAATAGCTAGACCCTGGTTAAACCAATTAGTTGTCAAAACAAAGAAACATATTATAGTATGTCCTTCACCTAGGCACATAAAATCTTCCTCTTAGTTCTGAAATTTTTTTTTCCTGGAGACAAATACTATTTGTCTTAGTCCATATTGTGTTGCTGTAAAAGAAAATCTGAGGCTAGGTCATTTATAAAGAAAAGAGGTTTGTTTATTTGGCTTACAGTTCTGCAGGCTGTACAAGAAGCATGGCACTGGCATCTGCTTCTGGTAAGGACCTCAGTAAGTTTCCAATTATGGCAGAAGGCAATGAGGAAGCAGGTGTGTCACATGTTTAGAGATAGAGCAAAAGACAGAGGAGAGGAAGGTACCAGGCTCTATTTATAATGACATGTCAGGGGAACTAATAGAATGAGAACTCACTCATCATCATAAGGCCAGCGCCAAGCCATTTTTGTGGTATCTGCCCCTATGACACAAATACCTCTTATTAGGCCCTACCTCCAACACTGGGATCAAATTTTAAGATGAGATTTGGAGGGGACAAATATCTAAACTATATCACCATTATATTTGAATCAATGTAAAAGAGGAGCTAGATACTTTAAATATAGTTTAAAGCACCTGTCTTTATCAGGAAATACCCGGGGCTATAAAATATAATATTTCCAAATTCCAGTGATCTGATCTTATATTTATGTTGAATAAAGAATTGTTTGTTAGTTTTGGGTGTTTTTTGTTTGTTTGTTTTGTTTTGATCTTGGAGCCAGAAACTTGTTCTGAGAAAACAAACAAACAAACAAAAATAAAAACATAGCCACGGAAGATATTGGCTAGGTCAGGAACAGTTAACCTATAAAATCTATTTTTTTTTTATTTTATTATAACCATTGAGTCTATGATGATAAAACCTGATTTTTTCTTTCTTTTTTAAGACGAAGTTTCACTCTTGTTGCCCAGGCTGGAGTGTGATGGCACAATCTCAGCTCACCACAACCTCCGCCTCCCAGGTTCAAGCAATTTTTCTGCCTCAGCCTTCCAAGTAGCTGAAATTACAGGTGCCCACCACCATGTCCTGTTAAATTTTTTGTATTTTTAAGTAGAGACAGGATTTCTCCATGTTGGTCAGGCTGGTCTCGGACTCCTGACCTCAGGTGATCCACCCACCTCAGCCTCCCAAAGTGCTGGGATTACAGGCATGAGCCACCATGCAGGGCCCTGATAAAACCTAATTTCTGACCAGAAACATACTGTCAGTGAGAAGAATAAGATGTTCTCTGCATTTTCAAAGAGTTTTTTTCCTGACCCACTCAACCTCTTAACAAGTTTCCTCATTTACATGAGAAATCACACAGAATTGACCCAATTGCAGAATTTGGACTTTTTATCTGTGCGTCAAATTCTCAAGCTGAGCTATTAAATATTTTTTCAGGACAGTAACTAAATAGCAATGATGTGTGCTATACAGCTGAGTAATTTCAAGTGGAGTTTATAGCTTTGATTTCTTTCGTAGCTCATGAAGAGGATTAAAAATGTCCTTTTGCTTATTTTATAATTCACACTGATAGAATTTCCCAAGGTCTCTCTCAGCACAAGCAACAGACCTTGATTTGTTAATATTTGAATGTGTCAAGCAAGCTATAACATATTATAAACAGAACAAAAGGAATGACATCTCATTGTCTGAGAGTATCAGTGCCATAGTGATAAGGCACAATACTCTGAGGGACCTAAATATTGGAAATTATCTCATTACTCTAACACAAACCATTTATAGGCAAAGACTCTACCTTGAACTTTATGGTGGGCTTGGAGTAGATAGGAAAATAATCATATTAAATTATAAGGCTTTATTGAAATTACTTTGTTTTTGATTAAGTTTCATAAATATTAATGTTTATAACAGTCAGAATTCATACCTTACAAATTTCTGAGAAGGCTGAAGAAACAAACTCAAGATTGAATATTCACCCCCAAAGCCATATCACAGAGCAGTATCCACCAAAGAGCTTCTGCCTTTTCTAGAGTCAGGAAGCTCCAGCTCCAGAACCACGTCCAGCTGCCATGATCACAAAACCATTGATGTCAAAAGAGCCGCTGCCACTGTTGCCAGCTCCTGAATGAGCTTTGCTCACCATAATCCATGGAAGCACAATGGATGTTCATGCTCTCCATTTTGAAGAAAGCTGTTGACTGGCAACTGGAACTTCTGCTAACACAACCTCAGAAAAACAAAAACCTTCACGACTGGGTTTGTCAGTAGAAATACTAGAAGCAACAGAGATTCAGCTTCACCTCTGAGCTTCAACCCCTCTTCTACCTTCCAAATCTCATGTAACCAGCCAAACCCAAACCACATTCATTATGATAGCTGCAAGGGACTTTGCATAATGCAACTTCTGGCTTTCCAGCCTCTGCAGTTCAGCAGGTGGAATGTCTATTAAGCTCCAATTTTTGATATTCACAGAGCTGTTATTTTGGCTAAACTATTGTTAGAATTCTAAGCCAAGGTGAACACAAGGACCCACTTTGAATCATGGCCCCAGATGTGAACAGGATTTAAATAATCACCAGTGTATCTCTTTCCATTTACAAACTGAAAACAATAGAGGCATATTAGTTTGCTTAATAACACAGAACTAATTAGTAGCAGAACAAAACAGAGAAATCCTATTGTCTGATTCTTAGTCCAGTCCTCTTTTTATCACTCCAGGGCTCCCTCAAGAAATAAGTAGTAAAGAGTATGACAATATTATTTCAACATCAGATTTGGCCATATATACTATATATATAGATAAATAATACATGATGAGGGCAATGCTAAGTATACCTCTTCCTAAGATTTACATGGAACATTAAATATTCATTTGGCATATTTATTGTTTCCTAAATATTAGATACTGTATTCCATATTGGAGAAGTAGTGATGACCAAAAAAGTACTGAAAAATGTCTAGCAAAGAAAATAGACAATTCACTAATCATAAACAATAAAAGGCAATGAATATAATGACCACAGGACTATAGAAAACAGGAGAATTCACCTAGTATAGGCTTTGGGGAAGACCTCTGAAGAGAAAATCATGTTTAGTTGAGATCTGCAGGGTAAGGAAGATGTAGAAAGATGGAAACAGCTGGTCAGTAGTGAAAGGAGAGGAAACGCCACCTGTCAGCTCCTCAAAGAAGAGGAACTGAGAACCTGAGAGAAGCTCAGTAAGGCTGAGCAGAAAGTGCAAAGGGAACAATGGCAAGAGGGGTAATTGGAAAAGTCATCATGAGCCACTTGATGGAGATACTTTTAAACCACACTGAAAACTAAGCTTTACCCCAAGGCAGTGTTTCCTCAATTCTAATCATTCACATTCCCAATTTATCATTTGGCCTTGTCCTTATATTAGTTTCTCAAATTGCCTTAACAAAGTACCATAAATGGATGACTTGAAACAACAAACCTTTATTCTTTCTTAGCCCCAGTGGCTAGAAATCTAAAATAAAATTGTTAGCAGGGAGGATACTTCCTTGCCTCTTTTTAGCTTCTATTGGCTGCTGGAAGTGGCTTTCCTACACTTTTAGAGGCATCACTCCAGTCTCTGCTTTTATTATCAACCACATGGCATTGCTCTTGTGCCCTGTCTCTGTGTTTCTTCTCCTCTTCTCATAAGAACATACTGAATTTTAAGTGTTCACTGGATTAAAGGCTCACCCTCCTCCAGTAAGAGCTCATCTTAGACAATTACATATGCATTGTTTCCAAATAGGGTCACATCCTGAAAGTTTGGGGAGGACGTGAATTTGGGTGAAGGAAATTAACCAGTACAACCACCCATATTATTAGGTTGGTGCAAAAGTAATTGTGTTTTTTTACCATTAACAGCAATTTAATTAAAAGTAATGGCAAAAACCACAATTACTTTGTACCAACCTAATATTTGTCACTTAATACTTTCTTTAAAGCAACTCACTTTTCAATCAATCCCTAGGCAATACTATCTATTAAATAACATTCTTGGAAAGCTGGTGGTAGTTCTAACACATACCCAAATAAACCAATATATAATAAAATAAACAAAATTATGAAAATCAAAAAATCTTTTCCATGTGCTAATAATGACATCTGTACGAACTTCAAGAAAACTTTCCAAAGTGATAGCCTAAGAGAAGCTCTTATGATAAAGCCTTCAGCTGTTTCCACCCAGGTACAGAAACTGGAGATAACCCAGACTTACATAGGTTTGACTTTGTGATGTGTCACGTTACTGATTCGCAACATGAGACACAATTAAAAATCACTCCCAGTCCAACAAAACCACACCGAGGCTAGATTTGAAAGTTGTCCATGTATTTCCAATGGGCAACCAGGGCTCAGAACAAATAAGTACATGATTATTTTCAAGAGAAGGATTTTTTAAACTACATTTATATGATTGTCTTTAGCAGCAATCTAGGAAAAAAATGAACAAGAATTGCATCACCTGTTAATTGAGTATCTGCTGAGGATAATCCTATTAGCTGGACTTTCTTCAGGAAGTTTGCTAAATGTTTGTTGGAACACACATTATCACAATAAAGGGGATGTGCCAAATGTATTAGCCTTGAGAGAGAGAGGCAGAGCAAGATGGTCAAATAGAAGGCTCCACCAATCATCTTCCCTACATAAACATCAACTTAACGACTCTCTACAGACACAAAGCAGTTCAAAAGAATCAAAAATCAGGTGAGCACCCACAGTACCTGGTTTTAACTTCATATTGCTGAAAGACACAATGGAAGAGGGTAGGAAAGACAGGCTTGAATCATGGACATCACCTCTCCATCATCCACTGGCAGTGACCATGTTTTACAGAGAGAATCTGTGTGCTTGGTAGAGGAACAGCACAAGGATTATGAGAACTTAGTGCTGGCCTATCACAGCAGAAAGCAGAACCAAGGTGAACTCAGCTGATGTCTGCCCACAGAGAAGTATTTAAATCAGCCCTAACCAGAAGAGAACTTCCCATCCCAGTGGTCAGAAGTTGAGTTTCAGCAAGCCTCACCACCATGGGCCAGCGTGCCCTGGGGCCCTAAATAAACTTGAAAGGCAGTCTAGGCCACAAGGACTACAACTCCTAGGTGAGTCCTACTGCCAAACTGGGCTAAGAGACAGTAGACTTTGGGGACATTCAGCCTGCCAAGTTACTAGCTGGGTGGCTAAGGGAGTGCTTGCACCACCCCTCCCCCAACCACAGACTGCATAGCTCATGGCTTCGCAAGAGACCCCTTCCTTTCACTTGAGAAGAGAGGGAAGCGTAAGGAGGATTTTTTCTTGTATCTTGGATACGAGTTCCACCACAACAGGATAGGGCAACAGTCAAGAGTAGTTAGACTGTCTTTCCAAGCCCTAGTTCCCAGATGACATTTCCAGACACACTTTGCATTGAAGGGAACCCAATTTCTTAAAAGGAATAACCCAGTCCTGACAGAACCCATCACCTGATGACTAAAGAGCACTTATGTATAATACCCAGGTAGTATACTGTGGCTCTTCAGTGACACTCTAAGATTTGCTGACTTTAGGTGAGCCTCAGCACTTTCCCAGCTACCGTGGCTAGAGGGAGAGATTCCTTCTGCTTGAGAAAAGCCGAGAGAATAGAAAGGGGAAATTTGTCTTGCATATTAGGTACTAGCTCAGCTACAGGAGGGTAGAGCACCAAGTGACCTCTTGGGGTCCCTGATTCCAGACCCTGGCTCTTGAACAGCATTTCTAGACCTGTTCTGGTCCAGAGGGGAGCACACTGCCCTGAAGGGTGAGCTCCAGACCAGGCATCATTTGCCACAAAATGACTGAAGAGCCTTTGTGCTTCAAAGGAACATCAGTGGTAGCCTAACAGTATTCCACATGAGACTCTGCTAGTGGGGGCCATGGGGAGAGGCTCCTCTGCCTGTGTAAAGGGGAGAAAATAGTGGGAAGTACTACATCTCATAGTTTGAATGACAGTTCAGCTGAAGTATAACAGAACACTAGGTAAATTTCTAAGGTATTTGAGTGTAGTCTCTGGCTCCTGGATGGCACCTCTGAACCTGCCCAGGGCCTGAGGGAACTCATCATTCTGAAGGGAAGGATGCAAGCCTGGCTGACTTTGCTGTCTGCTGATTGTAGAGCACCAGGAACTTGAGAGAACATAGGCAGTAGCCAGGTAGTGGTAACAGTGGGTCTTGGGTAAGACTCAGTGCTATGTTAGCTTCAGGTCTGACCCAGCACACTCCCAGTGGTGGTGGCCACAGGGGTGCTTGTATCACCCCACCCCCAGTTCCAGGTGACTCAGAACACAGAGACTTCATTTGCTTGAGTGAAAGTAAGGGAAGAGAATGAGTCTTGTTCTGGTAATCCAGAGAATTCTTCCAGATCTTGTCCCAAGACCATCAAGGTAGTATCTCTACAAATCTGCAACAACCACAGCTTTACTGGGATTGGAGTGCCCTATAATGCAGATAAGACACATATCAGAACACCTAAGTCCTTTCAAATATCTGGAAAGCCTTCCCGAGTAGGATGGGTACAAATGAGCCCAGACTACCAGCACTACAATAAATAATGAACTCTTCATGCTCAGACACAGACAAACATCCACAAGCATCAAACATGCAGGAAAACATGACCTCACCAAATAAATAAGTCACCATGGACCAATCCTGGAGAAACAGGTATGTGTGACCTTTCAGACATAGAATTCAAAATAGCTGTTTTGAGAAAAGTCAAAGAAATTCAAAATAACACAGAGAAGGAATTCATAATTCTACAGATGAATTTAACAAATAGATTGAGATAATTTGAAAGGGTCAAGCAGAAATTCTGGAGCTGAAAAAAATGCAACTGACATACTGAGAATGCATTAGTCTTTATAAAGGAATTGATCAAGCAGAAAAAAGAAATAGTGAGCTTGAAGAAAGGCTATTTGAAAATATATAGCCAGAAGAGACAAAAAATAATAATAATAATAAAAAATAATTAAGCATACCTAGGAAACAGCCTCAAAGGAGAAAATCTAAGAGTTATTTGCCTTAAAGCAGAGGTAGAGAAGGAGAAAGGGGTGGAAAGTTTATTCAAAGGGATAACAACAGAAAACTTCCACAACCTAGAGAAGGATATCCATTTCCAACTACAATAAGGTTATAGAACACCGAGCAGATTTAACTCAAAGAAGATTATCTCAAGGCATTTAATAATGAAACTCTCAAAGGTCAAGGATAAACAAAGGAACACAGAAGCAGCAAGAAAAAATAAATGAATAACATACAATGGAGTTCCAATATATCTGGCAGCAGACTTTTCAGTGGAAACATTACAGGCTAGGAGAGAGTGGTATGACATACTTAAACTGCTGAACACAATACACAATTACTCTAGAATAGTATATTCAGAAAAAATACCCTTCAAACATAAAAGTGGAATAAAGACCTTCCCAGACAAACAAAAGCTTAGGGATTTCATCAACACCAGACCTGTCCTACAAGAAAAGCTAAAGGGATTAATTCAATCAGAAAGAATCAAATATTATGAACAAAAAAAAATTACCAAAAGGTACCAAACTCACTGGTAATTGGTAATAGTAAGTATACAGAAAAACACCAAATAGTATAACACCATAACTATGGTGTATAAACTACTCTTATCTTAAGTAAAATCATTAAGTACTGAAAAAATCAAAAACAGTAACCACAACTTTTCAAGACATGGACAGTACAATAATATATAAAAAGAAACAACAAAAATTTTAAAAGTGAGAGAACAAAGTTAAGGGGTACACTTTTATTAGTTTTCTTTTTGCTTGTTAAACAAACAGTGTTAAGCTGTAATCTGCTTAAACTAATGTGATATAAGACAGTATTTGCAAACCTCCTGGTAACCTCAAATCAAAAAAGGTACAACAGATATTTTTAAAAAGCAATAAATTAAAGCATATCACCAGAGAAAATCACCTTCACTCAAAGAAATACAAGAAGGAAGAGAAGACCACAAAACAACCAGAAAATAAATAACAAATGACAGAAGTAAATTCTTACATATCAATAGGAATATTGAATTAAAATGAACAATACTATTCAATCAAAAGACAGAGAATAGCGATATGAATACAAAAACAAGATCCAATGACCTGTTGCCCACAAGAAATATACTTCACCTATGAAGACACACATAGGCTGAAAATAAAGAGATGGAAAAAGGTATTCCTTATCAATGGAAACTAAAAAAAAGCAGGAGTAGCTATACCTCTATCAGACAAAGTAGATTTCAAGACAAAAACTATAAGCAGAGACAAAGCAGGTCAGTATATAATGATAAAGGGGCCAATTCAACTAGAGGCTCTAAGAATTTTAAATATATATGAACTGAACACTGTAGTGTGTATATATATATATGTATATATATATATACACACACACAAAAATAGTATTAAAGCTAAAGAGATATAAGATATAAGATATTTTAAAAATTGGAGATTTCAGCATCTGACTTTCAGCATTGTACAGATATTCCACAGAGAAAATCATAAAGGAAACATTTGATGTAATCTTCATTACAGGACAAATGGACCTAATAGATATTTACAGAAGATTTTATCCAGTGACTGCAGAATACACATTCCTTTCCTCAGCACATGGATCATTCTCAAGGATAGATCATGTATTAGGACACAAAACAAATCTTTAAAAATTTAAAACATTGAAATAATACCAAGTATCTTCTCTGACCACAATGGAATAAAATTAGAAATAACTAACAAGAGAAATTTTGGAAACTATGCAAATACATGGAAATTAATATGTTCCTGAATGACAAGTGGGTCAATGAAGAAATTAAAAAGAAAATTGAAAATTTTCTTGAAGCAAATTATGATGAGGGAATACCACATACCAATATCAATGGGATACAGCAAAAGCAGTACTAAGAAGAAAATTTATAGCTATAAGTGACTACATTTAAAAAATAATTAAAATAATAACCTGAGAATGTATTTTAAAGACCAAGTAAAGCAAGAGCAAACCAAACCCAAAATTAGTAGAAGAAAACAAGTAATAATAATTCAGAGCAGAAATAAATAAATTTGAAGTGAAGAAAGCAATACAAAAGATCAATGAAAAAAAAAAGTTGATTTTTTGAAAAGATAAAATTGACAAACATTTAGCTAGGCTAAGAAAAGAAGAGAGAAGACTCTAGTAAATAAAATCAGAGATTAGAAAGAAGACCTTGTAATTGATACTCTACAGAAGTTCAAAGGATCATTAGTGGCTACTATGAGCAACTATATGCCAATAAATTGGAAAATTGAAAAGAAATAGATACTATCCCAAAATCATAAAACCTACCAGGACTGAACCATGAAAAACAAGAAAATCTGAACAGACCAGTAACAAGTAATGAGATTGAAGCCATAATAAGAAAGCTCCCAGTAAAGAAAAGCTTGGAACGCAATGGCTTCACTCTTGAAATTTAACAAACATTTAAAGAACTAATACCAATGCTATTCAAGCTATTCCAAAAATTATAATAGGAGAAAATGCTTCCAAACTCATTTCACAAATCCAGTACTATCCTGATGATAAAACCAGACAAATACACATCAAAAAAACCCCCACAAAAACTACACACCAATAAATATTGATGCAAAAATTCTCAACAAACCACTAGTAAACTGAATTCAACAACACATTAAAAAGATAATCGATGGACTGGTGCACAAGATGGCCGAATACAAACAGCTCCAGCCTCCAGCTCCCAGCGTGAGTGACACAGAAGATGGGTGATTTCTGCATTTTCAACTGAGGTACTGGGTTCATCTCACTGAGGAGTGCCAGACAATTGGTACAGCCTGACCAGTGAGAGTTGAAGCAGGGCAAGGCATCACCTTACCTGGGATGTGCAAGGGGGAAGGGAATCCCTTTTCCTAGCCAAGGGAAACTGAAATCCACAACACCTGGAAAATCAGGTAACTCCCACCCTAATACTGCACTTTACCAAGGGTCTTAGCAAACAGCACACCAGTAGATTGTATCCCACACCTGGCCTGGAGGGTCCCACGCCCACGGAGCCTCCCTCATTGCTAGCATAGCAGTCTGAGATCTAACTGCAAGGTGGCAGCAAGGCTGGGGTGGGGTGCCTGCCATTGCTGAGGCTTAAGTGGGTAAACAAAGCCACCAGGAAGCTCGTATTGGGTGAAGTCCACCGCAGCTCAAGGAAGCCAGCCTACCTCTGTAGACTCCTCCTCTGGGGACAGGACATAGCTAAACAAAAAGCAGCAGAAACCTTGGCAGAGGTAAATGCTCCTGCCTGACAGCTTTGAAGAGAGCAGTGGATCTCCCAGCACAGAGGTCGAGATCTAAGAATGAACAGACTGCATGCTCAAGTGGGTCCCTGACCCCTGAGTAGCCTAACTGTGAGACATCCCCCACTAGGTGCAGACCGACACCTCACACCTCACATGGCAGGGTACACCCCTGAGACGAAGCTTCCAGAGCAAGAATCAGACAGCAACACTCTCTGTGCAGCAATATTCTATCTTCTGCATCTTCCACTGCTGATACCCTGCCAAACAGGGTCTGGAGTGGACCTCAAACAAGCTCCAACAGACCTACAGCTGAAGGTCCTAACTATTAGAAGGAAAATTAACAAACAGAAAGGACACCCACACCAAAATCCCATCAGTACGTCACCATCATCAAAGACCAAAGGCAGATAAAACCACAAAGACGGGGAAAAAGCAGTGCAGAAAAGCTGGAAATTCAAAAAATCAGAAAGCATCTACCCCTCCAAAGGAACGCAGCTCATCACCAGCAACGGAACAAAGCTGGACACAGAATGACTTTGACAAGTTGAGAGAAGAAGGCTTCAGTCGATCAAACTTCTGAGAGCTAAAGGAGGAACTATGTAACCAGCGCAAAGAAACTAAATACATTGAAAAAGAATGGATGAATGGATAACTAGAATAATCAATGCAGAAAAGACATTAAAAGAACTAATAAGAGATGAAAACCATAACACGAGAATATGTGACAAATGCACAAGCATCAGTAACCAACCCGATCAACTAGAAGAAAGAGTATCAGTGATTAAAGATCAAATGAATGAAATGAAGCAAGAAGAGAAATATGGAGAAAAAAGAGTAAAAAGAAACGAACAAAGCCTCCAAGAAGAATGGGATTATGTGAAAAGACCAAAACTACATCTTATTGGTGCGCCTGAAAGTGACGGGGAAAATGGACCAAGTTGGAAAACACTCTTCAGGATATCATCCAGGAAAACTTCCCCAACCCAGTAAGGCAGGCCAACATCCAAATTCAGGAAATACAGAGAACAAAACAAAGATATTCCTTGAGAAGAGCAACTCCAAGTCACATAATTGTCAGATACACAAAAGTTGAAATGAAGGAAAAAATTTTAAGGGCAGTCAGAGAGAAAGGTCAAGATACCCACAAAGGGAAACCCATCAGACTAACAGCAGATCTCTCAGCAGAAACTCTCCGAGCCAGAAGAGAGTGGGGGCCAATATTCAACATTCTTAAAAGAATTTTCAACCCAGAATTTCACATCCAGCCAAACTAAGTTTCACAAGTGAAGGAAAAATAAAATCCTTTACAGACAAGCAGATGCTTAGAGATTTTGTCACCACCAGGCCTGCCCTACAAGAGACCCTGAAGGAAGCACTAAACATGGAAAGGAACAACAGGTATCGGCCATTGCAAAAATATGTCAAAATGTAAAGTCTATCGATGTTAGGAAGAAACTGCATCAACTAGCGAGTGAAATAACCAGCTAATATCTTAATGACAGGATCAAGTTCATACATAATAATATTAACCTTAAATGTAAATGGACTAAATGGTCCAATTAAAAGACACAGACAGGCAAATTGGAAAAAGAGTCAAGCCCCAGTAGTTTGCTGTATTCAGGAGACCCATCTCACATGCAGAGACACATATAGGCTCAAAATAAAGGGATGAAGGAAGATCTACCAAGCAAATGCAAAACAAAACAAAAGCAGAGGTTGCAATCCTAGTTTTTGATAAAACAGATTTTAAACCATCAAAGATCAAAAGAGACAAAGAAGGCCATTATGTAGTGGTAAAGGGATCAATTCATCAGGAAGAGCTAACTATCCTAAATATATATGCACCCTATACAGGAGCACCCAGATTCATAAAGCAAGTCCTTAGAGACTTACAAAGAGACTTAGACTCCCATACAATAATAATGGAAGACTTTAACACCCCACTGTCAACATTAGACAGATCAATGAGAGAGAAAGTTAACAAGGATATCCAGGAATTGAACTCAACTCTGCACCAAGGGGACCTAATAGACATCTACAGAAGTCTCTACCCCAAATCAACAGAATATACGTTCTTCTCAGCACCACATCGCACTTATTCCAAAATAGACCACATAGCTGGAAGTAAAGCACTCCTCAGCAAATGTAAAAGAACAGAAATTAGAGGAAAGTGTCTCTGAGGCCACAGTGCAATTAAACCGGAACTCAGAAGTAAGAAACTCAATCAAAACCGCTCAACTACATGGAAACTGAACAACCTGCTCCTGAATGATTACTAGATACATAAGGAAATGAAGACAGAAATAAAGATGTTCTTTGAAACCAATGAGAACAAAGATACAACATACCAGAATCTCTGGGACACATTTAAAGCAATGTGTAGAGGGAAACTGATAGCACTAAATGCCCACAAAAGAAAGCAAGAAAGATCTAAAATTGACACCCTAACATCACAATTAAAAGAACTAGAGAAGCAAGAGCAATCACATTCAAAAGCTAGCAGAAGGCAAGAAATAACTAAGATCAGAGAAGTACTGAAAGAGATAGAGACAGAAAAAGACCCTCCAAAAAATCAATGAATCCAGGAGCTGGTTTTTTGAAAACATCAACAAAATTGATAGACCGCTAGCAAGACTAATAAAGAAGAACGGAGAGAAGAATCAAATAGATGCAATAAAAAATGATAAAGGGGATATCACCACCGACCCCACAGAAATACAAACTACCATCAGAGAATACTGTAAACACCTCTACACAAATAAACTAGAAAACCTAGAAGAAATGGATAATTTCCTGGACACTTACACTTTCCCAACACTAAACCATGAAGAAGTTGAATCCCTGAATAGACCAATAGTAGGCTCTGAAATTGAGGCAATAATTAATAGCCTACCAACCAAAAAATCCAGGACCAGATGGATTCACAGCTGAATTCTACCAGAGGTACAATGAGCAGTTGGTACCATTCCTTCTGAAACTATTCCAATCAATAGAAAAAGAGAGAATCCTCCCTAACTCATTTTATGAGGCCAACATCATCCTGATACCAAAGCCTGACAGAGATACAATAAAAAAAGAGAATTTTAAACCAATATCCCTGATGAACATTGATGCAAAAATCCTCAATAAAATACTGGCAAACCGAATGCAGCAGCACATCAAAAAGCTTATCCACCATGATCAAGTGGGCTTCATCCCTGGGATGCAAGGCTGGTTCAACATATGCAAATGAATCAACGTAATCCAGCATATAAACAGAACCAAAGACAAAAACCACATGATTATCTCAATAGATGCAGAAAAGACCTTTGAAAAAATTCAACAGCCCTTCATGATAAAAACTCTCAATAAATTCGGTATTGATGGAACATATCTCAAAATAATAAGAGCTATTTATGACAAACCCACAGCCAATATCATACTGAATGGGCAAAAACTGGAAGCATTCCCTTTGAAAACTGGCACAAGACAGGGATGCCCTCTCTCACCACTCCTATTCAACATAGTGTTGGAAGTTCTGGCTAGGGCAATCAGGCAAGAGAAAGAAATCAAGGGGATTCAGTTAGGAAAAGAAGAAGTCAAATTGTTCCTGTTTGCAGATGACATGATTGTGTATTTAGAAAACCCCATCATCTCAGCCCAAAATCTCCTTAAGCTGATAAGCAACTTCAGCAAAGTCTCAGGATACAAAATTAATGTGCAAAAATCACAAGCATTCTTATACACCAGTAACAGACAAACAGAGAGCCAAATCAGGAATGAACTTCCATTCACAATTGCTTCAAAGAGAATAAAATACCTAGGAATCCAACTTACAAGGGATGCAAAAGGACCTCTTCAAGGAGAACTACAAACCACTGCACAGTGAAATAAAAGAGGACACAAACAAATGGAAGAACATACCATGCTCATGGATAGGAAGAATCAATATCATGAAAATGGCCATACTGCCCAAGGTAATTTATAGATTCAATGCCATCCCCATCAAGCTACCACTGACTTTCTTCACAGAATTGGAAGAAACTACTTTAAAGTTCAAATGGAATAGTGTCGCAATAAACATATGTGTGCATGTGTCTTTATAGCAGCATGATTTATAATCCTTTGGGTATAAACCCAGTAATGGAATGGCTGGGTCATATGGTATTTCTAGTTCTAGATCCCTGAGGAATCACCATACTGTTTTCCACAGTGATTGAACTAGTTTACAATCCCACCAACAGTGTAAAAGTGTTCCTATTCACGATAGCAAAGACTCAGAATCAACCCAAATGTCCATCAGTGACAGACTGGATTAAGAAAATGTGGCACATATACACCATGGAATACTATGCAGCCATAAAAAGGGATGAGTTTGTGTCCTCTGTAGGGACATGGATGCAGCTGGAAACCATCATTCTCAGCAAACTTTCACAAGAACAGAAAACGAAACATCGCATGTTCTCACTCATAGGTGGGAATTGAACAATGAGATCACTTGGACTCAGGAAGGGGAACATCACACACCAGGGCCTATTATGGGGAGGTGGTAGAGGGGAGGGATGGCATTGGGAGTTATAACTGATGTAAATGACGAGTTGATGGGTGCAGCACACCAACATGGCACAAGTATACATATGTAACAAATCTGCACTTTGTGCACATGTACCCTAGAACTTAAAGTATAATTTTAAAAAACTAACTTTCGTAGTACAACATTTAAAAAGCTGACAATATGTAATTCCAAAAGATTAATACATCTTATTAGTCAAGTAATTATAAATAAATATGAATTATATGAAAAAATATATAATTCATTATTACCAAGTAAGATTTATAACAGGGATGCAAGGATGGTTTGACATACACAAATCAATTAACATTATACATTATATCAACAGAATGAAAGGCAAAGCCATATGATAATTTCAATTGATAGTAACAATGTATTTGATAAAATTCAACATCCTTTCATAATGAAAGTCCTCAAAAAAAAAAAAAAAAAAAAAAACACCCAAATATAGACGGAACATACCACAACATAATAAAAGACTTATATGACAGACACATAATTAATACCATACTGAATGGAAAAAACTGAAAACCTTTCCTATAAGATCAGAAACAACAAGGACGCCCACTTCCACCACTGCTATTTAACATAGTACTGGAAGTCCTAGCTAGGGCTATCAGAGAAGAGAAAGAAATAAAGGTTATCCAAATTGGAAAGGAAGATATCAAATTATCCCTGTTTGCACATGATATGATCTTATATTTGGTGAAACCTAAAAGATTTACCAAAAAACAACAACAACAAAAACAAACCTGTTAAAACATTTAAAACTTCAGTAAAGTTGCAGGATACAAAGTCAACATACAAAACTCATGTGCATTTTTATATGCCAAAAGTCAACCATCTGAAAGAGAAATTAAGAAAATAATTCTATTTAGAATAGCTATAAAATATTTAAATTCCTGGAAATTAACCAAAGAAGTGAAAGTTCCCCACAATGAAAACTATAAAACATTGATATAAGAAATTGAAGAAGACACATAAAAATAGAAAAGTAGTCCATGTTCATGAATTAGAAAAATCAATATTGTTAAAATGTCCATATAACATAAAACAATCTACAGATTTAATACAATCCCTATCAAAATACCAGTTACATTCTTCACAAAAATAGAAAACTCTAAAATTTATGTGGAATGACAAAAGACCCAAAATAGCTAAAGCTATCCTATGCAAAAACAACAAAAATGGAAGAATTACATTTGCTGACTCCAAATTATACTACACAGCTATAGTAACCAAAACAGCATGGTACCAGCACAAAAACAGGCACATAGATCATCAGAACAGAATAGATAACCTAGAGATAAATCCATACATCTACAGTGAACTTATTTTTGACAAAGGTTCCAAGAACACATATTGGGGAAAGGACAATGTCTTCAATAAACAATGCTGGGAAAACTGGATATCCATATGCAGAAGAATGAAACTAGCCTCCTATCTCTCACTATATAGAAAGTCAAATCAAAGTATATTAAAAAGGCCTCAAGTTATGAAACTTCTCAAATAAAATATTGGTGAAACTCTCTAGGACATTGGAGTGGGCAAAGATTTCTTGAGTAATACCCCACAAGCAAAGGTAACGAAAGCAAAAATGGACAAATGAAATAACATCAAATTAAAAAGCTTCAGCACAGCAATAGAAACAACAAAATACACAGAACCCACAAAATGGGAAAAAATGTTTGCAAACTATACATCTGACAAGGGATGAATAAGCAGAATTTATAAGAGACTCAAACAACTCAACAGGAAAAAATCAAATAGTTTGATTTTAAAATGGGCAAAAATTCTGAATAGACACTTCTCAACAGAAGAGGTACAAATGGCAAATAGGTATAGGAAAAGGTGCTCAACATCACTGATCAATCAAAGAAATGCAAATCAAAACTATGATGAGATACCATCTCACTCCAGTTAAAATGGCTCTTATCAAAAAGTCAGGCAATAACAAATGCTGGTGAGGATGCAGAAAAAAAGGAAACTCCTGTACACTGTTTTGGGGAATGTATATTAGTACAACCACTATGAAGAACAGTTTAGAGATTCCTCAAAAACAAAAACTAGAGCTACCATATGATGCAGCAATCCCAGTGCTAGGCATATACCCCAAAGAAAGGAAATCAGTACACCAAAGAGATAGCTGCACTCTCATGTTTATTGCAGCACTATTCACAATAGCCAAGATTTGAAAACAACATACATGTGCATCATCAACAGATGAATGAATTTTAAAAATGTGCTACATATACACAATGGAGTACTATTCAACCACAGAGAAAGAATGAGATCTTATCATTTGCAACAATGTGGATGGAACTGGAGGTCATTATTTTAAGTGAAATAAGCCAAGCATATAAAGACAATCATCTCATGTTCTCACATATTTGTGGGAGCTAAATAGTAAAACAATTGAACTCCTGGAGATAACGAGTAGGATTGCAACCAGAAGCTGGGAAATGCAACAAGTAAGAGGGGTGGGAGCTATGGGAAGGATTAATGGGTACAAAAAAGTAGTGAGAAAGAATGAGACCTAGTATTTGCTAGCACAACAGGGTGACTATAGTCACAAATAATTTAATTATACATTTTAGAATAAATAATACAATTGGATTGCTTATAACACAAAGGATAAATACTTGAAGTGATGAATATCCCATTTTACATAATGTGATTATTAAGCATTGCATACCTCTATCAAAATGTCTCATGTAACCCATAAATGTATATACCTACTATGTACCCACAAAAACTAAAACTAAAAATAAAAATTTAACAATTATTATCCCTATTTTCTTCCATACTCATCCACCTAGAATTGCACTGGTATGGTGCAATGGTACTGGTATGGGATAGAATTGCACTTCTATGGCACATACATGAATTCAGTTCTTGTATACAGTTGCTGCACTACTATTATATGCTTAAAAGTTATTGCATGCTTACAATATGCTGGGCACTCTTCAAAGAAAATTATTTGTGTATTATCTAATGTAATTATTATAACCACCCTATTTGGGTATTCCTTTTATTACCCTCATTTTACAGAATATGAAACTGAAAACAGCAAGGTTAAATAATTTGTTCTGGGCTTACTGTTAGTGTATATCAGAGCTGCGATTCAAACAGAGGCAGCATGACTAGGCATGAGTGTGCCTAACCACTCTGTTCTCCCACTTTCTACCTGGTGCAGATCAGAATCACAGTGATCTGCACATGCAGTACCACTCCTTCTGCTTTCATTTAAGAGAAACAGAAAAACGGATTGAATCAAAGTAATCATTTGTTTAGGGGTACATCTGTATTCCTGATGGAGCAACAATTAATCCTGCATTAACATCATGGTAAAAACATCAAATGTTGTTGACTTCTCTTATGACCAAAAAAAAAAAAAAAAAAAAAAAAAAAAAAAAAAAAAAAAAGACATTTCTAATTATCTCCTGCACTCATTATTATGTTTCCCACATTTAAAAAAGTCTTGGAGGGCCGAGCAAGATGGCCGAATAGGAACAGCTCCTGTCTCCAACTCCCAGCGCGAGCGACACAGAAGACCGGTGATTTCTGCATTTTCAACTGAGGTACTGGGTTCATCTCACTGGGGAGTGCCAGACAATCGGTGCTGGTCAGCTGCTGCAGCCCAACCAGCGAGAGCTGAAGCAGGGCGAGGCATTGCCTCACCTGGAAAGCGCAAGGGAGAAGGGAATCCCTTTTCCTGGCCAGGGGAACTGAGACACACAACACCTGGAAAATCGGGTAACTCCCACCCCAATACTGCGCTTTAAGCAAACCGGCACACCAGGAGATCATATCCCACACCTGGCCGGGAGGGTCCCACACCCACAGAGCCTCCCTCATTGCTAGCACAGCAGTCTGTGATCTACCGGCAAGGCAGCAGCGAGGCTTGGGGAGGGGCGCCCGCCATTGCTGAGGCTTAAGTAGGTAAACAAAGCTGCTGGGAAGCTCGAACTGGGTGGAGCTCACAGCAGCTCAAGGAAACCTGCCTGTCTCTGTAGACTCCACCTCTAGGGACAGGGCACAGTAAACAATAACAAACGCAGCAGCTCTGCAGATGCAAACGACTCTGTCTGACAGCTTTGAAGAGAGCAGTGGATCTCCCAACACGGAGGTTGAGATCTGAGAAGGGACAGACTCCCTGCTCAAGTGGGTCCCTGACCCCTGAGTAGCCTAACTGGGAGACATCCCCCACTAGGGGCAGTATGACACCCCACAACTCACAGGGTGGAGTACACCCCTGAGAGGAAGCTTCCAAAGCAAGAATCACACAGGTACACTCGCTGTTCAGAAATATACTATCTTCTGCAGCCTCTGCTGCTGATACCCAGGCAAACAGGGTCTGGAGTGGACCTCAAGCAATCTCCTACAGCTACAACCTACAGCTGAGGATCCTGACTGTTAGAAGGAAAGCTATCAAACAGGAAGGACACCTACACCAAAAACCCATCAGTACATCACCATCACCAAAGACCAGAGGCAGATAAAACCACAAAGATGGGGAAAAAGCAGGGCAGAAAAGCTGGAAATTCAAAAAATAACAGCGCAACTCCCCCGGCAAAGGAGCGCAGCTCATCGCCAGCAACGGATCAAAGCTGGACGGAGAATGACTTCGACGAGATGAGAGAAGAAGGCTTCAGTCCATCAAATTTCTCAGAGCTAAAGGAGGAATTACGTACCCAGCGCAAAGAAACTAAAAATCTTGAAAAAAAAGTGGAAGAATTGATGGCTAGAGTAATTAATGCAGAGAAGCTCACAAACGAAATGAAAGAGACGAAAACCATGGCACGAGAAATACATGACAAATGCACAAGCTTCAGTAACCGACTCGATCAACTGGAAGAAAGAATGTCAGCGATTGAGGATCAAATGAATGAAATGAAGCGAGAAGAGAAACCAAAAGAAAAAAGAAGAAAAAGAAATGAACAAAGCCTGCAAGAAGTATGGGATTATGTAAAAAGACCAAATCTACGTCTGATTGGGGTACCTGAAAGTGAGGGGGAAAATGGAACCAAGTTGGAAAACACTCTTCAGGATATCATCCAGGAGAACTTCCCCAACCTACTAGGACAGGCCAACATTCAAATCCAGGAAATACAGAGAACGCCACAAAGATACTCCTTGAGAAGAGCAACTCCAAGACACATAATTGCCAGATTCACCAAAGTTGAAATGAAGGAAAAAATCTTAAGGGCAGCCAGAGAGAAAGGTCGGGTTACCCACAAAGGGAAGCCCATCAGACTAACAGCAGATCTCTCGGCAGAAACTCTTCAAGCCAGAAGAGAGTGGGGGCCAATATTCAACATTCTTAAAGAAAAGAATTTTAAACCCAGAATTTTATATCCAGCCAAACTACGTTTCATAAGTGAAGGAGAAATAAAATCCTTTACAGATAAGCAAATGCTTAGAGATTTTGTCACCACTAGGCCTGCCTTACAAGAGACCCTGAAGGAAGCACTAAACATGGAAAGGAACAACCGGTACCAGCCATTGCAAAAACATGCCAAAATGTAAAGACCATCAAGGCTAGGAAGAAACTGCATCAACTAACGAGCAAAATAACCAGTTAATATCATAATGGCAGGATCAAGTTCACACATAACAATCTTAACCTTAAATGTAAATGGACTAAATGCTTCAATTAAAAGACACAGACTGGCAAACTGGATAAAGAGTCAAGAACCATCAGTCTGCTGTATTCAGGAGACCCATCTCACACGCAGAGACATACATAGGCTCAAAATAAAGGGATGGAGGAAGATTTACCAAGCAAATGGAGAACACAAAAAAGCGGGGGTTGCAATACTAGTCTCTGATAAAACAGACTTTAAACCATCAAAGATCAAAAGAGACAAAGAAGGACATTACATAATGGTAAAGGGATCAATTCAACAGGAAGAGCTAACTATCCTAAATATATATGCACGCAACACAGGAGCACCCAGATTCATAAAGCAAGTCCTTAGAGACTTACAAAGAGACTTAGACTCCCATACAATAATCATGGGAGACTTCAACACTCCACTGTCAACATTAGACAGATCAACGAGACAGAAAGTTAACAAGGATATCCAGGAATTGAACTCATCTCTGCAGCAAGCAGACCTAATAGACATCTATAGAACTCTCCACCCCAAATCAACAGAATATACATTCTTCTCAGCACCACATCGTACTTACTCCAAAATTGACCACGTAATTGGAAGTAAAGCACTCCTCAGCAAATGTACAAGAACAGAAATTATAACAAACTGTCTCTCAGACCACAGTGGAATCAAATTAGAACTCAGGACTAAGAAACTCAATCAAAACCGCTCAACTACATGGAAACTGAACAACCTGCTCCTGAATGACTACTGGGTACATAACGAAATGAAGGAAGAAATAAAGATGTTCTTTGAAACCAATGAGAACAAAGATACAACATACCAGAATCTCTGGGACACATTTAAAGCAGTGTGTAGAGGGAAATTTATAGCACTAAATGCCCACAAGAGAAAGCAGGAAAGATCTAAAATTGACACTCTAACATCGCAATTAAAAGAACTAGAGAAGCAAGAGCAAACACATTCGAAAGCTAGCAGAAGGCAAGAAATAACTAAGATCAGAGAAGTACTGAAGGAGATAGAGACACAAAAAACCCTCCAAAAAATCAATGAATCCAGGAGTTGGTTTTTTGAAAAGATCAACAAAATTCACAGACCACTAGCAAGACTAATAAAGAAGAAAGGAGAGTAGAAACACATAGACGCAATTAAAAATGATAAAGGGGATATCACCACCGACCCCACAGAAATACAAACTACCATCAGAGAATACTATAAACACCTCTACGCAAATAAACTGGAAAATCTAGAAGAAATGGATAATTTCCTGGACACTTACACTCTTCCAAGACTAAACCAGGAAGAAGTTGAATCCCTGAATAGACCAATAGTAGGCTCTGAAATTGAGGCAATAATTAATAGCCTACCAACCAAAAAAAGTCCAGGACCAGATGGATTCACAGCTGAATTCTACCAGAGGTACAAGGAGGAGCTGGTACCATTCCTTCTGAAACTATTCCAATCAATAGAAAAAGAGGGAATCCTCCCTAACTCATTTTATGAGGCCAACATCATCCTGATACCAAAGCCTGGCAGAGACACAACAAAAAAAGAGAATTTTAGACCAATATCCCTGATGAACATCGATGCAAAAATCCTCAATAAAATACTGGCAAACCGGATTCAGCAGCACATCAAAAAGCTTATCCACCATGATCAAGTGGGCTTCATCCCTGGGATGCAAGGCTGGTTCAACATTCGCAAATCAATCAACATAATCCAGCATATAAACAGAACCAAAGACAAGAACCACATCATTATCTCAATAGATGCAGAAAAGGCTTTTGACAAAATTCAACAGCCCTTCATGCTGAAAACGTTCAATAAATTCGGTATTGATGGAACGTACCTCAAAATAATAAGAGCTATTTATGACAAACCCACAGCCAATATCATACTGAATGGGCAGAAACTGGAAAAATTCCCTTTGAAAACTGGCACAAGACAGGGATGCCCTCTCTCACCACTCCTATTCAACATAGTGTTGGAAGTTCTGGCTAGGGCAATCAGGCAAGAGAAAGAAATCAAGGGGATTCAGTTAGGAAAAGAAGAAGTCAAATTGTCCCTGTTTGCAGATGACATGATTGTATATTTAGAAAACCCCATTGTCTCAGCCCAAAATCTCCTTAAGCTGATAAGCAACTTCAGCAAACTCTCAGGATACAAAATTAATGTGCAAAAATCACAAGCATTCTTATACACCAGTAACAGACAAACAGAGAGCCAAATCAGGAATGAACTTCCATTCACAATTGCTTCAAAGAGAATAAAATACCTAGGAATCCAACTTACAAGGGATGTAAAGGACCTCTTCAAGGAGAACTACAAAACACTGCTCAGTGAAATCAAAGAGGACACAAACAAATGGAAGAACATACCATGCTCATGGATAGGAAGAATCAATATCGTGAAAATGGCCATACTGCCCAAGGTAATTTATAGATTCAATGCCATCCCCATCAAGCTACCAATGAGCTTCTTCACAGAATTGGAAAAAACTGCTTTAAAGTTCATATGGAACCAAAAAAGAGCCCGTATCTCCAAGACAATCCTAAGTCAAAAGAACAAAGCTGGAGGCATCACGCTACCTGACTTCAAACTATACTCCAAGGCTACAGTAACCAAAACAGCATGGTACTGGTACCAAAACAGAGATATAGACCAATGGAACAGAACAGAGTCCTCAGAAATAATACCACACATCTACAGCCATCTGATCTTTGACAAACCTGAGAGAAACAAGAAATGGGGAAAGGATTCCCTATTTAATAAATGGTGCTGGGAAAATTGGCTAGCCATAAGTAGAAAGCTGAAACTGGATCCTTTCCTTACTCCTTATACGAAAATTAATTCAAGATGGATTAGAGACTTAAATGTTAGACCTAATACCATAAAAATCCTAGAGGAAAACCTAGGTAGTACCATTCAGGACATAGGCATGGGCAAAGACTTCATGTCTAAAACACCAAAAGCAACGGCAGCAAAAGCCAAAATTGTCAAATGGGATCTCATTAAACTAAAGAGCTTCTGCACAGCAAAAGAAACTACCATCAGAGTGAACAGGCAACCTACAGAATGGGAGAAAATTTTTGCAATCCACTCATCTGACAAAGGGCTAATATCCAGAACCTACAAAGAACTCAAACAAATTTACAAGAAAAAAACAAACAACCCCATCCAAAAGTGGGCAAAGGATATGAACAGACATTTCTCAAAAGAAGACATTCATACAGCCAACAGACACATGAAAAAATGCTCATCATCACTGGCCATCAGAGAAATGCAAATCAAAACCACAATGAGATACCATCTCACACCAGTTAGAATGGCGATCATTCAAAAGTCAGGAAACAACAGGTGCTGGAGAGGATGTGGAGAAATAGGAACACTTTTACTCTGTTGGTGGGATTGTAAACTAGTTCAACCATTATGGAAAACAGTATGGCGATTCCTCAAGGATCTAGAACTAGATGTACCATATGACCCAGCCATCCCATTACTAGGTATATACCCAAAGGATTATAAATGATGCTGCTATAAAGACACATGCACACGTATGTTTATTGCAGCACTATTCACAATAGCAAAGACTTGGAATCAACCCAAATGTCCATCAGTGACAGATTGGATTAAGAAAATGTTGCACATATACACCATGGAATACTATGCAGCCATAAAAAAGGATGAGCTTGTGTCCTTTGTAGGGACATGGATGCAGCTGGAAACCATCATTCTTAGCAAACTATCACAAGAACAGAAAACCAAACACCGCATGTTCTCAGTCATAGGCAGTAACTGAACAATGAGATCACTTGGACTCGGGAAGGGGAACATCACACACCGGGGCCTATCATGGGGAGGGGGGAGGGGGGAGGGATTGCATTGGGAGTTATACCTGATGTAAATGACGAGTTGATGGGTGCAGCACACCAACATGGCACAAGTATACATATGTAGCAAACCTGCACGTTGTGCACATGTACCCTACAACTTGAAGTTTAATAATAATAAATAAATAAAAAATAAAAAATAAAAAATAAAAAAGTCCTGAATTTCTAGTAGGAAAGTTAATATCCTGCAGTCTAACCTGCAGTCTACAGACAAAAACATAACAAGGGCCACCAAATAATATGGACATATTAATTTGAATCAAGAATAGCATAATGGCACATTTTTGGCTTTCATAACCAAGCTGAATCAAAATATGATTAAAAACAAAATAATACAATAGAGCATGACAATTCTGGCAATGTAAGCCAACCAAAGGAATAGTGAGTAAAGCTAATTATTTGCACATAAAGCAGTGCATTAACTGACAACTCAAGTGTCCATCAAAACTGTTCAGGCACAGCTGGGTGCTGTAAGCCATCTGCACTGAATAAGCCTTCCAATTAAAATATTTCTAGCCATTGGGAAATCACAGGTCTTTCTCAGTACTGGGCACTGGTTCCAGTGGGCTGCTCACTGCTTACCCGACAGTTTTCTTTCAGACTCTTCCTGAGGTTAATAAAAGGCAGCTACTTTTCATTAAAATCTGCTTCTAGGCCACTTGTGGTGGCTCACACTCGTAATCCCAACACTTTGGGAGGCCAAGGCGGGTAGATCACCTGAGGTCAGGAGTTTGAGACCAGCCTAGCCAATATGGTGAAACCCCATCTCTACAAAAATACAAAAATTAGCCATGTGTAGTGGCTCAGACCTGTAATCCCAGCTACTTAGGAGGCTGAGGCAGGAGAATTGCTTGAACCTGGGAGATGGAGGTTGCAGTGAGCCAAGATCGTGCCATTGCACTCCAGCATGGGTGACTGAGTGAGAGTCTGTCCAAAAAAAAAAAAACCTGCTTCTATTATCTAATATCTAAAACATTCTTCATTTCCCCCTAATACCTCAAATGCTTCACATAGTGGGGAGAAAGGACCCATGGCAACTGATAAAATAGTCCTGAACATGAGATGTCTATTTGAAGAAGCACAGAAGTAGAAAGAAAGTAGAGAGCAGTCTAGATAAACTTTGAAAGCAATCTGAGACAGTGAAGACTTCTGGACATAGAAGAAGCATTTATTGGACACAAGCCCACTAAGTGCCAGACGCTATTGCCTTTGGTTAGAAGTAACCATCATTCTCAGCAAACTAACACATGAACAGAAAACCAAACACCGCATGTTCTCACTCATAAGTGGGAGTTGAACAATGAGAACACATGAATACAGAAAGGGGAATATCACACACCAGAGCCTGTCAGTGGGAGAGGGGTTAGGGGAGAGATAGCATTAGGAGAAATACCTAATGTAGATGATGGGTTAATGGGTGCAGCAAACCACCATGGCACATGTATACCTGTGTAACAAACCTGCATGTTCTGCACATGTACTGCAGAACTTAAAGTATAATAATATTAATAAAGTAGGCACCTGGAAATCAACTAATCACACCCATTTATTCAATCTGCCACTAGGTTCAGTGCAGAAGCTAAACTGATTTGTCTGTTCTATTCTACTGTGTAGGCTCTGGAGTAGAGCTGCCTGGACTTGAATTCCAGCTCTGTTTGCTACTTATGAGACATTTCACTTTGAACTATTTGTGTAATCACTCAGCCTATTTCTCACCTATAAATTAAGGATAATAAAACTACCTACTTCATAGATTATTATAAAGGTTGAGATTCAAAATGTATGTAATGCACCAGTATATGGTAATCATACAATAATTGTTAGCTGAGCTATTAGATGACAAAAAACCTCCACCTTATGTCTTAGGTGATCAATGTGTAAAGGTCTTAATCTTCAATATGCACAGTAATTTAAACCAGTTTTTTTATACTGTTTTTGAAGCCCAAATAGGTCTAGAAATAACAAAATGAGTTCTGCATCCTTGCATTACCCTTTACTGAGTCTAGTCACTGTATAAAGATCAAGGGAACTTCAGTTGCCTAAATGAGCTAATCATTTTTAAAAATATAAAGAAAGGAAAACAAAGCAACTAGAGGCCACATTGTGCACTTATTTACCAGAGTAGACAGAACACTAAGTTCATGGTGATTAATAAATGTCTTGACTAATTCTGAGAAAAATATAGAGACAATTAAAATAAGTCCAGGGGAGCATAACTCTTGCTCTCATATGCCTGATTACTCCCCTTCTCTCTATAGTACTAGGCTTTAGTAGCCAACCCAAAGATTTTTTATCATTGCACTGGATGTACAGTTCCATTCAGTCTGTATTTTTATTACAGGTAAAGATGGAATAATTACCATCCATTGATATGACCATAGACCAGAACAAACTAAAAAGAAGAAGAAAGATAAAAGATTGTAGAGTTGCTCTCTGGTGTCAACAATAGTCATTGGAGAACATACTATTTTGTGGCCTGGTATTTTTTTTTTTCTGGGACACATTGATTTTTTATTTAATTATTTATTATTATTATAATTATTATTATTATATAAACTAACAAAAACTACAAACGCCCAAACAGGGACTTGAGCCCTGGACCCTCAGATTAAAAGTCTGATGCTCTACTGACTGAGCTATCTGGGCGCTCCTGGCCTGGTATGTAATAGCTACATGGACAAAAATGAAATAAAGTATATTTATTTCTATTTCTCATTTTTGGGTCATATAATAGCATGATCTAGGATTAATAGGGACTTTAGATTAATCTATGGCTCTGTGAGAATTCACCAAAATCAATCTACTGACTCACAAAAAACAAAGCACCGAGAATATATATTTACAAACCTCTTCTAAAGAGTGAAAACTGCCTTGTTGTTTAGAAAAGGTTATGGACCTTTGATATATATATAAATGACAGTAAAATAAAATAAAAACTAGGCCCACAATAATCTGGAAAAGAAAAGATGGAAAGAGAGGAGGACACCACTGTGTAACAAGACAGAAACATGGACTCATCATAGTTTCTCTTAGGATAAGACCTTATGTATTCAGAAGAAACGCCTTGCTAAGTCATTGGATACTGAGAGTAAGAATTCAGCAGAATCTCAACTAACCAAAAACAATTTATTAGTTTGCAAAGGGAAGTGAGTGAAACCACAGGATATGAGAGAGGCAGAGAGTCTCCCACTGTGATTCACTTTTCCACTATGGATTTATACAACCCAAGCCATAGGAGAGCACCTTGTTTCTCCAAAGCCTTAGAGCTACCTTAGGGGAGAGCCAGAAATACAGTGAGAGAGAAACATACTGGGAAAAGATACAGGCATTTTCACAGACCAGGGATGAAGAAGAGAATGACATTTTCCATCCAGGCTCATACAAAGTAAGTCATTGTATGGGAATCCCCCCTCAGCCAGAATTGAAAGGCAAGTATGGAGCATGCTGGATTGGGCTGGAATTGGGTCCTCTCTCATCACAGGATGGGAGTGGGAAGAGAGCTGCTGGAGTCATGGTTTCTCTTGGGTGGTGAGATTTGCAGCCAGGTCTAGCTTTGCAACCTGGGACCAGTTTACACGTCTCATTGTTGAATGGCCCAGCCTGCTACTTTGGTAAGTCAGGGGAGTGAGCTGAACTGGCTCTGAGGAGCAATAGGGTGGCAGATATCACTCTTGCTCACCTGGATTGGGACTTTGAGCCACACCTTCCTTCCCTTGCAAAGAATTTGGTTCAGTGGTGCTTCCTTTGTTCCATGCCTAGACATATTTCCAGTCATTCAACACACCTACTCATCTGGATTAGAAGCCTGAGCTACTCCTTCCTTTTCACATAGAGAACTTGGTGCAGTGATGCACTCTCCACTTCATATCCAGAAATATTTTTAGGGATTTGGAGCACCCATGCATCTAGATTAGGAGGATACGCTGCCCCTCCCTTCCTGTGCAGAGAATTGTGGAAATAGAAGTTTCTCCACTCCATGCTCAGACACATCACTGGGTACTTGGTGCCTTACCGCTAAAACTTCCACTGGATCTGATGCTTGCACTTTCCATTAGGGAACCTGTGGGCAGGCCTATTCCACCTGGCCCTCCCTGCTTGTTCCCCAAATCCTGAGATGAGTAGAGAGCTGATAGTGCATTCTGAATATCACCCCATTGGTTAAGGCAACAGAGAGCTGCTCCTGGTAAATAAAGATCAGGCATATACCCATCTGAGTCTGCTGAAACAGACTTACCTGTAAACTTCACTTACTTGCCTGAGGATTGATCTGCAAAAGCCCATAGAAAATATGCTGACACAAGTGAACAGCATTGGGGAAATGATATAAGCTTCCTGAGATTTCAAATGTTTACCCCTTCTCACAAGAGCCAGTAAGCCTGCTTACCTTCCCAGTGCAACACTATTACAACTAGCATTTGAGAAAGATAAAATACAGAAGGTACATATAACCAAGGAATTTATAAAAAATCTTTGCCACTAAAAACAGCTAGAACTAGAGCCAAAGGACCCTTTACAACATACACTTTTCCTTCCACAAGGAGGGAAAGGAAATTCCATCTAAACAACAGTCATTTAAAAAAAAAAAAAGAAGAAGAAGAAGAAGAAGAAGAAAACATAGCATACCCAGATGAGAAGAAATCACATAAACAATTGTGGAAAAACAGAGTATTACAACACACCCAAAGGATCACACTAACTCTGTAGAAATGGATCTTAACCAAAATGAAATCTTTGAACTATCAGATAAAGAATTCAAAATATTAATTTTAAAGAAGTTCAGTGATATCCAAGAGAAAGCTGAAAATACCATAAATATATCAGAAAAACTATTAGAAAATGAACAAAGAGATGTCTATTATTTGAAAACAGCGACTTTGTTTGATGGGTGGAGCAAGATGGCCGAATAGGAACAGCTCCAGTCTCCAACTCCCAGCGCGAGCCAGCGACACAGAAGACTGGTGATTTCTGCATTTTCAACTGAGGTACTGGGTTCATCTCACTAGGGTGTACTGGACAGTCGGTGCTGGTCAGCTGCTGCAGCCTGACCAGCCAGAGTTGAAGCAGGGCGAGGCATGGCCTCACCTGGGAAGTGCAAGGGGGAAGGGAATCTCTTTTCCTAGCCAGAGGAACTGAGACACACAACATCTAGAAAATCGGGTAACTCCCACCCCAATACTGCGCAAGCGGGCACACCAGGAGATTATATCCCACACCTGGCCGGGAGGGTCCCATGCCCACGGAGCCTCCCTCATTGCTAACACAGCAGTGTGCGATCTAACCACAAGGCAGCAGCAAGGCTGGGGGAGGGGCGCCCGCCATTGCTGAGGCTTAAGTTGGTAAACAAAGCCCCTGGGAAGCTCGAACTGGGTGGAGCTCACAGCAGCTCAAGGAAAACTGCCTGTCTCTGTAGACTCCACCTCTGGGGACAGGGCACAGATAAACAAAAGCAGCAGAAACCTCTGCAGACGCAAACGACTCTGTCTGACACCTTTGAAGAGAGCAGTGGATCTCCCAACACGGAGGTTGAGATCCGAGAAGGGACAGACTGCCTGCTCAAGTGGGTCCCTGACGCCTGAGTAGCCTAACTGGGAGACATCCATCACTAGTGGGAGTCTGACATCCCACACCTCACAGGGTGGAGTACACCCCTGAGAGGAAGCTTCCAAAGCAAGAATCAGACAGGTACACTCGCTGTTCAGCAATATTCTATCTTCCGCAGCCTCTGCTGCTGATACCCAGGCAAACAGGGTCTGGAGTGGACCTCAAGCAATCTGCAACAGACCTACAGCTGAGGGTCCTGACTGTTAGAAGGAAAACTATCAAACAGAAAGGACACCTACACCAAAAACCCATCAGTACATCACCATTTTCAAAGACCAGAGGCAGACAAAACCACAAATATGGAGAAAAAGCAGGGCAGAAAAGCTGGAAATTCAAAAAATAAGAGCACATCTTCCCCGGCAAAGGAGCACAGCTCATCGCCAGCAACGGATCAAACCTGGACAGAGAATGACTTTGACGAGATGAGAGAAGAAGGCTTCAGTCCACCAAACTTCTCAGAGATAAAGGAGGAATTACATACCCAGCACAAAGAAACTAAAAATCTTGAAAAAAAAGTGGAAGAATTGATGGCTAGAGTAATTAATGCAGAGAAGGTCATAAACGAAATGAAAGACATGAAAATCATGACACGAGAAATACGCGACAAATGCACAAGCTTCAGTAACCAACTCGATCAACTGGAAGAAAGAGTATCAGCGATTGAGGATCAAATGAATGAAATGAAGCGAGAAGAGAAAACAAAAGAAAAAAGAAGAAAAAGAAATGAACAAAGCCTGCAAGAAGTATGGGATTATGTAAAAAGACCAAATCTACATCTGATTGGGGTGCCTGAAAGTGAGGGGGAAAATGGAACCAAGTTGGAAAACACTCTTCAGGATATCATCCAGGAGAACTTCCCCAACCTAGTAGGGCAGGACAACTTTCAAATACAGGAAATACAGAGAACGCCACAAAGATACTCCTCGAGAAGAGCAACTCCAAGACACATAATTGCCAGATTCACCAGAGTTGAAATGAAGGAAAAAATCTTAAGGGCAGCCAGAGAGAAAGGTCGGGTTACCCACAAAGGGAAGCCCATCAGACTAACAGCAGATCTCTCGGCAGAAACTCTCCAAGCCAGAACAGAGTAGGGGCCAATATTCAACATTCTTAAAGAAAAGAATTTTAAACCCAGAATTTCATATCCAGCCAAACTAAGTTTCATAAGTGAAGGAGAAATAAAATCCTTTACAGATAAGCAAATGCTTAGAGATTTTGTCACCACTAGGCCTGCCTTACAAGAGACCCTGAAGGAAGCACTAAACATGGAAAGGAACAACCGGTACCAACCATTGCAAAAACATGCCAAAATGTAAAGACCATCAAGGCTAGGAAGAAACTGCATCAACTAACGAGCAAAATAACCAGTTAATATCATAATGGCAGGATCAAGTTCACACATAACAATCTTAACCTTAAATGTAAATGGACTAAATGCTCCAATTAAAAGACACAGACTGGCAAACTGGATAAAGAGTCAAGAACCATCAGTCTGCTGTATACAGGACACCCATCTCACATGCAGAGACATACATAGGCTCAAAATAAAGGGATGGAGGAAGATCTACCAAGCAAATGGAGAACAAAAAAAAAGCAGGGGTTGCAATACTAGTCTCTGATAAAACAGACTTTAAACCCTCAAAGATCAAAAGAGACAAAGAAGGCCATTACATAATGATAAAGGGATCCATTCAACAGGAAGAGCTAACTATCCTAAATATATATGCACCCAATACAGGAGCACCCAGATTCATAAAGCAAGTCCTTAGAGACTTACAAAGAGACTTAGACTCCCATACAATAATAATGGGAGACTTCAACACTCCACTGTCAATATTAGACAGATCAACGAGACAGAAAGTTAAAAAGGATATCCAGGAATTGAACTCATCTCTGCAGCAAGCAGACCTAATAGACATCTATAGAACTCTCCACCCCAAATCAACACAATATACATTCTTCTCAGCACCACATCACACTTATTCCAAAATTGACCACATAATTGGAAGTAAAGCACTTCTCAGCAAATGTACAAGAACAGAAATTATAACAAACTGTCTCTCAGACCACAGTGCAATCAAACTAGAACTCAGAACTAAGAAACACAATCAAAACCGCTCAACTACATGGAAACTGAACGGCCTGCTCCTGAATGACTACTGGGTACATAACGAAATGAAGGCAGAAATAAAGATGTTCTTTGAAACCAATGAGAACAAAGATACAACATACCAGAATCTCTGGGACATATTTAAAGCAGTGTGTAGAGGGAAATTTATAGCACTTAATGCCCACAAGAGAAAGCAGGAAAGGTCTAAAATTGACACTTTAACATCACAATTAAAAGAACTAGAGAAGCAAGAGCAAACACATTCGAAAGCTAGCAGAAGGCAAGAAATAACTAAGATCAGAGCAGAACTGAAGGAGATAGAGACACAAAAATCCCTGCAAAAAATCAATGAATCCAGGAGTTGATTTCTTGAAAAGATCAACAAAATTGACAGACCTCTGGCAAGACTAATAAAGAAGAACAGAGAGAAGAATCAAATAGACGCAATAAAAAATGATAAAGAGGATATCACCACCGACCCCACAGAAAAACAAACTACCATCAGAGAATACTATAAACACCTCTACGCAAATAAACTAGAAAATCTAGAAGAAATGGATAATTTCCTGGACACTTACACTCTTCCAAGACTAAAGCAGGAAGAATTTGAATTCCTGAATAGACCAATAGCAGGCTCTGAAATTGAGGCAATAATTAATAGCCTACAACCAAAAAAAGTCCAGGACCAGATGGATTCACAGCTGAATTCTACCAGAGGTACAAGGAGGAGCTGCTACCATTCCTTCTGAAACTATTCCAATCAATAGAAAAAGAGGGAATCCTCCCTAACTCATTTTATGAGGCCAACATCATCCTGATACCAAAGCCTGGCAGAGACACAACAAAAAAAGAGAATTTTACCAATATCCCTGATGAACATCGATGCAAAAATCCTCAATAAAATACTGGCAAACCGGATTCAGCAGCACATCAAAAAACTTACCCACCATGATCAAGTGGGCTTCATCCCTGGGATGCAAGGTTGGTTCAACATTCGCAAATCAATAAACATAATCCAGCATATAAACAGAACCAAAGACAAAAACCACATGATTATCTCAATAGATGCAGAAAAGGCTTTTGACAAAATTCAACAGCCCTTCATGCTAAAAACGCTCAATAAATTCGGTATTGATGGAATGTACCTCAAAATCATAAGAGCTATTTATGACAAACCCACAGCCAATATCATACTGAATGGGCAGAAACTGGAAAAATTCCCTTTGAAAACTGGAACAAGACAGGGATGCCCTCTCTCACCATTCCTATTCAACATAGTGTTAGAAGTTCTGGCTAGGGCAATCAGGCAAGAGAAAGAAATCAAGGGGATTCAGTTAGGGAAAGAAGAAGTCAAATTGTCCCTGTTTGCAGATGACATGATTGTATATTTAGAAAACCCCATTGTCTCAGCCCAAAATCTCCTTAAGCTGATAAGAAACTTCAGCAGTCTCAGGATACAAAATTAATGTGCAAAAATCACAAGCATTCTTATACACCTGTAACAGACAAACAGAGAGCCAAATCATGAATGAACTTCCATTCACAATTTTTCAATGAGAATAAAATACCTAGGAATCCAACTTACTAGGGATGTAAAGGACCTCTTCAAGGAGAACTACAAACCACTGCTCAGTGAAATCAAAGAGGACACAAACAAATGGAAGAACATACCATGCTCATGGATAGGAAGAATCAATATCATGAAAATGGCCATCCTGCCCAAGGTAATTTATAGATTCAATGCCATCCCCATCAAGCTACCAATGAGTTTCTTCATAGAATTGGAAAAAACTGCTTTAAAGTTCATATGGAACCAAAAAAGAGCCCGCATCTCCAAGACAATCCTAAGTCAAAAGAACAAAGCTGGAGGCATCATGCTACCTGACTTCAAACTATACTACAAGGCTACAGTAACCAAAACAGCATGGTACTGGTACCAAAACAGAGATATAGACCAATGGAACAGAACAGAGTCCTCAGAAATAATACCACACATCTACAGCCATCTGATCTTTGACAAACCTGAGAGAAACAAGAAATGGGGAATGGATTCCCTATTTAATAAATGGTGCTGGGAAAATTGGCTAGCCATAAGTAGAAAGCTGAAACTGGATCCTTTCCTTACTCCTTATACGAAAATTAATTCAAGATGGATTAGAGACTTAAATGTTAGACCTAATACCATAAAAACCCTAGAAGAAAACCTAGGTAATACCATTCAGGACACAGGCATGCGCAAGGACTTCATGTCTAAAACACCAAAAGCAATGGCAACAAAAGCCAAAATTGACAAATGGGATCTAATTAAACTAAAGAGCTTCTGCACAGCAAAAGAAACTACCATCAGAGTGAACAGGCAACCTACAGAATGGGAGAAAATTTTTGTAATCTACTCATCTGACAAAGGGCTAATATCCAGAACCTACAAAGAACTCAAACAAATTTACAAGGAAAAAACAAACAACCCCATCGAAAAGTGGGCAAAGGATATGAACAGACAGTTCTCAAAAGAGGACATTCATACAGCCAACAGACACATGAAAAAATGCTCATCATCACTGGCCATCAGAGAAATGCAAATCAAAACCACAATGAGATACCATCTCACACCAGTTAGAATGGCAATCATTAAGAAAATCAGGAAACAACAGGTGCTGAAGAGGATGTGGAGAAATAGGAACACTTTTACTCTGTTGGTGGGATTGTAAACTAGTTCAACCATTATGGAAAACAGTATGGCGATTCCTCAAGGATCTAGAACTAGAAGTACCATATGACCCAGCCATCCCATTACTGGGTATATACCCAAAGGATTATAAATGATGCTGCTATAAAGACACATGCACACGTATGTTTATTGCGGCACTATTCTCAATAACAAAGACTTGGAATCAACCCAAATGTCCATCAGTGACAGACTGGATTAAGAAAATGTGGCACATATACACTATGGAATACTATGCAGCCATAAAAAAGGATGAGTTTGTGTCCTTTGTAGGGACATGGATGCAGCTGGAAACCATCATTCTCAGCAAACTATCGCAAGAACAGAAAACCAAACACCACATGTTCTCACTCATAGGTGGGAACTGAACAATGAGATCACTTGGACTCGGGAAGGGGAACATCACACACCGGGGCCTATCACGGGGAGGGGGGAGGGGAGAGGGATTGCATTGGGAGTTATACCTGATGTTAATGACGAGTTGATGGGTGCTGACGAGTTGATGGGTGCAGCACGCCAACATGACACAGGTATACATATGTAACAAACCTGCACTTTATCTACATGTACCCTAGAACTTAAAGTATAACAATAAAAAAAAAGATATAAACACACAAACACACACTCAAACACACACAAGCACACTCTTGCCATCATCGCTATTATTTATTTGTTAAAAGCTTTTGTTGTGGAAAATTCTGAACAAACCTAAAGAAATGAATATAATGAATACATTTTTTTCATACTTAATATCAGTAACTGTTTAATCTTATTTCATCTATATATACCAGTAAGTTGTTTTCAAGCAAATCTCAGACTGCATTTTGAAATCTAAAATCTAAGCTTCAGTATATATCTCTCAGAAATTAGGGCTTCAAAAATAATCACAGTAGCATCTTCACACTTTAAAAATGTTACATTATTAATGTCATCTAATATACAATCAGTATTTAAATTTCCCTAAATACTATGTGTAGGTTTTTTGACTGACTTGCTTGAATCATGATAAAAAATTGCATTTGGTTTTTTTCTTGTTTGTTTTAATTATTTCTTAATTCTTAAGTTTGTTTTAATTGTTTATTAACTTGTCTTATATTTATTTAGGAGAGAGTAAAACTATCCTTGTTTGCAGATGACATGATCCTATATCTAGAAAATCCCACCGTCTCAGCCCCAAGGCTTCCTAAGCTGATAAACAACTTCAGCAAAGTCTCAGGAAACAAAATCAATGTGCAAAAATTACTAGCATTCCTGTACACCCAGAATCAAGCTGAGAACCAAATCAGGAAGAAACTCCCATTCCTAACTGACAGAAAAAGAATAGAATGCATAGGAGTACAGGTAACGAGGAAGGTAAAAAATCTGTAGGAGAATTATAAACTACTGCTCAAATAAATCAGAGATGGCACAACCATATAGAAAAACATTTCATGCTCATTGATAGGAAGAATTAATATTGTTAAAATGGCCATACCACCCAAAGCAATTTATAGATTCAATGCTATTCCTATTAAACTACAATTGGCATTCTTCACAGAACTAGAAAAAAAGTATTTTAAAATTTGTATGGAACCAAAAAAGAGGTGAATAGCCATCACAATCCTTAGCAAAAAGAGCAAAGCTGGAGGCATCACACTACCCAACTTCAAACTATAATACAGTGCTACAGTAACCAAAACAGCATGGTACTGGTACAAAAACAGACACATAGACCAGTGGAAAAGAACAGAGAACCTAGAAATAAGACCACACACCTACTGTTATTTTATCTTTGACAAAGCTGACAAAAACAAGCAATGGGAAAAGGATTCCCTATTCAATAAATGGTGCAGGGCTAACTAGCTAGCTATAGGCAGAAGACTGAAACTGGGCCCCTTCCTTACAAGGTATATAAAAGCTAACCTGGGATGGATTAAGGACTCAAATGTAAAACCTGAAACTATAAAAACCATGGAAGAAAACCTGGTCAACACCATTCAGGACATAGGCATGGGCAAAGATTTCATAAGAAAGACACCAAAAGCAATCACAACTATAGCAAAAATTGACAAATGGGATCTAATTAAATTAAAGAGCTTCTGCACAGCAAAATAAACTATCAACATAGTGGACAGATAACCTACAGAATGGGAGAAAATTTTTGCAAACTATGCATCTGACAAAGATCTAATATTCAGAATTTATAAGGAACTTAAACAACTTTACAAGAAGAAAACAAGCAACCCTATACAATATTAAGCAAAGGACATGAATAGGCACTTTTCCAAAGAAGACATACATGCAGCCAACAATCAGATGAAAGAAAAGCTCAACATCACTGACTGTATTAGTCCATTCTCATGCTGCTATAAGGACATACGCAAGACCAGGTAATTTATAGAAGAAAGAGTTTTAATGGACTCACAGTTCTACAGGGCTTGGGAGGCCTCAGGAAACTTATAATTCTGGTGAAAGGGGAAACACCATGTCCTTCTTCACATAGCGGCAGTAAGGAGAAGGGCTGAGCAAAAGGGGGAAAAGCCCCTTATAAAACCATCAGATCTCGTGAGAACTCACTACTATGATGAGAATAGCATGGAGGTAAACTCCCCATGATACAATTACCTCTCACCAGGTCCCTCCCAGGACATGTGGGTATTATGGGAACTATAATTCAAGATGAGATTTGAGTGGGGACACAGTCAAATCATATCACTTATCATAAGAGAAATGCAAATCAAAACCACAATGAGAGAACATCTCACACTAGTCAGAATGGCTACTATCAAAAAGTTAAAAAAAAAAAAAAAAAAAAGAAAAAAACCCCAGATACTGGAAATGTCGTGGAGAAAATGGAACATGTTTATACTGTCAGTGGGAGTGTAAACTAGTCCAACCATTATGAAAGACAGTGTGACAATTCCTCAAAGTCCTAAAGACAGAAATGCCATTCAACCCAGCAATCCCATTACTGGGTATATACACAAAGGCATAGAAATCATTCTATTATAAAGACAAATGCCTGCACCTGTTCATTGCAGTACTATTCACGATAGCAAATACATGGAATCTACCTAAATGCCCATCAACAATAGACTGGATAAAGAAAATGCACCCCATATACACCATGGGACACTATGCAACCATAAAAAAAGAATGAGGTTATGTCCTTTGTGGGGACATGGATGGAGCTGAAGGCCATTATTCTTAGCAAACTAACACAGGAATAGAGAACCAAATACAGCAAGTTCTCACTTATAAGTGGGAACTAAATCATGGGAACACATAAACACATAGAGGGTAACACACATGGGGACTTTATGGAGGATGGAGGGTGAGAGGAGAGACATGATTAGGAAAAATAACGAACGGGTACTAGGCTTAATACCTAGGTAATGAAACAATCTGTACAACAAACCCCCTTAACACAAGTTTGCCTATGTAATAAACCTGCACATGTACCACTGAACTTAAAATAAAAGTTAAAAAATGTAAAAAAAATAATAATAATAAGGCAGAGAAAACTGGGAGTTCTGCGTACTGTTGCCTTAACCATAAAGGAAAACAACTTTAATAATTCAGAACATTTTCCTCTTGGGCCTGATGGAACAGAGCAAAGTTTGACACTTGAGCATACTTAAACTTTAAAACTCCTAACATTAGCATGACCCTTGTTTTTCCTTTTGAACAACCGGGAAATTATCTGTAAAGAAAAGTTCTCAAACATGAGCTGAAACCTGGTTTCTCTATTTCATCCCAACTCCAAGGTAAAACTAACACAAAGAAAACTTTACAAGTATCTACCAATTTAAAAAATTTTTAAAAAAAGATCAATAGTAAGCCCAAAACTACATTACATCTATTTGTTTAGCGGATGTTTTGTGGTTTGTTGATGTTGGTTTTTTTGTCTGCTTTTTCTTTTATGTACTTTGTTTACATTGTATCTCCATCCTGTTAAATAGCTATAATTGCTTACTAATTTAATTACTGTAGCTCTTCAAACTACACATTGATTTATTGTTATTGTATTTGTTTTATAAAATTATATTATATAAATATCTTTGCTTCATTTTAATTTTTTTGTTATTTCTATAGATTTTCAAGTTTTTTACAAACTTGAATTTCACTTGACTTGAAAATAAAACCACTGTAATTCAATTGTTCATTTACTCAGCTTATGTAGTGGAGAGAGCAAATTAAGATTTAGAGAAGTTCATCAAGACTTGTCTGTATTCAGTGGTACTTACTGGTTGTTATAGGAAGACTGAACATAAAAGCCTAGAAAAAGAGAACTTACAGAATGGCTCCTGAACAAGCTTGAGGAATCAGAAAATAGTTTATGTAAATCTTTCCTATCTCATCATTGTTGTTTATCTAGAATTGGGCTATAAAAGAAAATAAATGGCAATGGACATCCATTTCCTTGTTTTCCTTTCTATTACTTCATTGCAAACAGGATGCTTTCATTTCCTAGGTATTTTCTGCCAGTATAATTGGAGCTGATGACAAATGTGATAAAAATAATAACAACTCACCTTCTTGGGACCATGAAGTGACTCCACTGGGTGCCATTATTGTTTGACTCACTCTTCTGTGAGAAATCAGTCTCAAGACACCAGTTAAATAAATAAACTGTATACCACAAAAGTCTACATTATGACTGTCATTGTCCCTTTTATAACACCCCTCTTTTTATAATGACTCCCTTTTATAATGTTCCTCCACTTCTATTCATTGTGGGAAGAGCCCACACTTTCAGGTTGTTTTATCAGAAAAAAAAGTTGGAATCTCTCCTTGGCTTATTTCTGGCTTAGACCTACTCAGAGACATAAGGATTACAACTGACTCAATTTCTTTATTTTATTTCAGGATTCAAAAGATAATAAGTTAAAATTAATTCATTTTTACAGGTAGGTCTCAGTGAATGAGCCATAATCAATATTCTACCCTAAACACAAACTTCACTTCTCTTCTAGTGAGACATATTTATGTCAACATTCAGTGAATTACCCTGGTAAAACTGCTTAGGCTTTTCTTTCTCTTGACATCCAAAAAGTTTCTCACAAAGAGAATTTTAAGAAATTTATTGCTCATTTTATTTGGTGTTGATTACTCTAAATAATCTAATAAACAGGTAAAGGGAATCACATACAAAGAACTTCTGTTGAATAGTAAAATACATCTTATAATTTTACTAGGATAGCAGATTTCTATTGCTGCTTGTTTACTTTTTGTCCATAGTTTGCATTACCACAGTACTTATCAATTGATAAGAAATAATATGGGCTAGGTTTTTTTAATGTGGCCACTGGATTAAAAAATTAACTTTTCAGTAATCAGCAAAATCTGATAGAATTTATTTTGCTCCTAAGAGAAATCTTCAAGAAAAAGAATTAAAAGAAAAGTTTACAGAATAAATGCCCTATCATAATAAAAGTTTGGTATAAATGTTCACAGTATTTTTCTTAACTGTTCTACTCCCCAGTGAAAGGGGCAAAAATCCTCTGTTAGATATTTTCTAATCCTTAAGTGACTTGTCATCTTTATGGAGTGAGAGGTCATTTGGCAAGTCGAAGAGAGTAAGCTTAGATAGTGATGGGTAATCTAATAGGGGGTGACAATTTGGGACCACCTGGACATTATTGCAAGTGTCTAGGCCTACTATTTATACTGGAATATGTCAGGTCTCCTGAGAGGAAGAATAAAGACTTTGAGACCGAGAATCAACTATAGAATACCAAGGTTAATACACACAACAAGAGAAGATAAATGGTGTTTCCCAATTTCTCAAGGAAGAGGGTAACTGATAAGTTTCCATGACTTAGGAGAAAGTCAAGGTACCTGAGCCTTATCTTGGACCACTGGTTCATAGTTGGCCAGGAAGTGTTATGAGTTTCCTGCTGAGTTATCCATCTGTCCATAAATTGAGCTCTTCAAGAAAAAGCATATAAAAATTGAAATATCCAAGTAAATTTGAGAAGTCTAATAAATAATAACATATTCCGGTTCAAAATAAATCCTTCCTCATCTTTAAGGACAGCTCAGAATTGGTAAGAATGGTATAGGTTAATATTTGAACAAACTGGAATCAGTGATAACAGCCATTGTCGTAGGAAATCTACAGTCAACTCTGATCCTAGTTGTGAAACATTTAGAAAGTTTTAAGAAGAAAATACATTCAGGGTTAGGAGGAAAACTTGGATCTCTTAAAGGAAATAAGTGGAAGCTCAGATAAATCAGTGTTTTTTCTATCCAATGTTAAATGTACTAACTATAAAAGAGCAGTAGCTGAGCTAAAACACCCCACCATACAGGACAAGCAACTCTAGTACCCTTCTTCCCTAGAACTGGACTAGCCTCCTAGAGTCTGAGATACCAAAAGACCCCAGTCCCCAGGGAGCTGAGTCATCACTGTGCTGCTCCATTCCTCCAAGGGCCCAAACAACAGTCATTCTTGGATTCTTGTCGCTGCTGCCGCCGCTGCTGCTGCTATACTTGGCCTCATAGAGTCTGCATTATTGCCAAGACCCACCATCCTGGGGTCCAGAGTCTAGGTTCTACATGGTGCCTCATCGCCAAGGACCCAAGATGCCACTGAGCCCTAGGGACTCAGGTTTCCAAATTATAGTTATACCCTGCACCCTGAGATTGAAACTTCAGAGTACCCTTCCTCCCTGGAGTCAGGCCAGGGCTGTGCCCTCCCCATCGGGGGTGGAATCACAGTACAACAGAACCCCCTGGATCCAAGCTGCCCGGGGGTGTCTCAAAGCCACAGATCCTGGTGCTGTGAGCAACCAACCAACCCTGCAACAGAGGGTGAACCTGCATTCCAAGGCCCAAGTGCCACAATAGGTTTGTGAGACTCTGAACCTAGGACCCTCAGCCCCACATTGTCCAAGCACCTGTATCTGCTGGAATCCTGCTGTTTGGAAGCTGTAAGATGTAATGAGAAGAGGAATCTCTTCAATTATGTCTCTCCATTGTGAGGAAAGTGAGAATAGAAGGATCTCAGGAGCTCTCATGACAGAAAACATTAATAACCTACACTGCCACCATGACTACTACAAACTTCTGGAGCCTAAGACACTGAGGACCTCCAGTTATTGATGATAATGAAAACAGCTGAAGAAGCTGCTTGGAAACTATATCACTGCAGCTATGCGGAAACAGAATAACCATACCCTTTCCAACCAGCACACTAAGACCCCACTGCAGGTAAAAATCTTTCTCTATGAAATCCACTCAAATGTTGAAAGAGGTGATTGTTCCACCAGATACACAGACATCAACGCAGGGACACACACAAAAAAATACGAAAAAGTAAGGAAATATGACATCACCAAAAGACACTAATAACTCTAGTAACTGACATGAATGAAAGGGAAATCAACAAATTGCTGGAAAAGGAATTCATAATAATGAAAAGGAAACTCAATTAGAAACAAAAATATAGATAGATAAATCAAAAAATAAGAAAAATGAATTAATATATGAACAAGAAATTCAACAAAAAATAAGTAATGTTGCAGCTGAAGAATTCAATAATTAAATAAAAAATACAATAGAGAGCTGCAACAGGAGACTTGGACTTGATTGAGCAGAAGAAAGAATCACTAAACTTGAAGATAGGCATTTGAAATTAACCAGTTTGAAAAAATATATGTAAGAATAAAAAAGAGTAAAGACAGTTTACAAAACTTATGGGACACCATAAGCCTGCAAATTTTATCATGAGAATTCCAAAAGAAGAGATAGAAAATAGTTTGAAAAAAAATAATTTGTTGAAATAATAGCTGAAAACTTACCAAGTGTAGGGAAAGATATAGACACCCAAACCTTGGGAGATTAAAAGCCCCCAAATAAATTCAACCCTAAAAGTCCTCCCCAAGGCATTTTATAGTCAAAATGTCATAAGTGAAAGACAAAGAGGGAATTCTAAAAACAAGAGAATAGCCCCAAGTTACAATAAGGGAATTCCCATAAAACAAATGCAGTTTTTGCAGCAGAAACCTTACAGGTGGGGAGAAAATGAAGACATATTCAAAATATTGAAAGAAGAAAATTGTGATCCACGAATATTATACACAGCCAAGCTGTCTTTCAGAAAGAGGGAGAAATAAAATATTTCCCAGACAACAATTATGAAAGAATGAAAAAGCAGGGTGTTACAGCACCCTCAAAATATTGCACTAACTTTCTAACAATTTATCCTAATCAAAATAAAAATTTTGACATGCCAGAAACAAAATTCAAACTATTGATTTTAAAGAAGGTAATGGAGATTCGAAAGAAACCTGAAAACTAACACAAAGAAATCAGAAAATCAATTTGGGATATAAACAAGAAATTGACCAAGTAGGTAGGTAGGTAGGTAGGTAGGTAGGTAGGTAGGTAGATAGATAGATAGATAGATAGATAGATAGATAGACAGAAAGATAGATAGATATCTTAATAAAAAAACAGAACCTCTGGAAATACAAAAAGTATTGGAGGAACTTAAAAATACAGTTGAAATTTTCAACAACAGACCAAGCAGAAGATGAAATCTCAGAACTTGAATACAGGTCTTTTTCATTAATTTGGTTAAACAAAAATAAAGAAAAATATTTAAAAAGAATAAACATACCTGGCACATTGGTTCATGCCTGTAATTTCAGGGGGGATCACTTAAGGTCAAGAGTTCAGGACCAGCTTAAGAAATATAGTGAGACCCAATCTCTGCAAAAAAAGTTTAAAAGTTTAAAAAATTAGCTAGGCATAGTGGAGTGGCATGTGCCTGCAGTCCCAGCTGCTTGAGAGGCTAAGGAAAGAAGATTACTTGAGCCCAGAAGTTTGAGTGCAGTGAGCTATGATAGTACTACTGCACTCCAGGTTGGACAGCAAAGCAAGACTTGTCTCAAAAAAAAAAAAAAAAAAAAATAGTGAAGCTTTTCAGAGGACAAACTGATAAACTTTATGAATCATTCTTATTACCAAGGGACAAAAAAAGAGCAAATGATTTGTAAACCTATTTAAGAAAATAATTAAGACTTCCCTAGTATAGAAAGAGATTTAAACATTCAGATACAAGAGGAGAAGTGAACACCAGAAAAATACATTGTAAGATGAACTTTGCCAAGACATATAGTCATCAGACTATCTAAAGTCAACCTGGAGAAAAAATATCCTAAAATCAACAAGAGAAGAGTTTCTAGTCACTTGCAAAAGAAATGCCATCAGACTAACAGCAGACTTCTCAGTCTACTGTTACATGCCGTTATATATTGGGATTCTATTTTAACAGTGTTTGAAGAAAAAAAGCTGTCAACCATGAATTTTATATTCTGTTGGAATAAGCTTCATAAATAAAGAAGAAACAGTCTTTTCCAGAAGAGTAAATGCTAAGGCAATTCATCACCACTAAACCAACACTACAAGAAATGCTCAGAGTTAAAAATATGGAAACAAAAAGTTAATACTTGCCATCATTAAAACACACAAAAGGAAAAAACTCACAGGACTTATAAGACAGTTACACAAATGAGGAAGAGAGAAATCAGATAACAACATGACAGAACTCTACCAAACCAAAATTACAGACTTTAGACAAAACAAAGAATCCACAAAGCAACAAGATAACAATTAATAATTATGACCAGAATAAAATTTCACATCTCAATTAACCTTGAATGTAAATACATTAAATTCTCTGCTTGAAAAATATAGATTAGTAAAATAGATTTTAAAAACCATGAACCAACTACATATTGCTTAAAATAAAGTCATTTTACTGGTATGGACATTTATAGACAAAAGATAAAGAAATGAAAAAACATATGGAAACAGGAATGAAAAGCAAACAGACTTATAAAAGACAGAGGTCTTTATATAATAATAAAAAGACAATTTTTAAAAAAATTGATTTCGAAAGTTTTAATAAGAAATAATAATCCTAAATATATACGTGTCTAACATTGAAGAACACAGATTTGCAAAACAAATATAAACAGAACTTAAAAAAAAGAGAGAGAGAGAAATAGAAAGCAGTATAACAACAGTGGAGGAGAAGGGGTGGCTGGTAAAATGGCTGAATAGAAACAGCTCCGGTCTGCAGTTTCCAGCGAGATCAATACAGAAGGCGGGTGATTTCTGTGTTTCTAACTGAGGTAGCGGGCTCATCTCACTGGGACTGGTTAGAGAGTAGGTGCAGCCCAGGGAGGGTGAGCCAAAGCAGGGTGTGGCATCTCCTCACCTGGGAAGCACAAGTAGTTGGGGAACTCCCTCCCCCAGCCAAGGGAAGCCATGAGTCTTTACCACGAGAAATAGTGCATTCCAGCTCAGATACTACGCCTTTCCCATGGTCTTTGCAACCCACAGACCAGCAGATTCCCTTGGGTGCTTACACCACCAGGCCCCTGGGTTTCAAGCACAAAACTGGGTGGTCATTTGAGCAGACACCAAGCTAGCTGCAGGAATTTATTTTCATACCCCAGTGGCACCTAGAACTCAACCAAGACAGAACCGTTCACTCCCCTGGAAAGGGGGCTGAAGTCAAGTAACCAAATGGTCTAGCTAAGCAGGTCCTGCCCCAACAGAGCCCAGCAAGCTAAGATCCACTGGCTTGAAATTCTCGCTGCCAGTAGAGCAGTCTGAAGTCGACCTGGGACACTCCAGCTTGGTGGGGGTTGGGGCTTTCACCATCACTGAGGCATGAGTAGGCGGATTTCCCCTCACAGTGTAAAGAAAACCTCTGGAAAGTTCAAACTTGGCAGAACCTAATTGTAGCCAGACTGCCTCTCTGGATTTCTCCTGTCTGGGCAGGGCATCCCAAAAAGTAAGGCAGAAGCCCCAATCAGAAGCTTATAGATAAAACTCCCATCTTCCTGGGACAGAAGATCTGGGGAAATGGGGGCTGTGGGTGCAGCTTCAGCAGACTTAAATGTTCTTGTCTACCGGGTCTGAAGAGAGCAGCAGATCTTCCAGCACAGCACTCAAGCTCTGCTAAGGGACAGACTGCATCCTCAAGTGGGTCCCTGATCCCTGTGCCTCCTAATTGGGAGATACTTCCCTGAAAAGATCAACAGACACCTCATACAGGAGAGCTCCGGCTGACATCTGGTGGGTGCCCCTCAGGGACAAAGCTTCCAGAGGAGGGAACAGGCAGCAATCTTTGTTCTGCAGCCTTTGCTGGTGATACCCAGGCAAGCAGTCTGGAGCAGATCTCCAGCAAACTCCAGCAGACCTGCAGCAGAGGGGCCTGTTAGAAGGAAAACTAACAAATAGCAAAGAGGAGCATCAAAATCAACAAAAAGGACATCCACACAGAAACCCAATCCAAAGGTCACCAACATCAAAGACCAAAGGAAGATAAATCCACGAAGATGAGGAAAAATCACAAAAAAGATAAAAATTACAAAAGCCAGAACAACTCTTCTCTTCCAAAGGATCACAACTACTCGCCAGCAAGGGAACAAAACTGGACAGAGAATGAGTTTGAGGAAGTGAAAAAAGTGGGCTTCGGAAGGTGGGTAATAACAAACTTGTCTGAGCTAAAGAAGCAAGTGCTAACTAAATGCAAGGAAGCTAACAACACTGAATAAAGTTAAGAAGAATTGCTAACTAGAATAACCACTTTAGAGAACAACATAAATGACCTGTTGGACCTGAAAAACACAGCATGAGAACTTCATGAAGCACACAAAAGTATCAATAGCCGAAATGATCAAGCGGAAGAAAGGATATCACAGACTAAAGATCAACTTAACAAAATAAAGCGTGAAGACAAAATTAGAGAAAAATGAATGAAAAGGAATGAACAAAGCCCCAAAGAAATATGGTACTATGTGAAAAGAGCAAACCTACATTTGACTGTTGTACCAGAAAATGATGGGGAGAATGGAACCAAGTTGGAAAACTCTCTTCAAAATATTATACACCAGAACTTTCCCAGCCTAGCAATACAGGCCAACATTGAACTTCAAGAAATACAGAAAACACTACAAAGATAATCCTTAAGAAGAGGAACTCCAAGACACATAAACGTCAGATTCACCAAGGTTTAAATGAAGGAAAAAATATTAAGGGCAGCCAGAGAGACAAGTAAGGTTATCCACAAATGGAGGCCCATCAGACTAACAGCAGATCTCTCTGCAGAAACCCTACAAGCCAGAAGAGAGTGGGGACCAACATTCAACATTCGTAACGAAAAGAATTATCAGTCCAGAATTTCATATCCAGCCAAACTAAGCTTCACAAGTGAAGGAAAAATAAAATCCTTTAAAGAGAAGCAAATGCTGAAAGATTTTGTAACCAACAGGCCTGCCTTATAAAAGCTCCTGAAGGAAGCACTAAATATGGAAAGGAAAAAAAGGTACCAACCACTACAAAAACATACCAAATTATAAAGACCATTGACACTATAAGGAAACTACATCAACTAATGGGCAAAATAACCAATAACCAGATAGCATCATAATGACAGGATCAAATTCAAAATATCAATATTAGCCTTAAATGTAAAAGAGCTAAATACCTCAATTAAAACACATAGACTGGCAAATTGGATAGTCAACACCCGTCTGTGCACTGTATTCACGAGACCCATCTCATGTGCAAAACACATACATAGAATCAAAATAAAGGGATGGAGGAATATTTACCAAGCAAAAGGGAAGCAAAAAAAAAAAAAAAAAAAAAAAAAGCAGGGGTTGCAATGCTAGTCTCTGATAAAACAGACTTTAAACCAACAAAGATCAAAAGAAACGAAGAAGGGCATTACATAATGGTAAAGGAATCAATGCAACAAGAAGAGTCAACTATCCTAAATGTATATGCACCCAATACAGGAGCACCCAGATTCATACAGCAAGTTCCTAGAGACGTATAAAGAGACTTAGACTCTCACATAATAATAGTGGGAGACTTTAATACCCTACTGTCAAAATAAGACAGATCAACCTGACTAAAAATTAACATGGATATTCAGAACTTGAACTCAGCTCTGGACCAAATGGACCTACTAGACATCTACAGAACTCTCCACCCCAAATCAACAGAATATACATTCTTCTCATCACCACATCGCAATTATTCTAAAATTGACCACATAATTAGAAATAAAACACTCCTCAGCAAACGCAAAATAACGAAAATCATAACAGTCTCTCAAACCACAGTACAATAAAATTAGACCTCAGGATTAAGAAACTTACTCAAAACAGCACAACCACCTACAAACTGAATAACCTGCTCCTGAATGACTACTGGGTAAATAACGAAATTAAGGCAGAAATAAGTTCCTTGAAACCAATGAGAATTAGGGCACAACATACCAGAATCTCTGGGACACATTTAAAGCAGTATTTAGAGGGAAATTTATAGCATAAAATGCTCACAGGAGAAAGCAGCAAATATCTAAAATCAACACCCTAAAATCACAATTAAAGGAACTAGAGAAGCAAGAGCAAACAAATTCAAACGCTAGAAGAAGATAAGAAACAACTAAGCTCAGAGCAGAAGTGAAGGAGATAGAGACTCGAAAAACCCTTCAAAAAATCAATGAATCCAAGACCTGGTTTTTTCAAAAAATTAACAAAATAGATAGATCTCTAGCCAGAATAAAGAAGAAAAAAGAGAAGAATCAAATAGACACAATTAAAAAAAATGATAAAGAGGATATCACCACCGATCCCACAGAAATAAAAACTACCATCAGAGATTGCTATAAACACCTCTACATAAATAAACTAGAAAATCTGAAGAAATGGATAAATTTGGTGGACACATACACCCTCCCAAGATTAAACTAGGAAGAAGTAGAATTCCTGAACAGAACAATAACAAGTTCTGAAATTGAAAGTTATTAATAGTCTGCCAACCAAAAAAAAAACCAAGGATCACACAGATTGACAGCTGAATTCTACCACAGTTACAAAGAGGAGCTGGTACCATTCCTTCTGAAACTATTCCAAACAACTGAAAAGGAGGGACTTCTCCCTAACTCAGTTTATGAGGCCAGTATCATCCTGATACCAAAACCTGGGAGGTACACAACAAAAAAAGAAAATTTCAGGCCAATATCCCTGCTGAACATCAAAGCAAAAATCCTCAATAAAATACTGGCAAACTGAATCCAGCAGTACATCAAAAAGCTTATCCACTATGTTAAAATTGGCTTCATCCCGCGGATGCAAGGCTGGTTCTACATATGCAAATCAATAAACATAATCCATCACATAAGCAGAACCATTGACAAAAAATCACATGATTATCTCAATAGATGCTGAAAAGGCCTTCAATAAAATTCAACACCTCTTCATGCTAAAAATTCTCAATAAGCTAGGTATTGATGAAACTACCTCAAAATGATAAGAGATATTTTTGACAAACCCACAGCCAGTTTCATACTGAATGGGCAAAAGCTGGAAGCATTCCTTTTGAAAACTGGCACAAGACACCCTCTCTTGTCCTGGTTTTCAAAGGGAATGCTTCTAGCTTTTGCCCATTCAGGACACCCTCTCTCAACACTCCTATTTAATACAGTATTGGAATTTCTGGCCAGGTCAATCAGGCAAGAGAAAGAAATAAAATGTATTCAAATAGAATGAGAGGAAGTCAAATTGTCGCTGTTTGCAGATGACATGATTGTATATTTAGAAAATTCCATTGTCTCAGCCCAAAATCTCCTTAAGCTAACAAGCAACTTTAGAAAAGTCTCAGGATGCAAAATCAATGGGCAAAAATCACAAGCATTCTTATACACCAGTAATAGAAGGTCAAGTCATGAGTGAACTCTCATTCACAACTGTGACAAAGATAATAAAATACCTAGGAATACAACTTTCAAAGGATGTGAAGGACCTCTTGAAGGAGAACAACAAACCACTGCTCAAGGAAATAAGAGAGGACACAATCAAATGGAAAAACATTCCATGCTCATGGATAGGAAGAATCAATATTGTGAAAATGGCCATACTGCCCAAGGTAATTTATAGATTCAATGCCATCCCCATCAAGCTACCAATGAGTTTCTTCACAGAATTGGAAGAAACTACTTTAAAGTTCATATGGAACCAGAAAAGAGCCCACATAGCCAACACAATCCTAAGCAAAAAGAACAAAGCTGGAAGCATCATGCTACCTGACTTCAAACTACACTACAAGGCTATAATCACCAAAACAGCATTTTACTGGTACCAAAACAGATATATAGACCAATGGAACAGAACAGAGACCTCAGAAATAATGCCACACATCTGCAACCATCTGATCTTTGACAAATCTGACAAAAACAAGCAATGGGCAAAGGATTCCCTATTTAATAAATGGTGTTGGGAAAACAGGCTAGCCATATGCAGAAAACTGAAACTGGACCCCTTCTTTAATCCTTATACAAAAATTAACTCAAGATGAACTAAAGACTCAAACGTAAGTCCTAAAACCATAAAAACCCCAGAAGAAAAATTATGCAATACTATTCAGGACATAGGTACGTAAAAGACTTTATGACGAAAAAAACAAAAGCAATGGCAACCGAAGCCAAAATTGACAAATAGAATCTAATTAAACTAAAGAGCTTCTGCAGAGCAAAATAAACTATCATCAGAGTGAATAGGCAGCCTACAAATTGGGAGAAAATTTTTGCAATCTATTCATCTGACAAAGGGCTAATATATTCAGAATCTACAAGGGACTTAAACAAATTTACAAGAAAAACTAAACAACCCCATCAAAAAGTGGGCAAATGAGTGAACAGACACTTCTCAAAGGAAGACATTCATGCAACCAACAAACATATGAAAAAAAAAGCTCATCATCACTGGTCATTAGTGAAATGGTAATGAAAAACCACAGTGAGATACCATCTCATGCCAGTTAGAATGACGATCATTAAAAGTCAGGAAACAACAGATGCTGGAGAGGCTGTGGAGAAATAGTAACGCTTTTACACTGTTGGTGGGAGTGTAAATTAGTTCAACCATTATGGAAGACAGTGTGGTGATTCCTCAAAGATCTAGAACCAGATATACCATTTGACCCAGCAATCCCATTACTGGGTATATACTCAAAGGATTATAAATCATTCTACTATAAAGACTCATGCACACATATGTTTATTGCAACACTATTCACAATAGCAAAGACTTGGAATCAACCCAAATGCCCATCAATGATAGAGTGAATAAAGAAAATGTGGCACATATACACCATGGAATACTATGCAACCATAAAACGGATGAGTTCATGTACTTTACAGGAACATGGATGAAGCTGGAAACCATAATTCTCAGCAAACTAATGCAGTAACAGAAAACCAAATACCACATGTTCTTACTCATAATTGAGAGTTGAGCAGTGAGAACACATGGACACAGGGAGGGAAACATCACACACCAGGGCCTGTCATGGGGTTGTGGGCTAGGGAAGTTATAGCATTAGGAGAAATACCTAATGTAGATGATGGGTTGATGGGTGTAGCAAACCACCATGGCACATGTATACCTATATAAGAAACCTGCATGTTCTGCACATGTATCCCAGAACTTAAAGTACATTTTTAAAACTTAATTTAAAACATTGTTAAGAAATTAACATACTTTATGCAATTAATCATTGAAAATTATACATGTGTCTCTATTAAAATAATTTCTGCTTAAATCATTTTATAATTTTTAGTCAAATAATTCCATATTCTTATAACATCAATTTTTAACTTACACTGATAATTCAAAAGTATATTTAAATCGGAGAACCATGGAATTACATTCCTTATAAAAGATTTATCACTAAAAAATTGCTAAAGAACTACTCAGTATTACTGGAACATTGCTTTATTCTCACTGAAAGCCAGATTTTCTTTTCTGGAAAAGACAACTTGTTTTTCATTTTTTAAACAAGTTAACCTCGTGTGGCCCAGCTGGAAAATAAAAGTGACCAATTCTCATTTTCCAAAATAAACCAAACAGCTTAGAATAGATATTGAAAAAAATAGAGGAGGAGTTCAACACCTTACTGACAGCCCTAAATGGATTATTGAGACAGAAATCAACAAAAAACACTGTACATAAATTGGACTTTAGACCAAATACCTAACAGATATTTACAGAACACTTTATTCAATAACCACAGCATATATATTACTCTCATTAGAGGAATTAGAACATTCTCTAATATAAAACATATGTTAGGCCACAAAACAAGACTCAATACATTTTTAAAAATTAAAATCATACCAAATTGCTTCTTGGATCACAACAGAATAAAACTAGAAATCAACTCCAAGAGAACCTCTTAAAACTATGCAAATATGCAATAACTAAACAACATACTCCTCAACAATTTTGGGGTCAATGACGGAATCAATTTCTTTTAAAAGAAATTTTTTGAAATAAGTGAAATTGGAAATACCGAAACCTCTGGGAAACAGTAAAGCAGTGCTAAAATGAGAGTTTATAGTATTAAATAGCTACATCAAAAAAATAGAAAGATCACAAATTAACAACCTAACATCTCACCTCAAGGAACTAGAAAAACAAGAATAAACCATATGCAAAGCTAGCAGAAGGAAAGAAACAATGAAGATTAGAGTATAAATAAAATTGAGACCCCCAAAAATGCAAAATATCAATGAAACAAAAACTTGGTTCTTTGAAAAGATAAATAAAATTGATAGACAATTAAAAAGAATAAGAAAAGAAGATAAAAGATCCAAGTAATCCTAATCATAAATGAAAAGAAGACATTACAAATAATCACAAAGAAATATAAAAGATCATCAGAGACTACTAGGAAGACTATATACCCACAAATTAGAAAACGGACAGAAAATTGATAAATTCTTAGAAACACACAATCTCTCGAGATTGAAAAAATAAATAAAAATTCTAAACAGATCAATGATAAAGTATGAGGTTGAATCAGCAATGAAACATCTCACAACAACAAGTAAAGCACAGGACTAGTTGGATTCACATGATGTACAAAAAAGAAAAGGTACAAATCCTCCCAAAACTTTTCAGAAAAATTGAGCAACAGAAATTTCTCCCTAATTCAGTCGGTGAAGCCAGTGTAACCCTAATACCAAAGCTAGACAGGAACACAACAAATAAAATAATAAAACTTTACATCAATATCCCTGATGCAAAAATACTCAAGAAAATACTAGTGAAGCAAATTCAACAGCACATGAAAAGATAATACACCATGATCAAGTGTGTTTTATTCCAGGAGTGGAAGGATGATTCAACATATACAAATCAATGGATGTGATTCATCATGTAAACAGAATTAAAGACAAAAACCACATGATAATCTCAATAGAGGCAGAATAAGCATTCAGTAAATATCAGCATCTCTTCAGGATAAAAACTCTCAACAAATAGACATAGAGGAAAGACACCTCAAAATAATAATAGCTGTATATGACAAACCCACAGCCAACAAAATACTGAGAAGAAAAAAGTCAAAAGTAATTCCCCTATGAATTGGAACAAGATAAAAATATCTACTTTCATCTCTCCTATTCAAACATAATACTGGAAGGTCTAGCCAATCAGATAAGAGAAAATATATAGAAGTCATTTAATTTGAAAAAGCGAAAGATAAATTATCTCTCTTTGCTGATGATAAGATCTTGTGTGTAGAAAATCCTTAACAGTACACCAAAAAACTCCTATTTGATGACCAAATTCATAAAGTTTTAAGATCTAAAGTCAATGTACAAAATTTAGAGGTATTTCAATACCAGTAACAATCAAGCTGAGAACCAAATCAAGAAGCCAATTTCATTTACAATAGCTACAAAAATCCCACCTTGGAATATGGTTTTTTGTTGTTGTTGTTTTGTGTGTATATATATATACTTTACATTCTGGGACACATGTGCAGAACATGTAGGTTTGTTACATAAGTATACACACACCATGGTGGTTTGTCACACCCATAAACCTGTCATCTACATTAGGTATTTTTCTTAATGCTTTTCCTCACCTAGCCCCCCATCCCCCAACAGGCCCTGCTGTGTGATGTTCCTGTCCCTGTGTCCATGTGTTCTCATTGTTCAACTTCTACTTATGAGTGAGAAAATGCAGTGTTTGGTTTTTCTTTTCCTGTGTTAGTTTGCTGAGAATGATGGTTTCCAGCTTCATCCATGTCCCTACAAAGTACATGAACTCATCCTTTCTATGGTTACATAGCATTCCACCTAGGAATATGTTTAAACAAGTAGGTGAAAGATCTCTACAAAGACAACTACAAAACACTGATGGAAGAAATCGTAGATGACACAAACGAACAGAGAAACATTCCATGTTCACAGATCAGAAGAATTAGTATGGTTGAAATGATCATACTGCTCAAAGCAATCTACAGAGTCAAAGCAATTCCTTTCAAAATTCCAATGCCATTTTCAAAAAATTAGAAAATAGAAATCCTAAGAGTTATATGAAACCAAAAATATACTTGAATGGCAAACCAATCCTAAGCAAAAAGAACAAAGCTGGAGGCATCGTATTACCTGACTTCAAGTGCTACTACAAGGCTACAGTAACCAAAATAGCATGGTACTGGTAAAAAAAATAGACACATAGATCCATGGAATGGAACAAGAAATTCAGAAATAAAGTTACATATATACAGACAATTGGCCTTTCGCTGTCAACAAAAATATACAATGGGAAAAGAACACCCTTTACATCAAGTGGTCTTGGGAAAATTGGATTGCCATTTGCAAAAGACAAAAATTGGAGCAATTGTGAATGGAAGTTCATTCAAGATTTGGCTCTCTGTTTGTCTGTTACTGGTGTATAAGAATGCTTGTGATTTTTGCACATTAATTTTGTATGCTGAGACTTTCCTGAAGTTTCTTATCAGCTTAAGGAGATTTTGGGCTGAGACAATGGGGTTTTCTAAATATACAATCATGTCATCTGCAAACAGGGACAATTTGACTTCTTCTTTTCCTAACTGAATCCCCTTGATTTCTTTCTCTTGCCAGACTGCCCTAGCCAGAACTTCCAACACTATGTTGAACACGAGTGGTGAGAGAGGGCATCCCTGTCTTGTGCCAGTTTTCAAAGGGAATTTTTCCAGTTTCTGCCCATTCAGTATGATATTGGCTGTGGGTTTGTCATAAATAGCTCTTATTATTTTGAGATACGTTCCATCAATACCGAATTTATGAGCGTTTTTAGCATGAAGGGCTGTTGAATGTTGTCAAAGGCCTTCTCTGCATCTATTGAGATAATCATGTGGTTCTTGCCTTTGGTTCTGTTTATATGCTGGATTATGTTTATTGAATTGCGTATGTTGAACCAGCCTTGCATCCCAGGGATGAAGCCCACTTGATCATGGTGGATAAGCTTTTTGATGTGCTGCTGGATCCGGTTTGCCGGTATTTTATTGAGGATTTTTGCATCGATGTTCATCAGGGATATTGGTCTAAAATTCTCTTTTTTTGTGGTGTCTCTGCCAGGCTTTGGTATCAGGATGATGTTGGCCTCATAAAATGAGTTAGGGAGGATTCCCTCTTTTTCTATTGATTGGAATGGTTTCAGAAGGAATGGTAGCAGCTGCTCCTTGTACCTCTGGTAGAATTCAGCTGTGAATCCATCTGGTCCTGGACTTTTTTTGGTTGGTAGGCTATTAATTATTGCCTCAATTTCAGAGACTGCTGTTGGTCTATTCAGGAATTCAGCTTCTTCCTGGTTTAGTTTTGAGAGAGTGTAAGTGTCCAGGAAATTATCCATTTCTTCTAGGTTTTCTAGTTTATTTGCATAGAGCTGTTTATAGTATTCTCTGACGGTAGTTTGTATTTCTGTGGGGTCGGTGGTGATATCCCTTTTATCATTTTTTATTGCGTCTATTTGATTCTTCTCTCTTTTCTTCTTTATTAGTCTTGATAGCGGTCTATCAATTTTGTTGATCTTTTCAAAAAAAAACAACTCCTGGATTCATTGATTTTTGGAGGGTTTTTTGTGTCTCTATCTCCTGCAGTTCTGCTCTGATCTTAGTTATTTCTTGCCTTCTGCTAGCTTTTGAATGTGTTTGTTCTTGCTTATCTAGTTCTTTCAATTGTGATGTTAGAGTGTCAATTTTAGATCTTTCCAGCTTTCTCTTGTGAGCATTTAGTGCTATAAATTTCCCTCTACACACTGCTTTAAATGTGTCCCAGAGATTCTGGTATGTTGTATCTTTGTTCTCATTGGTTTCAAAGAACATCTTTATTTCTGCCTTCATTTTTGTTGTGTACCCAGTAGTCAGTCAGGGGCAGGCTATTCAGTTTCCATATAGTTGAGCGGTTTTGATTGAGTTTCTTAGTCCTGCGTTCTAGTTTGATTGCACTGTGGTCTAAGAGACTGTTTGTTACAATTTCTGCTCTTGTACATTTGCTGAGGAGTGCTTTACTTCCAATTATGTGGTCAATTTTGGAGTAAGTGTGATGTGGTGCTGAGTAGAATGTATATTCTGTTGATTTGGGGTGGAGAGTTCTGTAGATGTCTATTAGGTATGCTTGCTGCAGAGATGAGTTCAATTCCTGGATATCCTTCAAAGAGAATGAAATAGCTAGGAATCCAACTTGCTAGGGATGTAAAGGACCTCTTGAAGGAGAACTACAAACCAGTGCTCAGTGAAATAAAAGAGGACACAAACAAATGGAGGAACATACCATGCTCATGGATAGGAAGAAACAATATCATGAAAATGGCCATACTGCCCAAGGTTATTTATAGATTCAATGCCATCCCCATCAAGCTACCAATGAGTTTCTTCACAGAATTGGAAAAAACTGCTTTAAAGTTAATATGGAACCAAAAAAGAGCCCGCATTGCCAAGACAATCCTAAGTCAAAAGAACAAAACTGGAGGCATCACGCTACCTGACTTCAAACTATACTACAAGGCTACAGTAACCAAAACAGCATGGTACTGGTACCAAAATAGAGATATAGACCAATGGAACAGAACAGAGTCCTCAGAAATAATACCACACATCTACAACCATCTGATTTTGACAAACCTCAGAAAAACAAGAAATGGGGAAAGGATTCCCTATTTAATAAATGGTGCTGGGAAAATTGGCTAGCCATAAGTAGAAAGCTGAAACTGGATCCTTTCCTTACTTCTTATACAAAAATTAATTCAAGATGGATCAGAGACTTACATGTTAGACCTAATACCATAAAAACTCTAGAAGAAAATCTAGGTAATACTCTTCAGAACATAGGCATGGGCAAGGACTTCATGTCTAAAACACCAAAAGCAACAGCAACAAAAGCCAAAATTGACAAATGGGATCTAATTAAACTAAAGAACTTACAGGCAACCTACAGAATGGGAGAAAATTTTTGTAATCTACTCATCTGACAAAGGGCTAATATCCAGAACCTACAAAGAACTCAAACAAATTTACAAGAAAAAAACAAACAACCCCATCAAAAAGTGGGCAAAGGATATGAACAGACATTTCTCAAAAGAAGACATTCATACAGCCAACAGACACATGAAAACATGCTCATCATCACTGGCCATCAGAGAAATGCAAATCAAAACCACAATGAGATACCATCTCACACCAGTTAGAATGGCAATCATTAAAAAGTCAGGAAACAACAGGTGCTGGAGAGGATGTGGAGAAATAGGAACACTTTTACACTGTTGGTGGGATTGTAAACTTGTTCAACCATTATGGAAAACAGTATGGCGATTCCTCAAGGATCTAGAACTAGAAGTACCATATGACCCAGCCATCCCATTACTGGGTATATACCCAAAGGATTATAAATCATGCTGCTATAAAGACACATGCACAAGTATGTTTATTGTGGCACTATTTACAATAGCAAAGACTTGGAATCAACCCAAATGTCCATCAGTGACAGACTGGATTAAGAAAATGTGGCACATATACACCATGGAATACTATGCAGCCATACAAAAGATGAGTTTGTGTCTTTTGTAGGGACATAGATGCAGCTGGAAACCATCATTCTCAGCAAACTATCGCAAGAACAGAAAACCAAACACTGCATGTTCTCACTCATAGGTGGGAACTGAAGAATGAGATCACTTGGACTCGGGAAGGGGAACATCATACACCGGGGCCTATTATGGGGAGGGAGGAGAGGGGAGGGATTGCATTGGGAGTTATACCTGATGTAAATGATGAGTTGATGGGTGCTGACGAGTTGATGGGTGCAGCACGCCAACATGGCACAAGTATACATATGTAGCAAACCTGCACATTATCCACATGTACCCTAAAACTTAAAGCATAATTTAAAAAAAAGACAAAAATTGGATCACTATCTCCTACCATATGCCAAAATCAACTCAAGATGAATTATAGACTTAACTGTAAGACCCGATACTATAAAAATACTAGCAGAAAACCTAGGAAAACTCTCCTAGACATTGATCTTGATAAGGAAGTCATGACAAAGACCTCAGAAGCATAAGCAAAAAAACAAAAATAGACAAATAGGATGTAATTAAACTATAGAGCTTCTGCGCAGCAAAAGAAATAATTGACAGAGTTAACAGACAACCTGCAGGATAAAAGAAAATATTTGCAAGCTATTCATCTGACAGCAGAGTAATATGCCAAAAATACAGGAAATTCAAACAAGTCAACAGGAATCTCAAACAAGTCAACAAGAAAATACCTCCTAAATAATCCAATTAAAAAGTAGGCAAAGAACATTAATAGGTATTTTTCAAGGAAGTCACACAAACGGCCAACAAGTATATATAAAAATTATCAACATGAGTAATTATTACAAAAATGCAATCAAAACTGCAATGAGATATCATTTTATCCCAGTGATAATGGCTATTATTATTAAAAAGAAAAAACAGTACAGGTTGGTGAGGATGTGGAGAGAGGAGAACTCTTATACACTGTTGATAGGAATGTAACTTTGTACTACCTCCATGAAAAAGAGTCTGGAGATTTTCCAAAGGACTAAAACTAGAACTACCATTCAATCCAGCAATGCCACTACTGAATATCACCCAAAGAGAAAAATAAAATCATTATGTCATTACATTATAAAGATATCTGCACTCATACGTTTATAGCAGCACTATTCACAAAAATATGAAAACGACCTAAGTGTCCATCAGTGGATGACTCATAAATTTTAATTCAATTCTTTGCCTTCTACTTTCAAACTTAACTTCCCCGTAAAGCAACCTTTTTCGATTACCTACTCCACCCTAACTCATTCTGGTCACATGCTCCACCCTAACTCATTCTGATTATCTGTTACCTGCTCTGCCTTGACTCTCGCCAAAACACTCACCCCATCATTCTCTTTAAAACAGCTAATCGGAATTAGTTTAGCCTCTGCATTCCAGCCCTAGCCAATAGGGGAACGACACAGCAGCAGGGGCCACGTGCGTCAGGGATAAGAACTCCTTCTCTTCCCTTGTCCGAATGTGTGCTCGCCATTGTTCCATCTGTAAGGGTGCACCCTTCTATATAGAAGTAATTTGCCTTGCTGAGAATTAAAAAGAAAATTTTAATAAAAAGAAATTGTAATAAATATAATAGTATTAAATACACACACACACACACACACACACACACACACACACACGCTAGAATACTATTCAACCATAAAAAGAAAGCCATCATACCTTTTTCAGCAACATGGATGGAACTGGAGGCCATTATTTTAAGTGAAACAACTCAGAAGCTGAAAGTCAAATACCAGATGTTCTCACTTAAAAGTGGGAGTTAAATAAAGTGTACATATGGGCTTAGAGTATGGAATAATAGTAATTGGAGACTCAGAGGGTGGAAGGATAGGAGGGGTTGAAGAATAAGCAATCACTTAATGGGTACAATGTACACTATTCTGGTGATGGATACACTAAAAGCCCAGAGTTCACTATTACTCATTATATCCATAGAACAAAATTGCACTTTTACCACCTCGATTTATACAAATAAGAAGAAACCAATTCAATCTACAAAATAATAAAATACCTAGGATTTAATTGAACCAAAGTGAAAGATCTCTATTAGAAAAACTGTAAAATACTGATGAAAGGAATTGAAGAGGAAATCAAAAAATGGAAAGATATCTCATGCTCATGGATTGGGAGAATCAATATTTTGAAAATGTCTGTACTGCAAGTGTTCTGCAGATTCAATGCAATCTCTATCAAAATACCAATGACATTTTTCACATAAAGAGAGAGACAAATTTTAAAATTCATATGGAACCACAAAAGACCCCAAATAGTTTAATCAATTCTGACCAAAAAAGATGAAACTGAGGTATCATACAACCTGATTTCAAATTGTACTATAAAGCTATAATATCCAAATCAGCCTGATAGTGGCATAAAAACAGACACATCAACTCGGGTGCAGCACAGCAACATGGCACAAGTATACATATGTAACAAACCTGCACATTATGCACATGTACCCTAGAACTTAAAGTATAATAATAAAAAAATAAAAAAATATACATATAAAAAAAAAAAGACAGACACATCGACTACAGAAACAGAATAGAGAGTCAGTAATCAATCCACACACTTACAGCCAACTCATTTTCAACAAAGGTGCCACAAACATACATTGAGGAAAGGACAATATCATTAGTAAATGGTGCTAGGTAAACTGGATATACGTATGCAGAAGAATAACACTAGATATCCATCTTATACTTAAAAGTAAGACCTGAACCTATGAAACTACTTGAAGAAAACACTGGGAAAATACTACAGGACATTGATTTGGGCAAAGAGTGTTCAAATAAGATCTCAAAAGTACAGATATCAGAAGAAAAATAGATGAATTAGCTTATATCAAGCTAAAAAGCTTCTGTATAGCAAAGAAAATAATTAACAAAGTGAAGAAACAGTTTACAGAATGATAGAAAATATTTACAAACTATTCATCTGACAAGGATTTAATAACTAAAATATATGAGGAACTTAATAGCAAATAAATGAAGATAATAATAGTAATCCAATTTTTAAATGGGCAAAAACCCTGAGTAGACATTTCTTAAATGAAGATATACAAATAACAACAAGTTATTGAAAAAATGCTCAAATTCAGGTAAATGCCAATCAAAACCACAATGAGACATCATCTCACTCAAGTTAGAATAGATATCATCTAAACTACAAAAAATTACAAGTGCTAGTAAGGATGCAGAGAAAGCATACACTATTGATGGAAGTGTAAAATTGTTAATCCACTATAGGAAACCAGCATGGCAGTACATCAAAACACTAAAAATAGAACTACCATATGATCAAGCAAGTCCACCACTGGATATATATCCAAAAGAAAGAAAATCCATTTATCAAAGAGGAATCTGCACCCCCATGTTTACTACAGCACTATTCACAATAGCCAAAACATGGAATCAACCTAAATGCTCACCAACAGATGAATGGATAAAATAAAGGTGGTATATATACAAAACTGAATACTCTACAGGCACAAAAAATAATAAAATTCTATCATTTGCAGCAACATGGATGGAACTGGAGATCATTATGTTAAGTGAAATAAGCCAGCACAGAAAGACAAATGGTGCATGTTCTCAATCATATGTATGTGCTAAAAAAGTAGAAGTCATGGAGGTAGAGAGTAGAATGGTGCTTACCAGAGACCAGGAAAAGAAAGAGGTGGGGGATGTAGAGATGTTGCTTAATGGGTACAAAACTACAGTTAGATAGAAAGAATATGTTCTAATATTTGATAGTCCAGTAGGAAAATAATAGTTAACAATAATTTATTGTATCTTTCAAAGTAGCTAGAAGACTAGAATTTTAATGTTCCCAACACAAAGAAAAGATAAACATTTGAGTTGATGGATATCCCAAATACCCTGATTTGATAGTTACACATTGTATACATGTATCAAAATATCATGTGTCCAAAAATATGTACAACTATGATATATCAATTAAAAATAACCAAAAAATTCAGGTGGCTCATGAAGAACAAATTTAAGGTACAAAAGTTAACATCCTTAATGCATTAAAAACTCTTAAAAATGAATTTAAAAAAATTAACAGAGAATTGGCAAAAGACATGAGCATACAAGACACACATCCAACAGAAACACAAAGGGTTAAAAAATACGTTCTAAAATGTTCAAACAAATGGAAATTAAAGCTGGGAATTGTGGCTCTCACCTGTAATCCCAACACTTTGAAAGGCTGAGGTGATAGGATTGGTTGACCTCAGAAGTTCAGGGCTATAGTGAGTTGTGATCATGCTACTGCACTCCAGCCAGACTGGACGACATAACAAGACCCTGTCTCAAAGGAGGGAAGGAAGAGAGACATTTTTCATCCATCAAATAAAAGGAAATGGCACTGTGGGTAAAACACTGGTGCTGTGAGAGACGAAATGTCAGTCTGCTAGTATGAGTATAAATTGATACTTGTTTGAAGGATAGAGTGGACTCATAAATCAGTTTTTAAATTGTTCATACACTTTCAACCAACTATCCTACTTCTTGAAACCTTATGCAAAGAAAAAAAATTAATATGGAAAATAAGATATATAAAGGTAAAAAATCTTGGAAATAAACTGAATATGAGAATAGCTAAATACATTATGAACCTCTATAAAATGGAATATAATGTGGTGATTCAAATCATAATTTTGAAGAATATTTCAGGCAAATTCTCAAGATGTAATGTTAGTGAAAGAACATGATGAAAAAACTACACTAAAAATAACTATGTATTTTTAAACTCTTCAGATACATATCAAACAAAAGATAACAAAAAAATGTTTTAATGGTTAACAGACATTAGTTCTGGGTGTGGTAGTTTAGGAGTTTTTAATTTCTTCTTAGCCTCTTCAGTACATTTCAGGTTTCCTACAGAAAGCATCTATTAATTTTATGAATTACATTTAATAGTATAAAATAATATTATAACATACCATATTGTTATGTATGAAGAGGCTCTGGAATCTATAATATTGACTACACATTGATGATAAGTGCACCATTGGGTAATTCAAAACTAATTACTCTAAATTGCTGACACTCAGACAAATACACAGGTTGATCTAATCATTGTGTTAAAATTGTATTTGAAATTGAGAGGAGTGGTACAAATCACACATTTTCAGAACCACTATCTGTTAGAAAGACTTTTAGCATCAGAAAACATCTTGATGTTTATTTGGGTATAAGAATTAAAAGTGAAGTAAGAGAAGAAACAAAAAGTTCAAAATCATTCAACTGCAATTACCCAATTTAGAATTTTGAAAATTCAATAGGAATTGGACCTTGATCTTTCATTAACAGTATTGAATCTGGGACACTGAAATCACATCACTCTTCTAACTTTGGCATGTCATTTCTACAACTCATTTATCACCAAAGCAAAACAGACTGCAGCTATGCCTAGAGCAACAGAAGTCTCACCTCTGAGGAACAGAAAAGAAGCAAGAACATCTGATGGTCTCTTTTGATTGCAATTAATATTGATGGTTAACTTAATATCTTCTGGAGCTAACTTAAGTTTCTGAAAATCAGTGCCATTATAATCTTCCTCTGTCCTAATCCTAAAAATAGACAAACATGGTTTCTAGATCTAAACATGTAAGTCCTCTTTTAAAGTTGTTTTAAAAATACCAATACATGACAAAAGCCTGAGAAAGAGTTTTAATGAATAACATGAAGAAAACATTGCTGTGGAGACAACTGTATTAATGAATTCCACTTTACATTCAGTGGTACTGAGAAAGGAAGAACTTTCAAGGGTTATAAAAAGGTTGATAGCCTTTAGACGTTCACAATGATTCACTTTCCCAGCACTTTCTGAAAGAGAATCATAAACTGAGTAACAATCAATAAATAACATGCAAAAATATCTTCACTTTATTCTCTAACTTTCTGGTAAGAAGACTGACATCTATATAACTATGGATTTTGAGAAAACCATAATTTATCACTTTAGAAGAAAACATAAGAATAAGAGTAGAATTGAGGCTGGGTACAGTGGTTCATGCCTGTAATCCAACACTTTGGGAGACCAAGACAGGTGGCTGACTTGAGCCTAGGAGTTAGAGACTAGCCTGGCCAACATGGTGAAACCCCATCTCTACTAAAAATACAAAAATTAGCCAAGCATAGTGGCCCATGCTTGTAATCTCTGCTACTCAGGAGGCTGAGGCAAAAGAATCCCTTGAACCTGGGAGACAGAGCTTGCAGTGAGCCAAGATCGTGCCACTGCACTCTAGCGTGGGTGACAGAATAAGACTGTCTCAAAAAAAAAAAAAAAAAAAAAAAAAAAAAAAAAAAAGACTTGATTATCACTTTTAAAATTTTATTTGAAGAGAAGTAAAAGGAAAATACCAACTGGTAGAATAAACAGAATTTAACTTATTGATTATATTTCCTCATTTTTTCACGTAAAGAATACATTGCTAATCTTTCACCTCAAAGCAAATCCTAATAAGAAATAGATTTACTTTGACTGCTTTTTTATAACTTCTAAAATTATGTAAAATGTAAAACACATTTTATAAGTTTTAGGAAAATTATATAAAAGGAGTCAGCATATCTACCAGTAAGTATGGCACCTGATTTTACTTGTGGTTACTTGTGATTTTCAGTAAAAAAGTTTAACGAGACATATCAAAATGGTATTAAATAGAGATTTTCTCATTTTTGCAGGCTTTACTTTTGATATTATCTTTAAAAGAAAATATTTTCAGCAGGGAATAATATTATTAACATATATAATATTGTCAAGAAATGTTATAAATAAAAATTTAACGTTGGATGAATGCAGTAAAATAGTGTACTTTTGATTACAGATTTTAACACATTGTTTCTCTATGAGAACAGAAAAAAAGTAAAAAAGCAGCAGCATTAATTCAAGAAGAAATTAAGTATCTAACATCAAAAAGATTTTGAGTCGAGACTTGACATAGCTTTTACACCATAAACAGTCAAACCCTAGCATAGTGAATCTCCACACACACACACACACACACACACACACACAGAAACACAGAAAAAAAAAATGGTAACAATTCTCAGGGAAAGTTAATCACACAAAATAAGCATGTGAAGAAGAAGTGAGTTTATAACGTGTTTTGTTATGTATATAACTAGTATTCGATGGTAAATTAACAGCCAAAAGAAAAAACTTTTTTACAAACATTGTGAAAATGAGATTTATTATAGCTTAATTAAGTATAAAGAGTTATTTCTCAAAATACTAAGTAAAATCTCACTAAATCCATTATGTCATTTGCTTAAAACAAAAATTTTAAATAATATATTTTCTGAATCCTTTTCTTTTTGTTCAAATTTTATTTAAAAAGGAAAGCAACCGCTAACTCTGAAATCAGCAACTTGTATATGTAGTAATAATCCTTGGATATGTCTGTGGGCTGTAAAGATGTGGGCCTGGGAATTTTCACTGGATTGAAGGTAGATTTTTACTTTCATTTACACATAAAAAAATCATTGAGTTTGATTTAAGGAAACGTGTAACTGTTAGTATTTCTACTGACATGACATATATATTTCAAGGCTTCATTCAGTGCCTTGACAAACAATAAATAAAAATAAGATTACCATTCTATTAGTGGCTTTACACGTTGTCATGACAAAAATAAAAGAACTAAAGATGAACAAGAAGGAAAAAGAGAAAATTAAGGAATGGAAAGAGAGAAGGAGAAATAGAAAAAAGCAAACAGCTTCATGTTCTTGAAGGAAAACTTGAATTTGGGATTAGATTTTTAAATATGGCAATTACTGCCATAAGAGTACAGTCATCTTTCCAAGGTAAGAAGAACTTATGAACACAAAGAAGAAAATAACAGGAACATGGCCGAATAGGAACAACTCTAGTCTCCAATTCCCAGCAGCAAGCGACACAGAAGACCGGTGATTTCTGCATTTTCAACTGAGGTACTGGGTTCATCTCACTAGGGAGTGCGGGAAAATTGGTGATGGTCAACTGCTGCAGCCCATCCAGTGAGAGTTGATGCAGGGTGAGGCATCATCTCACCTGGGAAGCACAAGGGGGAAGGGATCCCTTTTCCTAACCAGGGGAACTGAGACACACAACACCTGGAAAATCAGGTAACTCCCACCCCAATACTGCACTCTACCAAGGATCTTAGCAAACGGGCACACCAGGAGACTATATCCCACACCTGGCCAGGAGGGTCCCACGCCCACGGAGCCTCCCTCATTGCTAGCACAGCAGTCTGCAACCTACCAGCAAGGCAACAGCGAGGCTGGGGGAGGGGCGCCCACCACTGCTGAGGCTTAAGTAGGTAAACAAAGGAGCTGGGAAGCTGGAACTAGGTGGAGCTCACAGCAGCTCAAGGAGTCCTGCCTGTCTCTGTAGACTCCACCTCTGGAGACAGGGCACAGCTAAACAACAACAACAACAAAAAAGCAGCTGAAACCTCTGCAGACGCAAACGACTCTGTCTGATAGCTTTGAAGACAGCGGTGGATCTCCCAACATGGAGGTTGAGATCTGAGAACAGACAGACTCCCTGCTCAAGTGGGTCCCTGACCCCTGAGTAGCCTAACTGGGAGACATCCCCCACTAGGGAAAGATCGACACCCCACAACTCCCACAGTGGAGTACACCCTTGAGAGGAAGCTTCCAAAGCAAGAATCAGACAGGTACACTCGCTGTTCAGAAATATTCTATCTTCCGCAGTCTCTGCTGCTGATACTCAGGCAAACAGGGTCTGGAGTGGACCTCAAGCAATCTCCAATAGACCTACAGCTGAAGGTCCTGGAGTTAGAAGGAAAACTAACAAACAGGAAGGACACCCACACCAAAACCCCATCAGTACGTCACCATCATCAAAGACCAGAGGCAGATAAAACCACAAAGATGGGGAAAAAGCAGGGCAGAAAAGCTGGAAATTCAAAAAATAAGAGCGCATCGCCCCCTGCAAAGGAACGCAGCTCATCGCCAGCAACGGGTCAAGGACAGAGAATGACTTTGACGAGATGAGAGAAGAAGCCTCCAGTCCATCAAACTTCTCAGAGCTAAAAGAGGAATTACGTACCCAGCGCAAAGAAACTAAAAATCTTGAAAAAAGAGTGGAAAAATTGATAACTAGAATAATTAATACAGAGAAGGCCATAAACGAACTGACAGAGACGAAAACCATGACACGAGAAATACGTGACAAATGCACAAGCTTCAGTAACCGACTCGATCAACTGGAAGAAAGAGTATCAGCGATTGAGGATCAAATGAATGAAATGAAGCGAGATGAGAAATCTAAAGTAAAAAATAAGAAAAAGAAAAGAGCAAAGCCTGCAAGAAGTATGGGATTATGTAAAAAGACCAAATCTACGTCTGATTGGGGTGCCTGAAAGTGAGGGGGAAAATGGAACCAAGTTGGAAAACACTCTTCATGATATCATCCAGGAGTACTTCCCCAACCTAGTAGGGCAGGCCAACATTCAAATTCAGGAAATACAGAGAAGACCACAAAGATACTCCTCGAGAAGAGCAACTACAAGACACATAATTGCCAGATTCACCAAAGTCGAAATGAAGGAAAAAATCTTAAGGGCAGCCAGAGAGAAAGGACAGGTTACCCACAAAGTGAAGCCCATCAGATTAACAGCAGATCTCTCGGCAGAAACTCTCCAATCCAGAAGAGAGTGGGGGCCAATATTCAACATTCTTAAAGAAAAGAATTTTAAACCCAGAATTTCATATCCAGCCAAAAAAAGTATTATACGTGAAGGAGAAATGAAATCCTTTACAGATAAGCAAATGCTTAGAGATTTTGTCACCACCAGGCCTGCCTTACAAGAGATCCTGAAGGAAGCACTAAACAGAGAAAGGAACAACCAGTCCCAGCCATTGCAAAAACATGTCAAAATGTAAAGACCATCGAGGCTAGGAAGAAACTGCATCAACGAATGAACAAAATAACCAGTTAATATCATAATGGCAGGATCAAGTACATATATAACAATATTAACCTTAAATGCAAATGGACTAAATGTGCCAATTAAAAGACACAGACTGGCAAACTGGATAAAGACTCAAGACCCATCACTTTGCTGTATTCAGGAGACCCATCTCACATGCAGAGACATACATAGGCTCAAAATAAAGGGATAGAGAAAGATCTACCAAGCAAATGGAGAACAAAAAAAAAGCAGGGGTTGCAATACTAGCCTCTGATAAAACAGACTTTAAACCGTCAAACATCAAAAGAGACAAAGAAGGCCATTACATAATGGTAAAGGGATCAATTCAACAGGAAGAGCTAACTATCCTAAATATATATGCACCCAATACAGGAGCACCCAGATTCATAAAGCAAGTCCTTAGAGACTTACAAAGACACTTAGACTCCCATACAATAATAATGGGAGCAATTATTAATATTATTAATAATAATAATTCAACACCCCACTGTCAACATTAGACAGATCAACGAGACAGAAACTTAACAAGGATATCAAGGAATTGAACTCATCTCTGCAGCAAGCAGACTTTATAGACATCTACAGAACTCTCCATCCCAATTCAACAGAATATACATTCTACTCAGCACCACATCACACTTATTCCAAAATTGACCACATAATTGGAAGTAAAGCACTCCTCAGCAAATGTACAAGAACAGAAATTATAAGAAACTGTCTCTCAGACCACAGTGCAATCAAACTAGAACTCAGGACTAAGAAACTCAATCAAAACTACTCAACTACATGGAAACTGAATAACATGCTCCTGAATGACTACTGGGTACATAACGAAATGAAGGCAGAAACAAAGATGTTCTTTGAAACCAATGAGAACAAATATACAACACACCAGATTCTCTGGGACACATTTAAAGCAGTGTGTAGAGGGAAATTTATAGCACTAAATGCCCACAAGAGAAAGCTGGAAAGATCTAAAATTGACCCCTAACATCACAATTAAAAGAACTAGAGAAGCAAGAGCAAACACATTCAAAAGGTAGCAGAAGGCAAGAAATAACTAAGATCAGAGCAGAACTGAAGGAGATAGAGACACAAAAAACCCTCCAAAAAATCAATGAATTCAGGAGTTGTTTTTTTGAAAAGACCAACAAAATTGATAGACTGCTATCAAGACTAATAAAGAAGAAAAGAGAGAAGTATCACATAGACACAATAAAAAATGATAAAGGGGATATCACCACCGACCCCATAGAAATATAAACTACCGTCAGAGAATACTATAAACAGCTCTATGCAAATAAACTAGAAAATCAAGAGGAAATGGATAATTTCCTGGACACTTACACTCTCGCAAGACTAAACCAGGAAGAAGCTGAATTCCTGAATAGAACAATAGCAGGCTCTGAAATTGAGGCAATAATTAATAGCCTACCAACCAAAAAAAGTCCAGGACTAGATGGATTCACAGCTGAATTCTACCAGAGGTACAAGGAGGAGCTGCTACCATTCCTTCTGAAACCATTCCAATCAATAGAAAAAGAGGGAATCCTCCCTTACTCATTTTATGAGGCCAACATCATCCTGATACCAAAGCCTGGCAGAGACACAACAAAAAAAGAGAATTTTAGACCAATATCCCTAATGAAAAACGATGCAAAAATCCTCAATAAAATACTGGCAAACCGCATCCAGCAGCACATCAAGAGGCTTATCCACCATGATCAAGTGGGCTTCATCCCTGGGATGCAAGGCTGGTTCAACATACGCAAATCAATAAATGTAATCCAGCATATAAACAGAACTAAAGACAAAAACCACATGTTATCTCAATAGATGCAGAAAAGGTCTTTGACAAAATTCAACAGCCCTTCATGCTAAAAACGCTCAATAAATTCGGTACTGATGGAACGTATCTCAAAATAATAAGAGCTATTTCTGACAAACCCACAGCCAATATCATACTGAAAGGGCAAAAACTGGAAAAATTCCCTTTGAAAACTGGCACAAGACAGGGATGCCCCCTCTCACCACTCTTGTTCAACATAGTGTTGGAAGTTCTGGTGAGGGCAATCTGGCAAGAGAAAGAAATAAAGAGTATCAGTTAGGGAAAGAAGAAGTCAAATTGTTCCTGTTTGCAGATGACATGATTGTATATTTAGAAAACCCCATTGTCTCAGCCCAATATCTCCTTAAGCTGATAAGAAACTTCAGCAAAGTCTCAGGATACTATATTAATGTGCAAAAATCACAAGCATTCTTATACACCAGTAACAGACAAACAGAGAGCCAAATCAGGAATGAACTTCCATTCACAATTGCTTCAAAGAGAACAAAATACCTAGAATTCCAACTTACAAGGGATGTAAAGGACCTCTTCAAGGAGAACTACAAACCACCACTCTGTGAAATAAAAGAGGACACAAACAAATGGAAGAACATACCATGCTCATGGATAGGAAGAATCAATATCATGAAAATGGCCATACTGCCCAAGGTAATTTATAGATTCAATGCCATCCCCATCAAGCTACCAATGAATTTCTTCACAGAATTGGAAAAAACTGCTTTAAAGTTCATATGGAACCAAAAAAGAGCCCGCATTGCCAAGACAATCCTAACTCAAAAGAACAAAACTGGAGGAATCACGCTACCTGACTTCAAACTATACTACAAGGCTACAGTAATCAAAACAGCATGGTACTTGTACCAAAACAGAGATATAGACCAATGGAACAGAACAGAGTCCTCAGACTTAATATCACACTTCTACAGCCATCTGATCTTTGACAAACCTGAGAAAAACAAGAAATGGGGAAAGGATTCCCTATTTAATAAATGGTGCTGGGAAAATTGGCTAGCCATAAGCAGAAAGCTGAAACTGGATCTTTTCCTTACTCCTTATACGAAAATTAATTCAAGATGGATTAGAGACTTAAAAGTTAGAACTAATACCATAAAAACCCTAGAAGAAAACCTAGGTAATACCATTCAGGACATAGGCATGGGCAAGGACTTCCTGTCTAAAACACCAAAAGCAACGGCAACAAAAGCCAAAATTGACAAATGGGATCTCATTAAACTAAAGAGCTTCTGCACAGCAAAAGAAACTACCATCAGAGTGAACAGGCAACCTACAGAATGGGAGAAAATTTTTGCAATCTACTCATCTGACAAAGGGCTAATATCAAGAACCTACAAAGAACTCAAACAAATTTACAAGAAAAAACAAACAACCCCATCAAAAAGTGGGCAAAGGATATGAACAGACATTTCTCAAAAGAAGACATTCATACAGCCAACAGACACATGAAAAAATGCTCATCATCACTGGCCATCAGAGAAATGCAAATCAAAACCACAATGAGATACCATCTCACACCAGTTAGAATGGCGATCATTCAAAAGTCAGGAAACAACAGGTGCTGGAGAGGATGTGGAGAAATAGGAACACTTTTACACTGTTGGTGGGATTGTAAACTAGTTCAACCATTATGGAAAACAGTATGGCGATTCCTCAGCGATCTAGAACTAGAAGTACCATATGACCCAGCCATCCCATTACTGGGTATATACCCAAAGGATTATAAATCATGCTGCTATAAAGACACATGCACACATATGTTCATTGTGGCACTATTCACAATAGCAAAGACTTGGAATCAACCCAAATGTCCATCAGTGACAGACTGGATTAAGAAAATGCGGCACATATACACCATGGAATACTATGCAGCCATAAAAAAGGATGAGTTTGTGTCCTTTGTAGGGACATGGATGCAGCTGGAAACCATCATTGTCAGCAAACTATCGCAAGAACAGAAAACCAAACACCACATGTTCTCACTCATAGGTGGGAACTGAACAATGAGATCACTTGGACTCAGGAAGGCGAACATCACACACTGGGGCCTATCATAGGGAGTGGGGAGGGGGAAGGGATTGCACTGTGAGTTATACCTGATGTAAATGATGAGTTGATGGGTGCAGCACACCAACATGGCGCAAGTATACATATGTAACAAACCTGCACGTTATGCACATGTACCCTAGAACTTAAAGTATAATATTAAAAAAAAAAAAAAAAAAAGAAAATAACAGACACTGGGGTCTACTTGAGGCAGGGGTGCAAGGAAGCAGAAGAGCACAATAAATAACCATTATATACTGAGCTTAATACCTGGGTGATGAAATAATATGTATAGCAAACCCCTATGACATGTGTTTATCTATCTAGCAAATCTTCATATGTATACCCAAACCTAAAATAAAAGTTAAAAAAACAAAGAAAGAAAGAACTAGAGACAAACACAGTCTTAGGGAACAAATGACAATTTCTATGCAACTCAAAATTTCAGCTTGTTTTTTTAAACTGAAATCAACCACCACTAAAGCCTAGGTAGTTTAACAGTGCTTGATCCATAGGAAATACTCATTAAATATACATCTTGATTGACTGAGTGACTGAGTACTTTGAAAAGTCAGTATTTTATCTATGTTGGTATTTATATAATCACTTTTTAAACTCAGATCTTTGAAAATTAGTTGTGTCTGGAACTTACCCTGGGATAGCAACCATACAAAAACAGTGACCATCTAGTGACTTTTGGTAAAATAGACCCTTAAGAAAAAAAATACATGTTCTTAACTTTTAAGAAATGTCTAAATAAAAATATATTTAATAATATTAATTCTTCAATGAAACATTTGACAGATAATAATTTTAAAGATACATTTAAAGTTTTTCTTATTCTATTTATCATCAGTGAAAATAAATCTCATTAACATTTTCTTTTAAAACAAGGTCAAAAAAGGCAGTGCTGTAATTAATTTGTAGTGCCTCATGACTAGATCCGGGTTTTAGTTTTATTTAATTTATAAATTATAATCACAGACCTCAGAAACTTCACATGATTTCTCAAGGAGACTAAATTCTTCCAATATGTAATCTTATGATATAATTTTTTAATTCAGATTCAAGGGGTACATGTGCTTGTTTGTTAGGTGGGTATATTGCATGATACTGAGGTTTGGGTTATGAATGACCCCGTTAGCCAGGTACTGAGCATAGTACCTAATATGTAGATTTTCAGCCCTTTCCCCCTTCCTCTCTCCCCCTTCTACTAGTCTCCAGCTTCTATTGTTGCCATCTTTATGTCCACGTGTACCCAATATTCAGAATTTACTTATAAGTGAGAACATGTGGTATTGGCTTTTCTGTTCCTATGTAAATTTGCTTAAGATAATGGCTTTCTGTTGCATCCATGTTGCTGCAAAGGACATAATATTATTCCTTTTTTGGCTGTGTGCCATTTGATGGTGTATATGCACCACATTTTCTTTACCCAGTCCACCACTGAGGAGAACCTAGGTTGATTCCATGTCTTTGCTATTGTGTATAGTGATGCAATGAACATAAGAGTACATGTGTCTTTTGGGTAGAACAATTCATTTTCCTTTGAGTATATACACAATAATGGCATTGCTGAGTTTAATGGTAGTTCTGCTTTATGTTCTTTGAGAAATCTCCAAACTGCTTTCCACAGTGAATTAACTCATTTACATTTTCACCAACGGTGTATAAGAATTACCTTTTCTTTGCAGCCTTGCTAGCATGTTATTTTTTGGCTTTTTAGTAATAGCCATTCTAACTGGTATGATATGGTATCTCACTGTGGTTTTGATTTGCATTTCTGTGATGATTAGTGATGTTGAGCATTTTTTTGTATGTTTGTTGGCTGCTTGCATGTCTTCTTTTGAGAAGGGTCTGTTCATGTCTTTTGCCCACTTTTAATTAGGTTTCTTTGGCTTGTTCAATTGTTGCTTATAGACTGTGGATATTAGAATTTTGTTGGATGCATAGTTTGCAAGTATTTTCTTCCATTCTGTAGGTTTTCTGTTTACTCTGCTGATCTTTTTTTTTTTTTTTTTTTTTTTTTTTTTTTTGCTTTTTGTTCTGTTTTGCTTGTTTTTGTTTTTGTTTTTTGCTGTGCAGAAGCTATTTCATTTCATCGGCTTCACTTGTCAATTTTTATTTTTGTTGCAATTGTTTTTGACGAGTTAGTCATAATTTCTTTCCTAGAGTTGATATACAGAATTGTATTTTCTAGGTTTTCTTCTAGGATTCTTATAGTGTGTGGTCTTACATTTAAACCTTTAATCCAACTTGAGTTAATTTTTGTTTATGGTGAAAGGTAGGCTTCCTGTTTGCATATTCTACGTCTGGTTAGCTAGCTATCCCAGCACCATTTATTGAATAGAGAGTCCTCTCCCCATTGCTTATTGTTGTCAACTTCATCAAAGATCAGATGGCTGTACGTGTATCATGTTATTTCTGGGTTCTGTATTCTGTTCCATTGATATATCTATTTTTTTCTTTTGTGAGACAGGGTCTCACTCTGTTGCCCAGGCTGGAGTATAATGGCACAATTTCAGCTTACTGCATTCTAACCTCCTGACTCAAGCATCCTCCCACCTCAGCCTCCCAAGTAGCTAAGACCCACTCAGCTACTTGGATCACCACACCCAGCAGCTAATTTTATTTTTTATAGAGACAAGTTCTCCTTATGTTGTCTAGGCTGCTCTCAAGTAATCCTCCTGCCTCAGCCTCCCAAAGTGCTAGAATTACAGGTGTGAGCCACCAAACCTGGCTAATCTATTTTTCTATATAATTTCTGTAATCTATTTTTAATTTATTTTAAAACTTATATACTAATTATGAAAGTATTTTTAGAATTTAATCAAATTGTTAAAATCATTTTATAATATGTTGGCATTTACCTTAAACACATTTTTGTTTTCGCACAGAAAAGTGGTAACTAATATTTTTATCCACTGCTGTTTAAGTTTGTAATTAGCTGCAAATCAAGTAATGTGGCAAATAATAAACAACGATTAGTATGAAACTGAAATATATAAGTAATTCCAAAATATGTTTTTTAACCACTGTTTTTCGCACTCTTCAATTTTCCAGTCAAGTCCCTAATTGGAGCTATTATTTTTAATAGTCTATTTTTACTTAATTTTCCATATTTCTCTCTCAGATCTCTAGTAGAGACAAGAGAAGAAAAATGACCACTAAGTAAGCATCGAGGAGGCTAGACATCAACTGACAACTGTGAGAGCCAACTACACATAAGGTACTATCCTAGGCCATTTTGAATTTGATAAATTTAGCAATCTTTAAATGATTGATAATGAAAAGAGATTTCCACCTTTTCATTTTTCTAAATTAAAACATTTGAAAGCAACAACCATCTAATCTCAACATCATTTCATGTTTAAAAGATACGTTGACAACAAAAAAAAAGTTAAAAATTGTCTCAGAATAAGTTACAATCTTTTAAATTCTGCATCTTCAGGTTTATGGAAGACAACGGTTTTATTTTTCTCATTTGGCTGAAGCCTAGAACAAATTTTATCACAGTTCAGTGTTTATCTATGGATCTATTATTAGAAAAACCTGGTTTGTGAGTTTGTGGAGTGAAAAGATGAATAATATACAGTAGCTGCCATTAATAAATTTAGGATCTAGGAGAAAGATAAGAGTAATGCACACAGCAGTTGCACATAATAAAAACTGTAAAAAAGAAAGGCATAACTGACATAGTTATTATGTATTGAGTCATTCCAGTTGCTTGTCGTGAACCCATATGGTAGATACTGTTACTATTCTCATTTCAGATGAGGATACTAAGGCTGGGAAAAGGTATGTAATTTATTCTCAGTGACAGTTTCTAAGTAATGGGCTGGGATTCTCACATATATCAGTTTGACACTAAAATTCTCTGTTACTGGAGGAATTCAAGCAGAACCTATAGAATTTGATTTGTAGAAGAACTTTCCAGTAGATGACCCCTAACAACCACTCAACCTTTCTCCTCCATTTGTAGCAGGCTATGTTCTCAACAGGAGGTTGAAAACTAAAAAGAGAATGCTTGACTAAGAATTCAGAGGGGTGTGTGTGTGTGGGTGTGTGCATGTGTGCACATGCAGACATGCATGTTCCTGTGTGTGGGGTGGAGGGGAGGTTGTTGTTGTCCATATAGAGGGGAGAGTTGCAGCAAGCTGCCTTGAATGAGACTTTCACTGTACAACGTGGAAAGAAAAGAGTAGATGATTTAGAGCCAAACCTTGTGGAATATTTCCATTTGGGGGACAGCAAGATAATATTGTTAAAGCAAATAGAAAAGGAGTAATCAAAGTAATAGAAGAGGTAATATTTATAGATAAACTGCCCACAAAGAAGCATAGGCAACTGTACATGTATTGAAACATTAGTCATCCCTCTTCAACTAAGACATCTTTCCACATCATTATAAAGTGAAGTCATATCATTCTAAATTTCCAGTGAAAGGCTTTTGTAGAATTATAAAATCATAAATCAGAGTGGATCTCAGATTCTGTTCCTTTTAAGGCTTAGAGATTTTAGAAAGAAGTTGTTGGGAAATTTTAAATCCTTTAGAAAGAAGTTGGGAAATTTTAAATCCTTTCTTTTTCTTTTCACATGAAAACCCTGAACTTGCACAATAGAAACAACCTGTCCTTTGAATTTGATTGCCTCTATTTTTTAGTCAATTTGAGGATAAGCTTCAGAATGTTGTGTATTCTCTGGAAAAAAAAATGTGTCTGCTTCTGAGGCACATGTTTCCTATTGAATATCTTCATAACTCATAATTAAAATTTTCAATCTTCTATTCCTTTTCAACCTATCTAATTTCCCAAGCTTTTTGCTCATGAATATGAATTACTAGACTTATAAAAGTAATTATCAAATTTATCCAAATGTAAGATGAAGGGCTTAGAGATTATTTAGTCTCTCAGTGGTATCAAGGATTAATGAAAGCCCCCAAGGAAAAGCAAAGGAAATGACATAATTTCAGTATTAGTTTGAGCTCAACATCCCCATATTAAAAAGGAAGAACATCTGAAAACTTTTTCTTGGCAAATCCAAATATTGCTAGGAAAGGGTTCTCAGAACTAGTGACCCAGAGTTCATCAGATCTGAAGGATTTCTCAGACACAGCCTAAGATGCTGACTAGTGACCATTTCTAAATTGCAGAAAAACAAAAACTTAGATATCATAATTAATACATTTTTGAGAAAAAGGAAGTTAGAAAGTTGTAATTTTTCTCAACACTGTTAGCTGAGTTAATATATATAACAGCAACACCTCATTGATCATAAACCCTGGGGGAAAGTGGTACTGTACCAAAGCAGTGTCCAGTTAACCCAATCTTACTCCTTTAGGCAAGACGCTATTTGAGTCATTCTTGTTAGAAATCTTTTAATACCTTCATTGATACCTGCCTTACTAAACAGAAAACACTGCTCTTCATCTCTTCTTCATGATATGAGTACTCTTATACGATGATCCTCAGTTATTGTCAGGAGGGATGCACCAAAAAAAGTGCATGTGCAGCACATGATATAGAATTACCTCAGAAGCTACTAGGGAATGGTGTGCGTCATCTGCCTTCGGCTGAGTAGTTTTTATACTTCCTCTGATTCCACTGTCAGCCCTGACAGTGTCTACTGCTGTATCTCTGTTCTATTTTCAATTATTTTTATTATTGTGTATAGAATTCTGAAAGAACCATATGAAGGCCTATTGAAAACTTAAAATAAGTGTGTGTATGTGTGTGTGTGCACATGTGTTTTATTTATTTATTTATGTTGGAGATGGAGTCTCGCTCTGTTGCACAGTCTGGAGTGCACTGGCGTGATCTCAGTTCACTGCAACCTACACCTCCCAGGTTCAAGCAATTCTCCTGCCTCAGCCTCTGGAAGAGCTGGGGCCACAGGTGCATGCCACCACACCTGGCTAATTTTTGTATTTTTACAAGAGACAGGGTTTCACCATGTTGGCCAGGCTGGTCTCAAACACCTGACCTCAGGTGACACACTCACCTCGGCCTCCCAAAGATTACAGGTGTGAGTCACCACACCCAGCCATGTATAATTATTTTACTATATGATAGATTATCAACAAAGATGTCTTTTGTTTATTCCTGGGATTAAATCTGTGTTCCAAAGAAATAGTAATCCAAACTCCAATTAAGTAATAATTGTAGTTTTTTGTTTTCATTGCATAACTTCTCTATTACCATTTTTGTCACTGAAACCTGTCAGACAGACAATAAGGAGTGAGCTGAGAGCAGTAGCTCACTATGGCCTCACTTTGGGAGGCCAAGGTACTGGGATTACAGGCATGAGCTACAGCACCCAGGAAGATTGCTTAAGGGCAGGAGTTTGAGACCAGGCTGGGACCCTGTCTCCACCAAAAAAAAAAAAAAAAAAAAAAAAATTAAAACATGGACAATAATTAGTCAGATGTGGTGGCACAAATCTGTAGTCCTAGCTACTTGGGAGGCTGTGGCAGGAGGGTCGCTTGAGCCCTGGAGTTCATGGTGACAGTGAACTATGATTATTCCACTGCACTTCAGCCTATGTGACAGAGCAAGACCTTGTTTCAAAAAAAAAAAAAAAAAAAAAAGATGAAACATCAATCAAAATTATACCATAACCACTGACAGACCCTGGTTTGTGATGTTCCACTCCCTGTGTCCATGTGCTCTCATTGTTCAACTCCCAGTTATGAGTGAGAAAATGCAATGTTTAGATTTCTGTTCCTGTGTTAGTTTGGTGAGAATGAGGGTTTCCAGCTTTATCCATGTCCCTGCAAAGGACATGAACTCATCCTTTATTATTTTTATTATAGTTTAAGTAATGGGGATACATGCGCAGAACGTGCAGGTTTGTTACATAGGTACACATGTGCCAAGGTGGTCTGCTGCACCCATCACCCTGTCATCTACATTAGGTAATTCTCCTAATGCTATCCCTCCCCAACCCCATACCCACTGACAGGCCCCAGAGTGTGATGTTCCCCTCCCCTGTGTCCATGTGTTCTCATTGTTCAACTCCCACTTATAAGTGAGAATATGCAGTGTTTGGTTTTCTATTCCTGTGCTAGTTTGCTGAGAATGATGGCATCCAGCTTCATCCATGTCCCTGCAAAGGACATAAATTTATCCTTTTTTATGACTGCATAGTATTCCATGGTGTATATGTGCCACATTTTCTTTATGCAGTCTATCATTGATGGGCATTAGGGTTGGTTCCCTATATGAACATTACTGCAGTAAACATGTGTGTGCATGTGTCTTTATAGTAGAATGATTTATAATCCTTTGGGTATATACTCAGCAATGGTATTTCTTGGTCAAATGGTATTACTGGTTCTAGATCCTGAAGGAATCACCACACTGTCAACCACAATGGTTGAGCTAATTTACACTCCCACCAACAGCATGAAAGTGCTCCCATTTCTCCGCATCCTCTCCAGCAACTGTTGTTCCTAACTTTTTAATGATCACCATTCTATCTGGCATGAGAGGGTATCTCATTGTGGTTTTGATTTGCATTTCTCTAATGACCAGTGATTATGAGCTTTTTTTCATTTTTCTTGGCCACATAAATGTCTTCCTTTGAGAAGTGTCTGTTCATACCCTTTGCCCACTTTTTGATGGGGTTGTTTTTTCCTTGTAAATTTGTTTAAGTCTCTTGTAGATTCTACATATTAGTCATTTGTCAGATGGATAGATTGCAAAGTTTTCTCCCATTCTGTAGGTTGCCTTTTCACTCTGATGATAGTTGCTCTTGCTGTGCAGAAGCTCTTTAGTTTAATTATATCTCATTTGTCAATTTTGGCTTTTGTTGCCATTGCTTTTGGTGTTTTAGTCATAAAGTCATCCCATGCCTATGTCCTAAATGGTACAGCCTAGGTTTTCTTCTAGGGTTTTTATGGATTTAGGTTTTATGCTTATGTTTTTAATCCATCTTAAATTAATTTTTATATAAGTTGTAAGGGAGGGATCCAGTTTCAGTTTTCTGCATATGGCTAGCCAGTTTTCCCAATACCGTTTATTAAGTAGGGAATCCTTTCCCCATTGCTTGTTTTTGTCAAGTTTGTCAAAGATCAGATGGTTGCAGATGTGTGGCATTATTTCTGAGCCCTCTGTTCTGTTCCATTGGTCTATATATCTGTTTTGGTACCAGTACCATGCTATTTTGGTGACTGTACCTTGTAGTATAGTTTGAAGTCAGGTAGCATGATGCCTCCAGCTTTATTCTTTTTGCTTAGGATTGTGTTGGCTATGTGGGCTCTTTTTTGGTTCCATGTGAAATTTAAAGTAATTTTTTTCTAATTCCGTAAAAAAAAGTCAGTGGTAGCTTGATGGGGATAGCATTGAATCTATAAATTACTTTGGGTAGTATGGCCATTTTCACAATATTGATTCTTCCTATCCATGAGCATGGAATGTTTTTCCATTTGATTGTATCCTCTCTTATTTTCTTAAGAAGTGGTTTGTAGTTCTCCTTGAAGAGGTCTTTCACATCCATTGTAAGTTGTATTCCTAGGTATTTTATTATCTTTATTGCAATTGTGAATGAGAGTTCAATCATGATTTGGCTCTCTATTATTGGTGTATAGAAATGCTTGTAATATTTGCGAATTGATTTTGTATTCTGAGACTTTTCTGAAGTTGCTTACCACCCTAAGGTGATTTTGGGCTGAGACGATGGGGTTTTCTAAATATACAATCATGTCATCTGCAAACAGAGACAATTTGACTTCCTCTCTTCCTATTTTAATACCCTTTCTTTCTCTTGCCTGATTGCCCTGGTCAGAACTTCCAATACCATATTGAATAGGAGTGGTGAGAGAGGGTATCCTTGTCTTGTGTCAGTTTTCAAAGGGAATGTTTCCAGCTTTTGCCCATTCAGTATGATATTGACTGTGGGTTTGTCATAAATAGATTTTGAGATACATTTCATCAATACCTAGTTTATTGAGAGTTTTTAGCATGAAAGGCTCTTTAATTTTATCTAAGGCCTTTTCTGCATCTATTGAGATAATTATGTAGTTTTGTCATTGGTTCTGTTTATGTGATGGATTACATTTATTGATTTGCATATGTTGAACCAAACTTGCATCCCAGGGATGAAGCTGACTTGCTAGTGGTGGATAAGCTTTTGAATATACTGCTGGATTCGGTTTGCCAGTATTTCATTGAGGATTTTTGCATTGGTGTTCCTCAAGTATATTGATCTGAATTTTTTTTTCTTTTTTTTTTTTTTTTTTTTTTTGGTCTCTGCTAGGTTTTGGTATCAGGATGATGCTGGCCTCATAAAATCAGTTAGGGAGAATTCTCTGTTTTTCTATTGTTTGGAATAGTTTCAGAAGGAATGGTACCAGCTCCTCTTTGTGCCTCTTTCAGAATTCGGGTGTGAATCCATCGGGTCCTGGGCTTTTTTTTGGTGGTTAGGCTACTAACTACTGCCTCAATTTCAGAACGTGTTATTGGTCTATTCAGAGATTTGACGTCTTCCTGGTTTAGTCTTGGCAGGGTATATGTGTAAAGGAATTTATCAATTTCTTCTAAATTTTCTGGTTTATTTGTGCAGAGGTGTTTATAGTATTATCTGACGGTAGATTGTATTTCTGTGGGATCTGTGGTGGTATCTCCTTTATCATTTTTTATTGTGTCTATTTGATTTTTCTCTCATTTCTTCTTTATTAGTTTGGCTATCAGTCTGTTTTGTTAGTCTTTTCAAAAAATCTGCTCCTGGATTCATTAATTTTTTGATGGGATTTTTGTGTCTCTATCTCCTTCAGTTCTACTGTGATCTTAGTTATTTCCTGCCTTCTGCTTGCTTTTGAATTTGTTTGCTGTAGCTACTCCAGTTCTTTTAATTTTGATGTTAAGTTGTTGATTTTAGATCTTTCCCACTTTCTCTTGTGGTCATTTAGTGCTATGAATTTCCCTCTACACACTGCTTTAAATGTGTCCCAGAGATTCTGGTACATTGTGTCTTTGTTCTCATTGGTTTCAAAGAACATCTTTATTTCTGCCTTCATTTTCTTTATTTACCCAGTAGTCTCAGGAGCAGGTTGTTCAGTTTCTATGTAGTTGTGTGGTTTTGAGCGAGTTTCTTTATCCTGAGGTCTTTATCCTGAGTCCTTTATCCTGAGCGAGTTTCTTTATTTGATTGCACTGTCATCTGCTAGACTATTTGTTATAATTTCCATTCTTTTACATTTGCTGAGGAGTGTTTTCCTTCCAGTTATGTTGTCAATTTTAGAATAAGTGTGATGTGGTGCTGAGAAGAATGTATATTCTGTTGATTTGGGGTGAAGAGTTCTGTACATGTCTATTAGGTCCACTTGGTCCAGAGCTAAGTTCAAGTTCTGAATATCTTTGTTAATTTCCTGTGTCATTGATTTGTCTAGTATTGACAGTGGGGTGTTAGTCTCCCACTATTATTGTGTGGGAGCCTAAGTCTCTTTGTAGGTCTCTAAGAACCTGCTTTATTAATCTGGGTGCTCGTGACTGAGTGTGCATATATTTAAGATAGTTAGCTTTTCATGTTGCATTGATCCCTTTACCATTATTTAATGCCCTTCTTTGTCTTTTTTTATCTTTGTTGGTTTAAAGTCTGTTTTATCACAGACTAGGATTGCAATCCCTGCTTTTTTGGGGTTTTCAATTTGTTTGGTAAATATCTCTGCATTCCTTTATTTTGGTCATATATGTGTCTTTGCACATGAGATGGGTCTCCTGAATACAGCACACTGCTGGGTCTTGACTCCTTATGCAATTTGCCAGTCTGTGTCTTTTTATTGGGGCATTTAGCCTATTTACATTTAAGGTTAATATTGTTATGTGTAAATTTGATACTGTCATTATGCTAATTGGTTATTTTGCCTGTTAGTTTATGCAGTTTCTTCAATGTGTCTATCATCTTTAAAACTTGATAAGTTTTGGCCAGGCACTGTGGCTCATGCCTATAATCCCAGAATTTTGGGAGGCCGAATCTGGAGGATTACCTGAGGTCAGGAGTTTGAGACCAGCCTGTCCAACTTGGCAAGATTCTACCTCTACTGAAAATACAAAAATTAGATGGGTGTGGTGGTGGACGCCTGTAATCCCAGCTACTCAGGAGGCTGAGGCAGGACAATCACTTGAACCCAGAGGCAGAGGCTGCAGTGAGCCGAGTTTGCACCATTGCATTCCAGCCTGGGCAATGAGTGAAACTCCTTCTTAAAAACACACACACACACACACACACACACACACACACACACACACCACACACACACCTTGGTATGTTTTTGCAGTGGCTGGTACAAGTGTTTCCTTTCCATATTTAGTGCTTCCTTCCGGAGCCCTTGTAAGGCAGGCCTGGTGGTGACAAAAGCTCTCAACATCTCAACATTTGTTTGTCTGTAAAGAATTTCATTTCTCCTTCACTTATGAAGCTTAGTTTGGCTGGATATGAAATTCTGGGTTGAAAATTCTTTTAAGAATGTTGAACATTTGTCCCCACTTTCTTCCGGCTTGTAGGGTTTCTGCAGAGAGATCTGCTGTTAATCTGTTGGGCTTCCCTTTGTGGGTTACCCAACCTTTCTCTCTGACTGCCTTTAACATTTTTTCCTTCATTTCAACCTTGGTGAATCTGATGATTATGTGTCTTGTGGTTGCTCTTCTGTAAGAGTATCTTTGTGGTGTCCTATGTCCTGAATTTGAATGTTGGCCTGTATTGCTAGGTTGGGGAAGTTCTTCTGGATAATATCCTGAAGAGTGTTTTCCAACTTGTTTCCTTTCTCTCCATCACTTTCAGGTACACCCTATTTCTGTCAATTTGTCAAAGTCATTCTCCATCCCATTCTGTTCCCTTGCTGGTGAGGACCCGTGATCCTTTGGAGGAGAAGAGGCTGGTTTTGGGAATTTTCTGGGTTTTGGAATTTTCAGCTTTTTTGTGCTGGTTTTTCCTCATCTTCGTGAATTTATCTACCTTTGGTCTTTGATGTGTTGGTGACCTTTGGATGTGGTTTATGTGTGGATATCCTTTTTGTTGACATTGATGCTATTCCTTTCTGTTTTTTAGTTTTCCTTCTAACATTCAGGCCCCTCTGCTGCAGGTCTGCTGGAGTTTGTGGGAGGTTCACTCCAGTCCCTGTTTGCCTGAGTATCACCAGCAGAGGCTGCAGAACAGCAAAAATTGCTGCCTGTTCCTTCCTCTGGAAGCTTCATCCCAGAGGGGCACCTGCCAGATGCCAGTGAGAGCTCTCCTGTATAAGGTGTCTCTCAGTCAGGAGGCATATGGGTCAGGGACCCACTTGGGGAGGCAGTCTGTCTTTTAGTAGAGCTCAAGCACTGTGCTGGGAGATCCACTGCTCTCTTCAGAGCCAGCAGGCAGGAACATTTAAGTTTGCTGAAGCTGAACCCACAGCTGCCCATTCCCCCACGTGCTCTGTCACAGGAAGTTGGGACTTTATCTATAAGCCCCTGATGGGGCTGCTGCCTTTCTTTCAGAGATGTCCTGTCCAGAGAGGAAGGATCTAGAGAGGCAGTCTGGCCACAGCAGCTTTATAGTGCTGCAGTGAGCTCCATCCAGTTCAAACTTCCCTGTAGCTTCGTTTACACTGTGAGGGGAAACTGCCTACTCAAGCCTCAGTAATAGCAGACACCCCTCCCCACACCAAGCTGGAGCATCCCAGGTGGACTTCAGACCACTGTGCTGGCAGCAAGAAATTCAAGTCAGTGGGTCTTAGCTTGAAGGGCTTCGTGGTCATGGGATCCACTGAGCTACACCACTTGGCTCCCTGGCTTCATCCCCCTTTCCAAGGGAGTGAATGGTTCTGTCTCTCTGGCATTCCAGGTGCCACTGGGGTATGAAAACAAAACAAAAACGCCTGCAGCTAGCTCAGTGTCTGCCTGGATGGCCACCTAATTTTGTGCTTGAAACCCAGGGCCCTGGTAGTGTAGGCACCCAAGGATACCCTGTGGTCTGCAGGTTGTAAAAACTGTGGAAGAAGTATAGTATCTGGGCTGGAATGCACCATTCCTCACAGCACAGTCTCTCACGGCTTCCCTTGGCAGGAGGAGGGATTTCCCAACCCCTTGCACTTCCCTGGGTGAGGTAACACCCCATCTTGCTTCTGCTCACCCTCCATGGGCTGCACCCACTGTCTAATCAGTCCCAGTGAAATGAGTCAGTGACCTCAGTTGGAAATGCAGAAATCACCCACCTTCTGTGTTGATCTTTCTGGGACCTGCAGGCCAGAGCTGTTCCTATTCGGGCATCTTGTCCATAACTGTCATGAACAACTTTTACTGAGCATGTAGCATACACCAAATATGTGATAAAACTTCAAAAGCAAACATTGAGTCTTATCTTTACATTTTTAGTGTCTTGCACAGTGGACATGTAATAAATGTTTGTAGAAACAATACCCGTTTTGCCAAGGAGAAGGCTCCTCAAAAAGTTAAGTGATTTGCCTGAGTTTACATGGTTAGTGAGTGGCAGTACCATAATTTTAACTCACATTATTTAATTCCAAATCTTTTGCTTTCCCTGTTATGCCAGCCTATTAAATTAACCTATAATTATTAATTATTAAAAATGACATACTGACTGGGCATGGTGGCTCATGCCTGTAATCCTAGCACTTTGGGAGGCCAAGACAGGCAGATCACTAGAGTTCAGGAGTTTGAGACCACCCTTGCCAACATGGTAAAACCTCGTCTCTATGAAAAATACAACGATTAGCCAGGCTTGGCGGCAGGCACCTGTAATCCCAGGGCTGAGTCAGGAGAATCACTTGAACCCAGGAGATGGAGGCTGCAGTGAGCCAAGATCATGGCATTGTACTCCAGCCTGGGCAACAGAGGGAGATTGTCTCAAAAAAAAAAAAAAAAAAGCATATTAATTACTGTACAAACCAACCTACTATAACAAGAAAATTCCAAAATATAATACCTAATTTTTAAATTTTTATTTTTATATAGAAAGGTGGTTACCAAAGGCTCGGACTTGAAGATGGGAGACAGAAATTAAGAAAAGTTAGTAAAAGTGTACAAAATTCAGTTAACTAGAATGAACATTTCTAGTACTCAATAGTATAGAAGGGACATTATAGTTAACAATAATTTAGTATCTTTCAAACTAACTAGAAGATAGAATTGTAATGTTTCCAAAACAATGAAAAAATAAATGTTTGAGGTGATGGATATCCCAATTACCTTGATTTTACCATTAAACACTGTATATATGTATCTAAATATCACATGTGCCCCCAAAATATATACAAATGATATATCAACAAAAAAAGAAAGAACGAAAGCATAATATTTAGTGCAGACATTGACTTCATCTACTAGAACTAGAGTGATGTGATATAATTGAAATAGCTCAAAGCTGAAAATGGGAGAACTAGACTACAAATCCAATTCTCCCCCAATTAATTCTATGATTTAAGCACATGAACTTTCTAGAACTCAGTCTTCATCAGTAAAATGATAGCAGCATTAAAAAATATTTTTGTCAGCTTTTCTCATTGATATATCTCAGTACACAGAATAAAGCCTGAAATATAGCAGGCAATCAATAAACATTTGTTGAATGAATTAACAAATGAAAGAATTTTAGAAGAAATCATTACTCCCCATCTCCCTTTCCAAGTCTAATATTTTGTAATTCTGGTCCTTAGAATTTCTATAATTATTTCGTAGTATTTTATTATTTTCCACCTCCAACAACAGAAATTGCTAAACCTATTTGCTCCTTTAATCTTAAAGAGAAAGCTATTACATCCCTAAGCTTCCCCAGCTGAGAATTCAAAGATTTTCACCACAACCAGATCAACTGATCAGTCTTTAATGGGTTTTGTTTATTTATTAAACAATAACAAAAAGGATCTTTGAGGAGGGGAAGCAATTATCTGCATCACATCTTTCAATACATATAATCTCAGCAGGGATCTGGTAAGTATAAGCTTTTGGTGGAAGCAGAGCGAAAGTTCCATGCATATCAATCAATTCTCCATCCAAGGCAGCCAGGCTAAGACACCAGCATATCATTTCACAGCTTGCTGTGCTATGGATTTTGTTCTAAGACAGCTATTACAATGGTTCATTTTGCCTGAGCATTACAAAACTACAAATAGCTATAGCTGCTTCCCATTCATCTTTTGTCATAGATGGTACAATAGTATGACACTGACTGAAATTTCCATCAGAGGTGTCAGAACCACTACTTTATCAGCCATGGTAGCAAGTGTCTCCCCAAACACCAGGATCAGCCACCCAGAGCTCTTGGAATGGGAGAGGAGATCTTTGCTTGGCAGGGCCTGAATGTTGTTCCAAACCCACCTCACGCCACAGCTGGCATAGACACAGCTATTAGCTGGCCCATGTTGTACAGCACCCAGCACCTTGCACCAGAAGTTCCTTTTAGTCAGATGCAATTGTCTTAGATCACATATTTCACATCTCCTCCTTGGTGCAAACACAGAGTTAAAAGAATAGTTGATCAGGCAGACTTGGTTCTGGTGCCTACAAGCTTTGTGTGACATTGGATAAGGTCTCTATAATAAGTATGATGAGATCCAGCTTCAGAGACTGAAGCAAGAGTTTTCGTTTTGCCCCTTTTGACGTAGGTAAAGCACTATTGTTACTATTGCTGGTGTTGTCCTTTTTGGTGACCTAGTAAAAGAGGGAACTATTACTGTTTCTTGTTCCATTCTGATTCCATTCTGAACCACTGCTGTAATTATGATGGACTTTTCCTTTCCATTTCGTTCACTTTTGTGTAGTTGATATTTGTAGTGATTATATTTATCCTTCTCTAGAGATAAAATTATGTTACATACTAAATATCCTTTTTTAAAACTTTTATTCAAATATGCCCCTCTAGGAACACTTAGAGTCACCAATCTAGTTTTTCAACTGGAAATCAGAAAGTTTTATTATTAAATAGACCCACACATTTATTAATTTAAAATCACTGAAAATTACCATAGAATGCTCAGGGAGAAATCTAAGACTATAAGATATGCACAATTGGCTGGGAACAGTAGCTCACGCCTGTAATCCCAGCACTTTGGGAGGCCAAGGTGGGTAGATCATGAGGTCAGGAGTTCGAGACCAGCCTGACCAACATGGTGAAACCCTGTCTCTACTAAAAATATAAAAGTTAGTTGGGTAATCCCAGCTACTCAGGAGGCTGAGACAGGAGAATCGCTTGAACCCAGGAGATGGAGGTTGAAGTAAGCTGAGATCGCACCACTGCACTCCAGCCTGGGCGACAGTGAGACTCTGTCTCAAAAAAAAAAAAAAAAGATACAATGAATTCTTAGAGAATTAGTGGCTGATTTTTCAAAACGATTAATGGTAATAGAAGGCTTCTTATCTTTAGCAAGTGTAATAATCACACGAACTTTGCTTTAGTGTGCCTTGGAGTGAGAGAATATCTATCCCTTACCCCTTCCCAAGCCCTGCCTCAGGGATGGAAGTTGGTAATAAGCTGTGCTTTAGATAGAGTGTGAGGATATTGAAGAGCTGCTAATTTTAAAAGCTAAAAATATTACAGTTTGCTTGTTAAAATGTGTGTGGCCTTTAAATAGCTTTATCAAAATAGCTACATCAAAATATTTCAATGAAAGTGTCCAGTACCCATCCAGACAGTGCATGTTGAACACTGCACACATGCTTGAGCACACAGTAGTATTCAATAAATGGTAATTGTCAGTATAATTTATCTTGACTACAACCATTCTAGATTCCTAGTGTTGGCAAAAAAATTCAGCAGACATTTGCTAAGCACCTATCTGTCCCTAGGACTGACCCAGCAACTGGGAGGATAGAGAGGAGTTATCAGCTCCAGCAGTAGCTTTCCTTATTTTTCTGGAGCTTTCCCAGGAGCTGACCCAGCAACATAAAAACTCTGCCAAGGCTGGCATGGGGAATGCAAGAACTGGCCTAGAATGTTTTATTTGAGCTCCAACTGATTTATTATTGCATTTTTATGTATGCTCGCAGCTGTGGCTATAGTGAGTATGAGTATTATTTTTAGAAGCTGAAAAACACAAGTAAGGGGAAAGAAAAGGTGCTTTTCCCTACCAAATTCTTTAACATTTGGAAAAAAATAAATTATAAAATTCAGGGGGACATTTAGAGAAAATGGTAAAAACAGAAAATATTTTAAGATAGTTTTGTGCTTCCAATACATTTGGAAAATAGTTTTGAAAAAAATAATGAAAAATGCAACGCATAGATCCAGGGAGGGCAGTGATTAAAAGCTAAAACATCGGTGTCTGACGCCCCCAATATTCCTACAAAGCTAGGCACTTGGTTCAGACAGTTATGGAATCTTATATTCGTAAAAATGATCCAGGCATATTCATATATTTATTTAAGATAAGACATACTTTACATTATACATGGGGACCTAGTTTGTTATGGAGGAAAAATAAAATGCACCTCCAGTCTAACTAAATTTCTGTCTAAATCTAAAGTTTGAATATACTTCAAGTAATGAGAACTTCAGAATATTCCTATAACTGAATGTCAGGAAAAATTACATAGTCATAATCTGTATTTGAAACTTTACGCTGAATACAGATCTACAGTATGTTTTTAGAATTTTTGAGACTGGAGAAAAGCTTTGGTTAGGTATCAGCACATAGAGGGAAAGTCAGAGACCTCAAGAAAAGCAGAAACTGACAGTTCAGGATTTCAAAAACGTACCTAGGTTAATGATTAACTGTCCAGAATTGTGGTCAAGTTAAAGTTTAGAGGAAGAGGCAGGGATGGATCTAGATTTTTGTGCGATATTAAAGTTTATATAATTGAGAGTAGAGGAGTTCTCTTTAAGAAAAAGAAATAGGCCCGGCGTGGTGGCTCTCGTCTGTAATCCTAGCACTTTGGGAGTCCGAGGCGGGCGGATTGTCTGAGCTCAGGAGTTTGAGACCAGCCTGAGCAACACGGTGAAACGCATCTCTACTAAAATACAAAATAAACTAGCCAGGAGTGGTGGTGTGCGCCTGTATTCCCAGCCACGTGGGAGGCTGAGGCAGGAGAATTGCTTGAACCCAAGAGGTGGAGGTTGCAGTGAGCCAAGATCGCGCCACTGCACTCTAGCCGGGGCAACAGAGGGAGACTCTGTCTCTACAAAAAAAAAAAAAAAAAAGGAATAAAAATTACAAATACAAAATTAGGTCCATATGAGTTAGCTGTTATGCTAAATGCTAGGGATACTAAAGTTAACAAGACAGGTAAGGCCTCTGTCCTTCTGGGGCTTCATTTGCGTTGAGGGTGAGAGATTATAAATGAGTAAGAAACAACTACAGCAAAATGCAGTATTTCAGCTAGTGATAATATCTCTTAAGAACATAAAACAAGAGAATGGAATAAGGGGCATTCATTTATTAAATTAACTTCTCTGATATATCATTGTAAAACATGCAAGGGTGAAGGAAATGTCGTCACGACCCTCAAGAAGCTTATCTAGTCAAACAAATAAAACATTCTACAATGCATGGAAGGCAAGCAGCATCAAATATTGCAAGGGAAGTAGAATTTTAAAAGCCTGGGATATTCAAAGGAAGGAGAAGAACAAGGAAGCTTACCCGAAGAAGCAGTTGCTATTTCAGCTGGGATTTAAAGGATGGACAGATTTTACCCAGACAACTGGAGGAGTAGAGGAAGCAGTCCATCCCATGTGAGTATCTGAGATGCTAAAATTTAAATACTCAAAGTTCAGTAAGATAGCATCCCTGTTTAGAATTCACATTTGAGCATCTTTAAATGCCCAGTAAAATATTTTAACTTTTTTATTTTTTCTAGTGTCATCTATATATTTCACATAGCTATAGTACTTTCATGAGAAAACTTAGTTGATGTGCAAGTTCAAGTTCTGTTAATATATTATCAGTATTATTTTTCATTAACTGTGACTTAGTTACAGCAGCTTACTAATTAAGGTGTGGTTTATTAACACATTGAAACTGCTTCCACTAATAGCAAAAACTTACTTGTATTGCTAAATAGCATTAATATTATTTATTGTTGAGAGCATCTTAAAGGTCTCTGTGTCCGGCCTATTTCTTTTTCTTAAAGAGAACTCTTCTACTCTCAATTATATAAACTTTAATATCTCACAAAAATCTAGATCCATCCCTGCCTCTTCCTCTAAACTTTAACTTGACCACAATTCTGGAGGATATTTGTCTGTGAACCAAAATAATTTGAAGACAGAGTTGACATACATTTTAAATTTTATTAAAACATATTAAATGGAAATAAAATTACATTAAAAAAAGATTAGGCAGTTACAAACCTGCTCTAGAAGGCAGTGGCAAACTTCAAGTTCCCATTCAAAGACAGCAACCTTTCTCCTGTTATTTTCTTCTCAAACCTAACCTCTGTCAGTTATTTTGTTGTGGTGATGGCAGTGGTGGTGGTAATAATGGTGGCAGTGGTGATGGCTCTAGCTATCTTCAGCTCCTGTCGCAATGTGAGCTGCCTTGGGAATGAGGTGTGACTGACCTTGGCAATATCAGCCAGGGGGAAAGAGGATTTGACCAGAACCAGGTAACATGTGATTAGGAAACAATATATAGACATCATATCCAGAGCATGTGAACAATATATAGACACTATATCCAGAGCATGGTACATAAAGCTCACAGGAGGGTGAGACCTCAGGGTCTCCTGATTGCCATTGAGAGACAGTCTTGCAGGTTTATCACAATCCAAGGAAATTCTGTTCTTATGGGGATGCAGTGCCGGCTCTTTAGGAAGCAACAATTAAGTAAAAACTTCTACTTGTTATTTACTATTAGCAATCAAACTGCTAATATACTTACTGCCCAGAAACTGAAGATTTCTTGGTCTTTCAGTTGGGACAGAAAGATATTACTACGTAAATATGAAGGGAAAGGCTGGAGCTGATGGCCAGAAATTTAGAAACTGTCTTAGTGACATCTCATTTGTTTTTCAGTTGCAAGGGTAAAGTTACTTTAAATCACTTCTCATTAAAACCAAGGTCACAGGCTTGCCAATGAGATACCTTTCTCTCTCACAAAGAGTAAAATTTTAACTAAGATAATTGCTTCTCCAGATTAATACCAAAGATAAATACTATCCCAAGAAGGAAAACTGCAAAAGAAAGTTCTCAAAAGAGAAGGAAGGGAGTAAAGTTAGAGCTCCATTTTAATCATCTTTTCTTGCATTCATGGAAAATCATTTGCAAGGCATCACTTTGATGGTCTCTAGGGGAATGCAACACAAGAGTGCCTGTAGTTTGGTTAAGAAAAGCAACGTTCAGTTACTCTTCTACTAGCCCATGTTGCAGTTATGATGGCCTTCCCTTCCAAGCTCAAGCCCCAGTGGGTCCCCAGGGCAAACAGCCTGCCACTCTCCACTCTGAGAGCCAACTCTGAGAGCCAATTCTGACTCTGGTACTCCTGGACTCTCCATCCTGCTCCTGATCTAATCAACTTCCTTGCCCAAACCTCAGCCTATATTCAATGCCTGAATCTGCTGTGTGACTGCCCCCAGAATCCTTACTAATACTCTCTGCCCATTTCTCCATTTCTGGAGACATCTTGGTACGTCATATTGAGCTCTTTGTTGACAACTGTTTACAGAAGTCTGACTCTGTTGCAGCCTCCAATGGGTATAATTTTAAGTTCCAATCCAGCCAACTTCTGTCAATCCCAAGACACAGCACACTGTCAATAAACCCTAACCATTCCCTCACCTTTTCAGTGAAAAGAGAATGCCTTGGACATCCTAGGAAGCTCATAGTCCTGGGGTACAGCAACACAAACTAGCAATAAAGAAAGCATTTAATCAAAAGTAAGCAAGGGAAATGTGTCTGTTCTCTATCCTGCATGTAACTGATGAGATCGTGCCCAAGATACTCTGAGTATTCTTAAAGAGAATCTGAGATAAGCTAATAAAAATAAAAATGTGCCCAAACATGAAGAGAGTGATTGATGAAGAAAAACCTTGGAAATGTTAAATATCTCAGAAAAGACATAATGAAAGACGTGTCGATGAGCATTTAAAAATGTAAACTAAGCAAATAAGTGTTTAGTGAAATAAAATAAACAAAAGAAATATAATTGAATTAAGAAAAACATAACATTAAAAAAATAATAGAAGTAACGGTGAGTTGGATATCAATAATTAACTTTCAAGGGAAAGTTAATTGCTGTCATGTCCATTGTCCACATAGGACAAATTGACTGTAACAAAGAAAGCTTTGCCCAATAGCAATGAAGCAATCACTACATAGCCAGAGCACTTGAATAAGACAGGAGTGTAAGGGCAGCATTATAACCTGTTCCTCTAGGAATCAAGCTCTGCATACCTCTGATTTAAGTAGGTGTGATTAGATTTTAATATAGGCAACACCCTAAACCAAGAAACTACTAAATGAGGCTGTTAACAGATACTCAGTCTAAAACCCCAGTTATACTAGAACACTATTGAATGCCAATTTTTTTTTATGAAACAAAGCACAGGGCGGCGGAGCAAGATGGCCGAATAGGAACAGCGCTAGTCTCCAACTCCCAGCGCGAGCGACACAGAAAACCAGTGATTTCTGCATTTTCAACTGAGGTACTGGGTTCATCTCACTAGGCAGTGCTGGACAATCGGTGCCGGTCAGCTGCTGCAGCCCGACGAGCCACAGCTGTGCAGGGCGAGGCATCCCCTCACCTGGGAAGTGCAAGGGGGAAGTGAATCAATCCCTTTTCCTAGCCAGGGGAACTGAGATACACAACACCTGGAAAATCGGGTAACTCCCACCACAATACTGTGCTATAAGCAAACAGGCACACCAGGAGATTGTATCCCACACCTGGCCAGGAGGGTCCCACGCCCACGGAGCCTCCCTCATTGCTAGCACAGCAGTCTGCCATCTAACCACAAGGCAGCAGCAAGGCTGGTGGACGGGTGCCCACCATTGCTGAGGCTTAAGTAGGTAAACAAACCCACTGGGAAGCTCGAACTAGGTGGAGCTCACAGCAGCTCAAGGAAACCTGCCTGTCTCTGTAGACTCCACTTCTGGGGACAGGGCACAACTAAACAACAACAAAAGCAGCAGAAACCTCTGCAGACGCAAACGACTCTGTCTGACAGCTTTGAAGAGAGCAGTGGATCTCCCAACACGGAGGTTGAGATCTGAGAAGGGACAGACTGCCTGTTCAAGTGGGTCCCTGACCCCTGAGTAGCCTAACTGCTAGACATCCCCCACTAGGGGCAGTCTGACACCCCACACCTCACAGAGTGGAGTACACCCCTGAGAGGAAGCTTCCAAAGAAAGAATCAGACAGGTACACTCGCTGTTCAGCAATATTCTATCTTCTGCAGCCTCTGCTGCTGATACCCAGGCAAACAGGGTCTGGAGTGGACTTCAAGCAATCTCTAACAGACGTACAGCTGAGGGTCCTGACTGTCAGAAGGAAAACTATCAAACAGGAAGGACACCTACACCAAAACCCCATCAGTACATCACCATCATCAAAGACCAGAGGCAGATAAAACCACAAAGATGGGGAAAAAGCAGGGCAGAAAAGCTGGAAATTCAAAAAATAAGAGCACATCTCCCCCAGCAAAGGAGCACAGCTCATCGCCAGCAACGGATCAAAGCTGGACGGAGAATGACTTTGACGAGATGAGAGAAGAAGGCTTCAGTCCATCAAACTTCTCAGAGCTAAAGGGGGAATTATGTACCCAGCGCAAAGAAACTAAAAATCTTGAAAAAAAAGTGGAAAAATTGATAGCTAGAGTAATTAATGCAGAGTAGGTCATAAACGAAATGATAGAGATGAAAACCATGACACGAGAAATACGTGACAGATGTACAGGCTTCAGTAACCGGCTCGATCAACTGGAAGAAAGAGTATCAGCGATTGAGGATCAAATGAATGAAATGAAGCAAGAAGAGAAACCAAAAGAAAAAAGAAGAAAAAGAAATGAGCAAAGCCTGAAAGAAGTACGGGATTATGTAAAAAGACCAAATCTACGTCTGATTGGGGTGCCTGAAAGTGAAGGGTAAAATGGAACCAAGTTGGAAAACACTCTTCAGGATATCATCCAGGAGAACTTCCCCAACCCAGTAGGGCAGGACAACATTCAAATACAGGAAATACAGAGAACGCCACAAAGATACTCCTCGAGAAGAGCAACTCCAAGACACGTAATTGCCAGATTCACCAGAGTTTAAATGAAGGAAAAAATCTTAAGGGCAGCCAGAGAGAAAGGTCGTGTTACCCACAAAGGGAAGCCCATCAGACTAACAGCAGATCTCTCGGCAGAAACTCTACAAGCCAGAAGAGAGTGGGGGCAAATATTCAACATTCTTAAAGAAAAGAATTTTAAACCCAGAATTTCATATCCAGCCAAAGTTTCGTAAGTGAAGGAGAAATAAAATCCTTTACAGATAAGCAAATGCTTAGAGATTTTGTCAACACTAGGCCTGCCTTACAAGAGACCCTGAAGGAAGCACTAAACATGGAAAGGAACAACCGGTACCAGTCATGGCAAAAACATGCCAAAATGTAAAGACCAGCGAGGCTAGGAAGAAACTGCATAAATTAACGAGCAAAATAACCAGTTAATATCATAATGGCAGGATCAAGTTCACACATAACAATATTAACCTTAAATGTAAATGGACTAAATGCTCCAATTAAAAGACATAGACTGGCAAACTGGATAAAGAGTCAAGAACCATCAGTCTGCTGTATTCAGGAGACCCATCTCACATGCAGAGACATACATAGGCTCAAAATAAAGGGATGGAGGAAGATTTACCAAGCAAATGGAGAACACAAAAAAGCGGGGGTTGCAGTACTAGTCTCTGATAAAACAGACTTTAAACCATCAAAGATCAAAAGAGACAAAGAAGGCCATTACATAATGGTAAAGGGATCAATTCAACAGGAAGAGCTAACTATCCTAAATATATATGCACCCTATACAGGAGCACCCAGATTCATAAAGCAAGTCCTTAGAGACTTACAAAGAGACTTAGACTCCCATACAATAATCATGGGAGACTTCAACACTCCACTGTCAACATTAGACAGATCAACGAGACAGAAAGTTAACAAGGATATCCAGGAATTGAACTCATCTCTGCAGCAAGCAGACCTAATAGACATCTATAGAACTCTCCACCCCAAATCAACAGAATATACATTCTTCTCAGCACCACACCGTACTTACTCCAAAATTGACCACGTAATTGGAAGTAAAGCACTCCTCAGCAAATGTACAAGAACAGAAATTATAACAAACTGTCTCTCAGACAACAGTGCAATCAAACTAGAACTCACGACTAAGAAACTCAATCAAAACTGCTCAACTACATGGAAACTGAACAACCTGCTCCTGAATGACTACTGGGTACATAACGAAATGAAGGCAGAAATAAACATGTTCTTTGAAACCAATGAGAACAAAGATACAACATACCAGAATCTCTGGGACACATTTAAAGCAGTGTGTAGAGGGAAATTTATAGCACTTAATGCCCACAAGAGAAAGCTGGAAAGATCTAAAATTGACACTCTAACATCACAATTAAAAGAAGTAGAGAAGCAAGAGCAAACACATTCGAAAGCTAGCAGAAGGCAAGAAATAACTAAGATCAGAGCAGAACTGAAGGAGATAGAGACACAAAAAAACCCTCCAAAAAATCAATGAATCCAGGAGTTGGTTTTTTGAAAAGATCAACAAAATTGACAGACCACTAGTAAGACTAATAAAGAAGAAAAGAGAAAAGAATCAAATAGACGCAACAAAAAATGATAAAGGGGATATCACCACCGACTCCACAGAAATACAAACTACCATCAGAAGTACTATAAACATCTCTGCGCAAATAAACTAGAAAATCTAGAGGAAATGGATAATTTCCTGGACACTTACACTCTTCCAAGACTAAACCAGGAAGAAGTTGAATCCCTGAATAGACCAATAGCAGGCTCTGAAATTGAGGCAATAATTAATAGCCTACCATTAAAAAAAACTCCAGGAGCAGATGGATTCACAGCTGAATTCTACCAGAGGTACAAGAAGGAGCTGGTACCATTCCTTCTGAAACTATTCCAATCAATAGAAAAAGAGGGAATCCTCCTTAACTCATTTTATGAGGCCATCATTATCCTGATACCAAAGCCTGGCAGAGACACAACAAAAAAAGAGAATTTTAGACCAATATCCCTGATGAACATCGATGCAAAAATCCTCAATAAAACACTGGCGAACCGGATTCAGCAGCACATCAAAAAGCTTATTCATTATGATCAAATGGGCTTGATCCCTGGGATGCAAGGCTGGTTCAACATTTGCAAATCAATAAACATAATCCAGCATATAAACAGAACCAAAGACAAGAACCACATCATTATCTCAATAGATGCAGAAAAGGCTTTTGAAAAAATTCAACAGCCCTTCATGCTAAAAACACTCAATAAATTCGGTATTGATGGAACATACCTCAAAATAATAAGAGCTATTTATGACAAACCCACAGCCAATATCACAATGAATGGGCAAAAGCTGGAAAAATTCCCTTTGAAAACTGGCACAAGACAGGGATGCCCTCTCTCACCACTCCTATTCAACATAGTGTTGGAAGTTCTGGCTAGGGCAATCAGGCAAGAGAAAGAAATCAAGGGGATTCAGTTAGGAAAAGAAGAAGTAATATTGTCCCTGTTTGCAGATGACATGACTGTATATTTAGAAAATCCCATTGTCTCAGCCCAAAATCTCCTTAAGCTGATAAGAAACTTCAGCGAAGTCTCAGGATACAAAATTAATGTGCTTCAAAGAGAATAAAATATCTAGGAATCCAACTTACAAGGGATGTAAAGGACCTCTTCAAGGAGAACTATAAACCAGTGCTCAGTGAAATAAAAGAGGACACAAACAAATGGAAGAACATACCATGCTCATGGATAGGAAGAATCAATATCGTGAAAATGACCATACTGCCCAAGGTTATTTATAGATTCAATGCCATCCCCATCAAGCTACCAATGAGTTTCTTCACAGAATTGGAAAAAACTGCTTTAAAGTTCATATGGAACCAAAAAAGAGCCCGCATCTCCAAGACAATCCGAAGTCAAAAGAACAAAGCTGGAGGCATCACGCTACCTGACTTCAAACTATACTACAAGGCTACAGTAACCAAAACAGCATAGTACTGGTACCAAAACAGAGATATAGACCAATGGAACAGAACAGAGTCCTCAGAAATAATACCACACATCTACAGCCATCTGATCTTTGACAAACCTGACAGAAACAAGAAATGGGGAAAGGATTCCCTATTTAATAAATGGTGTTGGGAACATTGGCTAGCCATAAGTAGAAAGCAGAAACTGGATCATTTCCTTACTCCTTATCCGAAAATTAATTCAAGATGGATTAGAGACTTAAATGTTAGACCTAATACCATAAAAATCCTAGAGGAAAACCTAGGTAGTACCATTCAGGACATAGGCATGGGCAAAGACCTCATGTCTAAAACACCAAAAGCAACAGCAGCAAAAGCCAAAATTGACAAATGGGATCTAATTAAACTAAAGAGCTTCTGCACAGCAAAAGAAACTACCATCAGAGTGAACAGGCAACCTACAGAATGGGAGAAATTTTTGAAATCTACTCATCTGACAAAGGGCGAATATCCAGAACCTACAAAGAACTCAAACTAATTTACAAGAAAAAAACAACCCCGTCGAAAAGTGGGCAAAGGATATGAACAGACATTTTCTCAAAAGAAGACATTCATACAGCCAACAGACACATGAAAAAATGCTCATCATCACTGGCCATCGGAGAAATGCAAATCAAAACCACAATGAGATACCATCTCACACCAGTTAGAATGGCGATCATTAAAAAGTCAGGAAACAACAGGTGCTGGAGAGGATGTGGAGAAATAGGAACACTTTTACTCTGTTGGTGGGATTGTAAACTAGTTCAACCATTATGGAAAACAGTATGGCGATTCCTCAAACATCTAGAACTAGATGTGCCATATGACCCAGCCATCCCATTACTGGGTATATACCCAAAGGATTATAAATCATGCTGCTATAAAGACACATGCACACGTATCTTTATTGCGGCACTATTCACAATAGCAAAAACTTGGAATCAACCCAAATGTCCATCAGTGACAGATTGGATTAAGAAAATGTGGCACATATACACCATGGAATACTATGCAGCCATAAAAAAAGGATGAGTTTGTGTCCTTTGTAGGGACATGGATGCAGCTGGAAACCATCATTCTTAGCAAACTATCACAAGAACAGAAAACCAAACACCGCATGTTCTCACTCATAGGTGGGAACTGAACAATGAGATCACTTGGACTCGGGACGGGGAACATCACACACGGGGGCCTATCATGGGGAGGGGGGAGGAGGGAGGGATTGCCTTCGGAGTTATACCTGATGTAAATGACGAGTTGATAGGTGCTGATGAGTTGATGGGTGCAGCACACCAACATGGCACAAGTATACATATGTAACAAACTTGCACATTACGTACATGTACCCTAGAACTTAAAGTATAATAATAATAATAAATTAATTTAAAAAAATTAAAAAATAAAGCACAATTTTCCTGTAGGAATTGTCCCTCATCTCTTGCAAAAATTGCTTTGCCTTATTAGCCTTGCAACTCTGGAAGCTAAAACTGGAAGTTAAATTCCATTCTGGCCTTGCTCTTCCAAAATCAATGTAGGGTATGGGAGTAGAACGCTAGACTCAGTATAAGAGGATACAGATACTAGTCCTGACCCCACGATTAATAAGCTTTTTGGCCCTGAGCAAGTCACTTCTCCTGATCCCCTTCTCATTCATTAACTAAGAATGCTCCTAATTAATAGCTGCTCTTCTTAAATCTTTAGTGCTATGAGTATAAAATGAGATGATGGTTGTAAAAGGGGTTGAAGCCTGGATGATTTGAGGAGGGCTGCCCAGGAATGCCTAAGTTGACTGAAAAACAGACAGTAGGCATGTGGCAAGGGGTTATTTAAGGAAGAGGGAGCATAGATGCAAGAGAAATAATGAGGTTTCCAGAGAACCATAAGTGATTACTTATGTATGTCAGAAGACTGAGCTGCAGAAGGACTCAATTAAGACAGACTGTGTGCCAGGCTAATTAGCTCACATTTTAGCCTTGTGGAGAAAGTTGTGCTCAAGTCTGACCTTTTGCAGTTTTCCTCTCAAAGAATCAGCAAGTACAGAAGCCTCCTAACAGCAGGTGGTCACATATCTTTTCATTAAAGTATGTTTAACACAGACAAAGGCTGGAGAAAGATCAGCAGTGTGCTGCCTTTTTCAGAACATTTTGGCTACCAAATCAACAATATTCTGCTGATAAAAAACTTCCATGAAGCCATGGAAATAGCTTGATTATAGAACAACTATAACTTAGATGATCTGGTAATCCTGATTCCAGCAAAGATGGGTGGTCAGGGACCTGAGATAAAGCTTGAGTTCTCTTTTCCAAGGCCCTATGAATTCAATATTCAGATTTAGGGATCTTCCTCTAAAATTACAGAACCATGATGCCTTAGGCTTTTGAATGAGTGGCACTTCCTCCTAAATTAAAAATGCTTTTGTGGAACACCTTCCACATAGCAAACACTGAAGTAGGTACTTTCACATATAATATCCCTTTTAATTCTCCAGAAAAAAGACGTTTTTTTCCCTTTAAATTTAGTATCAAAAATTAATTATATTCCTAGAACTTCATAATATCCTTTGATATCATTAGCATAACTCTAGAGGGTCCTCCCTGCCACCATAAGAATCACTAGTTTATAGAGAGTCATGTGTCAGTGGCTTTGGCATTATCTACCTTTACTCCTAATCTTTGAACACCTGTTTTGAAACAGTTCTTAAATCGTCATCCATGTTGCTGCTATTTTCTCTCCTTCTTTTTATTAAATTCCAATAGAAATGGATAGTCAATCCATCCAATATTTTAAGATGTCTCTCTTTTTAGTAAATAGAATGAGTAGCCAATAGCAAAACACATCCTCACATAGAATTCTGAGTTACACTTCTTTTCACAAAATTCTGGTGCCAAAAAATGCCCCCAGAAATAAATAATCTGCAAATATCACTGAAACAGATCTGGACTGATGGATGAATCAACCATGATCATAAATCTTGGGTGAAAGCTGAAAGGAATAAGTAACTTTCCTTTTACTTTCTCATGTCACCAACTCGGTAACGACAAGATCCTCTTTGAAAAGATACAGATTTAAAAGCTGTCTCTCCCATTATATTGTGAGTACATTTTCTCTTCCTCAGACATCTCCAGTTAAGGAGGTATAGAATACCAAATAAAAGGTGACATTAAAATTATTAGCCAAGTTTTCAGCAGTCAGCTAGAATTACTGGTATGTTGCAAGAAGTTTCCAAAGTTGTTGACTGCTGACCCTAAAAATATTTCAATAAAAGTTACTTCTATGGACAGTATTGTTTATAGTTTCACACTTATTGACCCTTCATAGCTTGATATATTGGGGGAACCCACCCTCGATATTTCAACATAGGTTTTATGTTCCATAAGTGTCGACCAGCTGAGAAATAAAGAGAAAGAGTACAAAGAGAGGAATTTTACAGCTGGGCCACCAGGGGCGACATCACATATTGGTAGGACCATGATGCTCACCTAAGTCTCAGGCCAGCAAGTTTTTATTAAGGGTTTCAAAAGGGGAGGGGGTGTAAGAACAGGGATCAGGTACAAAGATCACATGCTTCAAAGGGCAAAAAGTAGAACTACTAATAAGGGTCTAACAAAGATCACATGCTTCTGAGGGAACAGGACAAAGGGAAAAAGCAGAACCACTGACAAGGGTCTATGTTCAGCAGTGCATGTATTAATAAACACCTTAAATAACAGAAAGAAGGGTTCAAGAGCAGAGGACCGATCTGATCACAAATTTACCTGGGTGGAGTTTTTCCATACCATAGTAAGCCGGAGGGTACTGTAGGAGACCAGGGTGTATCTCAGTCCTTATCTCAACCACATAAGACAGACATTCCCAGAGCATCCGTTTATAGACCTCCCCCCAAGGAATGCATTCCTTTCCCAGGGCATTAATATTAATATTCCTTGCTAGTAGAAGAATTTAGTGATATATCTCCTACTTGCACATCCATTTATAGGTTCTCTGCAAGAAGAAAAATATGACTTTTTTTGCCCAACCCCAAAGGCAGTCAGACCTTATGGTTGTCTTCCCTTGTTCCCTAAAAATCGCTATTATTCTGTTCTTTTTCAAGGTGCACTGATTTCATATTGTTCAAACACACAAGATTTACAATCAATTTGTACAGTTGACACAATTATCACAGTGGTTCTGAGGTGACGTATATCCTCAGCTCACAAAGATAACAGGATTAAGAGATTAAAGTAAAAACAGGCATAAGAAATTATAAAAGTATTATTTGGGAACTGATACATGTCTATGAAATCTTCACAATTTATGTTCCTTTGCCATGGCTCCAGCTGGTCCCTCCGTTCAGGGTCCCTGACTTCCCACAACATTAATATGTCTAGAGTTTGCCATTCATGTCAAATTATCTTCATGAAACTTTGATTACTTTCAGAGCTGCCTCCTCTGGAACATTTATTTATACTTGATTTTTTTTCTAAAAAAAAAAACAAAAGATGGCCGAACAGGAACAGCTCCAGTCTCCAACTCCCAGCGCGAGCGACACAGAAGACCGGCGATTTCTGCATTTTCAACTGAGGTACTGGGTTCATCTCACTGGGGAGTGCCAGACGATCGGTGCTGGTCAGCTGCTGCAGCCCGACCAGCGAGAGCTGAAGCAGGACGAGGCATTGCCTCACCTGGAAAGCGCAAGGGGGAAGGGAATCCCTTTTCCTAGCCAGGGGAACTGAGACACACAACACCTGGAAAATCGGGTAACTGCCACCCCAATACTGCGCTTTAAGCAGACAGGCACACCAGGAGATCATATCCCACACCTGGCCGGGAGTGTCCCACACCCACGGAGCCTCCCTCATTGCTAGCACAGCAGTCTGTGATCTACCGGCAAGGCAGCAGCGAGGCTGGGGGAGGGGCGCCCGCCATTGCTGAGGCTTAAGTAGGTAAACAAAGCTGCTGGGAAGCTCGAACTGGGTGGAGCTCACAGCAGCTCAAGGAAACCTGCCTGTCTCTGTAGACTCCACCTCTGGGGACAGGGCACAGTAAATAATAACAAACGCAGCAGCTCTGCAGACGCAAACGACTCTGTCTGACAGCTTTGAAGAGAGCAGTGGATCTCCCAACACGGAGGTTGAGATCTGAGAAGGGACAGACTCCCTGCTCAAGTGGGTCCCTGACCCCTGAGTAGCCTAACTGGGAGACATCCCCCACTAGGGGCAGTCTGACACCCCACACCTCACAGGGTGGAGTACACCCCTGAGAGGAAGATTCCAAAGCAAGAATCAGACAGGTACACTCGCTGTTCAGAAATATTCTATCTTCTGCAGCCTCTGCTGCTGATACCCAGGCAAACAGGGTCTGGAGTGGACCTCAAGCAATCTCCTACAGCTACAACCTACAGCTGAGGATCCTGACTGTTAGAAGGAAAGCTATCAAACAGGAAGGACACCTACACCAAAACCCCATCAGTACATCACCATCATCAAAGACCAGAGGCAGATAAAACCACAAAGATGGGGAAAAAGCAGGGCAGAAAAGCTGGAAATTCAAAAAATAAGAGCGCATCGCCCCCGGCAAAGGAGCGCAGCTCATCGCCAGCAACAGATCAAAGCTGGACGGAGAATGACTTCGACGAGATGAGAGAAGAAGGCTTCAGTCCATCAAATTTCTCAGAGCTAAAGGAGGAATTACGTACCCAGCGCAAAGAAACTAAAAATCTTGAAAAAAAAGTGGAAGAATTGATGGCTAGAGTAATTAATGCAGAGAAGCTCACAAACGAAATGAAAGAGACGAAAACCATGGCACTAGAAATACATGACAAATGCACAAGCTTCAGTAACCGTCTCGATCAACTGGAAGAAAGAATGTCAGCGATGGAGGATCAAATGAATGAAATGAAGCGAGAAGAGAAACCAAAAGAAAAAAGAAGAAAAAGAAATGAACAAAGCCTGTAAGAAGTATGGGATTATGTAAAAAGACCAAATCTACGTCTGATTGGGGTGCCTGAAAGTGAGGGGGAAAATGGAACCAAGTTGGAAAACACTCTTCAGGATATCATCCAGGAGAACTTCCCCAACCTAGTAGGGCAGGCCAACATTCAAATCCAGGAAATACAGAGAACGTCACAAAGATACTCCTCGAGAAGAGCAACTCCAAGACACATAATTGCCAGATTCACCAAAGTTGAAATGAAGGAAAAAATCTTAAGGGCAGCCAGAGAGAAAGGTCGGGTTACCCACAAAGGGAAGCCCATCAGACTAACAGCAGATCTCTCGGCAGAAACTCTTCAAGCCAGAAGAGAGTGGGGGCAAATATTCAACATTCTTAAAGAAAAGAATTTTAAACCCAGAATTTTATATCCAGCCAAATTACGTTTCATAAGTGAAGGAGAAATAAAATCCTTTACAGATAAGAAAATGCTTAGAGATTTTGTCACCACTAGGCCTGCCTTACAAGAGACCCTGAAGGAAGCACTAAACATGGAAAGGAACAACCGGTACCAGCCATTGCAAAAACATGCCAAAATGTAAAGACCATCAAGGCTAGGAAGAAACTGCATCAACTAACGAGCAAAATAACCAGTTAATATCATAATGGCAGGATCAAGTTCACACATAACAATCTTAACCTTAAATGTAAATGGACTAAATGCTTCAATTAAAAGACACAGACTGGCAAACTGGATAAAGAGTCAAGAACCATCAGTCTGCTGTATTCAGGAGACCCATCTCACACGCAGAGACATACATAGGCTCAAAATAAAGGGATGGAGGAAGATTTACCAAGCAAATGGAGAACACAAAAAAGCGGGGGTTGCAATACTAGTCTCTGATAAAACAGACTTTAAACTATCAAAGATCAAAAGAGACAAAGAAGGCCATTACATAATGGTAAAGGGATCAATTCAACAGGAAGGGCTAACTATGCTAAATATATATGCACCCAATACAGGAGCACCCAGATTCATAAAGCAAGTCCTTAGAGACTTACAAAGAGACTTAGACTCCCATACAATAATCATGGGAGACTTCAACACTCCACTGTCAACATTAGACAGATCAACGAGACAGAAAGTTAACAAGGATATACAGGAATTGAACTCATCTCTGCAGCAAGCAGACCTAATAGACATCTATAGAACTCTACACCCCAAATCAACAGAATATACATTCTTCTCAGCACCACATCGTACTTACTCCAAAATTGACCACGTAATTGGAAGTAAAGCACTCCTCAGCAAATGTACAAGAACAGAAATTATAACAAACTGTCTCTCAGACCACAGTGCAATCAAATTAGAACTCAGGACTAAGAAACTCAATCAAAACCGCTCAACTACATGGAAACTGAACAACCTGCTCCTGAATGACTACTGGGTACATAACGAAATGAAGGAAGAAATAAAGATGTTCTTTGAAACCAATGAGAACAAAGATACAACATACCAGAATCTCTGGGACACATTTAAAGCAGTGTGTAGAGGGAAATTTATAGCACTAAATGCCCACAAGAGAAAGCAGGAAAGATCTAAAATTGACACTCTAACATCGCAATTAAAAGAACTAGAGAAGCAAGAGCAAACACATTCGAAAGCTAGCAGAAGGCAAGAAATAACTAAGATCAGAGCAGAACTGAAGGAGATAGAGACACAAAAAACCCTCCAAAATATCAATGAATCCAGGAGTTGGTTTTTTGAAAAGATCAACAACATTGACAGACCACTAGCAAGACTAATAAAGAAGAAAAGAGAGAAGAATCAAATCGACGCAATTAAAAATGATAAAGGGGATATCACCACCGACCCCACAGAAATACAAACCACCATCAGAGAATACTATAAACACCTCTATGCAAATAAACTGGAAAATCTAGAAGAAATGGATAATTTCCTGGACACTTACACTCTTCCAAGACTAAACCAGGAAGAAGTTGAATCCCTGAATAGACCAATAGTAGGCTCTGAAATTGAGGCAATAATTAATAGCCTACCAACCAAAAAAAGTCCAGGACCAGATGGATTCACAGCTGAATTCTACCAGAGGTACAAGGAGGAGCTGGTACCATTCCTTCTGAAACTATTCCAATCAATAGAAAAAGAGGGAATCCTCCCTAACTCATTTTATGAGGCCAACATCATCCTGATACCAAAGCCTGGCAGAGACACAACAAAAAAAGAGAATTTTAGACCAATATCCCTGATGAACATCGATGCAAAAATCCTCAATAAAATACTGGCAAACCGGATTCAGCAGCACATCAAAAAGCTTATCCACCATGATGAAGTGGGCTTCATCCCTGGGATGCAAGGCTGGTTCAACATTCGCAAATCAATAAACATAATCCAGCATATAAACAGAACCAAAGACAAGAACCACATCATTATCTCAATAGATGCAGAAAAGGCTTTTGACAAAATTCAACAGCCCTTCATGCTAAAAACGCTCAATAAATTCGGTATTGATGGAACGTACCTCAAAATAATAAGAGCTATTTATGACAAACCCACAGCCAATATCATACTGAATGGGCAAAAACTGGAAAAATTCCCTTTGAAAACTGGCACAAGACAGGGATGCCCTCTCTCACCACTCCTATTCAACATAGTGTTGGAAGTTCTGGCTAGGGCAATCAGGCAAGAGAAAGAAATCAAGGGGATTCAGTTAGGAAAAGAAGAAGTCAAATTGTCCCTGTTTGCAGACGACATGATTGTATATTTAGAAAACCCCATTGTCTCAGCCCAAAATCTCCTTAAGCTGATCAGCAACTTCAGCAAAGTCTCAGGATACAAAATTAATGTGCAAAAATCACAAGCATTCTTATACACCAGTGACAGTCAAACAGAGAGCCAAATCAGGAATGAACTTCCATTCACAATTGCTTCAAAGAGAATAAAATACCTAGGAATCCAACTTACAAGGGATGTAAAGGACCTCTTCAAGGAGAACTACAAACCACTGCTCAGTGAAATCAAAGAGGACACAAACAAATGGAAGAACATACCATGCTCATGGATAGGAAGAATCAATATCGTGAAAATGGCCATACTGCCCAAGGTAATTTATAGATTCAATGCCATCCCCATCAAGCTACCAATGAGTTTCTTCACAGAATTGGAAAAAACTGCTTTAAAGTTCATATGGAACCAAAAAAGAGCCCGCATCTCCAAGACAATCCGAAGTCAAAAGAACAAAGCTGGAGGCATCACGCTACCTGACTTCAAACTATACTACAAGGCTACAGTAACCAAAACAGCATGGTACTGGTACCAAAACAGAGATATAGACCAATGGAACAGAACAGAGTCCTCAGAAATAATACCACACATCTACAGCCATCTGATCTTTGACAAACCTGAGAGAAACAAGAAATGGGGAAAGGATTCCCTATTTAATAAATGGTGCTGGGAAAACTGGCTAGCCATAAGTAGAAAGCTGAAACTGGATCCTTTCCTTACTCCTTATACGAAAATTAATTCAAGATGGATTAGAGACTTAAATGTTAGACCTAATACCATAAAAATCCTAGAGGAAAACCTAGGTAGTACCATTCAGGACATAGGCATGGGCAAAGACTTCATGTCTAAAACACCAAAAGCAACGGCAGCAAAAGCCAAAATTGACAAATGGGATCTCATCAAACTAAAGAGCTTCTGCACAGCAAAAGAAACTACCATCAGAGTGAGCAGGCAACCTACAGAATAGGAGAAAATTTTTGCAATCTACTCATCTGACAAAGGGCTAATATCCAGAACCTACAAAGAACTCAAACAAATTTACAAGAAAAAAACAAACAACCCCATCCAAAAGTGGGCAAAGGATATGAACAGACATTTCTCAAAAGAAGACATTCATACAGCCAACAGACACATGAAAACATGCTCATCATCACTGGCCATCAGAGAAATGCAAATCAAAACCCCAATGAGATACCATCTCACACCAGTTAGAATGGCGATCATTAAAAAGTCAGGAAACAACAGGTGCTGGAGAGGATGTGGAGAAATAGGAACACTTTTACACTGTTGGTGGGATTGTAAACTAGTTCAACCATTATGGAAAACAGTATGGCGATTCCTCAAGGATCTAGAACTAGATGTACCATATGACCCAGCCATCCCATTACTGGGTATATACCCAAAGGATTATAAATTATGCTGCTATAAGGACACATGCACACCTATGTTTATTGCAGCACTATTCACAATAGCAAAGACTTGGAATCAACCCAAATGTCCATCAGTGACAGATTGGATTAAGAAAATGTGGCACATATACACCATGGAATACTATGCAGCCATAAAAAAGGATGAGTTTGTGTCCTTTGTAGGGACATGGATGCAGCTGGAAACCATCATTCTTAGCAAACTATCACAAGAACAGAAAACCAAACACCGCATGTTCTCACTCGTAGGTGGGAACTGAACAATGAGATCACTTGGACTCGGGAAGGGGAACATCACACACCGGGGCCTATCATGGGGAGGGGGGAGAGGGGAGGGATTGCATTAGGAGTTATACCTGATGTAAATGACGAGTTGATGGGTGCAGCACACCAACATGGCACAAGTATATATATGTAGCAAACCTGCACGTTGTGCACATGCACCCTACAACTTGAAGTTTAATAATAACAAATTAATTAAAAAAAAAAAGAAATGACAATAAAAAATAGAGAATATTTTGAACTGAATAAAATGATAGGACCTCTGAAATCCACCTAAATGCATATTTAAAAGGAAATTTATACCTTAATTAAATGTATTAGATAAAAAAAAAAAAAACAAAAAAAAAAAAACAAAAAAAAAACAAAAAAACAGTACTACACTAGGGGTTAGGAAAGCAATTGTCTAAGCTACTTAAAGTTAATTAAAGCTACTTGTAAGTTATCTAAGCTACTTATAAGTTAATTAAAATTAATAAAATTCTGTATGTTAGAACTCCCCAAAAGCAGTTTTATGGCCTAAAATTTTATGTTTGTTTTAATGAAAGCTAGTTTAGCAGCAAGGAATCAACATCATTTCAACTAATTCAAATAAAAAGGATCTCACAGGATGGGAGCTAGGAACAAGAAAGCAATCAAGAATCCAAGAAAATACTCTCTTGGCCACCTGGTCTGTTTCTTAATCTCTCTCCCCACCACTCCCACCTCACCTCCCTTGCAACCCAGCATTGGCTTCCATCTCTGTTTCTCTTTGCTATATTCTCTCACTGCATTTCCACTCTTATCCATAATTTATTTGCCCACTACTTTAACTTCTAGATGGTTTTGGCTTTAAATACACAGACCCTGACCCCAACGTTACATAAACTCAAGATCCAGCACCCATCACAAACTGAGTCTTTTGACTCAAGTTCTTGAGAGAAAGAATTTTGGGGGCACATGCCAGACAATAGAGTCAGCCTGTTTTCCAGATAGCCACTGTAGTCCCAACTACTTGGCCAGAGAATAAGGTCACATGGACACTTAGGCACATCATAGCACAGCCTATGTAGGGTGCAGTCCCCAGAGAAAATGGTGAAGCTGGGCAGCCTCTAGTGTTGCTTCCGAGCTATCATTAGGTTCCCTCAGGAAGCTGATGATTTGCATAATTCCTCAGTTACACCCCCAAAATGAATAAAACTGAGAATCTTGATAGCACTGGACATGCTGAACCCAGCTTTTCAACTCCTGACACACTCTGCCTCAAAGGACAAATAAAAGGCCCCTGATTTAGGCAATACTTGTAGTTACAAAGTGTCTCACCCTTACCCTTAATATGACGTTGAGATTAAATGAAATTTCTACTGAAAGGCAAAACAGTTTTTAGAAATATTACTAAAGTATTGATGTCACTTGATTTTTTTCTCTCTCAAAAAAAAAAAGTACTCCTTTAGGGGTTAGAAAACAATTATCTGAGCTACTTAAACTTGTAAGTTAATTAAAATTAATGAAATTCCATAATACATTAAATCTCCCCAAAGGCACAGGCATTTGCTTCTGCTACAAGCACAGCTGACCTCTACCTAGCTATTCACATACACCTGCCAGATTTGTCAGCCTGAAATGGTCAGGAAACCTTAACGGAGCTGGGATCCCGGGACATTCATAGCCCTCCCTACTCCCCACCCCCAACCCACCACCTTCCTCCCTGGTCTGTGCAGAGCTCCCAGGTCTTTCTGACTAAACCTCAGCAACAGGCTCCAAACCTTTTGCTACAGTGGCCTCACCTGCAAACTGTTTGTTTGTCGGAGTCTCCTTGGCTGCCTTCCTCATCTCTGGGATTCTGACCTAGCTGACCCACCAGGAGCTGAAAATCCTGTCTCCACCACACACCCCTCTTTCTCACTTCTCACACTTGTTTTCCTGTGTCATGCCTCACACTTGTAGACTGATTCTAATGACTCCAGATTTCCTGCCCATATCTGTGGAGTTTTTACACCCCTTCCCTGTCCAACTGCTCTGATCCCTTGGGCTGACCACATCTTACACATCCTGCACCAGCCTGCCTCCACACTAAATTTTCGGCCTGTTCATTTGCTGGATTAAGTGCTATTATTCAAGTTAATGTCTCAGAGAAATTAGTTCATTTGCCTCTGAGATAAGAACTAAAGAAACTCGTTGAAAGTACTGCATATGACTCAGAATATTTACCAGACTCATCAAAGCATCCAAACATGAACAAGGAAAACTGACCCCTGAGGTGAAAGTTGCCAAATATTTCAGTCTGCTTGGAAATGCCAACATGGTTTATGCTTCCTATACAAATTCCACAAGGCTGTGAATAGAAATAAAAACATATTTTGCCAGGCACGGTGGCTCACACTTGTAATCCCAGCACTTTGGGAGGCCGAGGCAAGCAGATCACCTGAGGTCAGGAGTTCGAGACCAGCCTGGCCAACATGGTGAAACCCCCATCTCTACTAAAAATACAAAAATTAGCCAGGTGTGGTGGCAGGTGCCTGTAATCCCAGCTACTCAGGAGGCTGAGGCAGGAGAATCACTTGAACCCCTGGGCTGTCAAGAGATGGAGGCTGCGGTGAGCCAAGATCACACCACTGCACTCCAGCCTGGGTGACAGAGTGAAATTTCATCTCAAAAAAAAAAAAAAAAAAAGAAAGAAAGAAAGAAAGAAAAACATATTTAACAAAATAAAAAGACCAGAAGACTAACAGAGAAATAAAGGATGACCTGCTCTTTCAGATTCAGATTTTAAATTGCATTATAAACATCATATTTAAGAATTAAACCTAGTAAAATATCAGTTAAATTATGTATTTGAAACTTAGTCCATCAAGAAAACTTACTTGGTAAAACTGTACATACTTTGAAAAATAATTGCACTCACAACATAGAGTAGAAAAAAATTATTTTGAAGTATGGCTTGAATCTTGGACTTGGTGAAGATCTTCTATGTTAATTCCTAAAACAGGTAAAACTTGGAAATACTATCTTAATAGGGTCTCTCCCATTAATCTGTATTCCATTTTTGAAAGCCCTCAGGGGGATGACACAGAAAGGTCTGATGTCTTTTGGACTACTATTCTCACTGTGTTATATAATAAACATTTTTCTTTTTATTTTTTTGAGACAGGGTCCCACTTTGTCACCCAGGCTGGAGTACAGTGGCGTGATCTCCGCTCACTGCAGCCTCAACCTCCTGGATTCAAACAATCCCCCTGCCTCAGCCCCCCAAGTAGCTGGTACTACAGATATGTGCCATCACACCCAACTAATTTTTGTATTTTTTGTAGAGACTGGGTTTCACCATGTTGCCCAGGCTGGTCTCGAACTCCTGATCACAACCAATCAGCTGCCTCAGCCTTCCAAGGTGCTGGGATTACAGGCATAAGCCACTGCACCTGGCTATAATGAACTTTTTAATGTTCTTTCTATAGCCTTAAGTCTTACTTAAATGAGAATTAGTTAATCATATCGGACAAAAGTGTAATGAAGTATAGGCTAAGACAGAGAATATTGATAACCCACACATTTAAAAAGTTTTTTTTTGTTTTTGTTTTTGTTTTTGTTTTTGTTTTGAGACAGAGTCGTTCAGTCACCCAGACTGGAGTGCAGTGGCCCAGGCTGGAGTGCAGTGGTGCAATCTCAGTTCGCTGCAATCTCTGCCTCTCAGGTTCAAGCGATTCTTCTGCCTCAGCCTCCCGAGCAGCTGGGATTACAGTTGCATGCCACCATGCCTGTCTAATTTTTGCATTTTTAGTAGAGATGGGATTTTACCATCTTTCTTCAGTTTCAGGTATATATGTGCTGTTGAGAGACCATTTTTCCCTGATTAACAAATTTGAGGAATGAGAAAAATTTTCAACGACTATTGAAACTGAAAAATCTTTGTCAAGCCAAGAGAATTATTGGGAGATTTGCTGTATTAGTCTTCTAGGGCTACCATAACAAGGTAGCCAGACTGGGTGGCTTAAGCAACAGAAATTTATCTTCCACAGTTTTGGAGGGTGAAAGTCTAAGATCAAGGTGCCAGCAGGTTTGGTTTCTCCTGAGGTCTCTTGTCTTGGCTGGCAAACAGCAACCTTCTCTGAACCCTCATATGGCCTTTTCTCTGTGTGTCCCAATCCCTGATGTCTGTGTGTCCAAATTTTCTGTCTTTATTAGGACATAAGTCATATGGGATCAATCTCATTTTAACTTATCACCTCTTTAAAAGTCCTAACTCCAAATACAGTCATATTCTGAGGTACTGGGGATTAGGCTTCAACATAATAATTTTGGAGGGACACATTTCAGCCCATTAAACTTGTCAAGAGATGTTCACAAAATTTAGAATAATTATTAATCAAACTGAGATTCTTGAATAGAGGAGAAGGTCTACTCGCAGCTTCCATAGCATTACCCTGCTGAATTCACACGACAGAGGAGGACTGTGTTATATCCACCAAGGTCACAAAGCAATGTACTTGTTGATTATGCTAGTATAGCTGTCACAGGATACCCTAATTTACAATGCCATAGAGAGCTCCTACGTTTACTAAAACTGCAATTTGATTGTTATATTCTTAAAAGTCTAGTTGTATACCTTCCAAAATGGACAGTGGGGTAAAATTTTTTGCCATATATTCTGAATTTTAGTCTTGAGTATTATAATATTCTCATAGATACGAATTTTCAGATTCTTTTTAACAACTTTAAAGCAGTTCTTTACAGATTATAAGTGTGTACAACATAATCAAAACAAATGAAACATGGTATTGAAACTTCTTACATTATTCAACAATAAAAATGAACCATTAAAAAGGGCTTTATAGCTTTAATTTGCTATAGCATTAATTAAAAGTAACAAATGAAATAAAGTATCAGTAATGCAGACAAAAAGTAACAAAAGCATATCAATTTCTTAAAAATCAAAGTACTAATGCTTCATACAGAAGGAAATAATACATTTATGAACAAGAATAAGGCAATATATGAAATAGAAATAGCAAAATTAAGTTTCTAGTTGTATAGAGTTTCACCAGTAAATCAATTAGAAATTATTTGCACTCTGTAGACAGACAACCTACAAAATGAGAGAAAATATTTGCAAACTATGCATCTGACAAAGGTCTAACATCTAGATTGTATAAGAAACTTAAATTTACAAGCAAAAAACAATCCCTTAAAAAGTGACAAAGGACATGAACATTTTTCAAAAGAAGACATACATGTGGCCAACAAGCATATGAAAAAATGCTCAACATCACTAATCATTAGAGAAATGCAAATCAAAACCACAATGAGATATCATCTCACACCATTCAGAACAGCTATTATTAAAAAGTCAAAAAATAACAGATGCTGGTGAGGTTCTGGCAAAAAGGGAACCCTTATGTACTGTTGGTGGGATTGTAAATTAGTTCAACCATTGTGGAAAGCAGGCGATTCCTCAAAAAGCTAAAGATAGAACTACTATTCAACCTAGCAATCCCATTATTGGGTATATACGCAAAGGAAAATAAATCATTCTGCCATCAAAACACCTAAACATGTATATTCATTGCAGCACTATTCGCAATAGCAAAGATAAGAAATCAACCTAAATGCCCATCAGTGGAAGACCGGATTGTTTTTAAATGTGGTACATTTGCACAATGGAATACTACACAGCCATAAAAAAGAATGACATCATGTTCTTTGCAGCAACATGGATGGAACTGTAAGCCACTATCCTAAGTGAACACAGGAACAGAAAACCAAATACTGCATATTCTCACTTGTAAGTGGGAGCTAAACTTTGAGTACATATGCACACAATGAAGGGAACAATAGACACCAGCCCTACTTGAGGGTGGAGGGCAGGAGGGGGGTGAGGATTGAAAAACTACCTATCAGGTACTGTGCTTATTACCTGGATGACAAAATAATCTGTAAACAAAACCCCCTATGACACAGTTTATCTATGACAAACCTGTACATGTACCCGTGAACTTTAAAAAGATACCATTTATATTCTAGGACAAAAAATAAAAATCGCTCTAAAAGATTGAAATGACATGCCAAAAGGAATTTTAAATCACAACTGATGGACATGTAAAGAAGTAGAAATGAACTAAAAATATGAACCTGAATTATAGAAGTAAATAAAATAGACTCCTTTTTAAAAGGAGTTATTACAGGGATTTCAATAAAAATTATAACAAAAGTCAAGGAAACAATGACATTAGAAATAGTGTCAACTAAGCCACCTATTTTGTTGCAATTCTCTGCAAAACAAAGGATGATGCCACCACTGGATGCCTAGTTTAAACTGTGCTTTTAACCTACTGTGGAAAAATCTATGGTAATCAGAATAATACATACACAAATATGAGAGATTTAGAATCTTTTAAAAAATATAAATTTCTCCCCAAAATTTTTTAAATTTAACGCATAGTATGAAAAATGTTTTATGTTTGATTTTTTCTTGTCTTTGCTAATAAAAAACAGCAACGAGATGCCACTCCCAAAATTAGGAGATATTTTTCAAAACAAAAGAATGAAATGAAAACGGAATTCCTACCATTTGGCAATTCAATATTTATTAAATACCTAACAGAAAACACCTGAAACCAGGCCAGGTTTTGTGCCAGGCACATATATCAATGATTAAAATATCAAGTACTTACAGATTACTATGTGCCAGGCACTGCTATAAACATTTTATATTCATTATCTCATTAAATTTTCACCAGAAAAGTCTATGAGGTCACTCCCATGACCGGAGGTGAGGACAGGTGAATGACAGAGCTAGAGCTAGAGCTACAACCTGGGACATGTGATTTCAGGGCATAAACCCTTCAATGTCACTACCAGACTAAGGAGGACCCGTTACCTGTGGAAGGTATCTGAGTTACCGGTGGCCTATCCGTACAGGTCTGCAGCAATTTCAATTCTTGTCTCCTCAGAAGGAATTCGACTGAGGGCCATAAGGCAAAAGAGACCTAGGTGAGGTTTCAAGCAGGAGTGGGAGTTTATTTTTAAAAAGGCTTTAGAACAGTAAGGAAAGGAAATAAAAGAAGGAAAATACAACTCGGAAGATGGCCAAGCAGGCTACCTGAGAAACCAAGTGCTCAGCTTTACCTCGACTCCGGATTTTATATGTTGGCATACTTCTGGGATCTTGCGTTACTTTTCCCCAATCCTGAGATCTTATTGGGAAGCTGCTGATCAATTTCAGGTGTTTTCTTTTTCTTTCTCCCCCCCCCCCCCCACCCTTTGGAGACAAAGTCTCACTCTGTTGCCCATGCTGCAGTGCACTGGAGTGATCTCAGCTCACTGCAACCTCCACCCCCCAGGTTCAAGCGATTCTCGTGCCTCAGTCACTGCCACCCACTACCACCCACACTTCCAGCTGTAGCTGGGATTACAGGTGGGTGCTACCACACCTGGCTAATTTTTGTATTTTTAGTAGAGATGGGATTTCATGTTGGCCAGCCTTGTCTCAAACTCCTGACCTCAAGTGATCCACCTTCCTTGGCCTCCCAAAGTGCTGGGATTACGGGCATAAGCTGCTGAGCCGGACCTGGTTTCAGGTGTTTTCTGTTAGGAGATGGCCATTCCCTGGCACCAGCTGTGACTGACTATTACTTTAGAGAAACAGTTAACAACTACCTGACTATCACCTGATGGTCACCCTGTACTCCTAGTGTGTATGCTGAGGGGTTGGAGAGGGAGACCTCTCCGCCCTACTCATACCTAATGCTACCTGTAGGGGCCTTTGAAAACAGTATGCTGAGAAAGGGCTCAAGGACAGTATCTCCAATTGAACTTTTAATGAACTCCCGTAGGCGCCAAGAAGGCGGGCAGATAAGGTAGAGCATAGAAACAAGGAACTGAGTAGAAGGTTACATGTGGGAAAAGAAAGTTTGTTTTGCATTGCATTCTTTCTGCTGACGTGGGGTTTATGGAGTACAAATAAAGTGAGGCGGAGGCTCTGAGTGCGGCCGCCATGTTCTCTGTGTGTCTTTGTCTTTTGTGTGTTCTTTCATTCTCCACCACCCCCGGCACGGACCCCAACAAGTGGCGCAGCGAGCAGGGTCAGCACGGGTGAGTAGGGGAGAACAAGAAGGGGAACCCCCTAGGAGCGGGTAAGGCTCGGATATTGTTAAGGGGAACCTTCTTAAGCTTTCATTATGGGAATTCCATCTCTCTGGCCTCAGAATATTTACGGCTGTTTCAAGGACTGTTGCTGTCTATGGGAGTGGAAGTGAAAGAAAAAGACTTTGAAGCGATTGTTTGCCCATGTTGAACAACATTGTTACTGGTTTCAGTATCAGACTAAAGTGCAGCTGAATCGGAGAAAATGGTTACAGGTAGTAAAAGCTCTGCTTAGAGCTCTCCAGTTAGGGGATATTATGCCTCTAAAATTGTGGACCTTGTGTAACTCTATCACTCAGACATTAGAGTTACTTGAGACTGATTCGGAGTGTGGTAATGTAGCCACAGGAGGAAAGGTATCTGAGGATTTGGAAAAAATAAAAATAAAATAAATCTGAAATGGAGCCCATTTGTGCCAGGGTAACAGAGGATGGGGGGGTAGCAAAAGGGGGAGAAGAGAAAAAGCCAGCTCTTCCTTCTTCTAAGGGAAATTCTGACATGTAGTGTATTATGGAAAGGCTTCAACAAATATTACAGATACATTCTTCTAATTCACCTTTGTGAGCTTTCCCTGTTTCTTTTCCTTCTGCCCTGTTAAAAGAGGATTTTCCAGTGCCTCCAACCCCCCGGCTTACTTATCTTTACCTTTGTTTGGCAAAGTTTTCTCAGTGCCTTGCCCGCCATTGGGGGAGGGAGAAAAGGAAAAGATAAAAAAAAAAAAAAAAAAAAAAATTTAAGGAGCTGGATCTGTTTCCAATTATTTGTGCTTCTTTTGCTCCTATTTGCTCCTAATGCTCAGTTTTCAAATGGTGGCAATAATGTCCAATTTAATGCCTTATAAGTTAAATTTTTAAAAGAAATGAAAGCTGCCATTTCTAACTATGGACCCCTATCCTTGGTCTTCTTGATATTTTGTCATCAGAAAATTTGATAATTCCTATAGACTGGAGGACTTTGGGGAAGGCTTTTCTTGATCGTTGTCAGTGGTTACAATTGCACAGCTGGTAAATGAACAAGGCACATGTACAGGCTAGAAAAAATGTTATGTGTGATCCCTCAGGACCCACTGAGGAACAACTCACAGGCACGGGCCAATATGCTACTCTTAATGCTCAGGCTGGTCTAGATGATGTTGCCCTTACTCAAATCAAGACTTTGTTTTTAAGGGCCTAAAATAAGGTAGAGATAACAGGAAAATCTTCCCTTTCCTCTGTGAAGATTTTACAGGGCACAAATGAACCATATCCAGATTTCGTAGCCCATCTTCAGGATGCTGTCTTAAAAATTGTGGGTGCTGACCTTGCTTCAAAAATTTTGTTACAAACATTGTCTTTTAAAAATGCTTATGCTGATTGTCAAAAATTGTTAAAATCGTTAAAGGCCAAAGGGGCCAATTTAGATAAATATATTAAAACTTGTGTTAGTGTTGGAGGGGCTATTTATAATGCTCAATTATTTGCTGGAGCTTTGTCTAAAGCCTTAAAAGGAAATAACAAACAAGGTGTTTGCTTTCAGTGTGGTAAACCTAGACATTTCAAAAAAGAATGTCATAAAAATTGAACACTTTTATCCCTCAAGGCAGAAAGCTGCCTTCAGAGGTGTACAAATGTTGTGGTAAAAGTCGACATTGGACAAATAAATGTCATTCCAAAACTGATAAAAGTGGAAATTTACTGTCTCCTCTCCTGGGAAACGGGAGCCGGGGCCCACAGGCTTGGGGCCCCAACAATTTATGTCACCAGGTCTGAAAGTGTAGTTGGTTTATCAGTCTTTACAAATGAGAAATATAAGAAAGGAAAAGAATGCACAAACTAACTAGGTTTCTTGTAATAAATCACTAAACTAGTCAAAGGACCAAAAAATACAAGATCAGCATGACTCTGAGGGATGTGAGATTATGGTTCTGCACTTGTAACATTAAAGAGCTAAAATAAATAGACGTAATATTAACAATAATGACAGTAATAATAGCTATAGTATACTGAGTATTTACTATGTGTCCACTACTGTGAAAAAATCTTCACTTGCATTTAGTTCTTCCAACATCCCTTTAAGACTGACAAATTTTATAATTATTACCATTTTGTAGACAGGAAAACAGAATTAAGACAGTCTTATAAATGTATCCAAGGTCATATAGCTATTATATTTTGAAAATATGACTTTCTGTCCCCAGAGATTACATGCTTAACCCTTTCCTCTAGACTGCTCTATAAAGTACAAACATGGTAGTCACCCTCCTTGGAATAATCGGAGGAAAGAAAAATCAAAAACTAAGTAAAAGTTGTATCTCAGCACCAGATCCAGTCCCAATTTCAAGTATCCACTTAACCTTGGATAGCATCACTGTGTTTTGAAAACCAAAATCCGTTGAGTATTTTGTGGTCCACCATCTTTTACAAAGCAGATACTCTATTGAATAGTAAGCTACGAACTGAATTTCTGTACTTGTAATCACTTTATTTGTTTAGAAATATTTGTTATTGACTGAATCTGCACACAATACCCAGTGAGCAATGGCCTACAACATCAAGGAATAAATTCAAGTCCTCCTTAAGGATCCCACACCTTACCCCAGTTTCTCAGCCTTATGCGGCAACTAAGCAGAGTGCCGCTGCTGACTTAGCTATTACTCAGCCTTATACTTTGTCTCCTAATAGAGGAGTATATGAATTATCTATTAGAGTGTGTGGCCCTTTGCCAAAATGACATGATGTTACTAATAAAATTCTTATTATGGTTCAAGTCTCACGATTTATACGCCTAGAGGCAGGGGAACGTATTCGCAATAGGGAGGGTTTGGTAGCACAGAAAAAACTGTTTTTTTGGAAACTTTAATTTCTAATCAAAAGCCCTTATGTTCATTGCACATTAATAAAATAGTTTTTAAAGGGTTAATTGATACGGGGGTAAATATGTCTATTATTTGTTTAAATTAGTGGCCTATACAATGGGAAAAAAGACAAGTTTCAGTTATACCCACTGGCTTGGGTGCTGCTTCTGTGGTTTATCAAGACGTAGAACCTTTAACCTGTGTCGGTCCTAAAGGTCAACAAGGTCAAGATTTTTTTATATTGTTCCTATCAATATTAATTTTCGGGAACAAGATCTTTCACAACAATTTGCTGCTTTTTAAAACATTCCTCATATTTCCTCAGCTGCCAAAAATATGATGTTCAAAATGGGCTACAATCCTTTAAACTCATAGCCACCACTCCTATTTAGGTGAAACAGTGACCATTATCTAAAGAAATACTTAGGACTCTAAAACAGTAAGTTAAAAAACAAATGGCCAAGAGGAATATAAAGCCACATATTTCTGCATGGAATTCCCGTCTTTGTCTTGTCTTAAAACTATAAATGTTTACATTAAACCTAGGGAAAGTTTACAGCCTGGTCTTCCTAATCCTGCCCTTATCCCACAAAGTTAAAAATTAATGGTCATAGATCTCAAAAATTGGTTTTTCTCTATTCCATTACAACCTCAAGATTGTAAAAAGTTTACCTTTATTATTCCTAAATATAATAATGGACAACCCATTCAAAAATATCAGTAGAAACTTCTTCCACAGGGTATACTTAAGAGCCCTACTATATGTCAAAAATTTGTACATAGGACTTTAAATCCTGTAAAAAATCAGTTTCCAACTGTGTTAATTTATCATTGTATGGATCTTCTCTGTCCCTGTTTTTAATAATTTTCAGCCACTTTCTCGATATCAATGGAAAGTTTTACCTCAAGGTATGTTAAACAGCCCTACCTTGTGTCAAGAATTTGTCCTTTTGCATCATTACAAACTCAGCTTTCTTTCTATTAACTTAATATTGCCCCAGAAAAAATTCAACTGGATTTTCCTATTGAATATTTAGGTTATACCTTAGGAGCACAAAATATTCGACCACAAAAAACTCAAATTTGACGTAATCATTTCAAAATATTAAATGACTTTCAAAAGATGCGTCCTGTTTTAGGAATATAACATCTTTTTTCTATTCTAGAAGGAGACAGACACTTGGACAACTCACGCCATTTAACTCCTTTGGTTTTACAGGAACTCCAGCTTGTAGAAGAGCAACTTGAAAAGGCCCATTTATATTATCTCCTTCCCAATGTTCCCCTTTCCTTTTGTTTATTTCATAGTTTACATTCTCCCACAGGAATGATTCATCAAACTAATCGGCCACTAGAATGGATCTTTATGTCCAATAAAGTATCTAAACGCTTGGCTACTTAAATCGATCGTTTAGCTGAAATGATCATCAAAGGACGGCATCACTGTTGACAACTTTGGGGAGGAGATCCTTCCTTAATTATCTCTCAATTCACTCATAGTCAGATTACTTATCTTCTTGCAACTTCTGATTCTTGACAAGTTGCTTGTGTTTCATTTGTTGGTCAATTTTCTACCCAATATCCTAAGTCTCCAATCTTTTCATTTTTTAGACAACATTCTGTGTTGCCTTTCTCACCAATTTCTATATTTCCTGTTCAAGGTCCTACCTTTTTTACTGATGCTAGTAGCAATGGTAAGGCTGGATATTGGAGTGTTCATCAATCTCGAGTTACAGTTTATCCTTATCCCTCGGTGCAACAGGGAGAATTGTTTGCTATTCTCATGGTCTTACTTGATTTCCCTACTACTGGTTGTAACATTGTTAGTGATTCTCAATACGCCGTTTATGTTACTTCTTATACTTCTCAGGCCACTTTACCTCTTTGTGCTACTTCTTCTCTTCAGAAACTCTTTTCTTTGTTATCCTTTATTTTGAGCCAACGTCGAGCTCCTTTATTCATCACTCATCTTCATTCTCATTCTCAACTTTCTGGACCATTAGTTCATGGTAATACTCAGTTTGATTTGCTTTTAATCGGCCACCTACATGCTGCAGAACAAAAATATACTCTACATCACACTAATAGTTCTGGCCTTCAACGACGGTTTCATTTAACTCATAAACAAGCTTGTTCTCTTATTCGAGCTTGTCCATCCTGTGCTCCTTGAGCATTCCATTCTTCCATCCTGGGGTTAATCCACGAGATGTCCCTTCTTTTGGACGATTAAAGTATGTTCATCATACCATTGATACCTTTTCTCATTCTGTTATTACTCATCTCTTAGCTTGTTTCGCCATCATGGGCATTCCTCTTATACTTAAAACTAATATTGCCCCTGCCTATGTCTCTCGTAAATTACAAGTTTTCTTACAGCAATACAATATTCAACATATCACCGGTATCCCAGGCAACAGTCAAGGTCAAACCATCATTAAGCGTGCAAATTTAACCTTAAAAACTCATCTGCTAAAAACAAAAAAAAAACAAAAAAAAGGGGGGGAAATGAGCCCACCAAAAAAACAAAAACCAGATTTTTTTGAAGGTTAACCTTTTTACCTTAATTTTTTTGATCTTGAAGGTTCTTTTTACCTTAATTTTTTTGAATCAATGGAGACAATTGCAAGACTCCGCTGTCGTAACCCATCTTTCCTTACTTCCCTCAGTGATAGTCCCCGCTGACAATTGAAAGATTTGGTATCCTAATGAAGAAGGTAAGTATGTTCAAGGGCAAGTTCTAAAACAGGGACGGGGCTATGCTCTTGTCCTTACAGGGAGCGGATCTGAGTGGTTTCCTACAAGATGATTGAAACTCTGTTGAAAAGAAAACTGGATTCAGCATGCATTTCTTCCTTTGTTGGATGTGCCTCGGCGGGGGACTTATTTCCCTTAGTGAGGCTTTGTATGAATATTAGACTTATATTCCCTTTCCACCCTTGTATCAGGGAGTCGCCTGGGGGGAGGCAAAAATTAAGGTTTTCACCAATGACACTATTTGGATGCCGTCCCCCTATATGGACAAGGACAACATAGAATGGGAAACGGGAATCATAAACAGCACATACCAATTTGGAGTGGAAGGACTTCCAATATGCATGGGAAATAGTCCTCATTGTCTCCGAAAATCGCATGAAACTTGGGCTGTTCGCTATAATTATAGTCATGTGGCTGCTAATACTGTTATTATTGTAACTAGAAGCTTTTAATATAATCATACTGTATATAGTAATGAAACTGTTCCTAGTTCTTTACCTTTTTGTCCTATCCCAGAGGTTTCTCCTAATATTGAGGTGCTGGAGTGGCAACAATGTTGGGGAACTAAACCCCGGATTTTATTAGAATACAATGGAATACAAATAACTGATTGGAGTGTGCATGGTGATTTTCAAATAAAATTTAGTCACATACCTTTGAAATAAAAGTATTGCCGCTAACAATAATGAAACCTTGGTATGGCGTGAAGGAGGCCTGCAGTACAGAGTCATCTTTGGAAGTTGTTAGCTGCAGGCGATGCCATTAGCACTTTTGTGGGGAATATGTCCCTTAATCTTTCTAACCCGAATAACTCCTTTCATATTCAGTTATATCAAAATACCTCCTAATATATTATTGCTTGTGTCCGTAAGCCCTACCTATTATTAGCGGGGAATTTGACATGGGATAATAATACGGGAATTGTTAATTGTACAGATATGTGTACATTTTTGTCTTGCCTCAATCATTCTTGGTGGCACAACTTTACTGGGGATATTTATATCCTCAGGGCTCGTAAGGAAATTTGGCTACCTGTTAATCTTACGCGACCGTGGGGGGCATCACCTCTTGAGACTTATATTTGGACTTCTCTTCAGCGAACTCGCCATGCCCTTGGACTTATAATTGCCTCGGTGATGAGCCTTGTCACCATCGTCTCCACTGCAGCCGTAGCAGGGCTCGCTCTACATCAAAGCATACAAAATGCTGAATTTGTGCAGCAATGGCACGAGCAATCTCACCGGTTGTGGCTTCAACAACTAAACATTGATTCTCAACTTGCTGAAAGATTGGACAACATAGAGCAAGCATTGACATGGCTTGGAGATCAGCTCACTGTACTCAGTACTCGGATAACATTACAATGTGATTGGAACTCCACTCAATTTTGTGTAATGCCTGTGCCTTTTAACATCTCTCAAAATTGGACCGTAATCCAAAAATTATTAATAGGCCATAAAAATATTACTTTGGACATCCAAGAGCTCACTCAGAACATTTCCGAAGCATTTCGACAACAATTACATGTGTTGTCTGGAACCGTAACCTTGCAGGAGCTGGGTCAGCGCCTTGCTGCCTTTAACCCATGGACCCAGATGACAACATGGATTTCTACAATCTCTGGAAGTATACTGCTTTGGGCACTTGGATTGGGTCTACTTCTTTTGGTGATTCGATGCTCCCTCCGTTGCCTCCAAAAACAAAAGAAAACACAGGAACAAATATGGGCTACCTTTTTAGGATTGAGGCAAAACAAAAAAAAAGGGGGAAATGCAGGGGCCTTTGAAAACAGTACGCTGAGAATAGATAGGGCTCAAGGACACTATCTCCAATTGAACTTTTAATGAACTCCCGTAGGCGCCAAGAAGGCGGGCAGATAAGGTAGAGCATAGAAACAAGGAACTGAGTAGAAGGTTACATGTGGGAAAAGAAAGTTTGTTTTGCATTGCATTCTTTCTGCTGACGTGGGGTTTATGGAGTATAAATAAAGTGAGGCAGAGGCTCTGAGTGCAGCCGCCATGTTCTCTGTGCGTCTTTGTCTTTTGTGTGTTCTTTCATTCTCCACCACCCCCGGCACGGACCCCAACACTACCCACTGTAACAGACCCAGGGCCAGGTCCCAGAAGGGTCATAAGTGAGTTATAGAATCATAAATGATAAAATGCAGCTCATAAAGGATATTAAAGTGTCATTTATTTATTCATTCAACAAATATTTGTTGGGTGGTTACTCAATAAAGATTCTGTTTTAGATACCAAAGATCCAGCAGTAAAGACAAAATTGCTGGTCTCATGGAATGTGCATTCACTTGAAGAAACACACAATAAAAAAGTGAACAATTTCAGTTAGTGATAAGTGCAAAGAAGAAAAATACAATGTTTCTGAGAAAGCCCCTCTCTCTAAGGAGATGGCATCTGGATGGAGAATTGAATCTCAGCAATGAGAAGGCACTAGTCCTGCAACTACCCAAGGGAGAACATTCCAGGTAGAGGGAAAAGCATATGTGAAGACTCTAGACCAAGATATATGCATTCCAGGTCCCAGGAATATGGAAAAAATGAACCAGTCAGATATAAAGTCAAAGAAATAGTAGAAATGAGAGTAAACAGAACATTTAAGATTACCTTCTTGACCTTCTTTTGGGGAAGTAATTTCATACTTGAAAGGAAAACACTACAAAGGTGCACATTCTCTTTTTTAAAAAATTATTTTAAATTTTTTTATTATTATACTTTAAGTTCTAGGGTACATGTGCACAACGTGCAGGTTTGTTACATATATACACATGTGCCATGTTGGTGTACTGTACCCATTAACTCATCATTTACATTAGGTATATCTCCTAATGCTATCCCTCCTCCCTACCCCTTCCCCACAATAGGACCCAGGGTGTGATGCTTCCCATCCTGTGTCCAAGTGATCTCATTGTTCAATTCCCACCTATGAGTGACAATATGCAGTATTTGGTTTTCTGTTCTTGCGATAGTTTGCTGAGAATGAAGGTTTCCAGCTGCATCCATGTCCCTACAAAGGACACAAACTCATCCTTTTTTATGGCTGCATAGTATTCCATGGTGTATATGTGCCACATTTTCTTAATCCAGTCTGTCACTGATGGACATTTGGGTTGATTCCAAGTCTTTGCTATTGTGAATAGTGCCGCAATAAACATACGTGTGCATCTGTCTTTATAGCAGCATGACTTATAATCTTTTGGGTATATACCCAGTAATGGGATGGCTGGGTCAAATGGTATTTCTAGTTCCAGATACTTGAGGAATCGCCATACTGTTTTCCACAATGGTTGAACTAGTTTACAGTCCCATCAACAGTGTAAAAGTGTTCCTATTTGTCCACATCCTCTCCAGCACCTGTTGTTTCCTAATTTTTTTAATGATTGCCATTCTAACTGGTGTGAGATGGTATCTCATTGTGGTTTTCATTTGCATTTCTCTGATGACCAGTGATGATGAGCATTTTTTCATGTGTCTGTTGGCTGTATGAATGCCTTCTTTTGAGAAGTGTCTATTCGTATCCTTTGCCCACTTTTCGATGGGGTTGTTTGTTTTCTTCTTGTAAATTTGTTTGAGTTCTTTATAGGTTCTGGATATTAGCCCTTTGTCAGATGAGTAGATAGCAAAAACGCTCTCCCACTCTGTAGGTTGCCTCTTCACTCTGATGGTAGTTTCTTTTGCTGTGCAGAAGCTCTTTAGTTTAATTAGACCCCATTTGTCAATTTTGGCTATATTTGCCATTGCTTTTCGTGTTTTACACATGAAGTCCTTGCCTATGCCTATGTCCTGAATGGTATTACCTAGGTTTTCTTCTAGGGTTTTTGTGGTTTTAGGTCTAACATTTAAGTCTCTAATCCATCTTGAATTAATTTTCATATAAGGAGTAAGGAAAGGATCCAGTTTCAGCTTTCTACTTATGGCTAGCCAAATATCCCAGCACCATGTACTAATAGGAGATCCTTTCCCCATTTCTTGTTTTTCTCAGGTTTGCAAAGATCAGATGGCTGTAGATGTGTGGTATTATTTCTGAGGGCTCTGTTCTGTTCCATTGGTCTATATCTCTGTTTTGGTACCAGTACCATGCTGTTTTGGTTACTGTAGCCTTGTATAGTTTGAAGTCAGGTAGCATGATGCCTCCAGCTTTGTTCTTTTGACTTTGGATTGTCTTGGAGATGTGGGGTCTTTTTCGGTTCCATATGAACTTTAAAGCACTTTTTTTCAATTCTGTGAGGAAAATCATTGGTAGCCTCATAGGGATAGCATTGAATCTATAAATTACCTTGGGCAGTATGGCCATTTTCACAAAACTGATTCTTCCTATCCATGAGCATGGTATGTTCTTCCATTTGTTTCTGTCCTCTTTTATTTCACTGAAGAGTGGTTTGTAGTTCTCCTTGAAGAGGTCCTTTACGTTACTTGTAAGTTGGATTCCTAGGTATTTTATTCTCTTTGAAGCTATTGTGAATGGGAGTTCATTCATGATTTGGCTCTCTGTTTGTCTGTTACTGGTGTATAAGAATGCTTGTGATTTTTGCACATTGATACTGTATCCTGAGATTTTGCTGAAGTTGCTTATCAGCTTAAGGAGATTTTGGGCTGAGACAATGGGGTTTTCTAAATATACAATCATGTCATCTGCAAACAGGGACAATTTGACTCCTTCTTTTCCTAACTGAATCCCCTTGATTTCTTTCTCTTGCCTGATTGCCCTAGCCAGAACTTCCAACACTATGTTGAATAGGAGTGGTGAGAGAGGGCATCCCTGTCTTGTGCCAGTTTTCAAAGGGAATGCTTCCAGTTTTTGCCCATTCAGTATATTGGCTGTGAGTTTCTCATAAATAGCTCTTATTATTTTGAGATACGCTCCATCAATACCGAATTTATTGAGCGTTTTTAGCATGAAGGGCTGTTGAATGTTGTCAAAGGCCTTTTCTGCATCTATTGAGATAATCATGTGATTTTTGTCTTTGGTTCTGTTTATATACTGGATTATGTTTATTGATTTGTATATGTTGAACCAACCTTGCATCCCAGGGATGAAGCCCACTTGATTATGGTGAACAAGTTTTTGATGTCCTGCTGGATTCACTGTCCCAGTATTTTATTGAGGATTTTTGCATTGATGTTCACCAGGGATATTGGTCTAAAATTCTCTTTTTTTTTTGCTGTATCTCTGTCAGGCTTTGGTATCAGGATGATGCTGGCCTCATAAAATGAGTTAGGGAGGATTCCCTGTTTTTCTATTGATTGGAATAGTTTCAGAAGGAATGATACCAACTCTTCCTTGTACCTCTGGAAGAATTCGGCTGTGAATCCGTCTGGACTTTTTTTGGTTGCTAGGCTATTAATTATTGCCTCAATTTCAGAGCCTGCTATTGGTCTATTCAGGGATTCAACTTTTTCCTGGTTTAGTCTTGAGAGAGTGTATGTGTCCGGGAATTTATCCACTTCTTTTAGGTTTTCTAGTCTATTTGCATAGAGGTGTTTGTGGTATTCTCTGATGGTAGTTTGTATTTCTGTGGGATTGGTGGTGGTATCTCCTTTATCATTTTTTATTGCATCTATTTGATTCTTCTCTCTTTTCTTCCTTACTCATCTTGCTAGTGGTCCATCAATTTTGTTGACGTTTTCAAAAAACCAGCTCCTGGATTCATTGGTTCTTTGGAGTGTTTTTTGTGTCTCTATCACCTTCACTTACGCTCTGATCTTAGTTATTTCTTGCCTTCTGCTAGCTTTTGAATGTGTTTGCTCTTGCTTCTCTACTTCTTTTAATTGTGATGTTAGGGTGTCAATTTTAGATCTTTACAGCTTTCTCTTGTGGCCATTTAGTGCTATAAATTTCCTCCACACGCTGCTTTAAATGTGTCCCAGAGATTCTGGTATGTTGTATCTTTGTTCTCATTGGTTTCAAAGAACATCTTTATTTCTGCCTTCATATCGTTATGTACCCAGTAGTCATTCAGGAGTAGGTTGTTCAGTTTCCATGTAGTTGAGTGGTTTTGATTGAGTTTCTTAGTCCTGAGTTCTAGTTAGATTGCACTGTGGTCTGAGAGACAGTTTGTTATAATTTCTGTTCTTGTACATTTGCTGAGGAGTGCTTTACTTCCAACTATGTGGTCAATTTTGGAATAAGTGCGATTTGGTGCTGAGAAGAATGTACATACTGTTGATTTGGGTTGGAGAGTTCTGTAGATGTCTATTAGGTCCGCCTGGTGCAGAGGTGAGTTCAATTCCTGGATATCCTTGTTAACTTTCTGTCTCGTTGATCTGTCTAATGTTGACAGTGTGGTGTTAAAGTCTCCCATTATTATTGTATGGGAATCTAAGTCTCTTTGTAAGTCTCTAAGGACTTGCTTTATGGATATGGGTGCTCTGTATTGGGTGCATATATATTTAGGATAGTTAGCTCTTCCTGGTGAACTCATCCCTTTACCATTATGTAATGGCCTTCTTTGCCTCTTTTGATCTTTGATGGTTTAAAGTCTGTTTTATCAGATACTAGGATTGCAACCCCTGCTTTTTTTGTTATCCATTTGCTTAGTAGATCTTCCACCATCCCTTTATTTTGAGCCTATGTGACAATTAATACGTGACAAATGCACAAGCTTCAGTAACTGCCTTGATCAACTAGAAGAAAGAGTATCAGCGATTGAAGATCAAATGAATGAAATGAAGCGAGAGGAGAAGTGTGGAGAAAAAAAGAGTAAAAATAATTGAACAAAGCCTCCAAGAAGTGTGGAATTATGTGAAAAGACCAAATCTATGTCTGATTGGGGTGCCTGAAAGTGAGGGGGAAAATGGTACCAAGTTGGAAAATACTCTGCAGGATATCATCCAGGAGAATATCCCCAACCTAATAAGGCTGGCCAACATTCAAATTCAGGAAATACAGAGAACGCCACAAACATACACCTCGAGAAGAGCAACTCCAAGACACATAATTGTCAGATTCACCGAAGTTGAAATGAAGGAAAAAATGTTAAGGGCAGCCAGAGAGAAAGGTCTGGTTACACACAGAGGGAAGCCCATCAGACTAACAGCAGATCTGTGGGCAGAAACTCTCCAAGCCAGAAGAGAGTGGGGGCCAATATTCAACATTCTTAAAGAAAAGAATTTTCTTTTTTTTTTTTAGATTTAGATAATCTTACATTTAATTTAGTCATTTTATTAAATTCTCGTGGTGATCTGTCTTAAAAGGTAACACTGTACGAAATTTTGTTCATGTTCTTCTACAGGCAATAAAGGTATGAAGACTCAATTGATTAAAGATACAAAATGAAATATTTGTTATTCTGCAATTGCAGCATGACAAATAATGTATTAGCTAAATTGTAGTAGCATCATTCCCATCTTCTTCATTCAAAGGGATATTAGATTTTTGTTTCAAACCCAGTTTTCAAGAATTTGTAATACTACAAGCAAAATTTTAAAAGAGAATGACCACATCCAGAAAAATTAGACAAATATAATTTCTAGTAATCATAAATAAGTATTATAGAAGTACTTCAGATTCAGCCATTTTACAACTTCTTATCTTCAACTACAATGTTAAGAAAAAATTAGTAAAGATAAAATAATGGTAAGCAAAATTATTCTATCATTACTTGAAGCTCTCTCAAAATATCTCTACAGATACTTGAATATCATATTTATCACATATTAACTATTATTAATTACTTCAAAATGTCAGCTGTGCATAAGTAGATGCTCAGTTATATCTTCCTGAATATTAAGGAAAAGAATTTTCAACCCAGAATTTCATTTCCAGTCAAATTATGTTTTATAAGTGAAGGAGAAATAAAATCCTTTACACACAAGCAAATGCTGAGAGATTTTGTCACCACCAGACCTACCCTACAAGAGATCCTGAAGGAAACACTAAACATGGAAAGGAACAACTGGTACCAGCCATTGCAAAAACATGTCAAAATGTAAAGTCCATCGATGCTAGGAAGAAACTGCATCAACTAGTGAGCAAAATAACCAGCTAATATCATAATGACAGGATCAAGCTCACACATAACAATATTAACCTTCAATGTAAATGGACTAAATGGTCCAACTAAAAGACACAGACTGGAAAATTGGATAAAGAGTCAAGACCCATCAGTTTGCTGTATTCAGGAGACCCATCTCACATGCAGAGACATACATAGGCTCAAAATAAAAAGATGGAGGAAGATTTACCAAGCAAATGGAGAACAAAAAAAAAGCAGGGGTTGCAATACTAGTCTCTGATAAAATAGACTTTAAACCATCAAAGATCAAAAGAGACAAAGAAGGCCATTACATAATGGCAAAGGGATCAATTCAACAGGAAGAGCTAACTATCCTAAATATATATGCACCCAATACAGGAGAACCCAGATTCATAAAGCAAGTCCTTAGAGACTTACAAAGAGACCCAGACTCCCATACAATAATAATGGGAGACTTCAACACTCCACTCTCAACATTAGACAGATCGAGACAGAAAGTTAACAAGGATATCCAGGAATTGAACTCATCTCTGCAGCAAGCAGACCTAATAGACATCTATAGAACTCTACACCCCAAATCAACAGAATATACATTCTTCTCAGCACCACATCGCACTTATTCCAAAATTGACCACATAATTGGAAATAGAGCACTCTTCAGCAAATGTACAAGAACAGAAATTATAACAAACTGTCTCTCAGAACACAGTGCAATCAAACTAGAACTCAGGACTAAGAAACTCAATCAAAACCGCTCAACTACAAGGAAACTGAACAGCCTGCCCCTGAATGACTACTGGGTACATAACGAAATGAAGGCAGAAATAAAGATGTTCTTTGAAACCAATGAGAACAAAGATACAACATACCAGAATCTCTGGGACACATTTAAAGCAGTGTGTAGAGGGAAATTTATAGCACTAAATGCCCACAAGAGAAAGCAGGAAAGATCTAAAATTGACACTCTAACATCGCAATTAAAAGAACTAGAGAGGCAAGAGCAAACACATTCGAATGCTAGGATAAGGCAAGAAATAACTAAGATCAGAGCAGAACTGAAGGAGATAGAGACACAAAAAACCCTCCAAAAAATCGATGAATCCAGGAGTTGGTTTTTTGAAAAGATCAACAAAATTGACAGACCGTTAGCAAGACTAATAAAGAAGAAAAGAGAGTAGAATCACATAGATGCAATTAAAAATGATAAAGGGCATATCACCACCAACCCCACAGAAATACACACTACCATCAGAGAATACTATAAACACCTCTATGCAAATAAACTAGAAAATCTAGAAGAAATGGATAATTTCCTGGACACTTACACTCTTCCAAGACTAAACCAGGAAGAAGTTGAATCCCTGAATAGACCAATAGCAGGCTCTGAAATTGAGGCAATAATTAATAGCCTACCAACCAAAAAAAGTCCAGGACCAGATGGATTCACAGCTGAATTCTACCAGAGGTACAAGGAGGAGTTGGTACCATTCCTTCTGAAACTATTCCAATCAATAGAAAAAGAGGGAATCCTCCCTAACTCATTTTATGAGGCCAACATCATCCTGATACCAAAGCCTGGCAGAGACACAACAAAAAAAGAGAATTTTAGACCAATATCCCTGATGAACATCGATGCAAAAATCCTCAATAAAATACTGGCAAACCGGATTCAGCAACACATCAAAAAGCTTATCCACCATGATCAAGTGGGCTTCATCCCTGGGATGCAAGGCTGGTTCAACATTCGCAAATCAATAAACATAATCCAGCATATAAACAGAACCAAAGACAAGAACCACATCATTATCTCAATAGATGCAGAAAAGGCTTTTGACAAAATTCAACAGCCCTTCATGCTAAAAACGCTCAATAAATTCGGTATTGATGGAACGTACCTCAAAATAATAAGAGCTATTTATGACAAACCCACAGCCAATATCATACTGAGTGGGCAAAAACTGGAAAAATTCCCTTTGAAAACTGGCACAAGACAGGGATGCCCTCTCTCACCACTCCTATTCAACATAGTGTTGGAAGTTCTGGCTAGGGTAATCAGGCAAGAGAAAGAAATCAAGGGGATTCAGTTAGGAAAAGAAGGAGTCAAATTGTCCCTGTTTGCAGATGACATGATTGTATATTTAGAAAACCCCATTGTCTCAGCCCAAAATCTCCTTAAGCTGATAAGCAACTTCAGCAAAGTCTCAGGATACAAAATTAATGTGCAAAAATCACAAGCATTCTTATACACCAGTAACAGACAAACAGAGAGCCAAATCAGGAATGAACTTCCATTCACAATTGCTTTAAAGAGAATAAAATACCTAGGAATCCAACTTACAAGGGATGTAAAGGACCTCTTCAAGGAGAACTACAAACCACTGCTCAGTGAAATAAAAGAGGACACAAACAAATGGAAGAACATACCATGCTCATGGATAGGAAGAAGCAATATCGTGAAAATGGCCATACTGCCCAAGGTAATTTATAGATTCAATGCCATCCCCATCAAGCTACCAATGAGCTTCTTCACAGAATTGGAAAAAACTGCTTTAAAGTTCATATGGAACCAAAAAAGAGCCCGCATCTCCAAGACAATCCGAAGTCAAAAGAACAAAGCTGGAGGCATCACGCTACCTGACTTCAAACTATACTACAAGGCTACAGTAACCAAAACAGCATGGTACTGGTACCAAAACAGAGATATAGACCAATGGAACAGAACAGAGTCCTCAGAAATAATACCACACATCTACAGCCATCTGATCTTTGACAAACCTGAGAGAAACAAGAAATGGGGAAAGGATTCCCTATTTAATAAATGGTGCTGGGAAAATTGGCTAGCCATAAGTAGAAAGCTGAAACTGGATCCTTTCCTTACTCCTTATACGAAAATTAATTCAAGATGGATTAGAGACTTAAATGTTAGACCTAATACCATAAAAATCCTAGAGGAAAACCTAGGTAGTACCATTCAGGACATAGGCATGGGCAAAGACCTCATGTCTAAAACACCAAAAGCGACAGCAGCAAAAGCCAAAATTGACAAATGGGATCTCATTAAACTAAAGAGCTTCTGCACAGCAAAAGAAACTACCATCAGAGTGAACAGGCAACCTACAGAATGGGACAAAATGTTTGCAATCTACTCATCTGACAAAGGGCTAATATCCAGAACCTACAAAGAACTCAAACAAATTTACAAGAAAAAAACAAACAACCCCATCCAAAAGTGGGCAAAGGATATGAACAGACAGTTCTCAAAAGAAGACATTCATACAGCCAACAGACACATGAAAAAATGCTCATCATCACTGGCCATCAGAGAAATGCAAATCAAAACCCCAATGAGATACCATCTCACACCAGTTAGAATGGCGATCATTAAAAAGTCAGGAAACAACAGGTGCTGGAGAGGATGTGGAGAAATAGGAACACTTTTACACTGTTGGTGGGATTGTAAACTAGTTCAACCATTATGGAAAACAGTATGGCGATTCCTCAAGGATCTAGAACTAGATGTACCATATGACCCAGCCATCCCATTACTGGGTATATACCCAAAGGATTATAAATTATGCTGCTATAAAGACACATGCACACGTATGTTTATTGCAGCACTATTCACAATAGCAAAGACTTGGAATCAACCCAAATGTCCATCAGTGACAGACTGGATTAAGAAAATGTGGCACATATACACCATGGAATACTATGCAGCCATAAAAAAGGATGAGTTTGTGTCCTTTGTAGGGACATGGATGCAGCTGGAAACCATCACTGTCAGCAAACTATCACAAGAACAGAAAACCAAACACCACATGTTCTCACTCATAGGTGGGAACTGAACAATGAGATCACTTGGACTCGGGAAGGGGAACATCACACACCGGGGCCTATCATGGGGAGGGGGGAGGGGGAAGGGATTGCATTGGGAGTTATACCTGATGTAAATGACGAGTTGATGGGTGCAGCACACCAACATGGCACAAGTATACATATGTAACAAACCTGCACGTTATGCACATGTACCCTACAACTTAAAGTATAATAATAATAAATAAATGAAAAAAAAAAAAAAAAGAAACACAACATACCAAAACTTATAAGGCTGTTGCTGGAGAGCCAGTGCAATCCTTTGGTAGTATCAGCACATTCAGATTTTTTGTAGCACCAGAATTCTTGTGCTGGTTCCTTCTCATCTGGAGACTTTGAAACTTCTAACTTTTGTATTTATTTTCACAGGCAGGCTATTTTCCTTTCCTTTCTTTTTCCTATAATATTATTAGGGAGTTTTTCTTTTCCTTTCCATCCCTGCCCCCTGCCCTGCTCTCTAGTGAATGTGACTGTAGAGAATGATGAGTAGGGTCTTTTGGCTTTGCTTTTGTAGCCCTATGCACTTCTCATGGCAGGTTTTATATTGGGCTGTGGACCTGCTGGGCTGTAGATGGTGCTTACAGATAAGAGTGAGCTGTAGCCAAAGTGTCTGAGTAAAAACTTGATCGTGTTTACTGGGAGAAGCTGTTACTTCAGGCAATGGGCTGATCCATGGAGTGCAGAGTGGTCTGAACTCCCTGCTCAGCCCTAGGGTGGTGGGGACAAAGATGGGTGAGATTGAACTGGGGCAGTTCACATACAGGTCCCCAGATGACAGGCACAAGCACCAGTGCCAGGAGAGAATCCAGTGAGCAGATGCTAAGCACCCAGAGGTGTGCCTAGGCATGAATCTGTTAAACCTCCTTGGCCCCAGGTTCTTGCAGGGAGTGGGAGGTTGCCTACACTCCTAAACTAGGAGAGTAAGTGTTCTAGATGGAGTTTCTTTCACAATTCCAGTGCATTCCCATTTTCATCTTGAATTAAAGCTCACAGTTTATCTTTATGTATTATCTTCCTCACAGTTTATGTATTATCTTGCTCTTTTCAACTGGCTAAGGCACACTAAAAGCCATTAATTTGGGGGGAGAAAAGGTTCCTTATGACTTTTAAAAGTGACTCAGAAGTAGCTTTGGTTTTGTCATTTGGGTTTCCTAGATTATATTAGATGCCTCAAGTTGTTTCTTTGTTTCTGAGGAAAAAACTCAGACTCCTTATGATTATTTCTTTGTTCTGATTTGTACTGCAAGAAAGAAAACATTATTTCTGTTCCTCCCAGACACAAAGCTATTTTTCTCTGTAATACAAAAAAAAAAGTATCTCCTGAGTAAATATGTTTTACACCAGCACTTTCTTGAAAAAGAGGGACACTGTGAACATATGTATTAGGATAAATGTCTGTATGTTCAGCTATGCAAAAAGCACACATTTATTCTCTGGTAACAATGTAACTTTTTTCTTCCTACGAAAGATAATATAATCTTAGGCAAATTTGCTAAATTGGATATTTTAATTAAAATTCAAAAAACTTAGTTTAAAAATAGGCATAGGACTGGGTACAGTGGCTCACGCCTATAATCCCAGCATTTAGGAGCCTAAGCCTGGTGGATCATGAGGTCAGGAGATTGAGACCATCCTGGCTAACATGGTGAAACCCCGTCTCTACTAAAAATACAAAAAATTACCTGGGTGTGGTGGCACGTGCCTGTAATCCCAGCTACTTCGAAGGCTGAGGCAGAAGAATTGCCTGAACCCAAGAGGCAGAGGCTGCAGTGAGCCAAGATCATCCCACTGCACTCCAGCCTGGGCAACAGAGTGAGATTCCATCTCAAAAAATAAAAATAAAAAAAAAATAGGCATAGAATTTTCCTATCACCATTTTTCCCCTTTAGCATTTTCTAAGCTCCTGAGGCAGGCATTACCTAGCATCATGGCATAAGGAAGAGGCATTTGTGTGTTCCAGATTCTCTGTCCAGGCTATATTTGTTTCCCACATTAGCACGCTGTGGTTCTCAGATGTTATCTTTTATCTACACTGGCATCTATAGAAGTATCCACACTCTCTTCCAGACTCTGGTTATATATTCTACTTTATTTCCACCAAAATCATCATTCATCACAACTCTAAACCACTCTAAGTCGGCTATCTCTCTTTCTCAGCCTGGACAGGTGGAAAACCTGACACAATGGTCTAGGGCCCCCTCAGTTCCTCACACTGAAACTCTCTTTGTCTACTATATACAGTGATTATCTCTACTTTCTTGCCCCCACACCAAGGTGGTAATAGGAACTGCAATGTCATGGTTTTAGGCAAGAGGAAGAAAAACCTCCCTACTGTTCTCAGACTCTCACACCTACTGATGGCTCTGTTATCCCTCCTTGGTGTGAATCTGATGGGGAAGGGCAAGAAACAGAACCTCCATTTCAGAAACCTTCAAAAGTGTCTAAGTATCTTGTTTTGTTCTACAGTTTTTGCCTCTTTCCTACCTTTCAGAATGAGGGGTGGAGTTGGCAGGACCTCCTTGGCCAGTTTGGAGACTTTTGCAAAAGATCCCTGTGACTCAGTATTTTGAGTTCTTAACCAATCCAGTGAAGGATTCAAAATTAACCACTCCAAGTGAACCAATGAAAAAGAACCATTGAAAAAGAACCATTCTCAATGCACAAAAAGAAAGAAAGGGGTAGGGGTAACACAGGGATATAAGCCCTAGCCACCCCAGCCAGCAACAGCAACCCTTCCAGATCCCTTTCCACCATATGGAAGCTTTCCTTTCCCTTTGTTCAGTAAACTGTGCTGCTGCTCACTCTCCTGGTCTGTGGACACTTTTTGAGCTGTAACACTCACCGCGAAGGTCCGTAGCTTCATTCTTTGAAGTTAGCAGACCACAAACCCATCAGCAGGAAAAACTCCTGACTCATCATGGGGGCTCACCTGAGATTTCCAAAGTGGTGAGTAACATTGGAACTCTTTCGCTTGCTACTCTGCTCTATTTTTCTTTAGAATCGTGGGTGAGCACCGGGAACCTGCCGGCCATTTAAAAGCGACAAGTGCAGCTGCCAGACTAAAGACACAGGTGTAAAGCTTTCTGGGAAAGGGCTCTCTAACAACCCCCTAACCCTTCTGAGTCAGGAGTGTTGGTTTGCCTGGAACAAGTTCCCACTTTCTCTGCATTTTCTGGGTTGAAACAAAGGCCAGCCAAGGGTGGAAAACAGTAGCCCTAAGCTCCCAGTACCACCTGGTTGAGATCATGGCGCTGTGTGAAACCTTTGTTAAAAAGCTGCCCAAATGTGCTTCACCCACCCTTCTAGACCCATGCCTCCTGGCTCCAAATGTCTGTAGGGAAGACGTTCTTGAGATTCTGTCTTCCAGAATTTTCTCTACCTCTGGAACGAAAACTCTCTGGATTAGCAATCTAAAGCAATTAGGATGGCAACCCTCAGATCCATGTTCCTGATATCCCATGACTTATTCTTATGTAGATGGGCAACAATACAAATATGCAGGACCTGTACCCCATATTCAGCACAGGAGGCAACATCCAGGACAATATAATGTGTGCCAATGGTTTCTGGAAGACTTAGGCCATTTCTCTTTCTGTCATCTCCACCTCACTGAGAACCATTTCACCCATCATCTCTCTTGTTTGTGATCAGCAATCCAAACTATGGAGCTCTTCCACTTGGGGTACCAGTCACACTTGTGGGAGTTAAGTAATATAACAGACCATCAACTGGGAGATCAAAAGTCATATTCTTATGATGGAAAGTGGGGACAAAAGGCCTTAGTACATGAGATGCTATTTCAGCCTTGGCCCAACGCCCCGTTGCCCACCACCTTAAAATTGCTATGTCTGTGTACAATCTTTAAGGAGGTTATCTTATTGGGGCAGTTTCAAGTTCAGAAATATGCTAACTGGAGCCTCGTTAACCACCTAAGAATACACCCCAGACTTAGAACCCACTCACAAGAACAAAAACTATTTCAGGCGCGCTGGTCAGAGGCCACTAAACCCAGCTGCCTGGCCTCCTTCTCTGTGGCTAAGAAGGGAGGGAAAAGAGTGTGGTTGAAACTGCTATGTTGGTAAGTACAATTAAATCCAGTAAGCAGGGTTCCATGGGTGATTGTGCACCCTGGAAAAAGGATACTAAAACAGTATGCGACTCTCTAAAACCAGTGTCCACTGGGAATGACTAGGGGTGCAGGCATCCCTATGCTCTCTTTTCAGATGGGAGATGTTCCCTACAAAGTGAAGTCACCCCTGAGGTGTATTCTGAATAACTGGGATCAATTTGATCCCCAGACATTGAAGAAGAAGTGGCTCATATTTTTCTGCAGTACTGCTTGGCCACTCTTCCAGGAGGAGAACAATGGCCACCTGAGGGAAGTATAAACTATAATACCATCCTGCAACTAGATGTTTTTTGTAAACGAGAAGGCAAGTGGAGTGAGGTACCATTATATTCAGACCTTCTTCTTACTAAGGGGTAACCCATGATTGTGTAAGACTTGTAACCTGCACCCCACGAGGAGTCCTCAAAGTCTACTCCCATACCCAGGCCTCCCCACAGCTCCTTCTCCTACTAATGCTGAAGCCTCTCTGGCCTCTATAGCCCAAAAGGGAACAAATAAAAGAGCCTCCAAAGAGCCAAGAGACCCCATTTCTCCCTGCTTCCTGTCCCTGTAGCAGAAGTTTTTCTTAAGCTCCAACCACTAGGAGTGGCCCATTTGTCCCGAAGCCTCAAATCATGGGAACAAGAAATTGATGCAGACCAACCTCAGCCCTTACTAGATTATCAGCTACAGGGGTGTATAGAACCCTGGCAAGGAGTTTTCATTGTGTGTGGAAGATCCTTCTATATTTGCCTCCCCTCCAACTGGATGGGAACTTGTACTTCCGCCTACATAGTACCTCCTGTGACTTATTCCTTTTCAGAAGAGGCAGTAGCTATGCCCATTCATGAAAGAGCTTCAGCCAAGAGCAATCTCACTACTTCCTCTATCTACTGGTTTAGGATTTACTACCACCCTAGGAACTGAAACCGCTGGACTCACAGTGTCCTTAACACTCTAAAGAATTAAGAGAAAGCCTAGATGAAATCTCTCTCCACCTTATTCAAATCCAGGACCAAATAGACTCATTAGCAGCTGTGGTTCTCCAGAACTGGCAAGCACTAGATCTCCTCACTGCTGAAAAAGAAGGAACCTGCCTTTTTCTCAACGAGGAATCTTGTTTCTATGTCAATAAATCAAGTAGTCAGAGATTGAATTAAACAACTTCAGAACAGAGCCGGCAGACTACACAGTGGGACAACCGAAGCTACCTCATGGTTCTCACAGCATGTTCTCCCCTGGCTTCTTCTATTTTTATGTCCCCTCCTTATGATTATTCCAGGAGTAACCTTTGGCCCATGTCTTTTCAATTCCCTCATCCATTTCATTTCTTCCAGCATAGAATCAATGAAACTACAAATGGTACTGCAGATGGAACCTCGGATGACTTCAACCAGCACCTATTATCAAGGACCCCTAGAGCAGCCTGCCAGTCCATACCCGGACGTTGACCTCTCATGAGGAAACCTCAGCTGCAGGGCCCCTTCTACACCCCTATTCAGCAGGAAGCAGTTAGAGCGATCCTTGTCCCACACCCCAATAGCAGTTGGGCTCTCCTGTTGAGAGGGGGGACTGAGTGGTGGAGTTGACGGGACTTCCTGGGCCGGTTTGGGGACTTTTGCAAAAGACCCTTGTGGCTCAGGGTTTTGAGTTCCTAACCAATCGAGTGAAGGATTCAAAATTAACCACTCCAAGGGAGGATTGAAAAAGAACCTGAAAGAGATTGAAAAAGAACCTGAAAGAGGATTGAAAGAGACCTTTTTGTCTCTGGACAAAAAGAAAGAAAGGGGAGTGGGTAACACAGGGATATAAGCCCTAGCCACCAGAGCCAGCAACGGCAACCCTCCCGGGTCCCCTTCCACCATGTGGAAGCTTTCCTTTCGCTTTGTTCAATAAACTGTGCTGCTGCTCACTCTCCTGGTTTGTGGACTCTTTTTGAGCTGTAACACTCACCGCAAAGGTCCACAGCTTCATTCTTTGAAGTTAGCGAGACCACAAACCCATTGGCAGGAGAAACTCCTAACTCAAGAATATTTATATAGTCAGAGAGAGATATAGCAAATATTTGTTTGTGAGAAAAAAATCTGTGGCCCGCTACCTCTGCATTTGAGAAACCCAAATTCGAGGTCTTAAAGCTCAACATTTTTGTCTCTGCTTTGGCCTTCAAGAGAATACTTAAACAAAAAAAACAAAACAAAACAAAACAAAAACACTTATCAGTAAGTAGTCTTTCACTCCTGTACTTCCACAGTGACAATCTAACCTGAAGACAACAATCTTAGTATGTTTCAGCTACCTTGGCTTTGGGAAAACTAAGATACATGCACAGCTCAGGGTCCAGGATACAAAATTGGTATTTCAAATACAAGAAGTTTAATACAGGAAATTGTTTAATAGGCTTTGGAACCCAAAGCTAATAGAACAAAAATTAGAGTTTTGGGTAACTCTAGAAGGCAACCACCACCCCTAGGGCTTGGAGGACAAAAGGGAAAAGATAGGGCAGAAAAGGTGGTGCTGTGCAGCTGAGATTCTGACCATACAAGAGGTACTTCAAACTCATGTACACCCCTCTGGAACTGGGTGGGCCCCACACAGCTGACACTTGGACCTCTGATGGGACACTGCAATTCAGTGCTTGGACTCCTAAGGAAGGCACATGTTAGGCTTTAAGAACATAGAGGAAAGCACTGCTCATCTGGTGCTTGGACCTGAGTGGGCTCCTTGAACAACTGGTACTCAAATCTTGGAGATGGCAATGCCCATCTAATTTTTGAGGTTTTGAGGGAGGGGATGTATGTGTCTTACAGAGGCACTCAGATCTCTGAATCAGAGCTTCTTTCAGGCTGTTTTTCAAGTACGTTGAGGAAATACTGCACATCTGGTGCTTAGACCTTTCAGGGAAGTGCCTTGCAGCTGCTGCTTAGCATACCAAAAAATGTAAGAGCTAGAGTTGTCTGTGGCTTCTGTAGCTACTGCTGCTGGGATGCTTACAAAACCTGGGAAGAGAAGGAGTGTGCCTTCTCTCTTCCTCCTGTTTTTGAATCTCCTGCCAACTCCTCCCAGTAGAGCTACAAAGGAGTCCTGAAAATTCAGTTTGCAGATTCAGCCTGACATCATGAAGCCAAGGATAAGTTAAGAAACAGTAAGTAAGTAGCTAGCAGAGCACAAAAAGAAAACATGTCACTGGAGAGGACAATAAGGATACTCCAAAATGTTGTGAAGGACATACTTTTCAAACTAACAGATACTGCAGAAGTACTTAGACCCTAGCATGAATTTTCTCATCTGCTTTCAATTGAAGGAGCTTATATTTTTATTAACAAAAGGTTGGTATATGCTGTCTTAAACTACTCAGACTATTAACACTTGGCTATACTAGGCATTCAGTAACATCCTAATAAAATGAGACACAGGACAAATACGTTTTGCAGGAGAAATAAGGGAAACAAAATCCTAGCCTCTGCCCGCTTGAGCAAGACCTGCAGTGGGAAGCCTTGAGAGTTTTGATCTATGATCTTTACCAACACCCAGTGAACTAAGCTAAATCGAAAAAAGCATGATGGGGTCAAGCTAAGCATCAGTACAACTTGTATCTTGTGCCTTTCCAGCCCTGACCAACCAGACACAGTTGTTCACTTCCCGTCACAGACACTGAGTTTGTCTATGGCTCTTCTCAGGCTTCTGGCCTAGCTCTGCCTGTTTATGTGGTCTTTCGCTGTCCCTCTTTTGGTGCCAATGGTGGTTAATTTTATGTGCCATCTTGGCTAGGCTATGGTGCCCAATCATTTTGTCAAACACTACTCTACATATTGCTGTGAAGGTATGTTTTAGACGTGATTAACATTAAAATGAGCAGACTCTAAGTGAAGCAGATTATCTTCCCATAGTGTGAGTGAGCCTCATCCAATCAGCTGAAGGCCTTAAGAGAAAACAGACTGAGGTTGCTCAGAGAAGAAATTCTGCCTCAAGGCTACAACATAAAAACCCCTGTCTCCAACCTGCTGGCCTGCCCTATGGACTTTGGACTTGCTAGCTCCTCAATCGCATTAGCTAATTCTTTAAAATATATATATATACACGCACGCACACACATATATATGTGTGTATGTGTATATATGTGTGTGTGTATATATATATTTATATATATATGTGTATATATATTTATATATATATATTTTATATATGTATGTATAACCAATAGAAGATATAGATAAATGTATCTCCTATGGATTCTGTTTCTCTAGAGAACCCTAACAAATACAGTCACCATATACCCCGCACTTCTCCCTGCTCCCTCCCTTCCTTATTAATTCAAGTCATCTCTGGTTTCTACTGTCTGGGGCTTCCAATTTCAACTTTGAGCACAATTTTTGAAATGCACCTTGCTGAGTTAAATATATCCTTCACCTGATCTATATATGTCGAAACACTTTCAAGGTCTCTGGCAGCCCTAGTCCAGCCTCCTGTCCACCTCAGTGACTGGGGATGGAGAGTCTTTCATTATTATTTTTTGGCTCCTAAGTGGTATGACCTGCCTGGGGTTCTCACATTCTGGCTGAAATTAGTTACGTGGTTGCTGACGGCCTCTTCCCTGGTCTAACTGAGCAGCTGGGGCCTGGTGGTCTGTTGGAAGAGTAAGTGGAGATGTTGAAAGGAGGGGTCTGGGGACTTACAAAGAAACCTGGCAGGGTGAGGGTTGCTGCCAGGACCTTCACCTGCTACCCCACTGTGTGCCTCCAAGGTTTTGGGGATGAGCCTGTCATGAAGGAAAGAACTGTGACTTTATACTTATATTTTTTAAACATAACTCAAAAAGTGAAAGATTAAGTACTATTCTTGTGCTGAAGCATCCAGCTGCCAAATCATTTTTACTTTTCCTTAGAAAAGAAAACAAGCCTTGGGTGTTTTCAGACTGATTACAAAGGTTTTGCTCTGAATTTTACTGAAGCAGATGCATTTGGCTGCTTTTTCATGGCTAAAAGCCATGCTCACCCAAATCGCTCATATCTTTCTGTCACTTTAATTGCTCCACAATTCACTTTGAGAAGCTCTTAACAGCTTTTCTTTCTATTTTGAAGTATTGCAGGGAGAGGTGAGGTTGGTGTTCAAGCATACAGGCTTACCTTCAAGCCTCTCAGTGCCCAGACTGTGAAAGTTAAACATACTCACTGAACCTCCTCTCCCTAAGATCAGCAGAGACCTTCATAAAACCAAATCCAATGACCTTTTATCCATCCTTATTCTATTTAACCTCTTACATTCATTCAGAAAAAAAATTTACTGAAGGCTTACTGGGTATCTGGCTTTAACTAGGCAGTAGGGACAAAGAAATCAGCAAGAAAGATATAGTTCCCATTCCCAAATAGAGTAAAAGAAGAAGGTTGAGATAAACATTAAATAAATAATGTTGAGCTAAACATTAAAATATAATGTGATGGCTCCACAAGTGCATGTGAATTAAAGGTACGTGTGAAGGAGCACAGAGAAATACTGCCTTATTCAGGCTGGGATTTAAAGGGATGGCTTCCTTGTAAAGGTAGCAGGAAATAATTTATAAAGCATAATTCAGAATTAGCTCAATGGATAAGGGAAAGAAAGGTGACCCAAAAGAATAAGTCACCTGTGTAAAAGTAGCAAGGCAGAAGAGAGCAGGAAGCATTCTAAGAACTACCAGAAGAATGACTGGAGGATAACAAGTTTATGGGAAGTTGCTAGATGTGAGACAGGATAATATAAGGGTAGGGATGCGGCCCAAAGGATTTTAAAAGAGCATTCTGGCAGCAACATGGAGGTAGATTGCTACCATATGGGGGAATAGGGAGCAAAAAGATTCTTCAGCAAGTTATTAGAATAGTCCATGTAAGAAATAATGAGAACCTGGCCTAGGGTATTTACAGTGAGGGCAGAAAGAAGGGCATGGAGAGGAATTGGTAGTGGTTTGGATTGGGAGGTTTGGAAATGAGAAGGTAGGAGGCCAATGTTGGGGGTTCTGGGGAAAGAAGGAGTCTAAGGTGTCAGTGTGGAACTGGTTGAATTGTCCCACCATTAAATGAGATGGCACACACAAGAGAAGAAAGCATTCACTGGTGAATGGGTTCAGTGTGTTGACTTTGAGGCTCCTGCAGATTAACCAGATACAAGGTTCAGGGATAGAATATAGATTTGGAAAATCAGGGCATGCTTAGTAATTGAAATAATTAGTATAGTTAAGATCATTCAGTATAGAGAATGAGAGGAACAATGGCCTGCAAATGGAACTTTCGAAAGCAGCAATATTTCATAGAGGCACAAAGGGTGATGAGCCTGAAAATTAGAGAAAGAGCAGCCCAGAGAAGAAAAATCAAGAAACGGCAATATCAGAGAACCATTTAAAAACACTGGCCACCTAGGAAAGGGTGATAGAATATGGGTCAAAAGGTAATTATTTCAAATTTTACAAATGTGCTTTGTTCCTTTTGCTTTTCTGATTATATCATACTTTACATTAGGCATCCATCTGCCGATGGGTAGATTAAATTTGTTATATAAGAAATGTAAGGAAAAGAACAAAGAGAAAGTTTGTTTTTTACCCCTACATACAAATTGGACATACAGCAAGACAATAAACTTGGCTCACCAGAATGTTATCTTGGGGAAGAATGTTTTACTTATCTTTATTCCCTTCATTAACTTATCAACAACTTAGGCTGATGGATTTAGAATATAGGGTTTGCTAATATGGAGGGGTGTCTCATACTCCTACCAAAAGCCAGGATCGCTCTATAGAAGAAGAATAGATAAAGGAGAAATAAAATAAGCATCTGGCTTGGGAGACAATGAGAAGAAAACAGAGAGAGGGATTGAAAATTATCAAACTGATGTCTCCCTTTTACCCTCCCTGGATTTCAGGGGGATGTATGTCACATAAGTGAAAATAAAATAAGTGTTACAGATATAACATATATATAACATATATATATATGACCTATAGTGACCTACTTCTCATGGAAGACTCTGGAAAATGAACACCTTTCAAGTTGTTCCCTTCTCCCTAAACACAACAGCCTGGGATGCAGCCACAGCTACTTGGTTATGCACTATGGGCAAAAAAAGAAAGATTATGAGGTTAAGTTTCCCCAAACCTCTCCAGTTCCTGCATGTTTGAAGCTGAGAGAAAATTGGCCTGCCACAAGGCCTGCTGGGCAGACAAGTGACCTCACAGAGGAGACTTGAGGGTAGACACCAGGGTGGCAGGCTCACTAAGGAGCAAGGTGAGGCCAGGGCAGCCAGGAGCTCTGCTGAGGGACAGCAAATAGAGTTCCATTAGGTATACACTGTCTATAACAGGGCCGGCAGCACTCAGTCATCCAAGAGACACTGCCACTAAGACCAGCAGAAAACAGCAAGCCTACATCCCAGGACAAGCACAAGCCAGGGAGCCCGGTCCTTGACACACCTTAGGGAAAGAAGCCAAGGCTGGAGAAGGCCATCTGAGAGACTGAGTAAACATTTATCCCAAAAAAGAAACCAAAAACTCATCATATTGGCCTTTGTTTATCACACATGACATGAGTCCATTTGTTTCCCTGCTACTTCACAGATAAAATCTTGAGAAAAAGAAGGGATTCATTGTAGATAAAATAATTTACTTTTTTCCCTACGTTACAGTGTCAGACACAATACAACACTTGCTGGACAAGAAAAAAAATGAGGAATAATATTTCCCAAAGTACGTTCCATAGGACATTAATTCCTTAGAACACTAAAAGATGTTACATAGGTCAAAAAAAAATTGTGGTCATTTAAATTAAGGGAATTGGTTTAAAAAACAGACAAAAAATTTAATGTAAAGTCTTCAGAGAGCATAGAGTAATATGGAATGCCTCATTTCCTGAATATATTTATCTACCGAACTTCATTTTCTCTTTTTTTTTTCTTTTTATGAGACAGAGTTTCACTCTTGTTGCCCAGGTTGGAGTGCAATGGTGCAATCTCAGCTCACTGCAATCTCCACCTCCCAGGTTCAAGTGATTCTCCTGCCTCAGCCTCCCAAGTAACTCAGATTACAGGCACCCACCACCACACCTGGCTAATTTTTTGTATTTTCAGTAGAGATGGGGTATCACCATGTTGGCCAGACTGGTCTTGAACTCCTGACCTCAGTTGATCCACCCACCTCAGCCTCCTGAAGTGCTAGGATTACAGGCGTGAGCCACCACGCCTGACCCAGAACTTCACTGTCAAAGATCATCTCTCAGAAACACTTTTGGAAGTAATTCTCATATTTAAAAAACGGATATACCCCAAATCTTTAGAACAGTTAAGATCACAAGCCCTACTCCACTGCTTCCCATATGCTATAGTTCATCAGTTGGTGACACAAGATATTGCCAAACAGAGGCCAGGCACAATGGCTCATGCCTGTAATCCCAGCCCTTTGGGAGGCTGAGGTGGGAGGATTGTTTGATCCCAGGAGTTCAAGGCTGCAGTGAGCTATGGTCATACCCCTACACTCCAGCCTGAGCAACAGAATGCAACCCTATCTCTAATATAAAATAACACAAAATAATACCATATTGCCAAACAGAAAAGTACAGCCTTGAGCCAAATGTTAAGACACAAGAAACAAACATTTGATGGGTAAAGAATTCCATCTCCCCCCACTTCAAGCACATTTCTTCCCCCGCCCTGCCTCCTAATAAAACTTAACTTCTCAGATTTCTCATTCATTGTAAACTACATTGGATCCATTTATGAATCGTGACAGAGGACCAACCACACAAATTTGCCTCGTCTTTCTCACAGGAATCAAAGGAGTATTGTGTAGTGGGTGAGAGTCAGGAGCCAGACTACCTGAGTTTGAATCTTGCCTTATCACTTCCTAGCTGTGTGATGATCTTGGGAAAGTTACTAACTTCTCTGACCCTAGTGTCCTTATCTTCAAAGTAGATAGAAAAACAGTACTTACCTGTTGTACTGAGAACAGTTGTTCTCTGTTTATATATATTAAATGAGTGTGTATGTGTTAGGACATATTTACGCTACATACATTTTAGTGGGTTTTTTAATTATTATTATTTGTTTGTTTGTTGAGACAGGCTCTTGCTTTGTCACCCGGGTTAGAGTATGGTGGCACAATCACAGCACACTGCAGCCTCAACCTCCTGGGCTCAAGTGATTCTCCTGCCTCGGCCTCTCCAGTAGCATTTTATCTATTTTTTTAGTTTGCCAAAATACTAGCAAAGGAATAAAAATGAAATGAACTGACAAAGACAAAGACAAGAGAAAGAGCCATCAATATAGTTATATCAATGAATGTATAAAAGACACAAAGGAGATAAAAGAATACTACAGACAGAATAGAGCAGAGGACCTACCACCTAGGGTCAGACTGTTTCTATAAATGCCATACGATAAGTATTTTAGGTTCTGTAGGCCAAGAGGCAAATAAGGATATTATTAGGTTCTGTAGGCCAAGAGGAAAATAAGGATATTATTAGGTTCTGTAGGCCAAGAGGCAAAATAAAGGATATTATTTAAGTCTCTGTTGCAACTACTCAGTTATGTCATTGTAGCATGAAAGCAGCCATAGACAATATAGACATGAATAAACATGACTACATTCCAACAAAACTTCACTTGTGGACACTGAAATTTTAATTTTATATAATTTTATGTATCACAAAATATTATTTCTTGGATATATTTTAAAATTCAATTTAATATATAAATATTAAAGTGTAATTTAAAATGTAGAAACCATTCTTAGCTCTCAGGCTATACAAAAACAGATGGCTGGCAAGATTTGGGCCACAGAACATAGCTTGCCAATCCCTAACCTATGACATATTAATGTGAGAGATAGTTAAGAAGTTTCTAGACTTAAAAAAAATCAGGCACCATGGAAAGCAGAAAAAAAGGAGACTAAAAACAGGGAGATTCACTGAAAGTCTGTGTATGGAACAGCCATTCCCCTGACCCTCCCTAAACTCCTCCGGAGAAAAGAACTTGAGAAATAAGAAACCCCTCTCCGGTCCCCTTCTCTTCCATTAATTGGAGGGACCATACATCCTTAGTTACTTGCTAAGTGTTTATCTTGCCATATGTGATAAAAGGTTTCGTTTCTTTCTCTCTTTATTTTAACAGGTTCCTTTTTGTTACCTATGCTGTTACTCGAGTAAGTGTCGTGCTTACCTGATTCCTCTCTGGGTTATTTTCAGCACTGCTGACATTAAGCCACCTCTGGAAAGACTTTCATCCCCTCCCTGCCCACCCAAGCTCTTCAGGGCTGGAGAGCTGCTCAAATTAGAGCTCCCCATGGCGGGAGCCTATCAGGCACCTTGGGGGATTGTTCTCTCCTGTAGCTTTTCTCTTTGCTTAGACTTAGGCTCTGTTTCTTCCCTCTCCTTTATGAAATCCTAGAGAACATTACTGAGTTTTTGGAGATGCACATATTCTATACAAGCTACATTAAAAACTATACTACCTCTTGATAATTTCTTAATATCAACACTATTTGAACATTTTAGGAAATTCTAAAAAGGGGTCAGAGAAATACACCTTTTCTTTTCTATAGCAGAGAAGGAACAGATTCCAAGAAAAAAGGGGAAACAGTGAATCTACATGAGATCAGGAAAGTTACCATCCAGGGAAGGGAAGGGGCTAGGAGGGATTGATTTTTAGAATTGAGGATATATCAGATCCTAAAAATTATTTAAACACCTTAAAAGGAATATAAAATAAATGCAATGCTTCTAGAATTGATTAGTACAGGTATTAGAAAACTATTAGAAAATCATGATATCATAGATTTAAATACATTAGTCTTTTTTATTATATTATTCAATTTCCTTTTTCTTATCCAGCTACAATTATACTCCACTGCCTTGAGAGACTAGGATACCTTCCCAATCAGCTAAGTTTGCAGTTAGAGTTTGAAAATCCTAAAAACAAAAACCCTATCATCATCTCAATAGATGCAGATAAGGCATTTGATAAAATTCAATATTCCCTTATAATAAAAACCTTCAACATACTAGATATAGAGGGAACATGCCTTAAAATAATAAAAGCCATATATAACAAACCCACAGCCAACTTCCTACTGAACACGGAAAAGTTGAAAGCATTACCCTCAAGAACTGGAACAAGACAAGGATGCCAACTTTCACCACTGCTATTCAACATAGTACTGAAGGTCCTAGCCACAGCAATCAGACAAGAGAAACAAAAGGCATCCCAATAGAAAAAGATGAAGTAAAATTAGCTCTGTTTGCTGATAATCTGATACCTAGAAAACCCTAACGACTCCTCCAAAATACTCCTAAATTTGATAAATGAATTCAGGAAAGTTTCAGAATACAAAATCAATGTAAAAAAAATCAGTAGCATTTATATACACCAAAAGTTATTATATTAAACTGAGAACCAAATCAAGAAGTCCATCCCATTTACAATAGCTACAAAAC